>NC_135572.1:351250130-351875130 GCF_965152235.1 Eretmochelys imbricata
AAGCGTTGCTAAAGTCAAGGAACAACATGTCCACTGCTTTCCCCTCATCCACAGAGCCAGTTATCTCATCATAGAAGGCAATTAGATTAGTCAGGCATGACTTTCTCTTGGTGAATCCATGCTGACTGTTTCTGATCACTTTCCTCTCGTGTAAGTGCTTCAGAATTGATTCCTTGAGGACCTGCTCCATGATTTTTCCAGGGACTGAGGTGAGGCTGACTGGCCTGTAGTTCCCTGGATCCTCCTTCTTCCCTTTTTTAAAGACGGGCACTACATTAGCCTTTTTCCAGTTGTCTGGGACTTCCCCCGATCACCATGAGTTTTCAAAGATAATGGCCAATGGCTCTGCAATCACATCCGCCAACTCCTTTAGCACTCTCGAATGCAGCGCATCCGGCCCCATGGACTTGTGCTCGTCCAGCTTTTCTAAATAGTCCCGAACCACTTCTTTCTCCACAGAGGGCTGGTCACCTCCTCCCCATGCTGTGCTGCCCAGTGCAGTAGTCTGGGAGCTGACCTTGTTCATGAAGACAGAGACAAAAAAAGCATTGAGTACATTAGCTTTTGCCACATCCTCTGTCACTAGGTTGCCTCCCCCATTCAGTAAGGGGCCCACACTTTCCTTGACTTTCTTCTTGTTGCCAACATACCTGAAGAAACCCTTCTTGTTACTCTTAACATCTCTTGTTAGCTGCAACTCCAGGTGTGATTTGGCCTTCCTGATTTCCCTCCTGTATGCTCGAGCAATATTTTTATACTCTTCCCTGGTCATTTGTCCAATCTTCCACTTCTTGTAAGCTTCTTTTTTGTGTTTAAGATCAGCAAGGAGTAATTTGGAAAGAAAGAATAATTCTTACTTCGACTGAGCTGTGATTAGAATGACAGTTCCCCTTGATTATTACACAGCCGCCACAACAGCCCTGAGGCTGCCCCCCGTGAAGCCAATGTCAAAACTCCCATTGACTTCATCATGAACAGGAGCTGGCCCAGGATCTTGTGATATTTTAATTATCCCTCTCCCTGCTTGATAGTTTGGGACTTTCAGCAAGATTTCTGCAAGTTTCCCTCTGGCAGCCTTTTTTTCCTGACAACTTGATTTCTTTGTATACACCCATGTCCTGGCAAATGACAAATGGAATTTAGGTGTCCACATTCTGCTCCCCTGAGCTATGCAAGGTACTGCCCAGGGTCCTTGCTTTCCCTGAAATCCTTCCATCCCAGTATCAAGAGGGATGTCACCTCAATGTATTAGGAGCCCCACAGGAGCTCAGTGCCTATCACAGGATCACAAAGTACTTTACAGGCCTCACAGTGGCCCCTGGGAGGTAGGTGAATATTGTTATCCCCATTTTAGAGATAGGGAAATTAGTTTAGTGATTTACTGAGGGTCACACAGGAAATTTGAGCTGGTGCTGGGAATAGAATCCAGATCTACCCATCTATCATCTTTGTTTGCAGTGTTACTATAGCTGTGTTGGTCCCAGGATATTAGAGAGACAAGGTGAGGGAGGTAATATCTTTTATTGGACTAACTTCTGTATCTATCTAATTATCAGACCTGGATGAAATTGTCATTTGATTTTTTAAAAAGAAAAATGACCCTTTAAGCCAAAAATTTTGGGAAAGCTTTAATTTTTTTTACATTTTCCAGTTTCATAACCAAATATAAAATTTTATTTTTTCCCTTTCTCCTTTTTTCCTTTTTACCACTGAATGCAATAGAATGAATGATGTCGAGATTTTTTTCACCTTTTTTTCCTTTTTCCATTTTGTAATTTTTCAAAACTTCCTCCACTTTGGAAATGAAACTGTACATTTGCCATGCTGTCACTTTTGCAGAGTTGGAGACATTTTGAAAAGGTACGGAGTGGAAAGATGAAAAGCGTGTGTGTGTGTAAAATCAGGGCATAATTCATTTTATTGATCTCTGGCAAAGAGGAAAAAAGAGGGAGAAAGTGTGCAAGTATACAAATTCAAAATGTTGAGAATCTGAAATATTTTGAATAAATGAAGAATTATTCCACGTGGAAACCTGCAGAATAGAAACAACTCTGAAATTTTTCACATAATTGCTTTCCTATTTTTCAGCCAGTTCTGTTATCCAGGCATTTCTCACTGTGGCATTTGGGTACCTGTCCAGTGTTTTAACTACAAGACCATCCTTCCACCAATGTTTTTATGGGCTTTAAGGAGGAGAGGGAGAAAGGAATTATTAAATTGCCCAGGGGAAAAGCCTTCATTATTTTATTGTTTACTGCAGAGATGTGCAGTTGTCTCCGTTTACATTGATCCTTTGGAAACGGACATTTTTTGTTCAGCTGGTTTTGCTCAAAGCAGATTTGCATTCACACAATGCTAACATCTGTGTTCAATCAATCACATTTCCAGGTACTTGAATTGTTTTAATGCTGACTTTGGAATGTGTAAAATTTAACCATCTAAATGTATATGACCACTGACTATCTTACAATGAGATAAGTGATGCTGTACTGATAAGTAATAAACTGAAAGCCAAACACATGCTGATGAGTTCTGCAACTTGTGTTTAAGAAGGTCATCCTTAGCACTTTTACTAGGAGGCATAAAAGATTTTTACAGTGATAGCCCTTAAAAACTGATGCTTTCTTGATCACCATAATACATTACTGTAGGGTGCCCTGGTCTAATACGTGGCAATGCTATAAATACCATGGTTATCAAAGGCAATGAAGGACAGTTTGTAAGGATGACACGTGTATCTTGCACATGAGGATGTTTAGGGATATTGACTACTTGGATATCGATGTATACCTCCTCCTTATCATCTGGGGCTATATCTAGTTTGTGAAGTTGCCTTAGAGTACTAAGAAAAGTGGGCATTAATTATTACAAACTCAAGAACATACTTGTAATTTCATTCAGTTAATAACATCGAGTAATTCTTTTTGGTTATTAACTTACTATTGTAAAAGGCACCAGCTTGACAGCATTAGAAACAAGTGGAGAAATCCTGCCCCCTGTATAAGTCAATGGGAGTGTGACATTATCTGATTAAAATATGACCACGCAAATCATTATTGTTACCACTATTATATAATTGCAATAAATCTTTGTGTGTCAAGAAGGTGTCAATAGAAAGGGTTAAGAGGCTCACAGGCTAAATGGCCCAGAATCAACCTTTAGAGAAATGTTAGAAAAGTATGTGAATGGTAATTAGGGCTATTCCATGTTAGATAGGCCAGGACTTTGAAATGCAAACCTGTTTGGTTAGAGAATTAGAGGTGATACTAATTATATGTGTTTACTTATATCTTGTTAGATGTTAACAATGTAATTGAGCAGTCCCTGTTTATGCTACAACCTATCCTGAAGGACGACCCATCACTCTCACAGATCTTGGGAGACAGGCCAGTCCTTGCCTACAGACAGCCCCCCAACCTGAAGCAAATACTCACCAGCAACCACACACCACACAACAAAAATACTAACCCAGGAACCTATCCTTGCAACAAAGCCCATTGCCAACTGTGTCCACATATCTATTCAGGGGACACCATCACAGGGCCTAATCACATCAGCCACACTATCAGAGGCTCGTTCACCTGCACATCCACCAATGTGATATATGCCATCATGTGCCAGCAATGCCCCTCTGCCATGTACATTGGCCAAACTGGACAATCTCTACGTAAAAGAATAAATGGACACAAATCAGACATCAAGAATTATAACATTCAAAAACCAGTCGGAGAACACTTCAATCTCTTTGGTCACTCGATTACAGACCTAAAAGTGGCAATTCTTGAACAAAAAACTTCAAAAACAGACTCCAATGAGAGACTGCTGAATTGGAATTAATTTGCAAACTGGATACAATTAACTTAGGCTTGAATAGAGACTGGGAGTGGATGGGTCATTACACAAAGTAGAACTATTTCCCCTTGTTTATTTCCCCCCGTACTGTTCTTGTCAACTGCTGGAAATGGCCCACCTTGATTATCACTACAAAAGGTTCCCCCCGCCCCGCTCTCCTGCTGGTAACAGCTCACCTTACCTGATCACTCTGGTTATAGTGTGTATGGTAACACCCATTGTTTCATGTTCTCTGTGTATATAAAATCTCCCCACTGTATTTTCCACCACATGCATCCAATGAAGTGAGCTCTAGCTCACAAAAGCTTACGCTCAAATAAATTTGTTAGTCTCTAAGGAGCCACAAGTCCTCCATCTCTACTATGAATCTGATCTCAGAACTGTATTCATTTCTGTATGTATACTGATCTTTTAACCAATACTCTCTCTTTTCTTTTTAAATAAATTTTAGTTTAGTTAATAAGAATTGGCCGTAAGTGTGTATTTGGGGAAGATCTGAAATATTCATTAGCCTGGGAGGTAATGTGTCTGATCCTTTGGGATTGGTAGAACTTTCTTATATGATGAATAAGATATTCAGCAATCCTCATCACATTTTGACTTGGGTGTCTGGATGGAGACCTGAGGCTGGGTTGCTTTCCGGGAACTGTGTTCTTAGCTTCTGGGCAACCAGTGAAGTATTACAGAAGCTGTTTTGTGCTGGCCTGGTGAATCTAAGTATTGGAATATCCACCAGCTTTGGGGATTGTCTACCCCATTGTTTGCAGTTCACCTTAATTGAGTAACTCAGCATGGCTCCCTGGGACTTCAGGGAGTTTTGCCGCTGAATTTGACGGAGCCAGGATTTCACCCAAGAACCCTCTGTCCAACCACTGAACAGATATGGCATGGATAGCAACAATGCGAGCTTCGCCTATGCTGCCCCTGAGCATCAGCGATGACCTGAAGGGATCGCTGATAGGAATTCGAGGAGATTCCAGTCTCCGTGGCCCATGCCATCCTTGACCTCTCTGCATAGTCTTCCACCTATTTTGCCAGTTGTGATGGTGCTTTTGCTCACCAATGCTGCCAATTCATTTCCTAGAGCCCAGTGGACAGTGGGCACCTTTCAGGCATTATCATGGTGGGATGCTTTCAAACCCATAACCTGGAGGCAAGAGGCTCCATATCCCATAGCCAAACCCCCTGAGTCATTGGTTTTTATAAACGTTATCACAAAAGAAACAGATCAAGAGCTACTGGAAAAAAACCCAATTGCACTGGAAGTCAAAACAAGTTACTCTTATTATCCAAAGAATTTAAAATAAGATTAATACTCTGGCAAAACCTTCTTTGAGTATAAAGAAAGCTTTTAACCCAAATGCCCATCGACAACTTCCCCTTGGCTGGAAGGTAGAGGTCATCAAATTGGGGAGTCCATGAATATGTCAAATTACAGCTAAATCAAACTAAATCCCTTGATAGCTTTGGACAGTAAACTGCTGGTCTTAAACTTAAACTTCAGTAATGTTATCAAAATGGATTCTGTTTGCTTAGCTCTACCAGGGGATCTGTGGCCCTGCACAACTTCTTAATCATTGAATGGAGGGATAGAGAGCCACTATCATGCTGGCATTGCACTGGGATGTTTGCCTCCTGAAGTGGCATTGCCAGCCTCAGAGTTTTTACATTTTAATGCAACAGCAGGGTATCTATCCGCAAATACTTTGTGGCTCTCTGCAGCTCCATATAATAATGCTAAGTATTTGCATGTGGTTGCACTTTTCATTCAAGTGTGTCAAGGCACTTGCCACAAGTGATTAAGTGCTGTCTCCTCAGTTTTACACAAGGGAAAAATGGGAGTCAGAGGGGCTGAATGATTCCTCTTATTATTAGCATTACAAAATGGAGATTAGAGACCCATTTGTGCTAGGCGCTGTACAGAAACACAGAGCAAATCCTTGCCCTCAAGAGTTTATGATCTAACTAGACTAGGCAGACAAAGGGTGGAAGAAAGGAAGGATTGTTATTCCTATTTTACAGATGGGGAGCTGAGACAGTGAGAGATTATGGACCAGATTTTCAAGTGCAGTTGAACCCTTCTGAATTCTAGTCCAGAACCTTAACCACAACATCATCCTTCCTTCTGCCATACAGCAAATCAATGTCAGAGTAGGACTAAGGTCTCCTAGTCCTCTGAATCTATCCGCTGGACTGCTAGTTTCTTATTCAATTTTTCCATCTCTGTTGTCTAAGATTATCACTACCCCCCTAATCAGAATATTTTCAGGAGCAAGGAAGAGCTCAGACTAGAAGGAAAGCCAATTTCTAAGTGGTTCACAAGAATTATTTCTGGAATTCGATGTGATACTTTGAAGAATGTCTCTCAGCTTTCCAGGAGGCCACCCGGTAGTTGCTGCTGTTAGGTATAGATGAAATCTCCCAGGCTATAAGACCCACCACTAAACAATCTAAACTACTACATGCCACAAGGGGCCTCAACAGTGGTTCCCTCAACCCTCCCAGCAATATTGTTAATCTATCCAACTATACTCTTAGCCCAGCAGAAGAATCTGTCCCGTCTCGGGGCCTCTCCTTCTGCCCCTCCACCCCCACGAACATGATACAGTTCTGTGGTGACCTAGAATCCTATTTTCGACGTCTCCGACTCAAGGAATATTTCCAACACACCTCTGAACAACATACTAATCCACAGAGACCTTCCTACCAAGACTACAAAAAGAAGGATTCTGGATGGACTCCTCCTGAAGGCCGAGACAGCGGACTGGACTTCTACATAGAGTGCTTCCGCCGACGTGCACGGGCTGAAATTGTGGAAAAGCAGCATCACTTGCCCCATAACCTCAGCCGTGCAGAACACAATGCCATCCACAGCCGCAGAAATGACTCTGACATCAAAAAGGCTGACAAAGGAGGTGCTGTCGTCATCATGAATAGGTCGGAATACGAACAAGAGGCTGCTCGGCAGCTCTCCAACACCACTTTCTACAAGCCATTACCCTCTGATCCCACTGAGGGTTACCAAAAGAAACTACACCATCTGCTCAAGAAACTCCCTGAAAAAGCACAAGAACAAATCCGCACAGACACACCCCTAGAACCCCGACCAGGGGTATTCTATCTGCTACCCAAGATCCATAAACTTGGAAATCCTGGACGCTCCATCATCTCAGGCATTGGCACCCTGACAGCAGGATTGTCTGGCTATGTTGACTCCCTCCTCAGGCCCTACACTACCAGCACTCCCAGCTATCTTCGAGACACCACTGACTTCCTGAGGAAACTACAATCCATCGGTGATCTTCCTGAAAACACCATCCTGGCCACTATGGATGTAGAAGCCCTCTACACCAACATTCCACACAAAGATGGACTACAAGCCATCAGGAACAGTATCCCCGATAATGACACTATAATTGGGAAAAACCTAAATTCTTTACTCATTGGTTATCATTCTTTCACTCTTGGTCAAATCCTTAGTGGTCCTGTGCACCTGCAGCTTCTGTTACAGAAGACTGGGCCCTGAGAGTTTTGCCTAAGCTAGGACTCCATAGAAACTGAGGAAGAACCCCAAAATGTTGGCTCCTTGTCATCATTAAGAGTTTTGCCTGAGTAAATGTGACGTTCCCAAGGGTACAATCTGGACAAGCTGGGTCCCCTCAACTCTCCAACCTGGAGTGCCTTTTACACTGCTTTGCTGTGAGAAAAACCACTCCTGGTCAGCTCACACACAGCCCTCAGCATATAAATCACTCCCAGTTATATTGTATGAGTGTGTTAGCCAGCCACCCATGAATTACATTGCAGGGCAAGAACAGCAAACTCCCAGTCCCAGACTCCCCCAAATGTGTACCTTCTACTGCCCAACACCCACTTGGACAATATAAGCTCATATAAAGTCTGTCATTTCATTAACAGAAAATGATATGCACAAATCTTGTTATCCCAAATGAAGTTTCCCAAACAAACACACACTGGTTTAGATAATATACTAAAACAAGTTGATTAACTACAAAAAGATGGATTTTAAGTCAGAGATTCAGTAGCATAGCTGGGAGTCACCCTGAGATCTCTCAAGTCCCCATCCAGGGCCCTAATCATACGTAAAACCACTCTTCTTGGGGGGTTTTCAGTGTAATTCATTTTTTCCTGTTTGTCTGCAGTTTCTTGTTTGTTTGCTCCCCTTGTCCATGTCCTACAACTCACTAGAGAACGACAGAACGATATGCTGCTCAGGTATGAAGGAAGGGCAGGAAAGAGTCCAGAGTTGTTCCTATGGGGTTAGACCACACATTTCATGCTGGTTGCAGGGGGAGCCATCAAGAAACAGAGGGAAATATGACTGTATTTTAAGGAGCTGCTTGCCTGTTTATCTGCAGGGGCAGGAGCTTGTCTATCCTGGGAGGTGAGGTACATCCAAAATCATGCAGCTTTCCTTGTCCTCATTGCCCTTCTCAGTGTTCCTCCTGGATTTGTCTAGCAGGACTCCCCTCCAGAGGATTCTGACCCTCAGGTTGGAGATACTGTACAACAGACTATAAATCTAAAACTGGAAGAAAATGTTTAGCCATATGCCATTGAACAGCTTGAAACTCAGGCTAGAGGACTCAGATGTTGAAAGACTCTCTTACTCCCAGTGAGTAAATGCATGACCTGGCTCTGTGAATTGAAACAAAGGGCTCTTATATTCTACATCCAGTGATGAGCCTTGAAAAACCTGACTCTGCCATTCCAGATGTCCCTATTTCAGTTCTATAACTCTATAAACCTGGGATGGAGCAAGAGGAAATGGCAACCTCTGGAATGATTTAGATTAGACATTTAAGCAAGAGGAAAGGTTAATGGAGTTGAGTTTATTCTTAACAGAAAAGGAGATAATTGGAGTTGAATTTACAGATGTCGTCAGACTTAGGAAGGAAATTGCTCATACTTTTGGCTGAGATGCATATTCATCCTGGTGTCATGGTTCAATGACTAGGGGGTATAATTTAAAACTTGGGCCCTTTGGGTGTGGATCGGGAGCCCAGGGAGAACTCCAATGTCTCACGTAAAGGGTAATAGACACGTAGAATAAGTTACCAGGGCAGCAAAGAGTTTATACATCATAATAACACTTTAGATTTCTACAGTGCCTTTCATCTAAAGGTCTTAAAAGGCTTTACAGACATAGGGCCTGACTCTTTACCTGTTGACACAAGTATAAATCAAGAACAAAGATTTTGGAGTCAGTGGGGCTATACCGGTGTAACTGAGTGAAGAATCAGGCCCATAAATGATAATCCTTACAACATACTGGGAAGGTAGGTCACTGTTATTCCTCTTTTATAGCTAGGGTAACTGAGGCACAGAAAGGCCGAGTGACTTATCTCAGGGTACCCAGGAAATCTGTAGCAAAGCCAGCAACTGAACACAGAATGGCTGACCCCTGGTCTTGTTCTTAAACTAGCAATATATGGGGCCTGATTCCTTCTCACTTTTATACCGATTCACCTCTCATTGAAATCAGTGGAAAGGCACCTATTGATTCAATGGGAATTGGCTCCAGCCCTCGCACTGGCTTTACCCCAGCATAATGCCACTGAACTTTGTTAGTCTCTAAGGTGCCACAAGTCCTCCTTTTCTTTTTGACATAGTGCAGTCGCTACTGACGGAGAAAGGTAAATAGTGGTGTCCTCCAGGGGTCTCCACTGGGAGCAGTCCTATTCAACATATTCATAAATGATGTGGAAAAAGGGGTAAACAGTGAGGTGGCAAAATATGCAGACGATACAAAATTACTCAAGATAGTTAAGTCCAAAGCAGACTGCGACGAGCTACAAAGGGATCTCACAAAACTGAGTAACTGGGCAACAAAATGGCAGATGAAATTCAGTGTTGATAAATGTAAAGTAATGCACATTGGAAAACATAATCCCAGCTATACAGATAAAATGATGGGGGTCTACATTAGCTGTTATTACTCAAGAAAGAGATCTTGGAATCATTGTGGATAGTTCTCTGAAAATATCCACTCAATGTGCAGCAGCAGTCAAAAAGGTTAACAGAATGTTGGGCATCATCAAGAAAGGGATAGATAATAAGACAGAGGATATCATATTGCCTCTGTATAAATCCATGGAACGCCCACATCTTGAATACTTTTCAGAGTAACAGCCGTGTTAGTCTGTATTCGCAAAAAGAAAAGGAATACTTGTGGCACCTTAGAGACTAACCAATTTATCTGAGCATAAGCTTTCATGAGCTACAGCTCACTTCATCGGATGCAGTATACTTGAATACTGTGTGCAGATGTGGTCACTTCACCTCAAAAAAGATATATTGGAATTGGAAAAGGTTCAGAAAAGAGCAACAGAAATAATTAGGGGTATGGAACAGCTTCCATATGAGGAAAGATTAAAGAGGCTGGGACTTTAAGCTTGGAAAAGAGACAACTAAGGGGGGATATGACAGAGGTCTATAAAATTGTGACTGGCTTGGAGAAAGTAAACAAGGAAGTGTTGTTTACTCCTATTCCCGGCCAATGGGAGTGCGGAGCCGACGCTCAGGGCGGGGGCAGCACATGGAGTCCCGGGGCCCCTCTGCCTAGGAGCCAGACCTGCGAGGTGCCAGGACAGGTAGGGACTAGCCTGCCTTAGACTTGCAGCCCACCGACCAGACTTTTAACGGCCCGGTTGGCGGTGTTGACCGGAGCCATCAGGGTCCCTTTTTGACTGGGCGTTCCGATTGAAAACCAGACACCTGGCAACCCTAGATGCCAAGTCAGGCTGTGGTACAGGGCGGAGCAGGGGGCATTGAGGGGCCTGTATGATACCATGATGGGTCATGGCACAGGCCGGAGCCGGGAGGTCTGAGGGGCCTGTGTGACACTGCGTCAGGCCATGGTGCAGGCCCGAGCAGGGAGCGCTGAGGGGCTTGTGTGACGCCGTGTCAGGCCATGGCGTGAGCTCAAGCAGGGAGCACGGAGGGGCCCAAGTGACACCACGTCAGGCCATGGCGCAGGCCCGAGCAGGGAGCGCTGAGAGGCTCCTGTGACGCCATGACAGGCCGTGTCGCAGGTCCAAGCGGGGAGTGCTGAGGGGCTCTTGTGACGCCACGATGGGCCATGTTGCAGGTTGGAGCAGGGGGCATTGAGGGGCCCGCGTGATGCCAAGACGGGCTGCGGCACAGGGTGGAGCAGGAGGTACTGAGGGGCCCGCGTGATGCCGAGACGGGCTGCGGCACAGGGCGGAGCAGGAGGTACTGAGGGGCCCGCGTGATGCCGAGACGGGCTGCGGCACAGGGCGGAGCAGGGGGTACTGAGGGGCCCGCGTGATGCCGAGACGGGCTGCGGCACAGGGCGGAGCAGGGGGTACTGAGGGGCCCGCGTGATGCCGAGACGGGCTGCGGCACAGGGCGGAGCAGCGGGAGGCCTGTGAGGCTACACCAGAGGTAAGTGCTTTATCAGCGATAACCTGCAAGTCACACAGATGTCAGCTCTTCTTCTGTGAGACCTACAGTATTAACTCTTAAAATTCCTGCTAGCACTAGCCGGTCCCTTGGATAACTTGGGACAGTCCCGGGGCAACTCTATTGCTCAGGACCAAACCCCTGTAGTTCGGGCACTGAAGTAAAGAACAGTGCATGAGAACTATGCTGAGCAGATGGAATATTGTAACCTGAATCACCTGTGACATTTTGAAGGCTGGCCTATTAATACTTAGGTACAGAGATTCTTGGCAGCCTCAGGAGGGAAACCAGGGACCAGCAGGCCATGGGGTGATTTCTTTCACGGGCATGGTGGTTAGGGTGGCATGGTGGTGCTGTACCTCTCTGTCTGCTCCATCTCACCAGGGCTAAATGTGAAAACCGAGGGTTTTGCAACACATTAACCCCAATGCGAGCAAACAGCATTCACCTGCTGTTTCCAGCAAGCTGTGCCTTCAGCATTCCTGAATGAGAGTGCGGGACAGTGGGCCACAGTTCAGCTTCCTGTGGATGTTGTTACATAGCCAGAGCAATTACTATGAAATTACCAAATAAAACATATACATTTTCTTTCCACATGATAATAAAATGATCAGAGTGCCTCTCCTGCGACAATTATAACAAGCTAATACACAACTCCTGACTGATTCCAATAGCCATAAAAAAAATCAAAGCACATTCAACAAGCCATTAGTATTTGCCTTTGCTGCAAGCATTTCCCTTTCTGAGGGGATAATACGGTAATCAAATTATGTTTAAAAAGGCAAAAGATCTATTTTCAACCCCCATGACAAGTTCTCTCCAGAATAATGCCATTATGATGAGTTGCAGGGGATGGCATGATTGTTTATTGCTTTTGGTCTAGATGCCGAAGGACATTAAGAAATTTTCCCCTTTCCCCTGCCTAGTGTAATGCTCATATTTCAAGCACTCAGGCCACTTTAATGATAAAGAGCCGTAATTTTTTCTGTACATCTAAAACTAACTAACTAAATCTCTATATCAATAGAGAGTCACAGAATAGTGGCAAAGAACTTACTGATAGACAATGGACTATTTGGTTATCTAGTCTTTCCTGTTTCCCAGGGCAGAATTACTCCCTATGGTAGATCAAATTCCTTTAAAAGAATAGCGCTGGTATGGTTACAGACATTTGTAACAGTCACTGGGCACCTCTTTCAACTCCCCAGGGAGCAGCATTTGTTAGCCTGTTTTCATGGTCTCTTGGTCACAAACACACCCAGGCAGTTTCCCTTTCACCATGTGAACATTTATTCTTCCATTTCCCAAGCAAAACAGAACATGACACAGCTCTACAGCAGGCAGAAACTTACACACAACCTTCCCCTCAACTCATCCACATCCTACTCCTCCAATTATATATACTCCCATTAATTCAGCAACTACCACCCAGGTGTCAGTAATCCCCACCCACCCCCAACAGAAACTGGTTAATTTCTTCCAATTAAGCCACCAGCTTTCTCTGTGCTATAGACACCTCAGGGACAGCTAGTACTCCATCACTGGGCCCTCCAGAGTGAAGAGTTTGATCTGCTATAGATCTGCTAAATGGCTAATTCCTTTAGCTGGCAGCTGTAGTAGACTCATATCATCTGGGGATCAGGCGCTGAGTGGGTTGTGTAACATACAAGGAACAGTGCCAAGTATTCAAGCCATATAGCAGTTTAAATCTGCGGGGAACTCTTACTTTGGCAATGATCGTCATCTTAGTCCTCGCCAGGAATTGTACCAAGGACTTTCATGGCTAAGACCATCAACCTCTAATCGCTCGAGCGAAAGAATGAACTCCTGCAACTAGTAGCTGCAGCAAACTCACCTCCACTGTGGATCAGGCACAGAGGGGAATATTTAACACACACTGAGCAGTGGGTTAAAAACCTAAAGCATTGATATGTATGGTAGCAAATGTGTGTGTGCACATATTGTCTTTGGGACAGAGAATGAGTCTTTCTGGGTGTCCAGAGCTGATAACAGTATTCCAGATAACATCTCGCTGGTTTTGAAAAAGGAAAAGAAAAAACCAAACATTCTGTATAATCTCCCAAGCTGCCTGTCAGTATTTCAAGTCTGGATACTCTCCTGCTGCTACCGTACCTTCAGCCATAGATCTGTCTCATCTCCTTTGTAAATGAGCCCCACTGTGACAGGTAACATTTTGTCTTGGTACATAAACACACGTACCGCTGTATATATTTTAACACTATCGCAGCCATGAGCCCCTCCAGCAGTGCAGCAGTTGTGTATTTTATCGCCTCATGGGTATCTTGGTTGCTGCTTCTTCCAATTCTCCCACTGCTCATCAGAACAGATAGATTGTTTTTCCATGTCGGCTCTCCTTCTCTGAAAGTCATTACCCAGAATGCCAAAGTTCCTTGAAGTAGCACGGAACAAGCTGTGCTGTTTTTTCCCTGTAGGCTTTTTTTACAGCACTTCTTGCAGGAAGAAGTCATTTATCCAGAATTAAAGCATCTGGTTATCCTGCTACCTCAGTGAGTTAGCATCAGAATAAAAGAGAAACATATTGTCACCATCACAGGAGCTTTGGAACCTGTCTTGTGGTTCCTCCTGGTTGGAAGAAGCCAGGCTCTCCCTGATGGAAGGACTGGGTGGGCTTAGCAAAGTGGCCAAGTTGGCTGAGTGGAGATGAGATATGTGTGCAGTTTTCTGAGGCTAAAGGTGTCAGAGTAAGCTGCTATTTTATCATGCAGTAGCTCCTAGAGACCCCAGTCAGGTTCAGGGCCTCCCTGTGCTAGGCACTGTACAAACACATAAGAAGATTGTCCCTGATCTGAGGCTCTTGCTATCTACCTATCACTCGGTCTGTCCATGTGTTAAGTTTCTGTAGAGCAGCTGCTGGCAAAAAGGTGCCACATGTCTAGAATATCTGGGGATCATGTCCTAACTTCAGTGTAAGCCAGTGATCAGACACCAATGGGGGAAGGAAAAATAGAGTCAGAACTACAGGTCTCTTCAAATCCCTTCTCTAAGCAGTTGCTTTATTTCCAAAACACAAACTCAAGACCAGAATAAACCAGCACAAACTACTGGGTAGTGAACACCTGCCCCATTTCCAGCTTTAGCTGGCTAGGTGGGGAGGGAATATGCTCATGTCCCCTTCCATGTGATGAGCAAGCATTGGGTAACTCATTACGTGCCAGACTGCCTTCACAGCTTGTCACAATTGGAATCTCTTACTACTGCTGAATAGTCTCCTAAGGGAAGTGGCAGAAGCCCCTTTGCTTGGGATATTGAAGACTGCAGGGGATGAAGCCCTGGAGTATCCTGGACTGGTCATTGATGCATGGATTTGATAACTTGCCAGGTGTTTCCCACTTCTCATTGCTATGCCTTTGTGTTATACAGAACTTTCCTACAGCAGGCTGGGTACTGTTGAGTCTTGCCACAAGCCTTTTGTACCCTTCGAGCAGACTGCTCTGCAGTAGCTATAAATACGTTTGGGTTCCATAAGAATGCCTTTACTTACAGGCAGAATAGGCATTTATCTAGGGCAGCAAAATATTTGGAGCAGCAGAAGTTCAGTAACTGTTTATATGGGTGACTGCAGAATGGCTGGTTAGGACATTTGCCAAGGGCAGCCGGGCCCCTGGAGCCAGCCCAGGATATGAAGAGCTCTGCATTGTATGTAGGTATCCTGGAGAATTGCAGTGGGGTTGGGGCACCAGAGATCCCTCTCAGCCTCCTCTAGGACTCTCTTTAAGTTCCCTCCACTCTGTCCAGTGCTCCATTTCCCCCTTTGTTACTCTGCTCCCTCCAATGCTTTCTCATTCTCCTTTGCACTATAAGGACTCAGCAATCCTGAGGGTTTAAATGGGACTGAGCAGATCACAAGCCTGGGACTGGTCCTCTGCACAGGGATGAATTTCACCCTTCTTGCTTGAAATATATTTACATGCAGCTGTATATTATTCAGCCATTAGATGTCTGTGCTTTATATCATTCCAAATAATATGGTGCTCCCTAGTAAACAAGGCAGCCGAAACTAGAATTCAAGATGTGGGTGTGACAGTTCTCAGGGTACCAAGGACTGTGAGTCACCCTGTTATTCCCTGCCTCCCGCATAAGGGATCCTTGCTTGTGCTGCCATGCGTGTCAGCTCCCTGACACCGCCAGCTTGTGAACCACCCAAGCACTCTCATTTGGGCTCAGCCAGCCCTTACTTTGCTCTGCAGTTTAATTATAAGTGTACCCCAATTCTTGAATCCCTTTGAAGTGTCCCCCTGTAGTGTCTATCCCCTTATCAACTGAACATTTACAGATATACCAGGTCTGTTGTTCCCAAGGGAACAGCGCACACACCAGCTTGTATGATTCAACTCAGGTTCAGCACCTTGCTTATTACCACAGCACTGAGATATAATTATAGTGAAAAAAAACAATAAGTTTATTATCAAAGATTCAAGAGATAGCTAGTAAGGATAATGAAAACAAGTTTACATATAAAACAAAACCATAACACAATTTCTAGAGACTAAACTTAACTAACAGGCTAACCTCCTGTCTAAAGAATTTAATCTCACTCCAAAGTTCCCAAGGCTCAATGTGATCCCATTTTTATGAATGTAAATGCACTGCCTACTTACTTCCTAGGTGCAATTTAAGGGGGTGTCTTCATGGCCTTCTCCGGGTATCTGGCTGGTGAATCTTGCCCACAAGCTCAGGGTTCAGCTGATCGCCATATTTAGGGTCGGGAAGGAATTTTCCTCCAGGGCAGATTGGCAGAGGCCCTGGAGGTTTTTCATCTTCCTCTGTAGCATGGGGCACGGGTCACTTGCTGGAGGATTCTCTGCTCCTTGAAGTCTTTAAACCATGATTTGAGGACTTCAAGAGCTCAGACATAGGTGAGAGGTTTATCGCCGAAGTGGGTGGGTGAGATTCTGTGGCCTGTGTTGTGCAGGTCAGACTAGATGATCATAATGGTCCGTTCTGACCTTAATATCTATGAATCTATGAATCTTTATAACCCAAGCATTCGTTGTCTGTACTCAGAGACAGTATAACCCCATCACTTGTTTTTCCTGAGTGCTATTCCCCGTTGACATCATATATCTCTGTTGACTTCATATGCAAATATGCATCCATTGTGTTAGCTTATAATGCTTAATTTACATGATGACAGAGAGACAAGTGAATAAACATTTTTTTCTTTGTCAGGAAGCCTGTTTCTCCACCTCTGCTATGATACAGAATCTAAGAACATATTTGTGTCACTGTGTCTCAGTGGGTCACAGCTGAGGATGCCAAATTTAGGACAAACGGCCGAGAAATAGGGAAGACACCTCCCCAAACTGGTGGTTATTCTATCATAAGATATACCAAGCTAATAACAGCTGAAGTGTTACTCAGTCTTAGTTTGTGAAAAATTACAGGCACATGAGCCAGGGTCACATGCCCTTCCATGCTTTGATGACTCATGGGAGTAGCCATTACCCATATTCTGGCTAAATCATGCACAGGAAGGCTTACTGGGCAGGGACAAGCTTCTTCTATGGCCTATTGTGTTCATTAATGGGCTATCAACTTGAATGGTCCATTCACAATGTGCTGGCTAGACTGGATGTATACTACCTTGTGGGTGTTACTCCAGGAGCAAACACATTTGAAATACTGGTACATAGTCAATATTCATAACTTTAGATACAAAAATGACACATGCATACAAACAGGATAATCATATTTTATCTATTGTAACTTTTCCATTGATACCTTATGTCATAAATATAAAGGGAAGGGTAACAACCTTTATGCATGCCGTAACATAAAATTCCTCCTGGCCAGAGGTACAGAATTACTGTAAGGGGTTAATCAGTTCAATTAACCTAGTTGGCACCTGACCAGAAGAACCAATGGGGAAAGAAGATACTTTCAAATCTGGGGGTGGGGGAAAGGTTTTGTTTGTGCTTTCTTTGTTTTGTTCCCTCTCAGGACAGAGAGAGAGAGAGAGAGAGACCAAGCAGGTAAACCAGCTCCTAAAAAGATACCTGAAATGATACATCTAAAATTACACAAATTGCAAGTAAAGGCAAGGATATGCATTAGATTATCTTTTGTTTTAGGTTGTGAATTTTCCCTATGCGAAGAGATAGGTTTATTCCTGGTTTTTGTAACTGTGCAGTTGAGTCCAGAGGGGAGTCCTCTATGTTTTAAATTTTTTATTACCTGTAAAGTTACCTTCCATCCTGATTTTGCAGGTGTGATTCTTTTACTTTTTTCTTTATACTAAAGTTCTTCTTTTAAGGACCTGATTGATTTTTAGTGTCCTAAAAACCCAAGGGTTTGGTCTGTGCTCACTTTGTTAACCTATTGGTTAGTATATTATTCTCAAGCCTTCCCAAGAAAGTGGGTGAAGAGGCTTGGGGGGATATTTTGGGGAAATAGGGACTCCAAGTGGCGCTTTTTCCTGAATCTTTGTCTAAATCACTTGGTGGTGGCAGCAATACCGTCCAAGGACAAGGAAAGGATTTGTACCTTGGGGAAGTTTTTAACCTAAGCTGGTACTTATAAGCTTAGGGGGTCTTTCATGTGGGTCCCCACATCTTTACCCCAGAGTTCAGAGTGGGGAGGAAACCCTAACACCTTACATGACATACTTTCTACAAGATTTGTTGCAGTTGTCTGACAGTGGCAATATTAATGATACAAATGGTCATATTTCAATCATAGAGCATCACAACATGCAAAACTCCTTACATAGTATATGTACACACATTTCAAAACAATAACAATGACAGTGTGACCATGGTGTTCATTTAAGACCTCACATAACATTCCTTGGTGAGCCAGAGTTATATACCAGAGCCAGGATATTCTTGTAACATAGAATCATAGAATAACAGAGTTGGAAGGGACCTCTGGAGGCCATCTAGTCCAACCCCCTGCCCAGAGCAGGACCAATCCCAACTAAATCATCCCAGCCAGGGCTCTGTCAAGTCTGACCTTAAAAACTGCTAAGGAAGGGAATTCCACCACCTGCCTAGGTAACTCATTCCAGTATTTCACCACCCTCCTAGTGAAAAAGTTTTTCCTAATATCCAACCTAAACCTCCCCCACTGCAACTTGAGACCATTACTCCTTGTCCTGTCATCTGCTATCAGTGAGAATAGTCTAGATCCATCCTCTTTGGATCCACCTTTCAGGTAGTTAAAAGCAGCTATCAAATCCCCCCTCATTCTTCTCTTCCATAGACTAAACAATCCCAGTTCCCTCAGCCTCTCCTCATAAGTCATGTGTTCCAGTCCCCTAATCATTTTTGTTGCCCTTCGCTGGACTCTCTCCAATTTCTCCACATCCTTCTTGTAGTGTGGGGCCCAAAACTGGACACAGTACTTCAGATGAGGCCTCACCAATGTCGAATAGAGGGGATCTACATCTTTGCCAGTTGGGATTGACGGGTTCTCAGGCCACAGTTGAGAAGCCGGTTTGTTTGTGTCTGTAGATGTAGCTGTTTTCTTTAACAATTGCCTCCTGCTTAAGATGGTCTGTGATTCCATATATGAGTACAAAATTCTGTCCGCTCTTTTAGCCTGTCCTAATTGGCCTCCAATAGTTCCTGTTGACTGGGGTGGAACAGAATCATCAAAGAGGAGTGTAATGGTAATTTTATGTGCCTAAAATAATATACCAAGTCACTCCACCTTTCTGCTTCTGTTCACTCTCCTACCCTTTGTTTAGATGGCCACACTCCCAGGGAAAGCATCGTCTATTATCATGTGTGTGTGTGGAGTGCTTTTGTTGGTGCCTTTAGAGGATACAAATAATAAATAAAAATAATAATAAATGATCACCAATCACTTGGAGATCAAGTCTTCTGTTTCTAAATCTGTTTGAAATTGATTTTCTCTTGGTTTGAATAATTTGGTGGCAATTTTTAAATGCAGTCTTGGTTGTTTTATTTCCTTTCCTCCTCCCAGGAATGAAAATATACTTTATCAGCGTTCCAAAATATGATTAAAAGTTCCATGCTGTACAGCTGATGGCACTTCCGTGTTCTGAGGAATCAAACTGAAAGATATTCCTAGCCACATGAAGCATTCTTCATTAATGATGGGACCAGGAACTCCAAGAATTCCTTCTCATTCTTTTTTTTTTATAAATCAGGGGCTGTTTAATCAATTGGAGTGGATAGAAAACATCAATGTATTTATGAATCTCCTTGCTTTCTTTTCTAAAGTTGGAATATGAACTCTATTAGTTCATTACAGTGGGTCAGAGATCATTTTTAGCTCCCTTTAGCCAACACCTGTGCTATCAAGAACATTAATAACTGAGATCAATCAAAATTAAATTTGATGTCTGACTTCAGCTGTATCTGAAAAGGCACTCAGAAACATGAAAGGAATATGTGCTGCAAAAGCATGAAAAGAATACATGCTGCACAGAGCAGAAAAGATAATACAAAGGGTCCTTTTCCAACTTGGGTGCCAAGTCACAAATCTGGGTGCTTTATTCTGGCCTGTGGGCCTGACCTTGTACCCATTCAAATCAATGGCAAAGCTTCAATTGACTTTAGTGGAGTAGCATCCTGTTCTTAGGCACCTAGACTAGCTATATGAATGTCTGTATGCCAGCCCGAGCACTCAAATACAAAATCGCCCACCTTAACATTGACGCATGTGTTCGAAAACAGGACGCATTTGGTGAAATTCACCAGGGCAGATGCCTAGCACAAGGCCTGTGCTCCACCAGGTACCCAGGCCTCATACTGGCCCCTTCACACAGGGTTGAATATCACCACTTTGATTAATGTAAATGATTGACACTAAAATGTAATTAACAATGAGACATTAAATTGAGGCCTTGGCCACTTGGGCTCATTGGAGATCCCAGGCACTTCCCATGCAAACGGGGCTTTAATCCCAATTGCCTAAAAAAGTTACAGTTGGGTTAACTGACCCACTGATGGAAAGACTCATATTGACTCCACTGGCTCTGGGCTTAGCCCTGAGCCCTTGCATTCCCTTTGCACTCCCATTCTGGAGCCACCTGCAGTTTGGCCCTAACATTAGAATCAGGTGTTTGATTGTAAAGTCAATTAGAGAGAGATCCTCATCGCTTAGTGAAAGGGATGGGAAAGCATAGTTGTAGATAGCAAGAGGATAATCCATTCAGCTCACCTTTCTCCCCCCTCCATGCTCTGCTCTTCCTCATCCCCCTCTCCCTACTTCCTCCTTCCTACCTGTGCTGGTGTAATAAGAAAAAAAGGAATAGTCATTCTCCAGAAATGTTTTTATTCCCATGAGAATGCATTGTGGGCTTTAAAACTCAAATACAAGGTGAGGAAGGTATTTGGCTATAACAGCTCAGTGTAAAATCCTAACCCATAAAGAACTGTTTAAATAAAGTGAGCATCTCCTTTTATGATGACAAGGCTGTTTTTCCTATTATGCCAAAAATATGGTGATTGCATGTAAGGGAAGAGTTATGTCTTCATAGCTAGGGCCCTACCAAATTCACGGCCATTATAAACTCATCACGGACTGTGAAATCTCGTCTCCCCCATGAAATCGGTCTTTTGTGTGCTTTTACCCTATACTATACAGATTTCATAGCGGGGAGCAGCATTTCTGAAATTGGGGGTCCTGACCCAAAAGGGAGTTGCAGGGGGGTCACGAGGTTATTTTAGAAGGGTCATGGTATTGCCACCTTACTTCTACGCTGCCTTCCAAGCTGGGTGGCCGGCGACTGTTGGCAGGATGCCCGACTCTGAAGGCAGCCCCCTGCCAGCAGCAGCGCAGAAGTAAGGGTCGCCGTACCGCAACCCCCCCCGACAATAACCTTGTGACCTCCCTCCCCACACAACTCCTTTTTGGGTCAGGACCCCCTACAATTACAACACGGTGAAATTTCAGGTTTAAATACTGTATCTGAAATCATGAAATTTACGATTTTTAAAAACCTATGACCGTGAAATTGACCAAAATGGACCATGAATTTGGTAGGGCCCTATTGATAGAACAATAACACTTTCCCTTTCTGTAGACTCTTGCACCCAAGAACCTTAAAACCTAAACAGTAAGGGCCAATCCAGCTCCCACTGAAGTCAGAGTGAGTTTTGCCATTGATTTAAATAAAAATAGGATTGGCCCTTACCTCATCAGGCCTCACAGCCTTTAAGGGATATACTGCTGAAAGGAACTTAGGGGGAGCATTATACAGCCCACACCTCTGGGGTGGAGCACATCTGCTGTTTGACAGCACCCAGCAGGGTAAAGGGAGTGTGGAGGGTTACTGTATCCATCTGAGACTGCAGGTGGAATTGAGGGTGGTGGAATGTAATTACTTAAGTTGGAAATTGGCCAGGACACCAGAGTTAATACCTCTGCTCCTGCAAAGTATGCTACGGGATCTATTGCCACGAGAGACAGAGAGAGGAATCCTGGGTATTTAGATCTCATCTGTGAGATGGCATCTCTTGTACCATAACACCCAGAATACTGTGCAGGCGAGGGCCACCGACTGAAGCATCAACACCACCTTCTGCAGCTCGCTGGATAGTTTTTGGCAGGCTGCAATCTAGGTACTGACTCCGCCTGTCGCTATGCAGTTAGCAAGAGCTGAAAGGATCACAGCATGAGGTGAGATGACTGCAGGCTCACAACGCATTTTTCAAAAGTGAGTCCTATTCTGTTTATCTAATTCTTCAGTGCAAGGAGCCATAGGCAAAATTCCTCTCAGGATACCCATGCAGCTGAGTGCAGAATAAAAATGCTGTATTACATCTCAGCCCCAACAATCCCCCCTATTTTGGAGAAAGAAAGACCTTGCTGCTGAGACAGCTCCTTGGCAGCCCATGTGAAAATGAGTTGGTGGCCCTTACTCCAGCTCCTAGTGCCCCCCCGCCCCCTTTTGACAATCTCAGCAGAAAAGCCAAGGACTGAATGAACTGGCAGTAGTTCTTAAACCGTGGTCCCTGGACAGGCAGTTGGCCGCATGGAGTATAGTCCCAGCCACTGACAAGCTTTAAAAGAAGGTACAAATACACTGAATACTTTTATCACTCTTCTGTGTAGGTAGTTGCTTTTGTCACCTAAAGCATGTTACAGGATTGTAAAGGGCACTGCACAATTGGGAATGGGCGGGGAGGTGATCAAAGCAATTACAAAGGGGTGGAGAGGTGGTCTGCTTGACTGGGAGTGGATGGGGAGGTGATCATGAGTGGAATGGATAAGGAGGTCATCTGTGGGTCAGGAATGCAAGATATCTGTTAAATTATGGTCCACACTATGAAAATGTTTGGGAATCCCTGAACTGCCGAGTCTGAACATCCCTCTGACTCTTTAAAGGTGGTCTCTCCGAGTCTGGGATACAACTCAGACACTGAGGGGCTGTGTCATTGACTATGGGTGCTTTAAATGCTCTGCTGCTGTGGCTCACAGCTTGAACACTGACAGCCAGCAGACAAGCATGCACCGAGTGTTTGTGTGTTAAACAGCTCTGAATGAGAAACTCCGACTCCAAGAGCCTGCTTGTTACATCCCAGCCACACTCAGGTGTACACCAGTTCTAATGACACCTGGCAAGATGACACTAACATCTCCTAGTGCCGAATTTTCCTGTGTGCTCTGCAACATCCAGCCCTTTCAGAGTAATAACAAGGTTTGTTCGCTCCTCTAAAGAGACAAAATGCACAGCTTATCATTTGAACTGGAATTAGCAATCACTTCAGTTCCAACACAGCACTGGTTTGGTTTACATTGAAAGTAAAATAAGTTTATTAATAAAAGAAGATAGGATTTTAAGCGAATTACAGTATAAAATATTGTGATAGAAATTATTACAAACAACTAAAAGTGAAAAAAATAAATGCCTTCTAGCGGCTAAGACTTAACACAACAGGCTGCACCTTTGTTCAAGGTGGTTTTTTTACCAATCTACCTCCCAGCAAGATGGCTGACCATTGCTCTGGTCAGGATCTCCCACAAAGTCCAAAGTGCTCAGTTCCTTTGTCTTCTTAGGTGAAAGATAACTTGGGGTTCATTACCCATCTCTTTTGTAGTCCAGGAAACCTTTGAAATTGATTCTTCAGAAGGTTACCCCCAAAGTCAAGTTCATTCAAACTGAAGGGAAAGGAGACATGGAGTCTCAGGGTGAAGGAAGTTTCATGCTGGTTTCTTTCCCCCACTGGTATTTGATAAAATGCAAATGGGAGCTGTTTTCTACAGTCTCCTCCTGCTGCTGTGATGCTGAGTGGTTATCTCCTCCCCTTTTGCCTAGATGGTTCTAATGACCTTTTATGTAAATTGCATTCCCATTGTCCCTTAATGTACCTTGGAAATACCTTCAAGGTGGCAGAACCACATTCCTTTGTCCAGGGTGGAGTAACTTCAACCTTACCTGGCAGACACACATTTAGAACATAATTCCCAAAATGTTTGTGATTTTGAATTTGTCAATAATATTAATGATCAGTATGTTATTAGCTTTCTATTGACATCTTACATCAACACCTTTTTCATACAGGTTATAACATTAATGAGTTGGGGTACACTCAGCTGTTCAGGCCAGCTGACATTCACTACCAGATGCCAGTGAGTTTCTTGCCATCTTGCATAGGGATGCTATTAGGTCCACAATCTGAGACTCTCAAAGCAACGGACAAAGGCAGGGAAATATTATTAATCCCATTTACAGACCATTTGTGTATGTACACCCCCACCCCCCACCTCTCAGGTCTGGGTGAAAGACTCTAGACACACACCCTGTGAAAGGTGAGAATTAAACTCCGAAGCTCTGATTCCTTGACCCACTCCTCTAATCACTGGACCTTGCTGCCATCCTGACTGATTCACTCCTTGATGCGGTAGTCTAGCACTAAGTTACCTGCATCACACAGGAATTCTGAGGATTCATCAGTTAATGTTTGTAAAGCTCTTTAAGATCCATGGATCAGAGGCACTATAGAACTGCAAGTATTATTAGATTTTATTTATATTATTATTTATTATTTGCAAACAGTTCAGGTCACTTACCTCCACTCATATCCTTGGACCCACTTACCTTATTTGCAGTAGGGGTGTCTCAGGCCATTAGTGACGAATGCTCTGAATAATTAGGCTGTGAAAATCTAACTGCAGGGATTTTTTTTTATTAGCAATTTTCCGTTCTGTTGTATTAATTCCATTTGGTCTCGGTATGTTTTCTTAGTGAACAATGATCACTAATACAAAATCATTTCCATGCAAAATGCTTTTCATCATCTGATTTAACAGACCATAAAATGTCTTAAGTTGATTTTATTTTACATTTTCAACCTAGTGTTAATGTTCCAATGATTTTAATTTCTTGCTTTCACTCCTCATCGAGCATTTATTTTAAACCTCCCTCTCACCCTTCTGTTTTCTCTTTGTTTTCTTTCATTTTTCTATTTTTCCTCCCTCTCTATCTCTCCTCCGCATAAAAAATGATTTCTTTTTTGCCCAGTGTTGGAAACTTGACCCTTGTGCTCATTATCTCAGACAGCCGCATACCTGCATACTCCTGGAGTGTGCATGGGACACTTCTGCTATTATGGAATGGGGGTGGGGATGGCCACATGGGACGTTGCTTTTTCTGCACAGATAACACTATTCCCTCCAACAACTCTGCTTTGCTGCTCTATATGCTGCTTAGTACTGGGCAGCAGAGGCGCTCTCTCTCTCTGTCTCAATCTTTCTTTCCTGCTCTGGCCGTGGTGCTGAATGCTAATTAGCCAGGACCCATTGCAGGCTCTGCAGTTATTTTCATCCCAACAGAGTGCACTTTTGAACAACAGCATTCATCCTACAAAGCCAACTAGAATTCCTGTAAGCAAAGACGGTGGGCATGCACAATATTCCTACCGGCTCTGGTCCAGCAAAGCACTTAAGCACACACTTAGTTTTAAGCACGTGAGCAGTTCAGTTGATTTCAATGATCCGGTCTACAGACTGTATCTGAAGCGAGAGGAAAGTTCAGTCTCCATGAGCTTATTCAGCTCTTGGTCCCTCTGCTGAGACTGTAAAAAAGGCTAATTAGCTGGAATCAAGGGGCCTTTCGTGCTGTGTCTCAGTTTGTGACGGAGAACCTCCAACTCATTTCATTCGGGAACAGGTATCCTTAATGAAAGAGTAAGTTTCTTTTTTGCCAGGGGGCCCTGGCATGTTTAACCCATTGCATGACACTGAAGAGGAGTACAATTGAATGAATACAATTGTTATACAAATACCTTCATTGGTAGGCTTACAAGTGGAACAATGGCAGAAAGGAAGAATGGTCTTGTAGTTGTGACAGTAGACTGGGACTCTTGCTATGTTAGTTCAGTTCCAGGCTTTGCCACTGACTCAGGAAAGTCACTGAATTTCTTAGTTCACCATCTGTAAAATGGGGACAGTGCTTCCTTTGTCTGTTTCCATTGTGAGCTCTTATTATGTCTCTGTACAGTACCCAGCACAATGAGGCCCCAATATCAGTTGGAGGCTCCGGATGGGTACTGTAATATAAATCACAAGAATTATACACCGTGAATGGGAGAGACAACATATACAAGACCATTTCTATAGTTGGCTGGAATTTCTAAGAGTAGCTTTCATGAGCCTACTCTATATGAATCAAAACCATGAATCCTTTCCGGTGTTGGCTTTACTAAAATGCCGTGAAGGAAGAGCACCATCTATTGAATTACCATCACTACTTCCTGCGGGGTCCTGCCTTTTTGTCAGCATCTCCCATACAATAACTGACTAGGCCCAACCCTGTTTAAGTTGGGAGACTTCCTGAGAGGCCAGGCCTGGCCTCCTCAAATCACTCCGGGATTAAAACAGAGACATTTTTCAACCTTTAGCAGTGATGACATATAACTCTTCTCTTCCTCTGCCCTTCACCCATCCTCTCTCCTCCATCTTATTGTTATTAATTATTTGTATTACAACAGCATTGCACTAGGCACTGTACATACACAACAGGACAGTCCCTGATCCAAGGAGTGTACAGTCTAAATATTCATTATTATCATGTTATTATTGCAATTTGTATTGTGGTAGCACCTTTCATGGACTCGGAATCCATTGTGTGAGGCATTGAATAAACACAGAACAAAGAGTCCCCCAAAGTCTCTGCCCTAAAGAGTTTATAACCTAGGTATAAGACAAGAAGTGAATACAGAAGAACAGAAGGAGGAGTACAAGGAAACAATATTGGTCAGTATGATGGGCAGCAGTCTTGGCACACGCGCTGGGTAACCATTGCTACCATGAGGGGTAGTATGGAAGAAAGCACAAAGGTAAATAGTCAAGATGAAAGTAGAAACAGAGACATGCCTAAGGTCACTGGCAGAGCTGGGATTAAAACCCAGGTCTCTGGGCTACCTCTTTTGTGTTTCATTCACTAGACCAGGCTGCTACCTGCTCTTGGGCTGTTCCTTATTTCTCTCTCTTTTTTCCTCCCCTCTGTGTGTATCTCTCTCTCCATCTCCCAATTCCAAACCAAAGCTTTTCTGACTAATGGCAAAGCATGTGAAGAACAAATTTGCTTTGAGCCTCTCTAACTTAACTTTAAAAATGGTCTTCTGCGTTTGCCATTCACCTCACAAATCAGCGACTCTCCGACGCCTTCTGCATTCCCTGCACTCCAGTAAACTCTGCTCATTTATCTGAAACTCCCTAAAAAAATCATTTTTCTCCCACAACAAAATGCTGCTGTCAAAAACTTCAAATCATCCCATCCATCAAGTGCATTTGCGTGTACGTGTTTGTGTGTGTGTGTGTGTGTGTGTGTGTGTGTGTATATGCACGCACGCGCGCGGGTGGGAGGGTGAATGTGAAATACATACAGCTGACACGTTTGTTCTGTCACTGAAGTGACACCACATCTTGTCAGAATCTGTTGGGTTGAACAGGGAGAACAGGATTCTTTACACACACACACACCCCCTGAATTATTGGTCAAACATTTCTTGTGGGCTAATTAAATACACCAGAGAAATGCTTTTTGTGGAAGGTGCTGTAATGTTGCAGGGGAAAAAACATCCCATTAAAACCATTGCCTGTAGCAAGCTTGTAATCCTCCATAGGATTTGTAAAGGAAATGGATTATTGCTAACAAACCTATAGCTACACCACTGCTGACTCCTCAGCCCATTCGTTACACCAATTTGTTCCTCCTAGAAAGGGGGTTGGAAACGTGTTTTCTACTTTTCTCCTGTGGTGTGCTTTGTGCATTTCTTGTGTAGTTGGTGACTGAAATCATTGCCTACTGGAGGCTCAGGTCCAAAGAAGGCCAAGTAGCTAGCACCATAGCAAGTGACCAGAGACGGGTTTAAATGCTGTGCTAGGAGTGTGGGTTTATACTGGTGCTGAAATTAGGGAATGGAGGATGCTGCGTTTTCTTAAAAATCCTATCTTGGATTAAAGCCCAGGATGGGGAGTCAGGACTCCTGTGTTCTAGTCCCAGCTCTGCTTCTATGGGACCTTGGGAAAGTGTTTTCCCCTTTTGTGCCTCAGTTTCCCCATCTGTAAAATGGAGCTAATAATACTGGCAGTACCTCATAGAGGAGCCAGGAGGATTAAAGTTTTTATAGAGTACTTTGTGATTTGGCAATGATCTAACTGTCCAAAGTATTATTACTGGGCCATTTGAACCCTGGGGCCATGCCAGCTTCTGTGTTTGCAAACGCTGATGCAGGACCTGAGGTAGAGAGCTTGCCTAAGGGGTATGTCTGGGGGAATGCTGGAAAGTGTTATATCCCTCCTTGTACAGAAGTAGTGGGAGTTGGTTATAATGAATACAAAGGAGTTTCTTTAATGAGGCTTCTGGGCACAGACAGGACCTTGTGGTTCTCCCTAGCTCTCTATCTCTACAGGCTGTCCAGGGTCCTGGCCTATATTAAGTAATCCTGGAACAGACTGCTGGCCACAGGGCAGAAAACAAGCCCAGCCTCCTCTTTAAAGGGCAAGAGGGGCCATAAAGAGCTAGTGGAGCTTAAAGCCTGAATGGTGTTGGTTGGGAAAGGTGCATGGCCAGGGATGTGCTGGTTTGTCACCTCCCGCAGCAGCATTTGCTTTCAAAAAAGCAATTCTTTCCCAGGTGGGAATGCTAATTCGGTCCCCTTCTGGGGGTGAATTCTACCTGGGGCACAAGGGACCTTGCTTATGCTGGAAGTTATCAGTCACCTTGGCTTGTTCCTTGGTGGCTGCCATGCAAGTGAGAGTTAAAACTCCCACAGTACCTTATGATATGCCCTATTCCTTGGCTGAGGCTCCCTCTGCCATCAGTTAAGCAGAGTCTAACATCCCATAATATTGGGGGATGCTGCAGAGCACTCAGACCTTGCTCCATTTGGCTGAATGGTCCCAACAGTGCTGCTAGCTAGCTCACTGCTCTGTCCATCTCTTTGGGGTATCTTGAGTATCCAAACACCCCAGATACAGCCAAAAGCTAATCTGAGCTTTCAGCTGCCTCTCTGGATTTGCATCCTGTCCTGCTGGTGAATGGCTCTGTGCAGAGTTTCACTTAGAGAGGTTGGAGAAGGACAGAGTTGATTCAGCTTCTGCTTGCCCTGGTGCGTCATGCTCATGCTTGGCGAGGATGACTAGTTCTGTGGATTAAGGCTGAAGGGACTGGCAGCCAGCAGAGCCCAAGTCACATGCTCACACACAAGCCGTGTAGGCAGATTCTGTGTCCTTGCTTGCTTTGCCCCATCTGCGCCTTCAGCTGTGGCCTGAAGGAGTTGGAAGGAACCTAACCTCAGAGCTGCTTCTCTCCTCTGGAGGAACAGAGCTTGCTTTACAAGCCCTGACAGCTTGAAATATTAACCCTACAAAAGCATTTCTAAGTGGAAGCATACAAGGGTTTCTCTGTTTGCAGGAATCTGAGTTCTTGATAGAGCATTTGGTGATTATATATGTACGTTAATAACAGTCTGTGTTAATTAACATTAAGATGGCCTGGTTAAACACTCAAAAGTTAGGACATGCCAGAATTATATTTGCTCTTGTACCTCCTGGTGCAGAGGGATTGGGATTCAGCCTTTAATTCTATGATCACATATTTCACATTTCCTAGGTTGTTAACACAATATAAAATCAAAGGTAACCTAATTTAACTTCAAATTTAGATGAACTAAATATGCCAGACAGTTTTCACTATAATTTTGTGTTATACATAATGTGTAGCATGCTTTTTAAGGAGACTTTGCTCTTTTCATAGGATGTGATTCTGTAATTAAAACTATCATAATGAATATATAATAGGGCAGGCTGGAAAACAAGAATTGAATTTCTCAAAAACATTCTGAGATTTTGAAATTTGTTTTTTATTCTGATGTGGAATGAGAACAAGACCTTTTGAGATTTTTCATGACAAAACATAAGAAAGAAAATGCAGGGACGTGCCAGCCAAGCATAGTCAATAACTAAGGTGCTCACCTCATATGTGGGACATATAGGTTCAAGACCATGCCCTGAAGCAGGGTCTTCCACAACCTAAGTGCGTGCCCTAACCTCTGGGCTATAGAATCAGTCAACCTGGCATACTGAGGATTTAAACACTTATATAAAGGGGAACACCGTCAACAGGAGAGATTGATTCAATAGCCGATGGTTAGTGCACTCAGCTAGGATGTGGCTGACTTGGGTGTAAGACCCTGTTTTGAATCAAGCAGAGGAGGACTTGAGTCTCTCTCATCCCATCAGAGCTATTCTGAGATGACTCACCCCCCAGACTAGCTGCAAGTGAATTTTAGGGCAGCACGATTATGTCCTCCCTCCCCAATGCTGATTTGGCACCCCTGGAAATTGAAGCCCCTAAGGTTGGCCCTGCTCTCTCTGTCTGACAGAAAGTCCATCCTGGACCTGAGAAACCTTCCTGATGAAACGTTTGTTGAAATTGTTTATGCTTCGATGAAAACAATTGGGTCCAATGAATCGGCATTTTCCAACTAAAACCATTTAATTGAAAAATTCCCAACCAGCTCTAGTATACAGCCAGCTTTGGTAGGGCCATCCGCAGGGCTTGAACTCAGGACATATAGGATAGATGCTTTATAGCTTGAGCATCAAGGACTGAATTCATAAGCTATGAGCAGGATCAGACTGATAAGTGGACCAAGCACTAAAGGAACAAAGACCTGCATTTGCTTAGGGCATGTCCACATGGCAGCTGGGAGTGTGCTTCCCAGCTTGGGTACACAGACATCCACTAGTTCTGCTAGAGTTAGCATGCCAAAAATAGCAGCATAGCCAGGGGTGGCTCAGAGTGGTGGTGTGAATACAAGCCCACCTGGGCCCCCTGTGTACATACTTAGGTGGAGCTGCTACCCCTGGCTACACTAGTTTTTAGCGTGCTCCCAGCTGCACTGTAGACATACCCTGAGAGTGGGTATAGAATCATAGAATATCAGGGTTGGAAGGGACCCCAGGAGGTCATCTAGTCCAACCCCCTGCTCAAAGCAGGACCAATCCCCAACTAAATCATCCCAGCCAGGGCTTTGTCAAGCCTGACCTTAAAAACTTCTAAGGAAGGAGATTCCATTACCTCCCTAGGTAACACATTCCAGTGTTTCACCACCCTCCTAGTGAAAAAGTTTTTCCTAATATCCAACCTAAACCTCCCCCACTGCAACTTGAGACCATTACTCCTTGTTCTGTCATCTGCTACCACTGAGAACAGTCTAAATCCATCCTCTTTGGAACCCCCTTTCAGGTAGTTAAAAGCAGCTATCAAATCCCCCCTCATTCTTCTCTTCCGCAGACTAAACAATCCCAGTTCCCTCAGCCTCTCCTCATAAGTCATGTGTTCCAGTCCCCAAATCATTTTTGTTGCCCTCCGCTGGACATTTTCCAATTTTTCCACATCCTTCTTGTAGTGTGGGGCCCAAAACTGGACACAGTACTCCAGATGAGGCCTCACCAGTGTCGAATAGAGAGGAACGATCACGTCCCTCAATCTGCTGGCAATGCCCCTACTTATACAGGCCAAAATGCCATTGGCCGTCTTGGCAACAAGGGTACACTGTTGACTCATATCCAGCTTCTTGTCCACTGTAACCCCTAGGTCCTTTTCTGCAGAACTGCTGCCGAGCCATTCGGTCCCTAGTCTGTAGCGGTGCATGGGATTCTTCCATCCTAAGTGCAGGACTCTGCACTTGTCCTTGTTGAACCTCATCAGATTTCTTTTGGCCCAATCCTCTAATTTGTCTAGGTCCCTCTGTATCCTATCCCTACCCTCCAGCGTATCTACCTCTCCTCCCAGTTTAGGTACATACAAAGGGGCAGAGTTCAGGTGGTGTGGGCAATCTTAACACTTCCATTTCCTGACTTCTGAGTACATGTCTGTGCAACCTTCATGTCAGAAGATATTTGGCCAATAGCCTATCTTTTCATTCCCTGGGGACAGGCACAATTGGTGCCTCTATATAATAAATAATTTTCAGTGGCTCATAGCTTGGCCAAATCAAAACTTTATATATATATAATTTTTCTCAAAAATGGCTAATCTGTTTTGCTCTAATTTTCTGAAAATATTAACATTTAGACCAGCTAAGCCTGGAAAATTTTAGCCCGCTAGTTGAAAGTTACAGAAGGTAATATATAACTGAAAGCAGGAGTTTAGGATTGAAATGCTTAAATAACCTTAACCACAGCGATCATGAGCACTACAGCTCCAAACTTATGTAGGCCTGAGTAGGAGTGTTAGCTCCGCGAACCTGCCCAAATTCTCATTTGGGTAACTGCCAGGGCTATGAGACTTTGCGAACAAAAGAAAGTGACAGAATGTTTTGCCAATATGTTCACAATTTTGTTTTGGGCAGTTTAGTACCTATGACATGTTCATACAGTTTTGTGAAATGGGGTTCTTTTGCATGGGAAAATATGTGAAACATATCACATTTTCACCTATTTCTGTTGCAAATTCACATGTGCCTGGAAAGGGGCCTAGTCCAGGGGTGGGCAAACTTTTTGGCCGGAGGGCCACATCTGGGTTGCGAAACTGTATGGAGGGCCAGGTAGGGAAGGCTGCGCCTCCCCAAACAGCCTGGCCCCCCACCCCCGTATCTGCCCCCTCCCACTTCCCACCCCCGACTGCCCCCCTCAGAACCTCCAACCCATGCAACACCCCCTGCTCCTTGTCCCTTGACTGCCCTCTCCAGGGACCCCCCCACCCCTAATCACCCCCCCAGGACCCCACCCCCATCCAACTCCCCCTGCTCCCTGTCCCCTGACTGCCCCAACCCCATCCACACCCCACTCCCTGACAGGCCCCCCCGGGACTCCCACGCCTATCCAAGCCCCCCTGTTCCCAGTCCCTTGACCACCACCCCTGAGAACCTCCGCCCCATCCAACCGCCCCCTGCTCCCTGTCCCCTGACTGCTCCCCAGGACCTCCTGACTGCCCCCCGGAATCCACTGCCCCTTATCCAACCCCCACGCTCCCCGCTCCCTTACCATGCCGCTCAGAGGAGCAGGAGCTCGCAGCCACGTGGCCCGGCCGGAGCCAGCTACCCTGCTGTGCTGCCCAGCAGGAGCGAGGGGCTGGAGCATGGGTGGCACAGCCATCTGAGGCTGCGGGGGAGGGGGGACAGCAGGGGAGGGGCCAGGGGCCAGCCTCCCCGGCCGGGAGCTCAGGGGCCGGGTAGGACGGTCCCGCAGGCCGGATGTGGCCTGTGGGCCATAATTTGCCCTCCTCTGGCCTAGTCTTGCTCAAATTTTTGCGCGAAATTTTTGCCATTTTCAGCTCAAAATTTCCACCAAAAATGGCCCCATTTCCCTCTGCACATTTGCAAAAATAAGGCAGTTTTCAGTTTCACAACAAAATGTGAAAAATCCCTCACATTTCAAGGGTTATTAGTTTGACTGTAGAAATTTCACACCATGTTAGTAACTACACTGCCTAAACTTCCTCTATAGCTCCTGCTCTACGGGGCAGCTGTCAAACACAGCTTTCCTTCTGTTGCCTGAGCCTCTTAATTTCTCTCTCTCTTGGCTATTAATTATTGCCAAAGGGCTCAATGAAGTCAATGCAAAGATTCCAGTTGATTTCAATGGGCTTTGGAGCAAGACCTTGCTCTGTAAAACATTTTGGGAGACAGCTTGCATGAAAGACACTATTTGAAATAAAGGTCCAGTCCTAAAATCAGTAATCAGATGAGTGCTGCTCACACAAATAATGACAGGTTTCAGAGTAACAGCCGTGTTAGTCTGTATTCGCAAAAAGAAAAGGAGTACTTGTGGCACCTTAGAGACTAACCAATTTATTTGAGCATAAGCTTTCGTGAGCTACAGCTCACTTCATCGGATGCATACTATGGAAACTGCAGAAGACATTATATACACAGAGACCATGAAACAATACCTCCTCCCACCCCACTCTCCTGCTGGTAGATAAGCTATTACCAGCAGGAGAGTGGGGTGGGAGGAGGTATTGTTTCATGGTCTCTGTGTATATAATGTCTTCTGCAGTTTCCACAATATGCATCCGATGAAGTGAGCTGTAGCTCACGAAAGCTTATGCTCAAATAAATTGGTTTGTCTCTAAGGTGCCACAAGTACTCCTTTTCTTTTCACACAAATAATGGCTTCTTATGTGAGGAAAGGTTTGCAGGATCAGACCCAGAAGTTGTTTTGCTTTGTATTAAATGACTGCGAGGGAAGGGAGAAGTGGGCGCTCTACAGAACCATGTGGTACATTAGAAATGTTGGCAGGTAGCAGTCTCTGCTTTGGCTGATTCCCCTCCCAGCTGTTTAAGATCTGAATTGCTACAGTCCCTGATGGATTGCATTTGCAAAGCTGTACTTGCTGTGATGCTGCAAGTCTCTCAAACTGGGGAATTTTACATCAGAAAGATAATAGAATAATCACCGCAAAGTTGCTGTGATTTATTGCAGTGTCTTCTGTCCTTGATAAGTTGGAATCTTTGCAAAGCAGCTGTTTGGTACACAGGAGCTGTCCCTGTGTTTGGGCTTCTGCAGAGATCCCTGCAGCCAGCACGGCTGTGAGCTGCAGCATTCCTGGGGAGTTATGTAGGTACTGGCATTTTGGGGTGGTTCTCCATCACAGTACTATCCAAAGCAATACGCTACCAACGCCGGCAAAGTGCTACATCTCTGTGCAAGGAAGAGTCACGTGTCCTTGGGGGGAATGGCTGAGTACATCTTATTAAAGAATTCCTCCCCACAGCCATGTGCCTCGTACCACATGTGTGTCTAGAAACAGAGCCATCTGTGGATTTTGAGTCATGGCCTGCACTGGAGGGAGCCTAGAGGAGTGGTGCTGCAGGGAGGAGTAGGGTAGGGGTGAAGCCATAATGCTGGAGGGCAGAGCATGCGACACCGGGTTAAAAGATGATGGCACTGCTGCAGCAGGAGCTCCTGTGAACAATCCTGGCTGAGCCAGCCAGAATTCCTCGGAGGAGTGCATTCTGCTGCAGCAGTGTCATCGTCTTTTAACCCGGTGTCGCATGCTCTGCCCTCCAGCATTATGGCTTCACCCCTACCCTACTCCTCCCATTCCAGATAGGCATCCCTCCCAAGAGCTCTGTGCCCAGCGCCCACTATTCTCCAGGCCAGGCTGGTTAATCCCAGATTTCTGCAATCTCTTGGCATATGTAATTCCCACCCAGACCTCTAACCATCTTCGCTGTCCTTCTATGGACCTGTTCAATTTCCACGATATCATTCTCCATGCGAGGTCACCGAAGTGGGATATAGCACTTCAGACGAGGCCATGCCGTCGTTTTATATCATGCCAGTGCTGTATTTAGATAGGGAGCTGTTATGCCTTTATTTTCTGCATACTGTACCTTTAAGGACTCTGCTGTCTGCAAGGACAGACACGGGTTCAGTTCAATGCAGAGGAGGCAGTCACGCTGTGCACTCTCTCTCATGAAGGCTTAATTGATCAGTTAATCTAAAATCTTTGTGTTTGTGCACCAGGTTGGTCTATTGTGTGAATTTCTGTCTTGCCCTGGTGGTTAGTCCCAATGCCTGTAACAGCAAGCTACTGTCCTCAAACTAAGGAAGCTCTCCCCTAAGAGTGGACAGCGAGGCCTGCTTTTTTTGGTGTTGAAGGTGGAGGGTTTGAAACCTACCAACAACTGTGGTATCTTTTCGTGTGCAGCTACAATTGGTTACATTTGGAAGGACATAAGGAGAATTCTGGCTACAAAGATGGGATTGTGAAACAACACATTGCTCAGAGGAAGTTAGGAAGCTTCCTGTTCAAAAAGGAAATGCGAAAAGGTGCAGCGATCACTGATGGGGAATATGGAGGGTTTCCAGTTTTGTGAAAGAGAGGAACAATTTCAAATATATGTACAAAGACATCAGAGGGATGTAGCCACTGTAAATACATCACCATTGCTTCGTCATATTCTCTGTAGTATTCCCTATCTCATTTCTAGAGCTGATCCGAACTCCCATTAAAGTCAATGGAAAACCTCCTATTGGGTAGGGGGAGATAGCTCAGTGGTTTGAGCACTGGCCTGTTAAACACAGGATTGTGAGTTCAATCCTTGAGGGGGCCATTGAGGGATCTGGGACTTCCAGGCGATTGGGCTTGGATCCTTAACACATGAAAGCATCCAATTTGTTTATTTTTCACTGCTGCTCCATACAGGGCAGACAGCTTTCTTGAACTGACTTCATCATGATCAATCAGACGCCAGAGCCTTTTTCCCATAGATTCACTGTCAAGCAACTTGCATAAAATGTTTAGATTATTTTTGCCAGTGTGCGTTTGTCTTGTACATGTGCATGCTGTACTGTGTTGGCCATCCTGCTGCTTGCTCACTCTGCATTTAAAATCTTTCTGAAGCTTCCTCCAGTCCCCCATAACTTTGTTAACCAAAACAGCTTGGTATCATCCACGACTTTTCCAACTCACTGTCTGCCTCCTCCTCCTCCATATCCCTGTAAAATACATTAAATAGCAGGGTGCCAAGTTAGGGGTGATTGAATTATTCATTGTGAAGGGACAAAGGAAGCCCTTTTTTTCTGTCTGTGAACTGATCCTGATCTTAGTGAATGCACTTGTTATTCATAAGCATTCTCCAGATAATTTGGTTGAACATATTTCAAGCCTCCCAACTGTTTCTAAATTGTTCACTACTGCTATCCACTTTTGTTTTTCTGTGGTGGGTGTTTGTCTGCATAAGTCACATGATATTGTGTCTGAATGGGTGACTGAAACTTCAGAAAGAGGAGAATAACGAAAGATGAACAGCAAATGAGAAATAGTGAATGTCTGTGTTTGTGCCTGGATATCCTTATTCCTATGCGCATGTGAATATCTTGATGAGGATCAGGCATCCCCCAAACACTACTGTGAACAAAAATCTCTTTGTGGGAAAGTTAATTAATAGCACACAACAAGGGGCATAGACACTGTCAAACCGAACAGCACTTTGGAATTCAGACAAATGTCCATAAATGCTGCTTGTCCCAACACAAACTCTTAAGGATCCCTGCTATTAATCTCCAGCAATTAATCTTGTTCCACTCTAAAGCGTAGCCATTCACTATGGTCTGGTCCACACTCAAAATTTACATTGATGGAGCTACAGTGCTCAGGGGTAGCTATGCTCCTTGATACAGATGCAGCTAGATCGATGGAAGAATGCTTCCATCAGCCTAGCTACTGTGGCTGGAGGAGGCGGTGTTCCTACAGCAGTGCTGTCCTTTCCATTGCTTTAGGCTCGGTCTACACTATGGGGTTATGCTGGCATAGCTATGAAGCCATAGTTATGCCGCTATAGTCCCTGTAGTGTAGACATGATTTTTTGTTTCCTGTTTATGCACATTTTGACTAGAGGTCGACCTGAGTAACCAAGCTCAGACTTGGATCTAGGTCTGAGCTTCTCCAGTCTGGAGGTGTCTGGATCCAGGGTATTTTTTCAGCCAATATAGAGATTGGCGCTTTTCTCTAAATGAACTGAGTCCTATGATTGGGATTTGTGTCATATAACATATCTAGAATTTTGTTTCTGACCCAGCTCTAATTTTAACTACAAGACTTACTCTGCTCCTGACCCTGCTTTCCTGAATAGTCTCTTTTGAGGAAACTTGACAAAGGCCTATGGAAAATCCAGGTAAATTATGTTGCTTGAGCTGCCCTTATCTGCTAGTTTATTAATATTCCCAGAGATTTCTAGCAGATTACAGGAACCTGACTTGTTTTTGCAGAAGTCATCTTGGTTAAGTCCCCGCAAATGTTGTACAAATGTGGTACAGGGACCTCAGAGTTTCCCACAGAGTTTGCACAGTGAAATGCAAGGACAACGAACAGTTGCCCTGTAGATGTTTGTCACTCTCCACACCAAAGGCTTTATATAAATGGGGCAAGTCAGACTCGGGGAGATGGGAAGATGTGTCTACCCCTGTTTCCCTGAACCCCACCTTCACTAGTTTGATGCTTCCAGAAAACTATACCACTCAGTCACTTGTGGAAACCCTGTTTGCAATTGATTAGTAAAGCTCCAAGGAGTATGGAAATAGGATTGACTAATTATTTTAGAGTCCTCAGTGAAGTACATTTATCAGAGCTGGCACTGGAAAGCAGGACAAAACCTAGAGTCAGGACTGGATTTAGGGGCAGGCCACCCAGGCGACTGCCTGTGGTGCCGGGCTTAGGGAGCTCTTGGCTCGGGGTGCTGTGCATGAATAAATACAGATTTACAGATCCTAGCATGCAAATTTATCTTCTTATAGGATAGGGATAAATCATGCATGCAAATCATACATCATAGTTGTCAAATGGGCTACAAATGCAATAAAAAATAAGGTATTCAGAAGTATAACAAATGGAGGGGGGAGGGTGCTGAAGACTCTCCTTGTCTGGAGTGCCATTTGGTCCAGGTCTAGCCCTGCCTGGGGTATATAAAGGAGCCTCACTTGCACACTGAAAGAAAAACAGCATTACAGAGCTCAACCCAAGCCACTGAACATCATGGAAGATGTTTAAGAATTTCTACAGTGAGAACACCAGGGGAGGGATGATCCAGAGGCTTAGGCACAGATCTGTATGTCAGTAGATCTGGCATCTAGTCTTCTTTCACCAGCAAATACTCTTCTTGATTCTGCTTCTGGTAGGCTGCAAAATCTGTACAGCTGTGGAGGAGCAAGCTGGATTCTAAGGGTATGTCTACATGATGAAATTAGGTCCATTTTATATCATCGATTTTTAGAAACCGATTTTATATCATCGATTGCGTAGGCCCACACTAAGTGCATTAAGTTGGCGGAGTGCATCCTCGCTGCCATGGCTAGCATAGACTTACAGAGCAGTGCACTGCGCGTAGCTATTCCACAGTTTCCACAGTCTCTGCTGCCCACTGGAATTCTGGGTTAAGCTCCCAATGCCTGATGGGGCAAAAATATTGTCACGAGTGGTTTTGGGTGCATGTCGTCAGGCCCCCCTCCCTCCCTCCATGAAAGCAATGGCAGACAATCATTTTGTGCCTTTTTTCCTGGGTTACCCATGCAGACGCCATACCGTGGCAAGCATGGAGCCTGCCCAGCTCACCATCATCGTATGTCTCCTGGGTGCTGCTGGCAGACACAGTACTACATTGCTACACAGAAGCAGCTCCTTGTCTTCATGGCAGACGGTGCAGTAGGACTGATAGCCGTCGTACGTCTCCTGGATGCTCCTGGCAGACCTCAATGAGGTCGATCAGGGGCGCCTGGACAGACATGGCTATTCTCCTCTTAGAGCACCGAATGGGAGTCAGAGACTCCAGGTCATTCTCTTCTTTAAGTTTCATCTCATGGAGATTCAGTCCTGCCTGGAATATCATGCGAGCTAGAGGCTTCTGCTTCAGGCTGCTCTCCCAGCCGGCAGCACCATGCGGTTGCACCTATCCCAGCCTACCCCTTGCTCCCATGGCTCATGAAGCCTAGACAGTAGTAAGGAGAAGTTCAACTATTGGCTGAGCAAGTGCAGAATGGTGGTAGAACGTGCCTTTGGATGTTTAAAAGCTCGCTGGCGCTGTTTGCTGACTAGGTAGACCTCAGCGCAACCAACATTCCCATTGTTATTGCTGCTTGCTGTGTGCTCCATAATATCTGTGAGAGAATGGGAGAGAAGTTTATGGCAGGATGGGAGGTTGAGGCAAATCGCCTGGCATCTGATTTTGAGCAGCCAGACACCAGGGCAATTAGAAGAGCACAGCAAGGCGCGCTGCGCATCAGAGGGGCTTTGAAAACCAGTTTCATGACTGGCCAGGCTTCGGTGTGACAGGTGTGTGTGTTTCTTCTTGATGCAAACCCACCCCCTTTGTTGATTTTAATTCCCTGTAAGCTAACCACACTCCCCACTTCGAAATAAAATATCTATTGTTTTGAAACCATTCATTCCTTCTTTATTAATTAAAAAAAAAATGAGATAACAGACAAGGTAGCCCAGGTGGGGTGGAGGAGGAGGGAAGGAAAAGGCCACATTGCTTATGGTAGCCACACTAAAAATCAAACTGTTTGAATGACAGCCTTCTCTTGCTTGGGCCATCCTCTGGAGTGGAATGGCTGGGAGCCCGGAAGCCTCCCCGCCCCGTGTTCTTGGGCGTCTGGGTGAGGAGGCTGTGGAACATGGGTAGGAGGGTAGACGGTTATACAGTGGATGCAGCAGGGGTCTGTGCTCTTGTTGGCTTTCCTGCAGCTCCAACAGACACTTCATCTTGTCCATTTGCTCCCCCAACAGACGCTTCATCATGTCCATTTGCTCCCCCATTAGCCTCAGCATCGCGTCCTGCCTCCACTCTTCATGCTCACTTAATTCTTTCCTGGCCTCTGCCTCCATGCAATAAGCTGTGCCCTATCAGTGCGGGAGGACTGTATGAGCTCAGAAAACATGTAATCACGAGTGCATTTTTTTCACCTTCTAATCTGTGATAACCTCAGGGATGGAGATGATGGGGGAGTGTAGAAACATTCTACTCTCTATGATTCTGGGGGGACTGCATGGTCACCCGTGCTGCTGAGTTTGCCACGCTGACCAAACAGGAAATGAAATTCAAAAGTTCCTGGGGCTTTTCCTGTGTACCTGGCTAGTACATCAGAGTTCAAAGTGCTGTCCAGATGGAGCACTCTGGGATAGCTCCTAGAGGCAAATAGCGTTGATTTGTGTCCGCACTACCCAAAGTTCAACTCAGCAAGGTCGATTTTAGTGATACTCCCCTCATTGGGGAGGAGTACAGAAAGTCGATTTTAAGAGCCCTTCAGGTTGACGGAACGGGGTTGGTTGCGTGGACGCAGTCATTTTTTTTTTTTAAAAAAGGAGTACTTGTGGCATTTTAGAGACTAACCAATTTATTTGAGCATAAGCTTTCGTGAGCTACAGCTCACTTCATCGGATGCATACTGTGGAAAGTATTTTTTTATTTTTAAATTGACCTAACGTGGTTAAATTCGACCTAACCCTGTGGTGTAGACCAGGCCTAAGTGGTCTCCTCATGCATCACCTTCCAAATTGCCACTGATGATCACTGATGGATGACTCTCAATGCAGTAAGAGCACAGCTGGATTTTTCAGATGCCAGGTGTTACTTGCAGCACGGACAGGAAAAGATAAAAACCCATCTTTTGCCTTGCAAATTGAGCAGATCTGATCTGGAAGTTGTAGAGAGAGAATTAATGTGGCTCTCTATTGTGTCATTTCCACAGCCTCACTTCTTTTAGATTATAGCCATTAACTTAGAAATAGTTATCATTCTTCCACCTGCATAATTGATAATGGACTCATAGCCAGAAAAGACTACCTGGGGTGTGTTGTGTTATGTTTTCTGTAGCACAAAGAAGAAGGCTAAAGGCTGGAAAACACAACTGTGTTTGTTAAGATGTAATACTACCACTGGAACAATTTCCAATTTCTGGTTCAGGAGTCCCTGCTAGTTCATCCCTCTTAGACAATGCATGTCCAAAAACTCTTAACCATTGACTGAATGTTCCCATATCTTATATAGACGCAATGTGCTTGCAGGAATACCAACCAAGCTGGTAGATTGTACAGTGATGGGAGAGGGTTGACATGCTCTGGATCTCAACTCAACTCACTGCAGCTGGGAGCTGTAATTCCCAGCTCAGGTAGATGTACATACGCTAGCTTTGATTGAGCAAGTGCAAGAAAAATAGTGCCAGGCCAATGGCTCGGCTAGCCTTCCAAATCTATATCAAGGATCTTGGATGGAATTGTACTCAGGTGGCTAGCCCATACTGCTGCCTGCCCCATCATGACCACGTTCTTATTTCAAATCTAGTGTGTGTACATCTACCTGCACTAGGATTTACACCGTCCAGCTGAGGTGCAGATGTACCCACAGATAGTTTAAACCTGCAAGGCCCTGACAGAAAGGACTGGTGACAGGGTGGTATGGCATTTATGTTAGTGAGACACTTATGACCTGTTACCATGTCATTGTGGTGCATTGACAAAACACTACACTTTGATGACCTCCATGGCGCACTGTGAGGAGCCCCCACTCCACACATCAGCAGCAGTGTGGGAAAGCTGGCCGAGCCCTTGGAGCTCTGAATGATCCAGGATGGTCAGAGAGGAGAAGCAGATCTCTTCACCACCCAAGAGCCTTGGATGGCTACCGACTAGAGCTGGTAGGAAACAACACCCCTACTTCCTACTGCCAGCTCTCCTCTGAGAGAGTGGGGTTGGGGAACAGGCCCAGGGAGGCACCTGAGTGCAGAATCCCTATGTGCCTGCGCTACACATAAGAATTGGCCACTGCCCAACGGGAAGGAGGTGCCTTATCCAGATCTAAGGGGCTGAGAATGGAGGGGTGATCAAGATGGTCTGTGACTGATGGAGGTACAGTTCCTTTTAGGCACCCTGGATTTATGTTATACTCCCATTGACTGACTCCTCTTCTCGGTGACACTGGAGTTCAGTCCATCCTGCTAAAGGTACTGGGATAGATCTGTGCATTGGAGCAATTCCTGGGTGAATTCCTGCCTCCTCAAAGATTGCGAGAGTTTTGAACAACGTAGCAGGGAAGGGAGACTCCACTGCAGTGGAAACCCAACCCACACTCCGTCTGTAACCGTCACTCCCCACAGCGTTGGCCAGGTAGACAGGTAGTGCACCTCACCGTAGAAGAGCTCTCCCACTTCATGTTGCCACCCCAGCTGAGAGATCACATGACATAAGCACCATTCTGTAAGGGCAGAAATATGATATCCTCAGAACCCAGCTGGTGTGAAACCCTAGTGGCAGCTGCTCTAAGCTTTTTTAATGCCACCTTCAGAGCCAAGTGCAAAGCCTCAGCTGGGTCATAACACTGAAAATCAGTTTTTATCTCACCCTAGGTCCTTGGGTGCCTTAAATACCTCACAGTTTGGCATGCTGGGCACTTCGTTTAACAGAGACCTGCAGATCAGAACTGAATGGAACTGGCTGAGCTGTGAGAGCCCTGGACGGGAAGATGAAGGGCGAGGTAGGACAGGACTACGATGCATTAGCAGACTTGGGGGGTTTGCAGGGGTAGTAAAGGCCAGGATTGGAGTACATAGATTTGTGTGACCCCAGAACTGGAACAGTATAGGATAATGCTAGCCAAGATTGAGCTGCCTGGGCAAAACAGGTGAGGTGGGGGGAAGCATGTACAACCCCAGCTCTCTCTTTGCCCGGGTCTAGTAAATGTTCTCAGCCCCTCACCCTCAGAGGCAGAACTAAATTCACTCGCAGTCAGATAAAGGGGAAAGAAAAAGACAATGGCAACTACTTTATAGAAAGAAAAACTACTGCCCGGCATGAATGTTCCAGGGATTCTGCTTCCAACATGAGGCCCAAACTGAGCCTTAGCTAGGGACATGTGTGATCAGTCAGGCTTCACACAAAGGGTCTCTCTCTAGGCTCATAGCTATGCATTCCTAGCTCTACTTCTTTTCTCTCCTAGTTTATTTCCCCTTATTTAACTTTAACGTCCTGATCTGGTTTGTGACTCTGGTTTTGGTGTACTTGGGCATAAAGATTTGGAACTAGAAAGACCAGCACCCTTCAGCCTTTGTATCATCTGTACAGTAAAAATAATAGGAAAACAATCACCGTTCAGAAATGGCTTGCCTCTGCCTCCCACCCCCCAGATCTGCCCATGCACTTGAATCCTAACCTGAAGCACCCACAGCTGTTCTAGGTGTAACCCTTCTGCCCGTCAGAGTTGGCAGCAACAAGGGCCGGGTTCAATATCTAGGGGATCCATTCCAATAACACAATGCAAACCGGCTCGAGCCCCCACCCAGTGACCTGGGACAAATATATACCACCCCCGCTGCGCGCCTCCAAGAGGCAATACTTCCCCTCTCGCAAGCACATAGTCTGAGTGTAGCAAAAAGCCTTTTAATAACAGAGAGAAACAATGTGGCATTATGTTGGGGAAACACCACCAACAGGATTCATAACACAACCCATGAGCAAAAAACCCACCCCAAGCAAATTGGGGCATGCCCCTTTCCCTTTGGTTCTTGAGTCCGGCAACCCCAAATCACCCAAAGTCCCAAAAGTCCAATGACCCAAAAGTCTCTGTCCCTGGTCAGGGCAGCCCCAGAGTTCAAAAGTTTATCTGTGGAGCTTTACCTCCCAACCTGGGTGGAGATGGGACGGGGGTAAGAGGCACCTTACATGATCTGAAGTTGACCGCCCCACAGCTCCATAGGCCTCCGCTCCACTCCACTCCACTCTGCCAGCCGCCCCACAAACACCTTCGCTCAGCTCCGCTCCGCGGCCCACAAGCAGCTTCCGCCATCCCATGAACTGCTCCACCAGCTGGTCCACAAACTGCTCCATGTCCCACCAGCAGCTCCCACCATCCTACGCACTGCTCCACCAGCTGGTCCACAAGGCACTCCAGCCATCCTGCAAACTGCTCCACAATATATCTCAAGGCTCCCCTACTACTTAACACAACGCTCAATGATTTCAGCTCTTAGTCAGTTCACCTCTTTGGTGAATTCAGCTTGTAGTAGGGGAGCCTCAGTGCTGGTGCACTATTAGCCCAAAGTGAGCTTAGCAGCCTGTAACTAGACTCCTAATGGAATCAAAATTAGCTCTGATATTCTACAGTAGAGAAAGGGGAGACAGTGCAATTAGCATGTAAGGCCCTCACCAAGGTGCCCATGCCACTAAGTATTAATACTTGTCCCCAGCCTCTCTCCATTCACAGAGTTTTAAAACCCATGACCCTTGCCTAGCGAGTGCTACTTAGTTGATGGTGAGTCCCTCCATCATAACAAAAGGCCAAGTACAGTTCCAAGCACAGTTCCCATAATCAGCATAATAACAATTTATTCTTCCTGCCCCAATAACAGAGACACTGGGGATCCCACAGCAGCCAAAGTGACCATTTGGGCAGCTATGGCCTCATTCTAGGCGGGGTGGGTGTGCCTATGCAAATGAGATCAGCCCCTGAAGTTCTTTTCCACAATTTGCCACACCTCACCACCAGATGTCAGGGTGGAGCTCATCCTGACACTGCTTACATAGGATTAGACCTCCTCCCACCCCTACCAATGCACCACAGTCCTCCTATTCCACATGCACCTCAATCTTGATGTCAGTCAGAATCAGCTTGCCTGGGGTTCTGCCACACAACCCTTTTTATCTTCATCTGTGGGGTCAGGACCTTTGTCCACCTTTCCACCCACCCTCAAGGATTTGGATAAATAATTTAAATCACTGGTTTAGTGTTACATGCATGTACTTAATTGCCTGGACCCTCAGCAGGTGCAAATCATCTGAGCTCCATTAACTCCAACAAAGCTTGGCTGATTTACAGTGGTCCAGGATCCATCCCATACCTTACTCAAATCAACATCGGAGATCAGACTCACACAGACCGGGTTTGCACTGCAGCCCTTGGCAGATGCCGTTATCTTAGTATCAAGTTGAGCTAACTATAAAATCCCATTGAAACGGATGGGCCATTAAACTTAGGCACTCGAGCCCTTCGATCAAATTAATGCTTAGCCCAAGCATGTGAAACTGCATTGCCTTCAGTGCCAGATCTGAATTTGGCCCACTGTTTAAGAGAAAGGGTTGTTAATATTTGAATTCAGGTGGGCTTCTTTTTTGTTTTGCATATTAGCCAATTAGTTTTGTGACTCCCCCCTCCTTAAATGAGCTGCAAGAGAATAGTTTAAGAACCAGCATTAACTCTTTTCACTGGTTTCTTAACCAGGACCCAGATTTCCAGAGGCAAGGCAGAGTAACTGTCTGTGCAAACAAAATATTCATATCTGCAGCTTGAAAGTGACAAGACAAAACCAAATGGGCTGTAGCAACAAAAAGCCGCAGGGGATCTTCCAGCTGCTTTCTTAGGGGGTCTCTATTCACATTGTATTACTGAGGGTTTAAAACCTGGAAGCAATGGGCTTAATTCTCAGATCCTCTGATCCTGCCTTTGGGGCAGAGATGGGTGGAGATGGTGCAAAAATGGCTTTCAGCAACCGTTGCACTCCGTGTCTTCTGAGGCCATGAAGACGCCTTCCCTGCTATCAGTGTAAGTCAGGGGTTCAGGGCAGCCCCAAAATTCAGGAAGCAAGGAGTATGCGTAGTATATGGTGCTCAGGCTGCATCCCTAATCCACCCCTTATATCCTACCAGGAGCTGGGATCAGGATCAGTGCAGAGCCCTTACATCATCTTTACTCCAGCCAGGGAATCCTTCTGCACAGAAGATATTCTCAGGGGGCCATTTATGACCATTTTAAAGGTCCCTTTACACAGTCAGAGCAGCATAAAAGGGCCTTAACCTATTTGAGAATCAGCCCTCTCTCTCTCTCTCTCTCTCACACACACACACACACACACACTTGAGTCCTATTTCTTGAACAAATGAGCAGGAAGATATCATTAATAAAAAAAAAAAGAGAAATTATTTAAGCTGGTCCGCTTTGTACCATAAGGCGGTGATAAGACGCAGCTAAAGTGGCAGCCTGCACTTTGTTCACAATGAAGTATTATTCTGATAAGATGGAGGCAAGAGATCTTCATTGGGGTAAGGGAAAAAATAACGGTTTAAGGTTATTAAGCAGGAAGCGCCCTGCCGCACGAAATCTATGGGAAATTGCATACTCTGTCACATTTACTTACTGAATCCCAATTTCACCGGAGCATAAGAAAAAAAATACATCAACCTCCCTTGTAGCTCTTATTAGATTTCACAACCTTTCAATATTAAAATGCCAGTGGCTGGTAGCAGAGTTTCTCTCTCCGTTTTTCCCCCTGTATCACTGCAGTATTGTAGGTGTGGTAAAGAAACCCCAGCACCGAAACGCTTCCTCTTTAAACCTAAATGCCATATACAAAGCTGGAAATACCAACCGCATTCATTCGGACCTTTCCTATTGTCCTGGGAGGATTTATTTTTACAGGGTAGGGGACAATCCTCATAGCTCTCTGAACTTATCTGTTCTCTGGATCAGTAACTTCCCAGCCCCGGAATGGATCCCACCACCCCCTGCTCCCTCCAGCTTATAGGTCAAATTTGCTCTCACTCACAGCCGTGCAAATCTTTTGGAACACCAATGAGTCCCATTAATGCTGATTTAGCTGAGAGTAGAATTTGTCTCTGTGGTTTGCATGAATACATTATGATACTCTATTTAACTTCACCCACACTGCTATGATCTTACCCCAACCCCAAGATTTTCCCAAATAAATCCACCTAGTTCTTCTCCCCCTACCTCTAGAGAAATGAATAACAAGGTAACCTTCCACCCCAGCTAAAATCAAAGGCACTTCTCTGATGGCCCCAGCCTTATAAATCTTCTCTTGTTATGTGGGAGCTGCAGGGGAGACAGGCTCTGGAGTGAGCAGGCATTTAGTATTTCAGAGATGGACTGGGAGGGCTGTGCCATTAAGCTGTCAATCCCTTCAAATGTACAGTGCATCGTAGCTGCTTCAGGGCAAAGCATGCCGTTTCCTATGGTCTCAGAAATTCTCATCACCATGTAAACAGATCAGTGAAAACAAATGGTTTCTCCCAGTGAAATTTGAAGGCTAGTTTTTCAAAGGAGAGTTCAGGGTTTGGATTTCATATGAGTTGCTGGGAAAAGAAAAAGTACATGAGCTCTGAAGAAATGAATTCTCAGTCTCTGCAGAGTGGGCCTTGTGAATCCACTCTGAATAGCCTCCAGAAATGGCTTTTAATTCTGGCCCAGTTAGGGGAGAAATCCTTGTGTGATCTGAATTTATAGTAGGCCTCAGGAAAAATAAATCCTGTATCTAGGTAATAGGGACAGTGATGGGGGAACTTCCAAAGGGTCAAAGGTTTAGTCTGGATAAACACTGTAGCTAATTAGCTGAATCTCACACATACTGTTGTCCAGAGCTCCTGAGTCTGCAAAACTGGGCTAGAAACCTCAAGAGACCAGCCTTTATTATTATAATGTTTCAGCATCTCTACCTCTAGCCCTGGTCCCAGTCAGAAAGTGCAGAGCTCAGTGAAAGGGATAAGAAATAAGAACAGATTTGAGGTTCAGTTCTACGGCGAACATAGCTACAAAACTCAGCTTTCTGTGTATGGTACCTTTATATTTCTAAGAGTTCTGCCTGTCTGCTAACCCTAGAGGCAAAGAAGCCACAATTCTATCCCTCCTTATCCACTTAACCCCTACTCCTACCTCCATCCTTTTCACAGATCAACACCAGATCCAAACGGTTGGGTGCAGCAAGCTGGGGTGGAAAGCTACAGCTACACTAACCATTCATTTGGACCCCGCAGTCACACGCTGAAAGTTCCCTCTGTGTTTTTATCTACTCTGCTTTGAAATGGGAGGAGATTAAAGCACACTAAGGAACTTTTAGTGTGCAGTAGCAGTGTCCAGACGGCCAGTTAGTGCACAGTGCTAGTGTGCTGTACCTTTACACCTCATTACCTTTTGGTCTAGCCATGTCACTAACTGTTGGTCTAGACAAGGCCTCAGTTACATCTGTGACCTTCTTGGCTTGAATTGATTTGCACTGTGGTAACTGACTAGAACTTAGTAAGCAACTTTGGATGAAGCACTTAGGTACCATGATGGAGGGTGTAGTTTTAGAATAGGACAGCATATCATAGCCTTACCTGCATTGACTCTGCAGGGTTAATGGGAGTTGTGAGGTTGGTAAACCACGTGCCAGCTCTGGCCAAGGCAGTGGGTGTTAGCTAAGAACCGTCAACCTCATAGTTGGAAACCAAACTGGCTCACCTGTATCTTAGTTTTGGTCAAAAGAGTATTAGTCTTATAAAAATGTATTTAGTGTTTAGACTCTATGAAATGCTTGTAAATTGCTGCATAAATTAATCTCACTTGTAATGTCTGTATTTCATGCTACAAGGTAAAATAAAAGTTTGTTTTATAACTGTAAAAATGCCTACTCTGAGCTTGTGAACTGAGACGGAAAGATTGGCAAACCCCACCCATTCAGGAGGACTATCAAAAATTAAGTGGGCCATCACAGGACAAAAGCTTTGTTAAGTGCCCCCTCCACCCACGGAGAAGTACTTGCAGAAGGCCTCGTCCCATCGATTTGAATGCTGGAAGAGGGAGATAAAAGCAGATAACATGAAGATTTTTCATCTCTTTGCTGTTTGGACTATCACAAGGGCTGGAGCTAAGAAACAAAAAGCAGAGATCCCCAGGGTCAACCTGGGTTAAGCCCTAAAAAGACATTCAGTGCAGACAGATTGCTACATATCTATCACATTTTGAATCACAGACTGAAACTCGTTTGTATATATATGCTTGCTTGCTTTAACCTGTAAATAACTCTCTTATTTTTTTCCTTAGTTAATAAACCTTTAGTTAGTTTATTACAGGATTGGCTACAGGTATAGTCTTTGGTGTGAGATCTAAGGTGCAAATTGGTCTGGGGTAAGTGACTGGTCTCTTGGGACTGGAAGCAACTTGCAAATTTTGTGATTTTTCTTCAACAAGTCTAACTTGCCTGGGTGGTAAGATAGAAGTGCCTAAGGGGACTGTCTGTGATTCCACGGTAAGACTGTTACAGGGATCTAAGAGTTCCAATTTGTTACGGGGTTGGTGAATTCTAATTCTAGAACACACCACCAGTTTGGGGGGTCTGCCCTCCTTTGACAGTCTGCCCTGAGGCTGGCAGTCTTGGTCATGAGCCACTCCAGATAGTGTGACAGGAGTAAAAAGGGCTAAAATCTTATTTTAGGAGCACGAGCTCTGAATAACAATAATAATTAATAATATTTGGCTATAGCACTTTCCATCCACAGATCTCAAAGTACTTTACAAAGGAAGGTGAGTATTATTATACCCATTTTATGGATGGGGAGACAAAGACACACATGGGGAGCAGATACGATGGCCAAGATGGTGCCAGTTTTCACATTGCATAGCACAGCTTCTCTTTACAAATAAAAACATCAGGCCAGATCCTCCACTAGTGTAAATGGGCCTAATGATTTCAAAGGCGCATCCCCCATTTACACCAGCGGAGGACCATGCTTATTGTCTGAACATAAGGACTTCTTATTCATTTGAAAAGAGATGCACAACATTACATTATTCCCAACGGCCAGGGCCAAATCTTGGGAGTCTTTCCTAATTTTTTACTCAGTCCTTAGTCAAGCAAACTCCCACTGAAATCAACAGGAACTTTGTCACAGTAAGGACTGAGTAAAATCTAAGTAAAGACCAGAGGGCTTTGGCCCTCTGACATACTGTTTTTCTAGCTAGGCCATCTCTGTTATTAGCTGTCAGTGTTAGATTCCTAAGGGATATTCATAGTCAGCAGGGCCAGAAAAGCCCAGTTACCTCCTGCCTCCTTATATATGCCTGGGCTACATCATTCTCGCTGATATCTCAACCATTCCTGAATGTCCACCACATGTGTCTCACATGCCTCTCTTGACAGTCTATTTCATCACCCAGTTCTGCAAAAACTTTAGTGTAGCCTGGACTTTTCCTTCCTTAGCTACAGACCATTTCTCCTTGCCCTGCTGCCTTCTCAGACTAATTCCCTTCCTTGGCTTATATTATTACCTTGAATGTTTTTATAGGTTGGAACTATATCCCTCCTGAGCCTTCCCTTTTCTAGTCTGTATACAGTGCTCTCCCTCGCTCTCAGTCTCATCCCACATTTCATCCCACATCCCAGACTTTCCCTCCATTTCGTATTTCATTCCAAAAATATTTTCCTCTCAGTTAGCCATACCTTTCCTCCATTGTGGGGACTAGCAGAACTATGGGCTAGCAGTGATGGTTATGGTGTGAAGGGGGCAGCAGAGACATGAATAGCTCTGAGAGCAGGAAGGGGCTGGTAGCACGCGGCAGCTGTTCATTATAGATCTCCTCACCATCTGCTCAGGTGAAGGTTCTTTGTTAAGACAATGCTGGGATGACAGCACTGAAGACTGAGGGCCAGAGCCACAGCTGGTGTAAATTGGTGTAACTCCACTGACTTCAGTGACTTCATTGGCAGTAAGCCAGCTTACTTCAGTCAAGGTGCTGGACCTGAGCTCCTCTCTTTACCCACAGGACATGAGCATTAACCCAGAGCTGCTGGGACCTCCTCCAGGGTGAAAGAGCCATTTAGGGACCATTGCCCACTCAGTCAGTGGCCTCTATGCTCGCATTACCAGCAGTGAGCGTGGGAACACTTCTATGTTAGAAAAATTGATCGAGACGCACAAAGTTGGGGGTTGGGGACCAATGTTCCCTCTAACGTTTTCCATCCACGTGCGGAATGAATTTTGTTCTGTGCACCAGTATCGAGATAAAGTGCAGATGTGCGCCACCAGTGGAAACAAAAAACTTGGACATAATATATATTTTTTAAAAGTTACCATAGGGATAATTGCTCCAGCCAGAACAGGGGTTAGGAATTGTAGAACTCACGACTCAAAGAATTAAATTTAAGTGTAAGAGAGAAATAAAAATTATGAAATGCACAGCCCAGTCAAAAAACTAAAGTGACAGCACTTTGAAAGAATAAAAGTACAGAGAATATATGTGCATTGCAGGAAGTAACAACGACAGCAATAATACAAGGATGTGTTGGGAGGTGAGTGTGAAAGACACTGCATGTGTGTGTGTATATGTGAGACAGAGACAGTGTGCGTGAGAGAGACAGAGACACAGTGTGCGTGTGTGTGTGTGTGTGTGAGAGAGAGACACACACACACAGAGTGTGTGGGGGTGTTAGAGAGAGACACACTGTGTGTGTGTGTGTAAGAGACAAACAGTGTGTGTGAGATACACACAGTGTGTGTGTGTGTGGGTATGAGGGATAGAGACAGTGTGTGTGTGTGTGTGAGAAAGATACACACACACACAGTGTGTGTGTGTGTGAGACACACACAGTGTGTGTGTGTGTGTGAGAGAGAGAGAGAGAGACACACACACACACATGCTGCCCCTTTAAGTAGATCAGCACTCACCACTCTGAAGCCTGCTTGTTCAGACACAGCAGCAGTTGCCAGGAGGCTCCGTCCCCTGTCCCACTCCTGAGCCCTATCGTGTCCCCCGCCCCTCGCTCTGTGGAGATTGGGTACAGGGGCAGGATGCGGGAGGGGAGGAGGACACCCTGACTTCAGCGCCCCCTTTCCCCGCTGCTCTGCACAGCAAGCAGGAGGCTCCCGGGAGCTGCTGGCCAGGGGCTCCAAGGCAAAGAGCAGGAGAGGCACCTGAAGTGCGTGGCACTTGACAGAGTGCTGGGCAGCCGCGCGGCCACGCAGCTTAGAAGGCACTTAGTTGGGGGCAGAGGTTCACTTCCCTGCTCCACCATAGACTTCCTGGGTAAGACTCCTTGGGCAAGTCACTTGGCCTCTCAGTGCCTCAGTTCCCATCAGTACAAGGGGGATAATAGCACTGTCTGACCTCACAGGCTGTGTGTGTGGATAAATCCATTAAAGATTCTGAAGTGCTCTGATTCTACAGTGCTATTTAAATATCTTCGCTAGCACGCATCTCATATAGGCCACTGAACAGTCATTGCATGGTAACAGCGTTCGATCCCTGCCAAGCTGGGCTGGAGATGAACCTGTGAATTGGAGGTGAAAAATCTGTCTTTAAAACATACCCCACCCCCCATGAATTACCCAACACATCCAGCTCACAGGGAGTCTAGCAGCTGTCTCATGCTTGCTGTAATAACAGGCCAAAGCCATCTATACAATTGACGGAGAACCCACCGATCCACCTCCAATTGCTTTGTCCCCTAAAATCTGCAAGATCCATCCCAGAGGGCACCCAGGGCCCGATTCTGGTCACACTCACACTGGTTTACACAGGCATCCCTTCACTGAGTTCATTAGAGTTACTCTGATTTATACTAGTGTAAATGGGATCAGAATCAGGCCCTCCTGAATGCCTTCCCCACCCCACCTCAGATTCTGTTAATGATTGTAAGTGGTGACCCGTAACCCTTCCGCCTGGTAATTTCGCAAGGGAATCAACAATTTTTCTAAGCAGAAAGACCATAATAACATTGCAAGCATTACTAGGTCAATGTTGCTGAAGTATAAGGCCAGTCACCAGGGCTGGCTCTGCAGTTTTCGCTACCCCAAGCAGTGGAAAAAACTGCCGCCACGGATGGCAAAAGGGAGAAGCTGCCACCGCTTTGCCGCCGTGGCCAGGGGAACGGAGAAGCTGCCCCCGAATTGCAGTCGCCACGGAGACACTGCTACCCCGTTCTAACTGCCGCCCCAAGCGCCTGCTTGGAACACTGGTGCCTGGAGCCGGCCCTGCCAGTCACACTGAGTAAAGGGTTTTGTTTGGCATTAATATTACCCCAGGATGTCTGAATGATGGAACTGCTTATGTTGTGCAAAATGATGATTTCCTGTTGTGTTAATTCCTTCTGAAGCATCTGGCGTTGGCCACTGTCGTAAGACAGGAAATTGGGCTAGATGGACCTTTGGTCCGACCTAGTGTGGCTGTTTTTATATTCTTATGTTCAACGTTAAGCTGCCAAATGATCCCTCTTGAAATACATTATCAGGTTGATATTGGGGAAGATTTGGATACACTGTGAATACATTGTGTGCAGATGTCATCAAAATCGGTGGTTTTTGTCAAGGCAGGCCTTAATAAATGACATACTGAGAAATCCATGTTTAAATCCCTAGACCACATGCAAATAGGGTTGCCAGCCCTCCCGGATTGTCCAGGAGTTTCCAGGAATTAAAGATTAATCTTTAATTAAAGATAATGTCATGTGATGAAACCTCCAGAAATTCATCCAACCAATGTTGGCAACCCTACATGCAAACGAGGTGATCCTCATTTCTCATGCACTGATAAGACCTATTATGCAGCACTTTCCCTGCTCTTATGGGGGGCAACCAGGCTGAGCTAAAGTGAATTGATAGCCAGGTTATTCCTTAACTGCCTTCCTAGGGCATCTTGCAACTTCCTCTGAAGTAGCTGGTACTGGCCACTGTCATGGAGAGGGTACTGAACCAGATGACTCAGTGGTCTGATCCCCTATGGCAGTTCCTATATTCTATCATCAGATTGCCAGGACAGCAGCTTCCCTTTGATTCTTAAGTTTTGGTCATTTTTAATATGCATAAGACACTTATATCATTTTATTTTAATGATTTAGGCCCTGAGCTTGCAGATTTGTACACATATGCGTAATCTGAAATGAGAGTTGTCTCACTTGACATCAGTGGGACTACCATTGTGCTTGAAGCTAAGATAACATTTAGCCTAATGGTTAGAGCACTCACCTGGGGTGTAGATGACCTTAGTACAATTCCTTCCTCTGTCTGATGGGGAGGAGGGATTTGAACAAGGGTCTGCCCCCATTTCTGATGGGAGTGACCTAACCATCTGATGGTGGGGCTCCCTCAATGTCTCCTGGTGAAGCAGTTCCACTTTGGATAAATACCTCCAGAGGCACTGAGCCAGAGAGTGAGCCCCAGACAAAGAAAATAACTCTGAAGCCTAGGGGTCAGGGTACCCAGCTGGGAGGTAGGAGACCCAAGATACAGTCCTCATGCTCCAATGACTCTTTAATTAGTTATACACAGTGGGACAGCTTCAACAGGAGAGACTAAAGGAGCCCTACATCAGACTATTCCATAGCTCAGTGGTTAGCATAGGCTCATTAAAGCTGTGAGTAACCTGTTCAAATCCTTTCTCCCACTCAGGCAGAGGGAAGAATTGAACCTAGATCTCCTACCGCCCAGGAAAATGCTCTAACCACTAGCCTAAAAGTTAAAAAGTGTGTTCCTCTTCTAGCCAGATTCTGAATGGGGCCTGATTGGGTAGGCAGCCTCTGAGCACTCCTGATGGATCAGGTTCCATGGGTGAGATAGGGGTTTCTCTGCTTACTTCCCCCCCAGTTTGTGGATTGTTCTCGGGCTTCGGCAGGAGGTAGGCATCCAGACATCTAGGAGGCAGCAGTTCATATCCTCAGAGACAGAAACATAGGTATCTGGGGAACTTGTATAGCACAATTTATGTGCCAAGTGAGCTTAGGCACGTACAGGGTTAGGCAGCAGGTGAGTGGGTGTTTTGTGGATCAGAGTTGAGCGTAAACCTGGGATTTAGGTGTATACGTACCTTTGTGGATCTGGGCCTATGTCCACAGCTTGGACCACAAAGGTTCCAAAGTGCTGAGTCATACCCCTTCAAAAATCATGACATACAAATCCATTAACTGGATTGTTTTATAGTCTGCCGTCTGATTTTTGAGCCTTGAGTAGATTTCCCGCCACCAAAACATGTGTGATTTCTTAAGCTAGTAGTGAATTCCTCTGTCCTCCATCTCTGTTGTCAGCCTCCCTCTCTGTCCCCCTACAGTCATACCTTGTGCGCAGGGGCAGCCATGTTCACTGAGGTCAACCTGGCTTCACTCCCATTGAAAACAGTGGGAGATGGTGGTCATTTTGAATTAGGGCAAGGGTTCACAAGATTATTGCAAGAGGTCATAAGAAACTTTTTTTAAAAACAAACATCTAATATTGTGAACCAGCCACCAATATTGCAAGGGTTGGCTACTCTGCTATATCTATATTGGTATTGCTCTTGGGCAGAAGCCACATAGTTAAGATCCCAATTTCCCCTGAATTTGGGTAGTGGTTGCATCTGGGATTTTAGTTTGACTCATTATAGGTAAACGAGCTAGACGGAAAGTTCGGATCCAACTTTTTCAAAGTTTGAACCAAGGGTCTGGCTAGGTCCCATCTCTAATGGCTTTACATAGTGTTAGTGTTAGCCTGACTAACTAGGAGAGTTATACATCTGAGCTGTGCTTGTTTACTCAGATGAATTGGTATTCAATGCCTTGAAGAATTAAAGTTGAAGACGGGAAGTCATGCCCTGTGTATTCTGTGAAGGAAGCAACTGCAGTAGCCATCAGTTGTGGCATTGATCCTGAAGCGAAATGAACCAGCTGAACTCGGGCTTGCAGTGGAATCAGTGATGCTCAGCAGTTGCTAATTTCATTTGCAATTCACCAGTGTTAATGCATTTAAAGCATCGATCCTTCCTAATGTGTTTGCAGCTCAGAGTCCTTTTTGGCAGGGCTAACACAACACTCAGCTCCTTCCACAGCTGGGATGAGCAAGCAGAACCTTTCGCCCCCTAAAACAAACTCATTATTCAGAACGTTTGTCGGCTTGCTGCTGCAATTGAATTTGGCCAAAAAGGACCGTGGCAGATAAAATCGGATTATTTCAGAGCAAGGAAAAAGAACAGGCAGAGGAAACATCCTACTTGCTATCTGGGGAAAGAGCTCCGGTGCTTGCCTTATTACCATTCAAGTTTTAATATGTACATATCATGAGAGATTGCAAAGAAACGCTGAATTATCTGGATATAATGGGAATAGCAGGTAGCAAGAGTCTCCGTTGCCTTGCAGAGTCATTGGAAAGAGGTGATTTGCCAGTCAAGCCCATTAGTACATGTACAGACACAGGGCACACGTTTGGAAAGACACTAGCTGTTTTATTTAATTTAGAGGGTTCCTGGAGGACAAGCCTGACACCCCATCCATCGTTCCTATAAAATAGTTCGATGTTCTTTCGTGGCACGGAATATGTCTGAATATTTTCAGAATAAATCAAATCAGAAACCTGGGAGGGTCTGTTTCCAGCTTCGTCCTCCTCCTGTCTATCAGCATCTCCCAATTACCTCCATGCTTTCTTCCACGTGGCCCACTCTGTATGTATGACCTCCCTGAGCTCATCCGCAGGGCTCCTACCGTCTCCATATTCAAGTGCCTCTTAAAGGCACTGCCCCCCGCAAAATGCTGTTTGTCTTATTGTCTACATTCCCTTGTGTTGGTCCCCTTCCCCTCACCTCAGCCTGCTTGTCTGCCCTTAGACTGCAAGCTCCTCAGAGCAGGGACCACCCTTCAGAAGCGTTAGGAAAACACCTGGCACATAGCGGGTGCTACTGCTAACGATATTGAATAATGTACACTAGACAGGCAGCACCAAGTCCATTATTGCTGGTGACTTCCATTTTTACTGATTAGGAGCAGACTTGTGGGCAGTGGATCAATTGAATGGGCTGGACCCATGGCCACAAACTCACACCAGGTACTGCAGTCAGCGGATCTAACAACGATGCCTGTGGAATCAAGAACAGGAATCACAGAGACATTATTACACGGGGCTCAGACATGATTCTTCCTTGGTTTACAATGAGCTATAACTTTGCACACCAAAGCTAAAAGGAAAGTGACATTTTCAAGCATGGTGAATGGGCCTAAGATGTCACCTTCCTTTACATTCTTATGGCTGTACAAAAGTCTGATCCTCTTTCTTCAACTTCTGATATTTTCCTTGTACCACCTGGTATTCTCTGATCCTGTCTGTACCGTCTGGTACTTTCTGAGAGTCTCTGGATGGTCTGGTACTTTCTAATACTAACTCCGAGAGTCCCTCTTTACTCTTTTGCCCTGATACTCTCTCTATACTACCTGGTACTTTCAAGTTGCTTCTCTCACTGCACTATCCTTATCTTCTATTCTATCCTGGTTCTTATACAGCCCTCCTCACCATAATATCACACCTCTCTCTGAGAGATTCTCCCTCTACTATCTGGTAGTCCTGCCTACTCTCCTTAGTATTCACTCTCTCTGAGACGTGTGTGACCTTTCGGGGACGTAGCAGCTATTTCAGCTCCAGCAAATGTGAAATACAATTCCGAACAGCAGCAAAATCACCTTAACAAAATGCACTGTGCCTCTGTGTGTGTGTGTGTGTGTGTGTGTGTGTGTGTGCACACGCGCTTTAGGTAGCAAGAGAGCTGGTGTAATTTACGATGAACCAGAAGTTAGCGTTACAATTTCATAATTAGGGAGGATGCTAATGTGGCATGATTGGGAAATGTCACCCTGCACAACTCATTTGCCAGCAGGGCCTCATTGCAGTTCAGCATCATCTCCAGCTCCTCTAACAATAACTTTTTCAGCCGGTGCTGCAAGAGCAGCAACACAGAGAAGAAGTTTAGGCGAGAGCAATTTATTCCCCCTGTTTCGTGGCAGGTCGGAAGAGTCTGGCGCGAGCTGGCTGGAAAGTGGAAACGTTCCGTACCAGAGCTCAGTGTAGAAGGGCTGGTGGAACAAAAGGCTTTATATATAACCGCAAATGACAGGGTTAATTATCCTGCGGCTGTTGGAGGGAGCAGGGAACGTCTTTAGGCATTCTCTCCTGCAGAGCACAAGAAGACAGGTGGCTTGGGCATGTCATCGTATCACAATGCAATGTCACAATGATACGGATGGGTCTGTTCTTATCTAAAGTACATTTGGAATTGCTTTGTATCCTGCGTAAAAGGGAGGCAGTGCTATCTCATGATTAGAGCACAGGGCTCCGAGTTTGCCACTTTGTGTGGCCTTGGTAAAGCCCAGATCCTGCTCTCATTTAGACTGTGTAAATTCAGAGGAACAACCTTGATGTCTATGGCATTATTCCAGATTTACACCAATGCCAATTAGATCAGAATCTAGCCCTTACAGTACTGTGTGCTACAAAAAAAACCTAGGTAGATAGAAACTAGATAGAGATGCACCATGCCTCCGTTTCCCCATCTGTAACATGGGGATGACATTTATTATTTATCACTTGGGAGGGGCCTGAACTACAAAGTTAGGGATCAGGAGCCAGCCTCCCCAAAAGCTCTGCTGTGGTGGGTATGGGGCTGGGTTTGTCCTGTTAGGGAGAAGTGGAAGGGGTGAGATGCATTTGGATCCAGACCTTATCCCAATGTTTGTGGGTGTTTGAATCTGAGGATTTGGCTTGGGCCCATCTTTATCTGACCAAGCAGGTGATTGGGTGACTCAGAGCAACTGCAGAATGAGGAGCTTTCCTCTTGTGAAAAAGAAATGGCACGGAGCTGCTTCTCAGTCTGCCTGCAGCTGCAGGATGCAACATTGGCTATGAAGTGTGCCAGATAGTTTCCTCCTCCCACTCCCTTCAAAACAGTATCATTCTCCCACCCACAGTGCAAGAGATAAAGGATTCAGCATCTCTCGGGGAAGTGGGGGTTAGGTGAGGAGGACTCTGGTATTCACTGCTGGGGAAAAGACATCAGGGTTCCCCCCCACACACTCTGAACTCTGGGGTACAGATTTGGGAACCTGCATGAAAGACCCCCTAAGCTTATATTTTACCAGCATAGGTTATAAACTTCCCCAAGGCACAAACTTCTTTCCTTGTCCTTGGACAGTATTGCTACCACCACCAAGTGATTTACACAAAAATTCAGGGAAGGGTCACTTGGAATCCCTATCCCCCCCAAATATCCCCCCAAACTCCTTCACCCCCTTTCCTGAGGAGGCTTGAGAATAATATACCAGCCAATTGGTTATCAGTGTGAGCACAGACCAGACCCTTTGTCTTCAGGACACTGAAAGTCAATCAGGTTCTTAAAAGAAGAACTTTATTTATAAAGAAAAAAATAAAAGAATCACATCTGCAAAATCAGTATAGAAGGCAACTTTACAGGGTAAATAAAAAGATTTAAAACACAGAGGATTCCCCTCTGGCTCAGCTTCACAGTTACAAAAACAGGAATGGAAGTTAAGAGACTAACCAATTTATTTGAGCTTAAGCTTTCGTGAGCTACAGCTCACTTTATCAGATGCATTCCTTTTTGCGAATACAGACTAACACGGCTTCTACTCTAAAAACAGGAATAAAACTACCTCTGTAGCATAGGAAAATTCACAAGCTAAACCAGAAGATAACCTAACGCATTTCCTTGCCTTACTTACAATTTATGTGATTTTAGATGGAAGATTCCAAGTATATTTTCAGGAGATGTTGTACCTGCTTGGCTTTTCTCTCCGTCCGGAGAGGGAACAACAAAGAGAGAACACAAACAAAACCGTCCCCCCAAGATTCTGTCCTCATTGGTCCTTCTGGTCATGTGCCAACTAGGTTATTTGACCAACTTAACCCCTTACAGGTAAGACGATTCAGTACAGCTGCAAAGAAGGGATTTTATGCTACCCTTCTCTCTATATTTATGACAGACCCAAAGCAGCTTTTTCAAGTGGGAGGAGGGATGGGGGCAACTAGAATGTTGTGGTTCAGATCTGAGATAGGCAGTGCAGGGGGGAGATGGGAAAGCAGGAGAGCAAGGGCAGGTCAGAGCTGGGAGGAAGAGCATCTTTCGTGTAGACAGGAAAGCAGAGGCACTCCTGTAGTGCAGTGGAGAAACAGGCTGTAGTGAGCCACCCAAACCTCATTGGCAGCGGTGGGGGACAGGTATAGCTGCTGGCAGACTTTTTGCCATTTCTGATTTCTATTAATATTTCATTAGTGGTTGGCATCTCCGGTTCGGCCTCTAGTGCATTTTTCTGGCCAGTCCATCAGTGCCATTTTACGGCTGCAGCCTAGCTGGAGCTGCAAGTTCCCACACACTTTAGTGGCTTATTCCAACCTACAATTTTGGCACAATTTGCTGTTACACTTGACAGTGCCTTCTCTCCTCTGCTCCCTCTCCACCTGCCAAAACTGAGAGTGGCCTAGCCGTGTTACTGACTTTGCATGACACCCAGGTCACACTGAAGCCCATAGGAGTTTTCTGTTGACTTAAATGGGCTCAGGATTTGACCCTTTAGATGTGGGCTCATGGAGAGAGGTCTAGTGCTAGCGGTAATTGATGAAAGGCCTCAGGCGTTGCCACTGGCTGACAGAAGCCACCAATCAATGCCTGCCATGTCAAGGAAGGCCTCGTGAGACCCATTTGGACCATGTTTGCTGCTTCCATAGCTGCTTTTCATCCTCTCTGGCTACAAGATAGCTAGGCCTGGGATGCATATAAAGGATAGAAATTTGGCAGGATGGAGGGAATGAGGTGCGAGTCTCCTGGATCTCTCTCGTCTTGGGCTTCATGCTGGTCTCGTCACATTCTGGAATGACCTGGAGTCAGAACCATGCCAAAGAGTTTGACGCGGTTGGCTCCACAACTCATGGGAAAGGCTGAAGCAGAAAGGCTTTGGCTACAACCCAGCATCCTTTCCACTGAGCCAAGCCTTAGGGGGCTGAGGGTGACTGTTGGCGGGGTCTCCCATGGCTCCCATATTTAATTAATTAACAGGAGAGAGACAAAAGAAGTCTGAATCTGGCAGATGGAACCCCCCAATCCCCATTCCCAACAGCTTATTCAGCTCTGGCAACTAGAAGAGCTGATCTGCTGGGTGGAAAAGAGCAGCTTCCCCTGAGTCGCAAGTGAGCCCTTACTGCAGTCTGACCCTCTGCTTCACAAAGATTGTAGGTGCCAGTTAGATTTTAAAGCTGAAATCTGACAAACTAGATTTGCCAATTTGATGAGCGTTATGGCCAATGTGAGAATGGAATCTAATAGGATAACCCCGTTTCACTGAGTCTAAGGAGCATCAGCTTTCAAATTTAACGCGAGGCATTTTTCATGTCAACTTTTGACTTGTACAGTATTCCTCAAATCAGGACACTTGGTTATTGTTAACCCATGAACAATTTATTAATTCACTCACACCCACACCAGTATCAACAGCTCACCACTCAAGTGTAGAGACTACTAGTGGTCTAGGTACGTACTGCACACACCGATGCAGTCTTGCAAGCAATGGGACTGAGGCTCAGCAGTTATACCAAGGAATAATGCACATCACTCGGTTGTCTTATTTACTGATAATTATTAGTTTGTTAGCAGCTAACACATTTATGGCATTTCCAGTATTTCTCCGAGGAGTAAGTATGCACATGTCTTTAAGGCACTTTGAGAGCATGATCCCTGCTATTTGAATGGATTGATCCAAAAGGGACAAGTGTAGAATATCAAAAGCAATTGCTTAAAGTTATGGTTCAAATCTCTCTTAGAGCAATTTGCTTGGACTGATAAAGGAATGCATGCATATAGCACTAGTTAAAATCTAAAATATGGTTACTTGAGGTCTCATTAGAGAGCGTAGTGTAATTTATATTAAAGAATAGAAGGAGAAATACAGTCTTTGAAATGAAATCTCACCATTTCTTGTGATCCTGTTAACCTTGGGATATGGGGAGAGTCCTTTCCACAAGGCTAGTCCATGAGTTCATCACAAGGGGGATTCTGCACCCCCTTTGTGTGTTTAGTCAACTTTAGAGTCCCTCCACATGGTGGTGACCTCAGTTTTATATATTCTGATTCCAGGACCTGTTGGAGGGGGCCACCCTCTGATTTCTACTGGGCATTTGCTTACTGAATGCGCAGAGGTCATCTTCTGTTTCTCTGCTGCTTCCATTGGTGTCCAGCAGAGGGCGATGGTGTGTAACATATTTCTTCAATCCTTTTCTTATCGGAGGCTTTTTATGTTTGATTCATATCAAGGATTGTATTTACTGGATTTTCCCAACTTCCCAGCAATTTTTTTAAATAGTTCAAAGTTATACTCTGGTGAGGTGATCATATGTTTCAACTTTCCTTTTTGTGCGATACAATGCCTATTGCTTCTGGAGTGCAACAATCATTTACCAAGAAAACTAACAACATCCGTTATAGTCTTCTAAATTTGGTGGATATGCCCCATCCATTCTTTGATTGTATATAAGCATTTCACATTATTTGGGCTTACAACAGAACACCAAACATTTCCTACATATAGAGAGAGAGTTTATCTCATTCAGAGAGGAGACAAATGTGCATCTTCCAATTCGGGGTGAAAGGCATATTAACGGGACAAAGCAGATTATCCTTGGTATATTTGATTTATAAGGCAAGCAAATATATAGTTTATAATTTGGGGGTGAACACATGTGGTTTAGATTTCTTAGGGTAACAGGCTGTTTGCCCTATTTGATCTTCAGTCTCAGGGCTAGTTACTTCTAGTTTGGTTAACTCACACTTCCCCACCCATTTCTTGATCCACTCAGGCCCTGTCTACACTATAGAGTTTTGTCGACAAAAGGCAGCTTTTTTCAACAAAACAATGAATGCTTACAGGCTACGATGCGACTTTTGGCGGCAAAATGCCCCTGTTTTGGCGGCAAAATAAAACCATCCCGACGAGAGACATAAGACTTTTTGTGCAAATTTTTTTGTCAAAAAAGTGCTAGTGTAGACACCACATTGATTTTATCACTTTACTCGGCCTCCAGGAGGTGTCCCACAATGCCCATCCTGACCGCTCTGGTCAGAAGTTTGAACTCCACTGCCCTGCAGCCTGGCAAACAACCATCCACCCCTTCCCCTCAGAAGCCCCGGGAATTTTTGATATTCCATTTCCGGTTGGCTCGGCGTGGAGAGGTCTCATTACATCTTCCTGGGTGACCATGGTGGCTTATCTGAGAAAACGCTTTCCCACTTGGACCACTGCGGAGCTGCTCAATCTGCTCTGTATATGGGGAGAGGAGGCTGTGCAGTCCTAGCTGCTCTTCAGCTGTAAGAATTTTGTTACCTACGGGCAGATTTCTCGAGGCTTGGGTGAAAAGGGCGATGATCGGGACACTCTGCAGTGCAGAGTGAAGATAAAGGAGCTGAGGTAGGTGAACCATAAGACGAGGGAGGCAAGCCATCGCTCCGGTGCTGCACCTAAGATCTGCCGATTGTATAAGGAGCTGGACCCTATCCTTGGTGGTGACCACCCCACCTCCACCGCCAAGAGCCCCGTGGACACTTTGGCGGGCCTGGGGGCAGTGAAAAGAGGACCTAACCTGGAGGACGAAGTCGTTGATGAAGAGTTGGAGTTAGATGAGGATTTGCAGTTCCCAGCAGGGTTGCCTGGTGGGGTAGGCAGCCAGGAACTGTTCACCACTCTGGAGGTGTTTAGCCAGTCTCAGCAGTTGCTCTCTGGCGAGCAAGAAGCGGGAGAGGAGATGCCTAGTAAGTGGTTGTGGTTTGTGTAGTGTGGAGGTGGGTTCAGGGTATAGAAATGTACGTGTCTGGCTGTGTTTCTGTGAGCTGGACATTTCCCTGTGCAGCTAATCAGTACGGAGGAACAGGCTGTTGATGCATGCCAAGATCTCACGGGAATCCTCCAGAGAGATCTCTAGGAAAGTTTCCTGGAGGTACTCGGCCATCCTCTGCTGAAGGTTCCTTGGCAGAGCTGCTTTGTTCCTTCCCCCATTGTAGGAAACTTTCCCGCACCATTCAGCAATCACTTATGCAGGGACCAAAGCCGCACACAGGCGAACAGCATAGGGAGCAGGGTGGAAGCCACAAGCAGGGAATAGATTTACCCTCACTTCCCTGCTTACCCTCAGCAGTGAGATGTCTGCTACAATGACCCCCACCTGTGGAAAAGTGTGGGAGAATTTTAGAATTTTTTCCCTAGTCGGCTGCCCTGCAACCCTTGCAGAGTGTCCCTTTCCCCATGTAGAGCACCCCCCAGCCAACACTCACCATGCTTTGGGTGTTCACCGAGATGTGTGCTTGCAAAGGGTCAGTGAGAAAATGATTGTATGTTACCAGAGGTGTATTTCGCTGAAATGTTTCACTGCTGTGTGTGAACTTAACAATCACGCTTCCTTCTGCTTTGGCAGATAGGGCCTTAAGAAACACCCCCCACACACTGGCTGAGCGTCTCCGCCAGATACAAAAGCATTGAAGATGGAGCAAAGAAGACATGTTCCAGGAGGTATTGTACTTCTCCAATGCAGAGAAAAGGGAACGCATGAAGTGGAGGAAAGCCGAAAGGCAGGACAGAAAAGAAAATCTGTTAAGGACGCTACTGAGCAGATGATTAAAGTCATGGAGAAGCAAAATCAGATGCCGAAGTCCTTAATAATGCTGCAGACTGAGCAGATGCCTGCCCGCCCTCCAGCAGGTTCAGAACTCTTTTCTGTGCCCCCCCAAAACCCCGCCCACACAATCCTTTCTGCTTTCCGGGACTTCTTGGATTCCCCTTCACTCCACCCCCTCGGACAAACAATAGCTGGACTTACACACAGCTCTGAAAGTCTGCCCTTCTCTGGGACCTCCTTTCCCACCAGGTGTCTGTGTGTGCGTGTGGGTTGTTTCTTGTGCAATATAAGCAAAGTTTTTGAACAGTAACTCGTCTTTATTTGGTTTAATCTACAGATTGAGAAAGCAGGCACTGCCAATGCATACACAGGCAGTTTAATCATTCGCTTACTGGAACGTAAGGCCCCAAATGTCACCACTGCTTCCTAGGAAAAGTACCTGTAATGTAACATTGCAGCACCAATCACAGAGATACACATCACTGGTTCTCATTTTCAAAGTGTTGCCTCAAAGCCGCCCTGATTCAAAACTACTCAAGACAGTTAAGTCCCAGGCAGACTGCGAAGAGCTACAAAAGGGTCTCTCAAAACTAGGTGACTGGGCAACAAAATGGCAGATGAAATGCAATGGTGATAAATGCGAAGTACTGGACATTGGAAAACATAATCCCCACTATACATATACAATGTTGGGGTTTAAATTAGCTGTTACCACTCAAGAAAGAGATCTTGGAGTCAGTGCGGATACTTCTCTGAAAACATCCACTCAATGTGCAGCGGCAGTCAAAAAAGTGAACAGAATGTTTGGCATCGTTAAGAAAGGGAGAATAAGACAGAAAAGTGCAAACTCCCTCTATATAAATGTTGTAGGAGCAGCAGTGATCTGTACGCTCTGTATAACCTTTATGCTCAAAAGGTCTGTGACACTCCCCCCCTCCCCTTTTGTCTCCTCTCCCTCTTTGAATACCTGTGAAGTGGCTTTCCCCCTCCCCTTCCCTCCTGGAATGTTTGTGGGATGAATGGGCTGGTTGAATAGCTGGAAGGTCAGAAGAGCTCCCAGGTAGACAAGATGTCTGGGACTCTGAATTAGACAGCACTCACACACCCAATGCATGGACACTGCATGGACACTGGCCAAGGTGGAGTGTGACCAACCGGACGCGACCAAGTCATCTCTAGTCGCAGGCCATGAGGAGCAGGTCCTTAAAAGGGGAAGGGGCCATGTGCTCAGGAGTGCACTCACAAGCTTGTACCTCCCGTGAAGGCCCTTCGCCCGGACCGCCTGGCCAGTGGTTCGCCGCATTGCATTCCATCGTGCCTCGGGAAGTCTGACCTTCATACACTTACCCTGAAGAATCCTGACATCTCCAGTCCTCTGCCTGTCCTGGGAGCATGAGTATGCAAGTGTGAGTGTGACACGCACCCTCCATTCTTTTGAGCTTAGCTATCAGTGTAATAAACGTGCTGTTTTCTGCCAAACTCTGGTGAGTCCTTAGTCCTCCCTAAACTTACAAGCTGGCCCAATTTTGGGTAACAATAAATCTATGGTACGCCCACATCTTGAATACTGCGTGCAGATGTGGTCGCCCCATCTCAAACAAGATATATTGGAATTGCAAAAGCTTTAGAAAAGGGCAACAAAAATGATTAGGGGTATGGAACGGCTTCTGTATGAGGAGCAATTAATAAGACTGAGACTTTTCAGCTTGGAAAAGAGATGACTAAGGGGGGATATGATTGTGGTCTATAAAATTGTGGCTAGTTTGGAGAAAGTAAATAAGGAAGTGTTATTTACTCCTTCTCATAACACAAGAACTAGGGGTCACCAAATGAAATTAATAGGCAGCAGGTTTAAAACAGAAAAAAGGAAGTATTTCTTCACACACCACACAGTCAACCTGTGGAACTCTTTGCCAGAGGATGTTGTGAAGGCCAAGGCTATAACAGGGTTCAAAAAAGAACTAGATAAGTTCATGGAGGATAGGTCCATCAATGGCTATGAGCCAGGATGGGCAGCGATGGTGTCCCTAGCCTCTGTTTGCCAGAAGCTGGGAATGGGTGACAGGGGATGGATCTCTTGATGGTTACCTGTTCTGTTCATTCCCTCTGGGGCACCTGGCATTGGCCACTGTCAGCAGACAGGGCACTGGACTAGACGGGTCTTTGGTCTGACCCAGTATAGCCGTTCTCATGTTCTTATGATTCAAATTGCCCTCCTCTGGACCCCTCTGATAGCCCTGGTATCTGGCTGCTGAAAATCAGCAGCCAAACGGTCTGCCTCAACACTCCACCCCTGAGCAGGGCAATTAATTTCATCCTGCTACAAAGAACTGTGACTCTGGGAAATGTGCGTGAAATAGTGGATGGCTTTGCAGAAATGGGTTTCCTTAACTGTGGAGTTCTAATCTGAAATAAAGGCATTGCCAGCTTGCCTTTAATCTGCCAAAGGCACATTCCACTGTCATCCGGCACTTACTCAGCCTATTGGTGAACCACTCCTTACTGCTGTCCAGGTTTCCCATGTAAGGTTTCATGAGGCATGGCTGTAATGAATACACTGGTTCTCCGAGGATCACTATGGGCATTTCAACATCCCCCACTGTAATCTTCTGGTCTGGAAAGAAAGTCCCCGCTTGTAGCTTTCTACACAGGTTGGTGTTCCTGAAGATGCGTGCATCATGTACCTTCCCGGACCACCCCGCGTTGATGTCAATGAAATGCCCCTGGTGATCCACAAGCACCTGCAACACAATGAAGAAGTACCCCTTCCTATTGATGTACTCTGTCACAAGGTGGTCTGGTGCCAAAACTGGAGTATGTGTGCCTTCTATTGCTCCTCCACAGTTGGGGAAACCCATTTCTGCAAAGCCATCCACTATTTCACATACATTTCCCAGAGTCACAGTTCTTTGTAGCAGGATGAGATTAATTGCCCTGCACACTTGCATTAATGCAGCACCAACGGTCGACTTCCCGACTCCAGATTGATTCATGACTGGCTGGTAGCCGTCTGGAGTCTCCAGCTTCCACATAGCGATTGCTACACGCTTCTCTACCAATAGGGCAGCTCTCATCCTAGTGTCCTTGTGCCGTAGTGTAGGGGTGAGCTCCCCACAGTTCCAGGAAGGTGGCTTTCCACATCCAAAAGTTCTGTAGCCACTGATCATCCCAGACCTGCATGACGATACGATCTCACCATTCAGTGCTTGTTTCCCGAGCCCAAAAGCAACAGTCTGCCATCTGCAGCTGTTCCGTGAATGCTAAAAGCAATCTAAAGTTACTCCTATCCATATCACGCAGCATACCAGGCAACTGGGAGTCTTGTTCAGTTAGGTCCTAACTGTTAGGAACTTTGTGATTAACTGCACTGCCATCCGCAATGTCTTCATGAGTTATCAGAGCATGAGAGAGCAGTGCAGGATCTATCCCTTCTCAAAAAGATGCTGGAGTGCTCAGCAAACAAGGGCTGTTGAAAAATGCCGCGAAAGAAAGCCAGAAGCCCATGGAATGCTGGGACAGAAAACAATGCATCATGGAACATTGAGTCTGGTCCCAAGCTGCACCACAATCCACTCTGCCTTCCCACAAGACCTAGCGGCAGAATGTATCGAGCTGGATGGCGGGATAGGTACCCACAGAGCATTGTTGATGATAGTGCCCGAGCTGTGGATGCACTCTGCCGACAGAGGGGGCGAGAGTGAACATGCAATACCCATTTTTATTATAGCACTTTTTGAATGTCCACATGACTTTTGTCGACAAAACTTTGTAGTGTAGACAAGGCCACAGTGTGCAAAGGGCCACTTCCCAAATGAAAGCAGGACGTGACCCTGTCTGGTAACTGTTTGGAGTTCTTTTGAGCTAGGTTGGGAGAGAGAAAGAAGTTTTATCCATATGCAGATTCTGAGAGATTCTTCCCTAGGTGGGTAAGGATAAACTTGTTGAGCTATTTTGTTTCTATTTTTGGGGAGTGGACCGCTCAAGCCTGAAAATCCACATTCTTAAGAGACGTAGCTATACCGACCTAGCCCTGTTGTAGGGAGTGCTAGGTTGACGGAAGAATTCTTCCATCGAACCAGCCACCACCTCTCAGCGAGCTGCATTACCTGTGAGAATGGGATAACCCCTTATCAGTATAGATAGGCCTGGTCTACACTAAAGAGTTAGGTTGAACCAGCTGCGTTGCTCAGGGGTGCGAAAAATCCACACCCCTGAGCAGTGTAGTTAAGTCAGCCTAACCCCCGGTGTAGACAATGCTAGGTCAAGGGAAGAATTCTTCTGTCGACCTAGTTACTGCCTCTCTAGGAGGTGGATTACCTACACCGATGGGAGAATGCCTCCCTTTGGCATAGGTGGTGTCTACACTCGAGTGCTACAGCCGTGCAGCTGTGCTGCTGTAGCCTTTCACGTGTAGACAAGCCCGTAACGTCTGTTACACATGTACGCAGAGTCAAATTGTTACACACACAGACACACAGAGCTTTTTCATGTCTCACACACACACACAAGTAGAGATTTAATGTCCCACAAGCACCCAAAGGGGAATCACACCAGTTCTTTAGATTCCCCTGCACTACATTACACAAGAGTTAATTCACTAGGGGAAGCTATAATCTGATTTCAGCCTTACAAGTCAGCATTATTATTCTGTTCCTTTCTATTCTTTCATGCTTAAACTGATCTGCTGTCATTCTTTGTCTCCCTCCACCTCCCTCCCGTATCGCTTTCAGCGCAGCCTGTCTCCATATTATTTTCCACCTCTTAATATTTAATTTCATTTTAAAGACATCCCATTCCCAGCTGTGCAAATCCTCCCATGACACGGCTTTCCTCTCTGTGATTTCTCCCCCCTCTCTTCATTATCAGCATGTCAGATTAGGATCTGACAAGAAAGTAGAATCGACTGTTCGTCCGGAGCTTTAAAGCCTAAGAAGTATTATTTATCCTGATATAAAGGACATTTTCATTTTCTTTAACCAGAAAATATCTATAGATTCCCAGCATCTAACTGAACCTTTGGGCCTATGGGATGCTTGCAATAGGGAATGGACAATCCATCAGACGTCACCCCCTTGTGCTCTCTGATCTACTTTAAGCAGGCTAAAGGTGAGCCAGGTCTTGGATAAGAGATCTCCAAGGAAAGCTGAGAGGACCAAGTTCAATGGTGGGGTACTTGAAGATGCAAGTTATAAAGATTGAATAGATTTTAAGGCCAGAAGGGATCTATTATCACTACTTAGTCTGATCTCCTGCAACAATTATGTGCTGTGTGAAAAAACATTTCCTTTTCTACTCTTTGCCACCTTTCAGTTTCATTGAGTGCCCCCTTGCTCTTGTGTTACGAGAGAGGGAGAAGAGAAATTCCCAGTCCAGCTTCATTATTTTGTGTACATCATCAATCCCCCCTCAGACTCATCTCCTTTCTAATGTAGATAATTTCTATTTCTTAACCTCTCTTTATAGGACAGCCTTTCCACGCAGATAGTCATTCTCATTGCTGTTCTCTGAACCCTCTCTAATTCTGCAATATCCTTTTGAGGTAGAGTGACCAGTAATGTACACACTGTTCCAGATGATGTAACACCATTGATTTATATAAAGCACTATAATATTCGCTATATTATTCAGCATTCCATTCCTTATGCAACCTAACGTCTTGTTTGTTTTGTGACCACACTTGCCTATTGAGCAGAGCTTTTCATTCAGCTGTCTACAATGATGCTCAGGTCCTTTCTCAAGTTGATACAGTTAATTTAGAACCATGCAAAGTGTGGAAATGATCTAAATTTTTCACTCCACTCTGCATTTCTTTTCATTTATCAGCACTGAAATTTCATTTATCAGCACTGATACAGACTAATACGGCTCCCGCTCTGAAACCTGTCACCATGCAAGGCACTTTTATGATGGTGGCTCTTGGAGGAGACATGATTGTTCTTTCAAGTCCTCCCTGTTGGTAGTGGGGGAGCTGATGAGACAATACTATTGGTTCCCTATTAATACCCCCACCTCTTGCCACTGCACCTGGACTCACTCTTCCCTCGGCAAGACCTGGTTGTTCTGGCTGTAAGCTCCCTGCCTTTCTTAAGGATCATCCTCTGTGATAGGCTTTAGCGTGACACAGATGCCAGCCTCCAGTTCAGTCTGTGCACCTCAGCTGCTGCCCAGTCTGGCCTGTTCTGAGCTTGGGAACAGTAGCCCAAGTTATATGCTAGGCAGGGTAGATACATACAGCTGAATGAGGGGTGAGCAGCAGGATCCAGTGCTGGGTCTAAGGTTAGGAAAGGACTGGACTAGTTCCACACACTTGGTGTTTTGGGTGAGAGACTTGCCCCAGCTTAAACCCCTGATGTTTCTCTCTCTCCTCCTCCTCTCTTTGGCTGTTTGGCACTGACTTCTCTGACCCTCACAAAATCTAGCCACTGGGGGGGGGAGAGGTGATGAGAGCCTACTCCTCTGCAGCTCCTGCCCTCTGGAACAGCCTCCCACTCTCTCTCCATCCATTGACTCTCCATTGTACCCCTTTAAGGTTTGAGCCATTTCTGAACCAGATAAGCATGGCATAGATTGGTTAGCTAAAGAGCCATCATCCCACATCTCCATGAATTAGATGTGTTAGTCCCTGGGTGCTGGCCAATTTGGGTAACTGCATTCTACTTCCCTGCAGTATCAACTGAATACAGGATTCTTGTCACAGCCTCTTTTAAATTACTATCTTTTGTATTACAGAAGCACTTGGTGGCCCGACTGAGATAAGGGCCCCATTGTGCTAGGCGCTGTACACGTGCACAGTAAAAGACAGTCCCTGCCTCCAAGTGCTCACAGTCCGAAGAGACAAGACTGACAAAAGGTGTGTGGGAGGGAAAGTGAATTGCCCAAAGTCACACCAGAGCTCAGTGGCAGAGTGAGAAATAGAACCCACATCTCCTGATTCCCAGACCAGTGCCTGAGACAACAGCCATCCTCACTGCCCCTGTCTTCAGTACTTTCAAACTTCTGTGAAGCATTACTGCTTAATTATAAAACAGTCACCCCATTCCTCCCCAGATCTGGAAACAAATGTAAATCACTGCCAATAAAATTTGTGAATGATATCAAGATTGGTGGAATGGTAAACAATGAGGACAGGCCAGTTACACTGAGCAATATGGCTCACTCGGTAAACAGGGCCCATTCAAGCAAAATGTGTTTTACTATAGCCAAATGTGACATTGCATATCTAGGAACAAGGAACACAGGCCAACTCTACAGACTGGGGGACTATAACTTGGAAAGGGATGATGGAGACCCAGAGGACAAGCAACTTATCATGATCTCCAGTGCAATGCTGTGGCAAAAAGGGCGCATGCAATTTTTGGATGTATAAATGGGAGACTAGGGTGAGGAGGTGATTTTACTGTTGTGTACAGCACTGGCAAGACCGATACTGGAGCACTGTGTTCAGTTCTGGTGTCCACATTTTAAAAAGGATGTTGAAAAATTGGAGAGGGTGCAGAAAAGAGCTAAAACAAACAAAAAATTGCTGGCTGGAGAAAATGCCTTACAGTGAGAGACTTAAAGGACCTCAATCTGACTGAGAGGTGACTTGAATACAGTGGGTAAATACCATCACAGCAAGAAAACACTAGGTACTAAAGGACTCTTTCATCTAGTAGAGAAAGACAGAACAAGATCCAATGGCTGGAAGCTGAAGCCAAACAAATCCAACTGAGAAATAAGGCACACATGCTTAACAACTGGAACAAACTACCAAAGGAAGTGATGGATTCTCTGTCTCTTGATGCCTTCAGATCAAGACTGGATGCCTTTCTGGAAGATACACTTTAGCCAAAACACAAGTTATGCTTTAATCATGAGTGATTGGGCTCAACCCTGAGTGAAATGGAATATCTCTGTTATACACTAATGTTATGCCGGAGGTCAGACTAAATGATCCAGTGGTCCCTTCTGGCCTCAAACTCTATGAATGTGGCCGGACTTAAGTGATGGGGGAAGCAAACCCTGCTAGGCTGTAAAGTGCTTTAGGAGTCTGTGTTTCAGGATGGGTTCTTACTCTCTCCGGTTCTCAGGTCCCCATCTCTAAAGCAGGAAGGAGCATCTCTCCTGATTTTCTCCATTTCAAAACTTTGCTGCCATTTCCAGTGATGATATAGCTGGTAAAAATAGGTTGAGGAGAATTAATACAAACCTAGTTGCTTTTTAAAACATATTTCTTTTTAATATTGAAATTTTACCAAATGCTTACCAACTCCAGTTGTGCTGCTAAATTCATATGTTTATGAAAAGGTTCTTTATTGAAAGTAATTATTATTGAGCCTCCAGATACAATGGAGGACCTTCGACGTGTATGAGTAAATTAAGGAATTATAACATATAATTTTAGGATTCAGAATCTTTAAGCAACTGGACTTGAATTCTGACTCTATCAGGAGCTGAAAGTCAGATCATATGTTATTGGAAAGGAAACTTCCCTAAGCCTTACAATAAGGTTTTGGATGCTACCTGTGTACTTGCTGTCATGAGAATTCAAGCATTCTTAATGACTGTACACTTCTTCAGGCAGGTCCATACTGAATATTCATTTAGTATTTCCCAGTGGCTAAGTCATGATTGCTATGTAGTTCACATGACTTGGATTCGGTTCCTGATTCTATTCCAGTTGTCCTGTGTGTCCTGCCAATGATCAGATATTGGAGAGAGAGACAAACACACAGAGCTAAGCAATCTGTTCCACCTTGCATGTTGCTGTGACTCCGGGAGCATCTTTCCCAGACCCTGAAGACGAGCTCTGTGTGGCTCGAAAGCATCTCTCTCTCACCAACAGAAGTTGGTCCAATAAAAGATATTACCGGATTGTCTCTCTAATACCCTAGGAGGGACTGACACAGCTACAACTCCACTGCACACAACGATCAGATTGTCACACAAGTAGGCCTTTTAAAGACATACACTTATTATTGCCATTGACGTAAACGGGATTTCTTTCAGTATCTCATCACCACTGAGGGTAAGGGATTCACAGTCTGGCCCTTCATCTCTCTAGGTTAAATTCTGTCCCATTGAGGTAAGGGGAGTTTTACCATTGACTTCAACAGGAAGAGGATTTCACCCTGTGTATCCCAATACCCAGCAGAAGACTTGCATGCTCTCACCCTTTTCCCCATGCTTTGTCTCTCTTGTCTTTTTAGAATATAAGCTCTTTGGGCAGGGACTGTTTCATAGAATATATTTGTACTGTACCTGATGTAATGCTTATGTTGGTGGGGGTGACTTTAAGGCAAATAAATGAAACCTCCGACCCACCCTGGGGCGGTGATGTGGCCTTCCACTAAGAACAGAATTTCCCTTTGAAAATTTGCCTCAGCTCTTGCTTCTGTGGTATCCAAGCACCTCACAATCTTTAATTTATCTTCACAACATCCCTGTGGGGAAGGGCAGGGCTGTTATCCACACTGTACACAGAGGGAAAGGAGGCACACAGAGGCTAGCTAAGTGATTTGCCTAAAGTCCCACAGGAAGCCTGGGGCAGAGCAGGAAGTTGAAGTCAGGTTTCTCAAGATCTAAGTTAAAGCCTTAACCACTGGATAAACTCTCTCACTTACTACCAAAAGGAAAAAAAGCTCTGCACCATTTCAGTAAGTTTGCTCCATGGGCTTCGGAAGCTCAGTTTCATCACAAACTGCTTACCACAGCTGTGTAAGGATAGGAGCGATTTGGATAATGCTTGATTGGCCTGACGCATGCACTTAAAGGCAAGACACTCCAGGAATGTCTGAAGTGGTGATGAGATGGGGTCGGGCCTATTTAAAGCAGTGCTTTAAATTTAATTTCCTAGTTGGGGGGGAGTGGGGGAAGGCAACAGCTGTCTTATTATCCCACTGAGGGTTCCCTTAAGTGAAAGTGGAATAGATTAGCCATGGAGAAAATTAAGCATCAGTAGTCCCCTATCTGAATGCGGGGGGGAAGGGAGTCAGATGGTGAGGTGGTGGAATTTTTTCAGTCCAGCACGATGGGGCTTTTCTTTTATTTTTAGATGTGTTTTGGAGCTGGAAGTGGATGATCACTTTCAAAATCTGGCCAAAATCTTCTTCCCAGTGATGAGTGAACCCAAGAGGACTGGCCCCTCCTCCATATCAGCCATGGCTCAACGCTGCTCAGGGAGGTGGGGTTACTCTGTTGGCGTAATGGAGAGTTTACATCTGCTAATGGGAGCCAGACCTGAAATACATGGGGATCTTCAGATATGACGCCCCCTGCTGGGAAGGGGCTACTGTCCCCCATCCCACCACAGCTTGGCTGCTATCCTCTGACAGCAAGGGAGCTTGTAGGGCTAAAGCTCCAAACTAGCTATCTTGATTTAAAATCCTAGTGCAGACAGGGCATAGCTATGTGAGGGAAACCCCAGGTGTGGGGATACAGTTGACATTGGCTGTGTACATTAAGATAAAAAAACTATCTGTGCCTTGTCTCCACTAGAATTGTATAATGAAATAGCTGTCTCAATGTAAAAAATGTATCTTTTTTGCAATGAAGACAAAGACTCACTTTTTCTGCTTGACTGTAAAGTTTCTGTCCAGACCTTCCCGAAGCCTTCTGCCCATCTGCTAGCTGCTGCAGATCTAAAGAAATGGTGCACATCCTTAGGCCACAGCTCTTTATTCTAAACTGGACACATCTGTCAATTGGTACATAATGGATAACAAGTGAAACTTCTGATGGAAAGGAATCGTATCTTATATATTTAGCAAAACCTAGAATCTGCACTGGATGAAAAATTTCTACACATGCGTGAAATCCCCAGAATTAAAAAATCACTATCACCAAACCAATGATGTATGTTTCTCCAGACTTGGCTTGATTTTTAAGTCTCACCAAAATCTGCAAACAAGCTAAATTTGACATTTCCATCTTATTTGATGAAGTTCCTCCACAATAACCAGAGTGACATTTTTAACATCTCTTCATTTAATCTTCCTTTCCAAATGTTCTCTTTCTTGTCTTCTTCTGCATGTGCTTTTTCTGCCATCCAGCGCTTTTCTTTGCCTCCTTATTGCCCTAGGCACTGTGCAAACACATAGAAAGAGACAGTCCCTGCCCCAAAGAAGTTACTATTAAATAAACCAGGCAGACAGTGTGGGAGGGGAAACAGAAGCACAGAGACATGAATTGACTCCACAGTGCCCCCCAGCAGCTGTTTGGCAGGGCCAAGAATGGCACACAAGTCTCCCAAGTTTCAAGCCAATGACCTAACCAACTAGACGACACTGATTCACATTAGTCAGTATCTGGAAAAGCATATTGTAACATATGCATGGCCACCTAAGACTTCACAGATGTTACTAGGGAGTACACTATGGCCACCTAGACATTCTTTCTTGGTAGCAAAGGAAATAGAACATTGACCCTCCAGCTCTGAAAGTCCAGCTCCTTGCCTACAGAGCTAAAGGACAATCTCTGTCACTTGTTGGACATATAGGGTCTATGACATGCAGCCGAACAGTTGTGATTATATCCAGGAGAGAGTAATGGTGTGAATGCACCTGCTAACCAGTTCAGCAGAGTATTTTTGGACCAGGTATCTGTTTCAGAGCACGACACTACATCACTGACAAGGGCTTGTCTCTTGAAAATGAACCCAGAATTCTACAGAGGACAGTGAACATGCCACATTTGTGGTGTGTCCAGGGAACAGTTTAATGCAGAACCATGTATTTGTTTCCATCTGATTGAGTGGGCAATGTACATTTAGAGCATTTACCCTTGCTCACCGAATCCCTGGGTGAGCGTATTCCAAATATCAATACAGCTAAAGATCCATGCTTTGATGAAGCAAAGGCTGCACCCCTGACGCAAACCAGCCACAGGGTTTCCGATAGGTCTTTGGAACTAAGCTACAGAATTGATTAGAGAATTGCAACTTGTTGTACAAGTTGGTTCAAGAAACCTATATCGAGGATCTTATCCTCTCAAATTCTACAGGGATTTAGAGTAATTTCCATAGAACCTTGTCATATATCTATTGAACCCTATCGGTTTATCTTTAAAAAAAATTATAGAACTTTTCTATATACTATCATAGAACCATAGAAATGTAGCTCTGGAAGGGGCCTCAAGAGGTCATCTCTGAGGCAGGATTAAGTATACCGAGACCATCCCTGACAGGTGTGTGTCTAATCTGTTCTTAAAAACCTCTAAGGACAGGGACTTCCACAACCTGTTTCAGTGCTTAACTAGTGTTGTAGCTAGTAAGTTTTTCCTAATATCTAACTGGAATCCCCCTTGTTGCAAATTAAGCCAATTACTTCTTGTCTTACCCTTGGTGGACCTGGAGAACACTTGAACAAATGTGTGTTTGTGTCTGTATGTGTGTGTTTGCATATAGATGTGCATATCTGTGGTGGGAGGCCCGCAATCTTTCCTGGGATTTCCTGATCTTCAGAGGCAACTCCATTGACTAGCATTGAGTTCCTGTAAAACAATGTCACTCCTTTCCTGCAGGGCAGGTGGCACCAGGATGGTAGTGAAAGCACTTGCTGTCAACTTCCCAACCCAAACCACCCCCCAGTAAAGGAGACTCAAGTCCAATAAATGACAGAAAACAATATTGCCCCACCCCGTTGTTCCCACTGTTCCCTGCCCAGTAAAGCTACTGAATGGATTCGTGTTGCTGCAGCACATCTGCCCATTGCTTTTTGTTGAGTTTGTCTTAATGCTGGAATAAATCCTCCAGAATTTATTTCAAATTTGCTTTAAAACCTCATTTCCCTGATTGTAATAATAAACTGCCATCATAAGCAGATGTCTTGCTACTTTTTAAAAACCCAATTTCTGTTAAATGAACATTGGATTCAGTCCTTGTGCTGGGACTGTGTGCGCGAGTGGGTGTCAGACAAAGCGAGCACGTGGGTGAGATGGAGTGTGTGATGAGAGAGTGACAGAGGGGGAGTGTGTGTGTGATCGTGTGTGACCGAGAAGGGAGAGGGTGTGTGTCGGGAGGGGAACAGCCGTGCTGTGAAGCTGTGTACAAGATGCTTTAGGATCTGTGATTTAGGTGATACAACTCACATGAATGAGGTGTGGTTTTTTTAATGAAAGTATAGTGCTTCTTACTTAGGGGAAATGCCCACAGGCTGCAGTGGGAGGTTTGTCTAAATACAAGGGAGTTCAGAGCTTGGGGACTTTTTCCATAGTTGTCCTTGTGCTGAGGAGCTAACCAAATAATTCATAGATTCATAGATATTAAGGTCAGAAGGGGCCACTATGATCATCTAGTCTGACCTCCTGCACAACGCAGGCCACAGAATCTCACCCACCCACTCCTGTGAAAAACCTCTCACCTATGTCTGAGCTATTGAAGTCCTCAAATCGTGGTTTAAAGACTTCAAGGAGCAGAGAATCCTCCAGCAAGTGATCCATGCCTCATGCTACAGAGGAAGGCGAAAAACCCCCAGAGCCTCTTCCAATCTGCCCTGGAGGAAAATTCCTTCCCAACCCCAAATATGGCGATCAGCTAAACCCTGAGCATATGGGCAAGATTCACCAGCCAGATACTACAGAGAATTCTTTCCTGGGTAACTCAGATCCCACCCCATCTAACATCCCATCACAGGCCATTGGGCCTATTTACCATGAATATTTAAACATCAATTAATTGCCAAAATCATGTTATCCCATCATACCATCTTCTCCATAATTAAGCCTCATATCATCCTGTGAGGAAGATGAACAATACCATCCTCATTTTACAGATGGGGAAACTGAGGCACAGAGACACTACGTGACCTACCAAAGATCACAAAGCAGAGCAGTGGCAGAGCTAGGAACCAGACATTAGAGTGATGCAACGGGTTCTTAGTGTGAATGAGATTCATGACCATTGATTCTGATTCTCTTCTGTCACATCAGTGTAAATCCAGAGACACTCTGCTGAAATCATTACAGGTATGCTGATGTAAAGCCTGTCTGAGTGAGATCAGGATCAGACTCATTGTATTCAGACAAGACCATAGTGAGCCCTTGCCAGTCTGTGGTGAGGGCAATTTATTGTCAACCTTAATGAGAGAGCTTGTAGCTAAACCTTGGTGATGCTGCTCTGGCATACAGCTGAAATTTCTAGGCTCAATTTCCTGCTCAAGCTTTTGGCAACTTTTGGCTGAGTTGAATCATAAGTAAATGAATTGTGGCATGCATCTGGAATTTTAGAAGAATGCTGCAGATAATGCACACAATTTGCTCAGGATTGCGGGTTGCCTAAATGTTTTGTTAAGTCATTTAGTGCCAGCAAAAGGTATCTCATTGACAGCTCTGGAGAAGGAAGTCCTCCTTTTATCCCCAGAGCAATCACTACACAAGCAAGCTTCCCACAACACTGCCCTGACTAACATGCCTCAACAATTCTCCCTAAAGCCCATTCAATCCTTGGTCTCTTCTGAGACTAATAATAATGAGACTAAGAAGGGGGCTAGTTCATACCAGCTGCAGTGCAGGCATGATGTGGACATCAGGATATTGGGAATTGGTTTGAGAACAACTACCCATTTCATAGGACATCAAATAACCATTGTCTCTTTTTTAACTCAGACCCATTCTATTATGCCCCATCCCCTGACTTCACACAGACACACACACGCACACAGGAACCCAACCACTAGAGGGCGTAAATTAAACCATGCTAAACAGTGTAGCTCTTTGTCTCCCTCCAGTGACTGATGTACATAAGAGGATAAGAGTCTACTATTGCTGTAAACTAGGGGAGTTGTTTCTTTAGGCATTCTGCTTTTAGTGCTGCAGGTCCCAGTCTCAAGTTCAGTCCCTACTGATGACTCCTGCTGGGGCAATCTTTACAGCTGCTTGGATAAACCTGTGTGGATGACTTCTGCATTCACTGCCTGAATTCATGTAATTTCTAGATGTGCAGCCTGCCCCACCCAGTCAATGCCAAGTTCATGGTAAAGCAGCAGGACTATAAGGGGTACCATGTACGTTGATTATGACCACTCAGTTATTTGGCTCAAAGGAAGAAGCACTAGATGAAATTTTGCAGTCTGTTATATGACCGATCAGAATAGAAGAACATAATAGTTCACATTAGCCTGAAAATCGGTGAAAGTTTTTAATATGGGGAGATACAATGAATGGGGATTCTCCATCTACAAAAGCACAGCAGACCATTTGAGCTAAAGCTGTCTGTTTGCAGTATGGGGTTTATGACCCATGGCGCAGCAGAGAGCAGCAATATACAAACACACTAGCCAGTTTATCACACTACGTTCAGACAGAAAACACCGAGTGACTAGAAGATGGCTTTGCAGGATTTATAGTTTTAACATAGGTGTTAGACCTCTCCTGAGTTTGGCATATTAAAATTCAGAGGCTCTTGCATGTTCTGTGGTGTTTGGATTGTGAATACCAAAGGGAACATTTAAATCCAATTAATAGAGTATCAGGGGTGGAAGGGACCTCATCTAGTCCAATCCCTTGCTCAAAGTAGGACCAATTCCCAATTTTTGCCCTGGATCCCTAAATGGCCCCCTCAAGGATTGAGCTCACAACCCTGGGTTTAGCAGGCCAATGCTCAAACCACTGAGCTATCCCTCCCGCCTAAAGCCTGGCAAGCCGCTGTCAGGAGTGGGATTTGAACCCATGGCTCTGGAGGAGACTGCGGCCTAAATGCAGCGCCTGACCATCCTGACCAAGCTAATTCCCCACCTCCTCCTTTAAAATGCCCTTGGAAAAAAGAAATACCAAAAGAAGATTTTAAATATTTAAAGCAAGAGAGCTGTGGGTTGCAATAGTAATATCTTGTTCAGCTGAAATATTTTGAACTACCATGTATTCAAATCCATTAATTACTTTTGAGGGAGAAAATATTTTTTCTGAAAGCACTAAGCCACCTCTCATAGATTGTTAAGAAATCCTTTAGGTGTTTGCTAAGCCTAGTGTGGCACCTGTACCACTAAGTGGATAATACTGAGTTTCGGATGTGGAGTAGGTTATTTTTTACGCAAAGGAAACAAAATGATTGGGGATTGGAAATATGGAAAATGTGAGCATCTCGTTCTGCAGAGCTGTAGGCCAGGATTTTCAAAAGCAGCTAGGGATTTGGAGTGCCAATTCTGAGTCGCCTTAACAGGGTCTGATTTTTAGAAAGCGCTGTATACCCATACCCCATAGATCAGGTCCCTTTAAGGTATCTTCTGCTGAGCACCCCCCAAAAAGGAGGCACTGTAAATCACTAGTTACTTTTGACCCTTCCAGACAGAAGTCTCAATTTTTGCATCAACTTAGTTGCAAAGAAACACTTTGTGTTAGCATGACAGGTGTCTTGACGACAGCAGCAGGTGCGGAACGCAGAACTTTCAGTTCTGAAAGCATGAATTGCTACAGCCTGAGCTAAAGATGCTCTCTCCTGTATGTCTATCAGTCTCATATCCTTTGTGGGCACAGACTGAGCCCTCCGCTCACCCATGGGTTGTATTAGCAATCTCCAGCTTGTACATTTGTGAGGGTGGTGATGCACCATGCACTACAGTTGCCAAAAGCAAACGAGACAGCAATTTGGAACAGCTGGATAGCTCAGGTTAAACATCCAAATTTGGGGATTTCCTTTCCAGATCCCTGAGCCGTGTGATATAGAAGTGCCTTGTCTTTTGTATTGTTCACATACATTAATAAAAGATAGCGATCAGATGCTTGGTTCCCCAAGGCTGCCCTGTCATTCGTGGAGTCATTTAGGGTGCTACACTGGTCTCATCACCAATGAGAAATGAGTGAACTGAAACTGAAGACTAAATAATCAGCAAATACTTCCTAGCAGGGGGATAATCTGGGCTGTTGAGTAGCTGTAGGGACATGATGAAAGCCACAACCAAGAGAACAGTCATGTACCAGGGAGGGTCACGTGACTGACAACCTCATAGAATATACCCATCTCTAGTTTCTATGATAAACTGGTTGTAATGGGATTACCCAGAAGAAGGCAGGGCCTAATACAGACCTGCTCCCGGGGCCTTCTTCCACCATTCAGTGAATGGGGAGATGCAGCTGTTATCCATTTATAGAGTATTTGTGAGAGATTGAACAGCATCTTCCACTGGAGACAGCAGCTGGTATCCATGCTGCCCTAGGAACGAGATACGATTTATCCTGCCAATTGTCCAGATCTAGTTGTTGCAAGGAACAGCGAGAGATTCTGAATTTAAAGAAATTCCCCACCCCGCCTTTGGAGGAGGTCTGGCTCCTTTCCACATCACCACCTGATAGAGATAAGGGAACTGCTGCTCCAGCCCTGCCTCCAGTCCTATCACATTAGTCCTGCTGCATCCAGTCCTCCATGCCCCAGGGAGAAAGGAGGGCAGGTCATTAAACCCAAATAAATCTAACTCGGTCTCCTCCACAAAACACTTGCTTTTAGCACCTTTTCTGTCGTACAAAGTCATCTCGTCTTCTCGCGATCCCTTGGCCAAGGTCAGTTGATTATTATTTCTTTGGATTACCGCTACAGCTGTCAAAAATGCCAGTGATGTTTAGGGGAAATTAATATATTTATGTATATTTTAAAAATCCTGTGAACAGGTTTTGAATTTCTGACAAAAAACTCAGACCAGAAAAAGATTCAGTTTCCAGTAACCAAAAAATGTGTGTCGAAAACAGAACATTTTACTAAAAAATATTTGGCTTCTGGTTTTTGGTCACAATTTGTGTTTTGGGTTGAAAATCCACTTTTTGTCGGGGGGAAACAATGAGCAGTTTCAACCAGCTCTAATTACAGTAGCGCTTAGAGACCCCAAATGAGATCAAGGCCTCGTTACGCTAGGCATAGTATGCACACGGAGTGTGAGACAGTCCCTGCCTGGAGAGTTTATCATCTAAAGAGAAAAAAAGGGGCAGACAGGAAGTAATCTCTCCATTTTACAGATAGGGAACTGAGGCATAGGGGATAAAGCGACTTGCCGGTGGTTGCATGGGTTCTGTGCCAGAGCCAGGAATTGCATCAGCTCAAGTTTGCATCAGCTGTCCTGAGTCCAAGTGCAAGCACAGTGCCTTAGCTCGTCGACCACCTTTCTTTAGCTACATTGCATACTGCCAGCCGCAGCTCACCTCGGATTTTATTTGACTTCTTTTTAAGCACTGGACTGGCATTTCCTTTTCAAAGCCAACAATGGAGACACTCTGCCTATCCAAACTCATAGATTCATAGCTATTAAGGTCAGAAGGGACTGTTACGATCATCTAGGCTGAACTCCTGCACAGCGCAGGCCACAGAATCTCACCCACCCACTCCTGCAAAAACCCTCTCACCTATGTCTGAGCTACTGAAGTCCTCAAATCATGGTTTAAAGACTTCAAGGAGCAGAGAATCCTCCAGCAAGTGACCCGTGCCCCATGCTACAGAGGAAGGCGAAAAACCTCCAGAGGCCACTGAAACTGAAAGAGGAGGTGTTGGGATCCCTGTGTTTTGAATTTGTCTTCGACTATTAAAATTATACACCATCTTTCATTCATTGTCTTTATCTGCCTCTTTCCTTTGTGTTTTTGTTCCAGGCATCCTTTGTTCCATCTGATTTCTAATATGATTCCTTTCCTCCTCTCTCTGTGAACGTTGACTCCAAACCTCCTTGCTAGACAAACGCATTTACAAACCAATATATATTGTAATTACAACCTGGAGTTTATTATACAGGGTTTCCTAGATGATATCTTTACCCAGGGTTTGTGGTGTTGGAAGATAATGAACGAAGGATGTGAGCTATAATATCTCTCACCAGAAGTTGAGTGTGTTGGCAAAAGCAAAGTAGTCTTCAGCTGGCAGTCTTGGAGGCAACCATTTTAAAGAAGTATCAGTAGGGAAAAGTGATGGGAAGATTCCCATTCTGTGTGGGAGAGATTCCCCATGATGCCTTGCATTCCTCTGCCTCTCTGGAGGGATATCTAACCTTTCTTTCAAAGGGGAGGAGACTACTGAAGGGAAGAGGGACACTGCATAAAGTTTACAATCTACATTTTAACAGTTGGAAGAGGATGCTTATATTCACAAGTTTTACCTAGTGGCTAGAGCACACAATTGTGAGTCAAGGGTTGTGAGTTTAAATCTTGGCTCTGCCATCAACTTGCTGTGTGAACCTGGGCAACTCAGTCTCTCTGTGCTTCAGTTTTCCCCAAGGACAAACCCAGTTTTCATAGTTCTGTTCCTTCTTGTCCTGCAATCTGGCAATATAGTTAAAGTTGCCCCCAAATGTATTTTGTATATTGAGATATCAAAACTTCACGGCACGGCATGGAATGGCATTGCTTCGTGATGACGCCTTATGACCTGTTGATGCAAATGTTGCAACTCCACGGAGAGACATGCAAGGCAGCTACCATGCAAGACTAATGTATATAGGTGGGGTGGTTGATGCCTCATTGCCTAGTTAGAGTCTCTGGATGATTCTGCCACGTAGCTGTGTTTGGGGAATGGATGTGCAATAGTCTTCTCTGTTGGATGCTGGAGTTCCACAAGCCAGTATGTGATTGCTATGTCTCACTTTAGCTAGATGACTGCAACTGTATCTGTGAGGTGGACCATGCCACAGCTATCCAGGTCTTTGTGGCTTCCTGACTGGATGACCATGATATGCCACCCTTGAAGTCCACTCAGATACATCAGCCAGTGCACCTGTTTATTCATCAGTGACCGCCACATAGTGCACGTAACAGCTATTCTCCAAAGTCTACACTAGCTCCGTATTTGCTCCCAGGTGCGCTGCAAGGAGCTCATTAATATCAATCTTTAACCCTATGGTTCACATGCTAGGTAGAGCCAGGTGGATAACTTGTGACCTATGATAATTAATTGGACAAAGGTGACCTCTTTACACAATATCTGTAAGAAGATTTCAACTACCTTGAATTTGAAATTATCCCACCTTGTTGTTTTGACTCTATGTATTGATCGTGAATGGTTCACTGAAATTGTCTCATATTCAATACTGAAGCTGGGCTGCTCAGTTGGATATTCATGTTCCCTGATTGACTGAATGCACAAAACTTCTGGTATTAATATTCATAGACTTATGGAGTTTAATACCAGAAGGGACCATTAGTCTGACCTCCTGTGTATCACAGGCCCTTAAATTTCACCCAGTTACTTCTGTGGGCACCAATAAGTTGTGTTACGGCTAAAGCACACCTTTTAGAAAGACATCCAGTCTTGCTTCAAAGACATCAGGAGATGGAAAATCCACTTTCACTTTGGTAGTGTGTTGCAATGGTTAATCACCCTCTGTTAAAAGTTTGTGCCTTATTTCTAATTTAAATTTGTTGTGCTTTAGTTTCCAACCATTGGTTCTTGTTCTGACTTTCTCTGCTACATTGAAGAGCCCATTAGTCTCTAGTGTTTTCTCCCCATGACAGTACTTATATTTGATAATTGAGTCACCTTGCAGCCCCGGAGCACCCATGAAGTCAGCACCTATGCACCCTGAATCCCCTTAACATATTAGTAACAGCAATAGTGTTGGCTACAGATTTGTATTATTCCTCCAAAATATCACTAGGGGTTTGTTTTAGAGGGGGGCCCTTTTTAATCTTTGCTTTGACCTTAAAGGACCTGCCAGTGTTATTCCATGAAATCAGCTTAACCACTTCCTCCTCCCTTCGCTTCTGGTTTATGAAAATAATTTCCCCATTGGTTTCAATTTCTCCTTCACATCTTCAATTTCCCTTTTTAAAAATCCCCCACCCCCACCCCCAGCAGTTTTGTTTGAGTTCCTGGTCCCTGTAGAGAAATTACTGATTGTGCTAATAATTAGTTGGTAGTGTTATCTGCTTCTGTCTCTCTAATAGCGATCAGAATAAAGCTGTCACCCAGAGCTGACTGACTCTTGTGATCAGAATAATGTAAAAATAACCTTCCCAAGAGGTGGCGATAGTTTTCTTGTTTTGTTTCCTTAATTGTGCTTGTTAATCAGAAAACATGATTAATTTCCACATTGCCTTGTGTGCCTTCATTTTTTCCCAGAGATAAGTTTAAGACTATCTATTCTGTGCCTATCTGTCTATTTATTTTCCATTGCTTTCCTTCCAAACTTGTTGAGGGGTTGACATACACAGGGCCCTGGGCTGGGACCCGGTGGAGAGGGAGGGCCAAGGTCCCCCATACCCTGCCCCTCGCCTTAAAGACTGAGGCTCCTCAACCAAACAGGGGGCTGAGAGCCCCACACGCTCTAACCAGTAGGCTGCCCGTCCCTCTAAGCCACCTGTTACAATGCCTTATATGATATACTCAAGGAGCTTGATCTATTTAGCTTAACAAAGAGATAGTTAAGGGGAGACTTAATTACAGTCTATAAGTACCTATATGGGGAGCAAAAACATACAGACAAAAGTGTAACAAGATCCATTAGCTGGAAGTTGTAGCTAGATAAATTCAGACTTGAAATAAGATGCACAACAGTACGGGAATTAATCACTGAAACAACTTACCAAGGTTTCCATCACTGGAAATTTTAAAATCAAGACAGGATATTTTTCTCAAATATCTGCTTCAATTCAGCCACTGCTATTGGACTTGAAGCAGGAATCACTTGAGGGATTTCCTGTGGTCTGTGTTATGCAGGAGGTCAGACTAGATGATCGCAATGGACCCTTAAAATCTATGAATCCTCTATGTGGACCGGCATGTGAGGGGGATGAGACATTTTGCCAGCCTATTTCACAGATATTTGCTAAAATCTGAGGAACGGTGAGACTTGGGAATTTTGAGTTCAATTCCAGACTCTAGATGGGAGAGTTCTCTAGAGGGCACAGACCCTTCTACCAAATTCCCCAAAGCTAGACCCATTCTGTCCTATCCTCCTCCACACTGCCTGGGCACCAGAGAGGTATCATAGACAGTCTCATCACCTGGCCCCAACCTAGTCCAAGATGGGACCCTATCGGCAGCAAGCTAAAGGGGCAACACCCTAAACTGTACAGACTGGTAGTGAAGTAGCCCAGGGTAGTGGATGTTGACTCCCTGCGGGCAGCTCTTTCTCCTCCCTAGTGTAATTTCTTAGTTTCACTTAATCTTCATTTTTGTTTTTGTGGTTACTGACTTTGTTGTTGACTGAGATTTCCAGTAATTTCGGTGGGAGGACAGTGTTTTTAAAATCGACCTAGCAGTTAGGGTGGTGGCCTGAGAATCAGGACTCCTGGATTCCATTCCCAGCTCTGTCACTGATTCTCGGTGTGACCTTTCGCACGTCACTTACGCATTCCGTGCTGTGAGTTCCTTATTTGGTGAGTGCTTTTTGATTGGTCATGTGGTATCATTTGTAGTCCCTGACTGGACGAGCATTAACCCTTCAAATCAGGGGGTTAAATCCTTCTGATTATGGGTGGGATTTTCAGAAGCACATTGATTTCAGTGGGAACACAGATGGGCTAGTTACAAACACTTTGGAAAATCCCACCCCAGGTGTTCAAAGTGTGCTTCCTGGGACTATTTGTGCAATGCACGCTGTTCCCATGAATGTTCCTGCCAGGAAACTCATTTGCTGGAATATTCACAGAAAGCGAATGTAGAAGGCCCAAAGTGTATTTGATTTTTCTATATGAACAAATGTTGACTTGAGGTATTCACTTAGTGCTAGTCCTTAACTGGATCCAACTCCTCTTCATTCAAAGAAAGGTCTACTTGACTAGAGGACCAGTCTGGCTCCCATGGAAGTCAGTGGGAGTTTTATGTGAGTGAAGGCAACTGGATTTGGCTTATGGGAAGATGTATTTCCTTTGTAATTTGTTGGCCATTAACTTCATCAGCTGAGCCAGATCCTATTATGGGGCAAGGAGGGACTTTTTACTTTATAAACAGCAATACCTCAGACTACATACCTGGGCAGCAGGCAAATAGTGTTTCATCACCCCCGTTTTTGAAATGAGGAAAGCAACACACAGGGGGACATTTACTCCAAGCTACCCCGCAGATCTGTGGCACAGCTGGGCAGAGAACCCAGATGTTCTGAGTCTGAGGCCTGTGTTTTAACCACCAGACCAGCCTTCCCCTCATAAGCAGTAAAACAACAAAAACAGGTCCAATAATCAGCACCTAATAGACTGGTAGATAAGGTCCCATAGGCAGAAAATCTGAGGGGAAAAGGAGTTCAGGAGACCTAGACGTTTCTCAAAATGAAAATATTAAAAGCGCAACAGCAAACTATCCTAATGCAAAGGAAAGATGGGAAGAATAGTAAAGGGACCACAGCTGAAGTGAGAATCAGGCCCTATGTTCATATTCTTGATCCTGAATACTAAAACAAGACTGGGATCAAGTCCCAGCATGGTTAACTATCTCTGCCAGCTCTCTGGGTAGACAGGTAAAGGGTATTTAGCCTCATGCCAGGTTGGCATCCTCAATGCCTCAACCCCCCAATGCCCTTTTTTTTGTGTGCAATTTGCATTTTTCATTCAATTACGTGTGGTGCTTATCCTTCTTTAATCTCCAGTTCCTCCATGTGCGTGTGGGGTGGAGGAGGAATGAATTCCATTTGTTTTTGTTCCACTCTATCAGACACAGCAGTTATAAGATTAAATGATAACAGTGGACCTAATAATAAAAATACAATAGAATGTAATGAAAGTAATGTAGATCTAATCCTCTGTTTTATTGCATCCTGAGTGCCTTTGGTCCTATTATTTTCCCTGTGTTTTCTGCCTTTGACTTAGCCGCATCTTTTCAAGGAAGCAGAGGGATTTGTAAAGATTACAGTATTATTCTGTACAGCACAGACTTGCTGTGGGCCATCTTTAATTACAAAACACTATCACTGGCTATGAGGGGGTGTATGTTTGTGCGTGTGTCCTGGAGTACCCCAAAGCGTTAAAACCAGTTCATCTTGTAAAGATTTAAACGTGCTGATTGCTATTCCTATGGCATCTGCTACTTTGTATCTTTGTTCGCATTGGGTAAGACTTGTTTAGTAGACTTCTTTTCTTTTCCTCCTTTTTTAATCATCATCCAAATAATTTTGGAACATGCACGTTTACCCCTTGCTTCTTGTCCTATCCTCTGAGGTTAAGAAGAACAAGTTTTCTCCCTCCTCCTTGTAACAACCTTTTATGTTCTTGAAAACTGTGATCATGTCCCCCCTCAGTCTTCTCTTCTACAAACTAAACAAAGCCAGTTTTTTCAACCTTCCCTCATAGGTCATTTTTGTTGCTCTTCTCTGGACTTTCTCCAATTTGTCCACATCTTTCCTGAAATGTGGCTCCCAGAACTGGACACAATACTCCAGCAGAGGTCTAATCAGTGCAGAGGAGAGCGGAATAATTACTTCTCATGTCTTGCTTACAATAATACTCCTGCGAATACATCCTAGAATGATGTTTGCTTTTTTTGCAACAGCATTACACTGCTGACTCATATAATGCTTGTTTGTGGTGATGGCCCGCACAGGGAAGTGTGGAGCTCCAGGCCTGTGTTACTTTATTGATATTTGGGTAGCATCCCAGCCAAAAGATAAGCGGGACCGAGAGACCCAAAATGAAATTGGTGCTTGAATGGATCCATAGGGGATACCAGAAAACTCATCACTTCGAATTTGTGGGTTGAGCAACCACAGCTTCCTAGCCCCACAGGGTGTGTGACTGCCACTTGTCCCCTTCGGAAGCCAGCATTTCCTCCACTAATCAGCATTTCAGGGCAGCAGGGCCTAGGCACCCACATTTTTATGCAATTTTTCCCCACATGAAGAATTTGGCCCATAAGGTGCAAAAATTAGAGCTGGAAAAGTCCTATTAAGTCACTAAGGGCTTGATTCAATGCCCACTGAAGTCAACTGAAAGACTCCAATATGCTGAGCTCCTTTGAAAATCTGGTGTCAGTCTTGGGCACTGAGTTGTTTTTGCAAACTTGGCCCTAAATCCTTCTCTGTGCCTCAGTTCCCCATCTGGGAAAGTGGGAGGATAAGCCTTCTGTTGTCTGTCTTGTCTAGTCAGACTGTCATCTGTCCAGGGACAGGGTCTGTATCTTACTATGTGTTTGTACAGTACCTAGCACAATGGGGAACCTGATTTTGTTGACACAATTCAGCCCGATCAGATGACCAGGCTCTTGCATATTCCAGGAGTCAGTGCTGCTTTTTTTTTCTTTTTTGATACAATAAAAATGAAAAATAAAATGTGTATTCCTTTTTTCCATCTTCTGAGTTTGCTTGAGCTTCCCTTGGAAGGGCTCCGAACGGAAGGGCTCCCTCTTGGGGAGGCTAGGTCTGCCATCTGAGAAGCATCCATTACAAAGCACATGGTACCTTTGTTATTTTTCCCCCGAAGGTTATAAAACCTGTCACTGGTTTTATGAGACATTCTACCAATTGTGACATGAAAGAGCAACCCTCACTCTGAACTACAATTACCAGCATATGTTCCAAATTTCTAGCCTCGTGTCTGCCAACCAGCACTCAGGTGCAATTTATTCATTGATTAGACACCTTTCTGAGGTGCTTATGACTGCGGTATGTGGGGAGAGTAGAGCACCGTGAACCAAATAGCAGTAGAACAGCAGGTGGCGTGGCTCCCAATGTGTATGACAAATCCTGGCTACATATTCACTTGTATCATGGTCATCAGTGGGACATGAACCTTCTGCATCCACTCTGCCATTTGAACCGAAGACGTGCTCTGGTAGATGTAAGTAGCAGACCGTTGTAGTTGCTGGGACCAGCCACTAGAGGGATACACGGTCACACTGATTTAATCAGAGTGTTCCATTCCTTCTAGTCCTGGGTATTACTGCAGTGAAGAGTCGCCCCAGAACTCATGTGGTGTGTAGGCAGCAGCTCTACAAAGTGACCCCAAAGGGAGATCATCGTCTGGGTGTGCTCAGTTTGTCGAGCTGGAAGTGTCTCTTTGCATATATTGTCCTCCTCCTGCTCTCTCCATCATCCTTTCTCTGTCTGCCGTGCCTGCAGACTGGTGGCCAAAGGTTAAGGGGGCACTTAATCAAACGGGGGAGTCTCCGTCAAAAGAGGCTGAACGTGCCTGTACCAGAAAGTCACACGGGAACCATTGCTTCTTGACCGGTTCCAAGGTGAGCCACAAAAGCAGCCTCTCCGGTCAGTGAGCGTGGAGGGGGTGGGTCAGCAAGAGGCCATTCTTTGCATGCTGTGCCCAGGACCGGCTCTAGGCACTAGCAAAGCAAGCACGTGCTTGGGGTGACAGATTTCCAGGGGCGGCATTCCCGCCACCCTTTCTTTTTGGGGCAGTTGCGCTCTCGGAGCTGCGCCACTTAGACGGGGCGAGGGCGCCGCTCCGCCAGCCGCAGCGGGAAGGGGAAGCCTCAGCCCCGGGATGCTGAGCTGCCAGGGCCCAGCTGCTACCTGGGGAGGAGAGGGCCAGTCCTGCCGGGGAGCGGGGGCTGCGTCACCTCATCTGCACACTGGCTGCTGCCCTGCCTTGTGCCACCCCTTATCTCGGGGCTTCTCTGTGCAGCCGGGCCGGGGAGGGGGGAAAGCCCCTGCAGGCGCTGGGAGAAGGTGACATCATTCCCTCCACTTCCAGCGCCGCCTGCGAGCCCCAGCCCTACCTGAGCTTGGGGTGAAAAATTTTTTGCTTGGGGCGGCAAAAAACCTAGAGCCGGCCCTGGCTGTGCCTTTCAGCTGTTGAAATGGGAATGGAATGAGAAGAGATAATACCGGAGAACTCAACCTTTCACCCAAGCAGCTGTACAAACACTCACAATACCCCCGACATCCAACGCAGGAAGCCTGCCAAACAATGAACGGGCCACTGGGTGATCGAGGTGCTACAAGGGGCATTCAAGAAAGACAAGGCTATTGTGGAGAAGCTAAATGAATTCTTTGCATCAGTCTTCACTGCAGAGGACATGAGGGAGATTCCCACACCTGAGTCATTCTTTGTAGGTGACCAATCTGAGGAACTGTCCCAGACTAAGGTGTCAGTTGAGGAGGTTTTGGAACAAATCAATAAATTAAACAGTAATAAGTCACCAGGACCAAACATGAAATTGCAGAACTACTAGCTGTGGTATGTAACTTATCGCTTAAATCAGCCTCTGTACCAGATGACTGGTGGATAGCTAATGTGATGTTGATTTTTAAAAAAAAGGCTACACAGGCGATCCTGGCAATTACAGGCCAGTAAACCGAACTTCTATACCAGGCAAATTGGTTGGAACTATTAGTAAAGACTAGAATTATCAGACACACAGATGAACACGATATGTTGGGGAAGAGCCAGCATGACTTTTGTAAAGAGAAATGCCTCACTAATCTTTTAGAATTCTTTTTGGGGGGACAATAAACATGCTCAAGGGGGATCCAGGGCACATAGTGTACTTGGACTTTCAGAAAGCCCTTGACAAGGCCCCTTGCCAAAGGCTTTTAAACAAATAAGAGGGATAAGAGGGAAGGTCCTCTCATGGATCAGTCACTGGTTAAAAGATAGGAAACAAAGGGTGGAATAAATGGTCAGTTTTCACATTGGAGAAAGGTAAATAGTGGCATCTTCCAAAGATGGGACCTGTGCTGTTCAACATATTCATAAATGATCGGAGAAAAGGCGTAAACAGTGAGGTGGCAAAGTTTGCAGATGATACAAAATTACTCAAAATAATTAAGCGCAAAGCTGATTGTGAAGAGTTACAAAGGGATCTCACAAAACTGGGTGACTGGGCAACAAAATGGCAGATGAAATTCAATATTGATAAATGCAAAGTAACGCACATTGGAAAACATAATCCCCACTATACATACAAAATGGTGGGGTATAAATTAGCTGTTACCACTCAAGAAAGAGATCTTGGAGTCATCATGAGTAGCTCTCTGAAAACAGCAGTAGCCATCCAAAAATGAACAGTATGTTAGGAACCGTTAGGAAAGGGATAGATAATATAATGCCACATCCTGAATGCTGTGTGCAGTTCTGGCCATCCCATTTCTAAAAATATATATTAGAATTGGAAAAAGTACAGAGAAGAGCAACACAAATGATTGGGAGTATGGAACAGCTGCTGTACAAGGAGAGATTAAAAAGACTTGGACTGTTGAGCTTAGAAAAGAGATGATTAAGGGGGGATATGACAGAGGTCGATACAATCGTGAATGGGGTGGAGAAAGTGAATAGGGACGTGTTATTTACTCTTTCACATAACACAAGAACCAGAGGTCACCCAATGAAATTAATAGGCAGGAGGTTTAAAAAACACTAAGGAAGTTACTGCTTTATACAATGCAAAATCAGCCCGTGGAATTTGTTGCCAGGGGATGTTGTGAAGGCCACAAGTCTAACTGGGTTCAAAAAAGAAATAGCTAAGTTCCGGGAGGATAGGTCATCAATGGCTATTAGCCAAGATGGTCAGGGAGGCAACCTCATGCTCTGGGCGTCTCTACACCTCTGACTGCCAGAAACTGGGAGTGGATGATGGGATGGACCACTCGATAATTGCCCTGTTCTGTTCATTTCCTCTGAAGCATCTGGCACTTACTACTATTGGAAGGCAGGATACTGGGCTAGATGGACCATCAGCCAGACCCAGTATGGCCGTTCTTATGACATAAGCGGTGTTATGCCTATTTCACAGATGGGGAGACTGGGGCACGGGCCGGTATTACAGACATGCAATGCCAGAGCTGGGATTAGAAATGCCAGGTTCCCGCTCCTCCACTCTACCCACTAGTCCATGACAAAATCCACTGTACACTCTTAACAGCCATTGTAGTTGCTGATCTTGACAGCATTTCCTTTTCTTTTCAGCCAGTTTGGACACAGTGTTCAATTGCTTCCTGCAGGTGTGTTGTGTTCAGGCATTGAAGCCACCTGAGCATGAAAGGCTAGAAGCTGCTGAGCTGATCATTTCAATTATGCAATTTCCTTATAAACCCCCCTCCCCGCAAACCTCAAAACCAAATCACCCGATAAACCGGTAGTGCGGCTCTTAAACACACAGATGATTTTCTGGCTGCGACATCCTAAATGATTTACTTATCACTCACACACTTCAAGCCCGGTGACACTTGTACTGATCTGTGTAGTTCTGTCCCACAGTCTGCAATCAAAATGTAAGGAGTCACTGAAGCAGAAGGCGTGTGATTCCGGATGTCTGTAATTGTTACCTGCACAAAGTTAGATGTCACACTATCATAAACCTTGATCGCGGCTGAAGCCTTACTGTGCAGTTATCTCCTTACGCTGGGAAATATTACAAGTTGTAGAGATGGGTTTTCAATCTCTCTGTTGTGGTAAAGGCGATGTCATGAGGTTTTCTGAGCGTCTGCTTTCTCTGTGAAGTCTAAGAAACACAAAGAGCTGTTCCGCATAAAGCATTTCCACTTGAGCTGACTTGTGCCTCATCCTAAATTAATCATATTTTACATAAATGGGGCACCTCTCCTTTCAAAGAACTTCACAAAACGTCCATCCCGCATCTTTGAAATGCAGCCACCTCTGGGGAGGAAAGCCTTGGTCATCCCACTATGTAACAGCAGAGATAGAGTAAAGTGTAACAATTTTCTTGAAAAAAAAATCATAAAATTGCTTCGGTTTCAGGGGAGTTTTCAAGACCTCTTAAATGGGCAAATTTTGTTGATATATATTCAGTGGCAAGCATTTCTACCAGCTCTGACACATGCCTTCCTCGTGGCAGTTCAGTGAGGCTGAATTCGTCGTTGTTTGACAGACGCTTTGAGATTCTTGGACGTAAGGTGCTAAAGAAATCAGGAGTACTGCATGTAGAGCTGCTTCCAAATGAGAAATATTAAATAAACTTAATGGAAGGCCATTTAAACGTGAAGGCAACATGGGCTAGTGGCTGGAACACACAAGTTGGCATTAGGAGCCATGGGTTCTATTCCCAAATCTGCCAGTGCTGTGCTGTAATCTCTCCTGCCTATGAGGTGTGATCTCCTTCCCTCACAAATGGGAGTATGGAGGGAGTCTGTAAGCACAGAACTTTGACTTTTCCTTTGGCAGGGGCAAAGACGTGTAGCAAAGCTTGTGCTATCGAGGACCTCCGGGAGAGGGGCAGGCAGAGCAGCTAGTGGTGAATCCACGGAGAAGATAATAAATCCTGAGGCTGCAGTACCTTTTGGAAAAACGTCTCTTCCTCCCTATCATGGAGCTGTTTCACTGGCAGTGGCTGGTGGGGAGTCCCTGCTCCAACTTAGATATCATGTGTCCAGGAGTTTGAATCTCCTTCTCATTCCACTGGGCTTTCCCGCAAGAGAGACTGAATCCTATCTGAGGTTCATTGATGAGATTTTCCAACCTAGATTTCACCCTGCTCTTCGAGTCTTGATAGCTGTCCTTACGGCTGCATTTGCAGAAAGTCATGTCTTCTCAGAGCTGCCAGGCATACGTGCTTAAAGCCCCAAGGGTTGTACCTGCAAGGCATACTGATGAACTGGAAGCTCAACTCCTCACATCCCTCTCTAGTCTCCAGACTCCATTAGGGATTCTCCCTGGTCTTCCCAGGTCAGCACTGAAGCCTTTCTCTCTCTGCTGTTATTAATGTAGATGATCTCACCTCCAGTGTGCAATTTTTGAAACCTGCATTTTCTCTGCCATTCAGACTTGACAAAGGTCAAAGGAGCAGAGAAACCTTTGGCCTTAAAGCTTCACTAGCTGATCTCCTTGACGACGTGAACTGGCAAAAGATGGAGCTGTAAACAATTTTCTGTCCAACAGAAACGTTTTCTGTCGGAATAAGAGGCAGACACAAAACCTAAGCAAATACCATCGGCAACAAACGATGTCAAGCCTGCAAAGTTCAGGGCCCAGCATGGAAAGAAATCAAGAGTTAAGATTTGTGTCCATCAGCAAATCTGTCTCATTTCTGTCAGCCTGCAGCGTGGTCTCTAGAGAGCTTGCTTCCTAGCGAATGCATTGGGCCTTTCCTTGCACCCTGCAGTAACACCAGGGGAGGAGGAACCAGCCACATGGTCCTGCTTTTGAGATGGGAGCGCATTTTTCTCTCTGATGAATTATACAGCCCTTTGCCAACCAAGGACCTCAGAGTGCTGTACAAATGCCATTCACGCAGCACATCCAACTCCAGAGGCAGCAAAGCATCCACGAGGCTCCATGCAGAATGCACTAAATATGGCCTCTGTCTCATTCCTGGCACATGTCGTTAATATTATTACCGTAGGGTCTAGAGGCTCAAGTCAGGGATCAGGCCCCTTTACACTAACCACTCTACATAGACATGTTAAAAAACACTCAGGGCAGGATCCACAACAAATCTGTTATGCATCTAGAAAATCACAGGAACAACACTGCGATTGACAAAGCCTGGGTTGGGTGCCCAGGGTCCCTACGCAATGAATGGGGAGAGATAGGAACCCTGGGGTATGTCTATGCAGCAGTTACACTCACGCTTGTGGGGCTTGGGCTAAGGGGCTGTTCAATTGCAGTGTAGACTTCTGGGCTTGGGCTGGAGCCTGGGCTTTAGGACCCTGTGAGGTGGAAGGGCCCCAGAGCTTGGGGGGCAGCCTGAGCCTGGAAGTCTCCATGGCAGTGAAACAGCCCCAGAGCCAGAGCCCCGGGAGCCTGAGTCCAGCCCTCGGTTTTTCTTTGCAGTGTAGACATCCCCTTAGAATGCAATCCACAGAAGCCAGCGCACTAGGCTATGCTGTCCAATGGGAGATGCTGACGAGAGGAGTGTCTGTGCCAAGCCCCACCCCGCTCACAGAGGGAGGTCCCTAAGTCTGGGCTGCAGGGAGGTGCCTGACTCTGCTGCCTGGAGTCAGGTGGCTTAGGCACCTAAGGCACTTCTTGCAGGAATGAGCTAAGCACCTGCCTCATGCCACACAAAACAGGAGGAGGAGATGGTGATGGTGCACAGCTTTTAGCCCAGTGGTTAGAGCATTTGCCTGGGAGGCGGGAGACCCAGGTTCAATTCCCCCGTCTCTGCCAGAGGGGGAGAAAGGATGTGAAGAGGGGTCTTCTCCCTCTCAGGAAAGTTCTCTGACCACTGGGCTACAAATTATAAAGTGGGCTCTGCCCCCAGCCCTTCCTCCTTTGGCTGGATTTTGAATGGGACCTGCTCTGGGAGGTGGCCCTGCAGGCAAGGGAGGTGGCCAAATGCCTATCTTCCCCTGGTTCGCGAATTGCTCGGGGGCTGAGGCAGGAGGCCAGCATCCAGATGCCTAAATTTTACCCTGAAAACGTAGCTGAGTCTAGGTGCCAACAGGATACTGTGAGAGTTTTGTGGATGGCAGTGGAACCTAACACTCGGACTTAGGTGCCTAAACCCCAAACACAGGTGCCTAAGTCTGGTGTTTAGGTGGCTACATAACTTTGTGGATTCCACCCTCGGTGCCCCAAAGACCTTGCCGTCTTAGTGAGGGGCAAATGCACCACAGATGTTTGAAACAAACTGATGGAACAGGTGACAGTGAAAAGGCCTCGCCTTTCATGCCTTACAAGATGTTCAGCCCGAGAAGCCAGGAACCCTGCAGAACCCTCACCTCACTCTGAGCACACTTTCACCCACAGGCACACATGTTGCCTGGACGTCCTTAGGTGCATTTTTGCAGCCTGAACCAACGTCTATTGGAGTCAGTGGGAGTCTTTCCATTGACTTTGGTGGGCTTTGGATCAAGCCCTTTATGAACATATTGAGAAAACCCTTTGCAAAATATAATATGCATGGCGAGAAGAAGTATGGGCTGGATGAATGGACTATAAGGTGGATAGAAAGCTGGCTAGATTGTCAGGCTCAACGGGTAGTGATCAATGGCTCCATGTCTAGTTGGCAGCCGGTATCAAGTGAAGTGCCCAGGGGTCAGTCCTGGGGCTGGTTTTGTTCAATATCTTCATAAATGATCTGGAGGATGGTGTGCATTGCACCCTCAGCAAGTTTGCAGAAGACACTAAACTGGGAGGAGTGGTAGATACACTGGAGGGTAGGGAAAGGATACAGAGGGACCTAGACAAATTGGAGGATTGGGCCAAAAGAAATCTGATGAGGTTCAACAAGGACAAGTGCAGAGTCCTGCACTTAGGACGGAAGAATCCAATGCACCGCTACAGACTAGGGACCAAATGGCTCGGCAGCAGTTCTGCAGAAAAGGACCTAGGGGTTACAGGGGACGAGAAGTTGAATATGAGTCAACAGTGTGCCCTTGTTGCCAAGAAGCCCAATGGCATTTGGGGATCTTTAAGTAGGGGCATTGCCAGCAGATCGAGGGACGTGATCGTTTCCCTCTATTCGACATTGGTGAGGCCTCATCTGGAGTACTGTGTCCAGTTTTGGGCCCCACACTACAAGAAGGATGTGGAAAAATTGGAAAGAGTCCAGCAGAGGGCAACAAAAATGATTAGGGGACTGGAACACATGACTTATGAGGAGAGGCTGAGGGAACTGGGATTGTTTAATCTGCGGAAGAGAAGAATGAGGGGGGATTTGATAGCTGCTTTCAAGTACCTGAAAGGGGGTTCCAAAGAGGAAGGATCTAGACTGTTCTCAGTGGTAGCAGATGACAGAACAAGGAGTAATGGTCTCAAGTTGCAGTGGGGGAGGTTTAGGATATTAGGAATAACTAGGATATTAGGAAAAACTTTTTCACAAGGAGGGTGGTAAAACACTGGAATGCGTTACCTAGGGAGGTGGTGGAATCTCCTTCCTTAGAAGTTATTAAGGTCAAGCTTGAGAAAGCCCTGGCTGGGATGATTTAGTTGGGGATTAGTCCTGCTTTGAGCAGGGGGTTGGACTAGATGACCTCCTGAGGTCCCTTCCAACCCTGATATTCTATGATTCTATGATTCTATGAGAGTGAGAGATCATAACTTTTAAACTTAGGCCTATCAAAACCAGTTCCCCACCAGAACACTTAAAAGCACTTGTTCTTTATTGGGGATTATTACCGTGCCAAATTTCAACAGCCTGTGTGAGAGCTGATCCAAAAATATTGATTTTTTTTAAATCATGGGGAAAGTTTTTTTTCACCCCCCCAACTCTGTTCTCCAAAAGAAGACAATGCCAAGTTTTGCTGAAGCTTTCAAATAGAATTGCTCAGTCACCTTCTGGACACGTCCAGACTTGTAACACTTCAGCCCCAAAGTTTTAAGGTTTGCAAAGTTATATGTGATTGTAAAGACGGGGCAAGAAAGGAAATACTTAGCTTACCTTAACTGCCATGCTCACTGCTGCTCCTGCGATTCCTTACGTGCAGCCACCTGTGGGGTGAAACGCAGCAGCTGCTAAACAGGGCCCAGCAGCAGTTTAGAAGAGAAGGTGAAGAAAATCATGTCCAAATGAAACGACAGATTGTGAATTTCATAGGCAGAATGTATCGGTTACATTAAAGAAAGTGCAGCTTCATGCATGCTGGATATCTGCAATTGTGATGGGTTGCGGGGGGAAGTGGGAAGAAATGAGGTACTTGTAAGAAATCTATAAACTGCAAAGACCAGCCACAGTTACTAAGGGAATCATACCCACATCTGAAGAGCTTGGATTGGAGACCTGCTCCTTGGGTCCCAGATCCTTAGCTCCAGTACAGTGCTGAAGGAGTGTTCCCTTAGCAGTTACTAGTACTCTGTCCTTTATCCTTGGGCCAGCAGTAAGCACAGGCCACATAGGTGGCTGCCTAGAATGCTGATTCTGTACAGGTATATCTGGCCTGGTGGAGCCCCTTCACCCCCAGCTAGGAGATATACCAGGGCAGTTACAGCCCTCAGTTCTGCTGTGGGAGCTCCACGCCAGCAGGGCTTCAGCCCAGCACTCCTTCCACCTTCTTTTCTGGAGTATGTGTGGGGAGGGCTACCCCTTCTAGCAGCCCTTTCCCACCCTCCTGGGACTCACTGGGCTCAAGATCTGGCCATCTCCAACAAAACTAGGGGGTTGTGGAATGCTTAGAATGCTAGCTCCTGTTTGTCCTCTTCTCCCTGAGGTTATTTTTGTATTGTCTGTATAAGACACAATTATGCCTTGTACTATGCCCAGTGGTGGTGTCTTTATCCTGTGTTGTGTTTCTAGGCCTTGACCTTTACATTTTTTATTTTAAAATCCCCCTAAGCTCCATGCAACCTAAAATAGAGAAACCCCTTCAATAAAGGCTTTACTAAAGTTATTTCTATATTACAAGCAAAGCAACACGGACATTGTGGCATAATGCAATTAGTGACATTGGAATTTGGCCGAGCGGTGGTGATAACCCCTCCCATGCAGCCCCCTGCTCTGATGCAAAGTGCTATGGGATCTTTAATGACCTCAAAGTGGTCAGGGCCTCCCTCTTACATCTCATTTGAAAGGCCATCTTACCCAATTAGCAACCTATTACTGGGGGCTAATAGACATCTAAAAGAGCCCAGGATTACAGTTAGAGCTAAAAGTCAATTACGAGGCTCCTAGCTTTGCTCTCGTCCAGTGTTAATGGGAAAGAGCAGTGATCTCCCTAATGAGAAACTGATTTATTCCAGCTCCCAAAGCCACTACTGACTGATAACCCAGGAACAATATCAATCTTTGTGACTGACACTCGCTGGTCGTTTAGGGCCTGATCCTAGATTCCTGCTGCTGAGTGAACTCCCACTGACTTCCAGGGGAGTGTTTCCTCACTAAAGAGTCAGGAATGCGGATTTTTACTGCAGTTTCAACAAGGACAAAGGATCAAACAGGCCATGAAGACCGATGGGTTTTTCCAAGGGGCCTAAGGCAGTTAGGCACTCAGGCACTCAAGTCCTGTTGACTTGCAGTGGGGAAATCCCAGCATCCAGTCCTTCACTCCCAGAGGTACTCCCTGCAGGGTGGGATTGAGGCCTGTTGGCAGGGTTGCATGGGGGCAGCTGGCAATGCAAGTGCAGTGCAACCTGTGGGAAAACAGAGGGATTTGCCATCCCTCTGGCACCTTGCACCAGCCCTAAATTGCAGACATTCAGATTAGCCAACAGAGATGAGGAACCGCTGCTGCCTTATCTGGCATCTTAACTCGGAGAGAGACACACCTCCAGAAAGATCAACCCAGCAACCTGAGGCTGGGGATGTGCCCAGTAACCTCCTAGCACTCAGCAAGCCTGCGGCACACCTTTGCCCTGCCACTTCATCTGACTCGTCCTTATACAAAAAGAAAATGCTGATAATAATTAACAGACCAAGCCAGAGGGAGGAAGATGTTTCACTTGCTTGAGCGGGAGGAACAATCCAATAACCTAATGCAGACTGAGAAGAACTCTGAGAAGTTCTAGTGCGTTGCCTAGGGAGGTGGTGGAATCTCCTTCCTTAGAAGTTTTTAAGGTCAGACTTGACAAAGCCCTGGCTGGGATGTTTTAATTGGGGATTGGTCCTGCTTTGAGCAGGGGGTTGGACTAGATGACCTCCTGAGGTCCCTTCCAACCCTGATAGTCTATGATTCTATGATCTTCGGAACTGGATCCTGAATCCCTTAAACAGGGGAGTCATCCTTGCTCAGGCCATAATGAGTCCATGAGCTGCAAACAATAGACACAAGTACTAGATGCATCTTGTACACAGTTATGGAGCCAGGACCCTGTTCCTTGAACTCCTCAGACCACCATATACAGATGACCTGTGAAGCCGTGGGGAGTCTGCAAATTCAGCCACTTAAGGCCAACATGAGACGCTCCCTCTGAATCAGTGCAAGTTGGCCCAGTGACTTATGGATCCATAGTAGCTACTCACCACCTGCCCCTAATATTATAGAGTGAGTTTGATTTCACCAGGGCAAGTTTAGGTTCTGGCAGGTCCACTGAAGTGTGGTTTGCAATTCCTGAATTTACAGGAGGGATCATTAGACCATCTCGTCTGACTTGTATAACACACACCACTGAATTTCCCTCAGTTACCGTTGTACTGAGCCCAATAAGGAAAGCATACCTTCCAAAAAGGAAATCAGGCTTCATTTGATCTTTTTTTTCATAAGCTAAACAGATTGAGCTCCTTAAGTCTCTCACTGTAAGGCATTTTCTCCAGTCCTTGAATTATTTTTGTCTTTTCTCTGCACTTTCTCCAGTTTTTCAACATCCTTTTTAAAATATGGTCACTGGAACTGGACATAGTATTTCAGTCTCACCAATGCCATATAAAGAGGTAAAATCACGTCCCTATTCCTACTTACTACTCCCCTGTTTATGCATCACAGAAAGCCACAGCTCTTTGCTCCACAGGTTTTCACTGGGAGCTCATCTTGAGTTGCTCGTCCATTATGATCTCTAGTCTAGAGCCTTTTCAGAGTCACCTCTTTCTAGGATACTGTCTCCTATTCTGTAGGAATGGCTGGTCACACAGGAACACATTGCATCAGAACATCAGTTCATTTTGCTATGACAAGATTTTTTTTTGAGGTCACCATGATGCAACAAGTGCTGAAGATGTTTGATTGCAACACCAGGGTGTGAAGAATGTGTTCGCTCAGGGCAGATTGGAAAAGGTGTCACTTTAGGCTCTCCAAGGTCCCTCTGCCCAGAGGTACATAGTATTGCATGCATCTAGAATACCCCCTGCTTAGTCTCCTTAGTCACAAAGAGGAAGCATAAAAACATAAAAACATAAGAATGGCCATACTGGGTCAGACCAAAGGTCCATCCAGCCCAGTATCCTGTCCACCGACAGTGGCCAATGCCAGGTGCCCCAGAGGGAGTGAACCTAATAGGTAATGATCAAGTGATCTCTCTCCTGCCATCCATCTCCACCCTCTGACAAACAGAGGCTAGGGACACAATTCCTTACCCATCCTGGCTAATAGCCATTAATGGACTTAACCTCCAAGAATTTATCTAGTTCTCTTTTAAACCCTGTTATAGTCCTAGCCTTCACAACCTCCTCAGGCAAGGAGTTCCACAGGTTCTTCACTGTGCGCTGTGTGAAGAAGAACTTCCTTTTATTTGTTTTAAACCTGCTGCTGATTAATTTCGTTTGGTGGCCCCAAGTTCTTATACTATGGGAATAGGTAAATAACTTTTCCTTATTCACTTTCTCCACACCACTCATGATTTTATATCCCCCCTTAGTCTCCTCTTTTCCAAGCTGAAAAGTCCTAGCCTCTTTAATCTCTCCTCATTTGGGACCCGTTCCAAACCCCTAATCATTTTAGTTGCCCTTTTCTGAACCTTTTCTAATGCCAGTATATCTTTTTTGAGATGAGGAGACCACATCTGTATGCAGTATTCAAGAAATGGGCGTACCATGGATTTATATAAGGGCGATAAGATATTTTCCGTCTTATTCTCTATCCCGTTTTTAATTATTCCTAACATCCTGTTTGCTTTTTTGACTGCCGCTGCACACTGCGTGGACGTCTTCAGAGAACTATCCATGATAACTCCAAGATCTTTCTCTTGATTAGTTGTAGCTAAATTAGCCCCCATCATATTGTATGTATAGTTGGAGTTACTTTTTCCAATGTGCATTACTTTACATTTATCCACATTAAATTTCATTTGCCATTTTGTTGCTCAATCACTTAGTTTTGTGAGTTCTTTTTGAAGTTCTTCACAGTCTGCTTTGGTCTTAACTATCATGAGCAGTTTAATATCATCTGCAAACTTTGCCACCTCACTGTTTACCCCTTTCTCTGGATCATTTTTATGAATAAGTTGAATAGGATTGGTCCTAGGACTGACCCTTGGGGGACACCACTAGTTACCGCTCTCCATTCTGAAAATTTACCATTTATTCCAACCCTTTGTTCCCTGTCTTTTAACCAGTTCTCAATCCATGAAAGGATCTTCCCTCTTATTCCATGACAACTTAATTTACATAAGAGCCTTTGGTGAGGGACCTTGTCAAAGGCTTTCTGGAAATCTAAGTACACTATGTCCACTGGATCCCCCTTGGCCACATGTTTGTTGACCCCCTCAAAGAACTCTAATAGATCAGTAAGACATGATTTCCCTTTACAGAAACCATGTTGACTTTTGCCCAACAATTTATGTTCTTCTATGTGTCTGACAATTTTATTCTTTACTATTGTTTCAACTAATTTGCCTGGTACTTGCATTAGACTTACCGGTCTGTAATTGCCGAGATCACCTCTAAAGCCCTTTCTAAATTTTGGCGTTACATTAGCTATCTTCCAGTCATTGGGTACAGAAGCTGATTTAAAGGACAGGTTACAAACCATAGTTAATAGTTCTGCAATTTCACATTTGAGTTCTTTCAGAACTCTTGGGTGAATGCTATCTGGTCCCAGTGACTTGTTACTGTTAAATTTACCAATTAATTCCAAAAGCTCCTCTAGTGACACTTCAATCTGTGACAATTCCTCAGATTTGTCACCTACAAAAGACGTCTCAGGTTTGGACTCACTGAATTTTTCTGCAAAGGTAAATGGAGGTGAACAAATCAATAAACAACGGCAGCTGGTGAGCTGCCTTCACACAGGAGATGCTGTTATTATGTCTGTCTGTATACTGTCTTAAAAAAACCAAACCAAGCCAGAGTCTCAGGGTTGTATCTTTTCCACTGGGGAAACCACCATTCAAATTGATGCAGCTTTAAATTTTACTTGTTGCAGATGAGGAAAAATTTTAAATGGAATCAATACTCAAACCAGTCTCAATTCAGTAAACAACCTCCCTGGCTGAGGATAAAGATAAAAGTCAAGGAAGATGGGTCTAGCTCTGAATGAGAGCCAAGAAAAAGCCATGATTTCTGACCAGTTTTTGGACAATCGAGATACTGGGATTCTATTCCCAGCTATACCTGACCATGCCAGCAAAAGTGCAAGGATTAGGTGCTGAGATGAACATGCTATAAAACCTTTATGTAGACAGATGGATTACACACATGTTAGGATATAGATATTCAGGCCTGTCTGTAAAGCCCTATACTCTAAGAATTTAGGTGTATTCTTATCACTTGGCTAGTTATAGAGTATATAAAAGAAAGAATCAAAATCACTGTCTGCCGGTGTAAGGGCCTTCTCTTACTGCGACAGTCTGAGGCCCTGTGCTTAGGTAAGGCCTTTGGCTAAGCAACAGAGGCAGCCATAAGCTGGGAAGCGACTGGTCACATCCTCACATTCCAAACTAGTCACATTGAAAGAAGGTGCTAAGGTGCTATTGGGCTGTTAGGAATATAATCCTGTCCTGATAATGCCTATCGCCTCCAGAGAAAGGGAAGTGCCTAGAAAATGTAAAAGGAAACTTAGTTTGATAGCATCCTGTCTGGCAAGAACTCACTTATCAATAGCTGGGGTGTGAAATCCTCATTTCTGTGTAGTTCTATCATTGTAGTCCCCATTTCCCCATTGTTTGTCTGTATAATCTCTGTCTGGTTCTGTGATTGTTTCTGTCTGCTGTGTAATTAATTTTGCTGGGTGTAAACTAATAAAGGTGGTGGAATATAATTGGTTAAATAAAAGTGTTACAATATGTTAGGACTGGTTAGTTAAATTTCAGTAAAATGATTGGTTAAGGTATAGATAAGCAGAACTCAAGTTTTACTATATAGTCTGCAGTCAATCAGGAAGTGGGTGGGGGAAATGGGAACAGGGAATGGGGGTGGGGAAATTGGAATCATGTTTTGCTAAAGGGGGAAATGGGAACAGGGAATGGGGGTGGGGAAATTGGAATCATGTTTTGATAAGGGGGGGGAAATGGGAACAGGGACACAGGTGTAAGGCTCTGTGGTGTCAGAGCTGGGAAGGGGGACACTAAGGAAGGAAACTGGAATCATGCTTGCCGGAAGTTCACCCCAATAAACATCGAATTGTTTGCACCTTTGGACTTCGGGTATTGTAGTTCTCTGTTCATGCGAGAAGGACCAGGGAAGTAAGTGGGTGAAGGAATAAGCCCCCTAACAACACACATCTCAAGGGTAAGGAATGGAATACGCCAGTGTCCTTAACTAGGCATGACTTTAGCACGTCCTTTGCTCTTATCTTATACTTAGATTGTGAGTTTGTTGGGGCAGGGGCTGTCTTTTGTTTTGTGTTTGTACAGCACAGTGAGGTCCTGGCCCATGAATGGGACTTCTAGGTGCTACAGTAATGCAAATAAATAAATGAATAATAAACCTTTATTAGTTGATCATCTCCTTTTTCTAACATCAGGGTTGGGTAGGGCCAACGTTATGAGCAGATTCCATCCACTGTATGTTTTGAGGCACCATTTGAGCCTGTTGGGGGTGTTGCCTGCATGGTTTTACATACTATGTTATACCACTATCTCCTTGGATGTGCATGGCCTCTCTCTCTATCACTCTTCCATAGATGAAAGTTTTAGGCAATTGGTACATTCTAGCAATAATGGCCAAACCATTGTCGTTGACGCCTTTTGATGATTGCAGTCAGACACTGCACTTTCTGACTTCTGTCATATCTTAGTCTACCTAGACTTGTCATTGCTAGGACATGGGGCAGGCATCTCATTTCAAAGGTGTGCAGCTTTTGCTCCAGACGCTTTGTCAGTACTCATGTTGCACAACCATAAAGTAACGCGGGTACACAGAGCACTGTATATAACCTGATTTTAGCTGTCATGGGCACTGTTTTAAAGTTCCAAACACTTTTATTCAGGCATATGAATGTTCTGCTGGCAGCAGGTATCTGCTTGTCCCTGTCATCTTCACAGCGGCTGTGTCATACTTTAGGATGGAACCCGAGTAACAGCAACTGTCTACTTGTTCAATGTTTACACCATGAATGACTAGTTTAACCTGTTTCTTGATTTTTGATATTACTATTAGTTCAGTCTTCTGTTCATTCAGCTTTAATCCTCATTCTTTGGGTGTTCACTACAGGTGAGTTGTGGCTTCTTGTCTGTATTCTTCCATAGGCATTACCATTACATTATTGCGAGCAAAGTCAAGGCGATGGATAATTTGCCTCAATATCCTACAGCCTTCATCAATGTTACTTGGGGAATTGGACAAGAAGCTTTTAGGTATAGAGCAAAAAGTATTGGATTGAATATGCATCCCTCTTTGACTCCAGTTTTTGCTTCAAAGCACTGCCAGCTCACTGCTGACTCATACTGCAAGCTCTGCAATATTTGAATCACGTTAATGCTACAACTGTACCATGTGAGAGCTCTCCACAGAACCTCTCAGTTACCACAGTCGAATGCTCTGTTAAAGTCAAAGAATGCACAAAGCAGGTGTTTGCTGAACTCTAGGTGTCTCCCCAAGATTGGACGAAAAAGCAAATATCTGATCGAGGGCAGAGTATCCAGATCTAAAGCCAGCTTGTGACTCAGAAAGGATTTCCTCTGCTCTTTGCTTCATTTGGCCAAGAATCACTCTACAGAATACCTTGCTAGGTATGCTTGTAAGATTTATTCCTCAGTCATTATCACAATCTTTCAGGTCACATTTCTTAAAGAGTGGTCCAACGTCTGAGCATTGGCAGTCTTCAAGGATTCACCCTTCATCCAAATGAGATTAACTAGTTTGCAAAGGAGCATGACCATGCCTCTGCCACCATGTCTTAGCACTTCAGGCTGGATAGTATCTTAACTAGCTGTACTGTTGTTTTCCAGGGACATCTTCAATTGTTGCTTCCAATAGATGTTCTTCCACTTTGCATGTTTACTGGGATGGGTATCTCTGAAGGGCCTGCATGGATGTGAGAGCAGAATCTGACACAGGATCCAAAATATCCATATAGTGACTCTTTATATGTCACCTCATTTTTCTGTTAGAAGAAGTGAGAATGCAATAAGCATCATTAATAATTAGTAGTAGTCATAATTGAATTATTAATATTACCTTTCATTCAGAAGACTCACAAAACATTTTAAAAGAATGTGGGCCAAACTCTGCTCTGGCTTTCACTGGCATAAATCCAGCATAACCTCACTGACTTTGTGGGGAGTTACACCAGTGTAAAGGAGAGCAGAATTTGGCTCTGCATTGGGGAATCATTAGCAGTGATGCTATGGTGGAGGATACTTTTAGGATTTCAGTTGAAATGGGGTTTATGTCCCTTTCTCTTTTTAATTCAGTGGCTTAGGAGTCAAAAAGTAGTTCAGCATGACTCCTTTTCAAGCCACTGAAGTCAATAGAGCAACTTTGGATTTACACCATTGTAAGTGTAAGCAGAATTTGGCCCACAGTAGACCAAATAGAGCAAATTCTGCTATCAGTTACATCTGTGTAAGTCAGGTGTAACTCAGCTGAAGCCATGGAGAGAGCAGATGGCAGGAGAGGAAGGATGGTCCAATGGGTAGGATGCTCGCTGGCAACTTGGGTCAACTCACTGCTGTTTCACAGACTCTTTCTGTGACTTTGGGCAAGTCGCTTAGGCCCAGATCTTCAAAGTTATTTAGGGGCCTAACTCCTATTGAAATCAATGGGAGTTAGGCACCTAAACGCCTTTGAGGGTCTGGGCCTTAGCCCCTATGTGGCTCAGTTCCCCATCTATAACATGGGGATAAGAGCAATTCCCTACCTCAGCTATCCCCCACCTTCACCTATACCTCACCAGCAGTAGCACCAACAGGGGTGTGGTGAGGATAAATACAGTACATTGAAGACTGATGTGCTCAGCTACTATGCTTATGTGGGGCTGCCAAATTACCTTAGAGAGATAGACGCTGGTAGTCTGGGTTTGCACTAGTGTAACAAATCACGATCTGGCCCAGGTTTATAAAGCCCTTTGGGATCCTTCAGGATGAAAGGAGCCATTTAAATAAGAAATATTCTTAACCCCATCATCTCTCCCACCTTCAGCCTGCCCAATAACCCTTTGCAGTGACAATCATGGGCACAGAATGCAAGATCCAAGATCCAGCTGTGGCCTTCCCATTCTCTGCTCTGTCCTGCCCTCATTGCTCAGGATGGTCACTTAATCCTGACAGGAGTTCTCAGTGAATTATCTCATCATTACCAATAATCTTATTTGCTGGATGGGGCTGCCTCGTGAATAGCCCCCCAGGGAATGGTTTTCTTTGATCCATCTCCTAAATGTATCCTGTCCTAATGACAAGCAGTCCATTTGTTGCTCACTCTCATCAGACTGATTGATGTGGGGCATGAATTGATTGCCAGCTGTGGTCAAGACAGTCCTTCCTTCTCTCTTCCCCACAGCTCATTGTAGAGTATTGCACAATTAACCAGATGCGTTATGGGGTGCTTGGCTTTCCTCTGAAACACCATGTACAGGCCACCACCAGAGGCAGGTTATTGGACTGAGATGGATGGTTGGTTTCGTTTGACATGGCAGCTCCTGTATGTCCCTTGACTGCATTCCATTAGTTCTTATGCTGCTGTCTGAGATCAGCCTGGGTCTCCTAGCTATGGCAGTCATTTGCCTTGCTTAACATCTTGGGCCAGATCCACAGCTGGTGTAAATCAAGTCAGTGGAGCTATTCTGATTTACCCCAGCTGAGGATTTGCCCACTTGGCTTTAGACTCTGAAAAAGCAGCAGCTGCAATAGGCATGTAGTTCCAGCTGAGACAGGCTCCTACCAGTTTAGGAAAAGCAGGCTAGTTCTTCTGGTTCACCTGGCAAAAACTTCTTTGCGTGCCCTAATCTGCACAGCAAGTTTACAAAGAAGGGATTTTGTCAGTTGATTGTTCACTCTAATGATGCCAGGTGGGAGACTCACCGTGTAATAATTAAATATGTAATATTATATATACAATCTATTAATACAATATACTATATTAAATTAATACATCATATCAATTAATGGAATATAATATAATATAATTAATAATTAAATACGTAATATTATACATAGTATATGTCATCCCAAATCTATGCTGAATATCTTGGCTGCAACCTTAACTACTGAGCCATGATTATGACTCTAGTTACACAGGTGTCACTTCATCCATCTGTGAAATTCAGCCACCACAGTGTGGAACATGGCAGTTCTTAACAGCTCACAGGAATGCTACATTACCCTGCATAGAGGACCCTCGTATACAACCAGTATTTCTGATTGGTGCTGTAGTTAACCAGCCATCTGCATTTCAGCTCTACCACATGCTTTTCCAGCATTAATAATTTGCCCATTTTAAGTTGCAGCCTGACAGAACTTGCTGTTTGTTAAGCTCTGCAAGCCATTTCATAGAATCATAGAATCATAGACTATCAGGGTTGGAAGGGACCTCAGGAGGTCATCTAGTCCAACCCCCTGCTCAAAGTAGGACCAATCCCCAACTAAATCATCCCAGCCAGGGCTTTCTCAAGCCGGGCCTTAAAAACCTCTAAGGAAGGTTTGCAGTACATGAGGACAATAACCATTGAACCTATATGTTTATGAACAATGTACTCTATAATCTTATAAACCAGCAGATGGTGCTCTTTAGATTAGCTATCTACAGGTATACAGGTCTAGTTGTCTTGTACATATAAACTCTCCTACATTATCCACAGCTGAACTGTGAGAAACTTTTGTAACATGCCAGATTTATGGTTTGAGAAACCAGCACTGAATGTTGAGGGAAGCAGGGGCGATTTATGCCGTTGCATCAAACCATGGCTGCTTTGCTTGAATTTTATTTTAAGTTTTTGGGGTCATAGGAACCTAATGGTCAGAATGAAATCTAAGAGATACAAACACATGCAGGTCAAAGCAGAAGCCAAAGGTTCCCATGCAGCCCCTGAGACCTTGAACAGTCAAGTTGTGCTTAGCCTGGATATAGTTTTGGAGGGTTGTGTCTTATTTGGATTGATCTTGGTTTCATTTTTAAATAGCGAAGAAACAGACAAACATGTGAATCAGGTGTGCCAATGTTTCAGTTACAGTCCCAGGCTGCGGGGTTGGGGTGGGGGGCAAAATTGATTGCATCCTTGCTGACTGGGTTTTTTAATCTGACAAAGTGTATTAGCATTGGGAAACACCCTTCCATTTCAGCCCCCACCTCCCTTCATCTCAAAAGTGCCTTCCTCAATGTTTTACCTTTGATGCTTTTATAATGTAAAGCACTTGTACACCTGTAGGTGGGCTAAACCAGGAGTTCACTCTTTCCTCCGTGGAAAGCAAGTAGGGCCTTTGAACCATTATAAGGCCTCCTGGCTTACCATTCAGTCCTGTGCCATGCAGACTGGTTTCCTACCCTCTTATTTATTTCTTTTATATTGCAGTAGCATCTAGAGACCCTAACTGACACTGAGGATTGTGCCAGGCACTATACAAACATAGTGAGAGAATCCTGGCTTGGAAGAGTTTATAATCTAAACAAAGAAGGCAAACAATAAGGGGGAGAAGATACAGAGTAACGCACAGGTGAAATGACTTGCTCAAAGTCACACAGAAGGTCATTTGTAGAGCCCAGAATAGAACGTAGGTTTCCCGAGTCCTAGGCAACTATCTTACCCCTTAGACCATGCTGTCTCCCTGATTGGATCTTTATCTGGCCTACACTCTTGAAAATGTTCAGTGATAATGTCGCTTACCTGATTACAAGGCCCATAGGTCACTTAGATCCAAATGTAGCTCCATCAAGAATGGACATGATACGATTTCTGTGAATCACTAACACCTCAATTAAAAAATGCAGCAGTATCTTGGAACTACTAGGTCCAGTGTTTTCGATATTTCTGTTATTTGCTTTAGAAATGCTTTATCCACATCCTCTTCCTGATTTAGTGGTCTATGGTAGGCCTTTTATCTTTACTCAGAGACATGCAACTGGTCTGCCTCTCACCTCTTTCTGGACCTCGGAACAAGTATATAATGCAGCCTCTCCTCCCTTTTTTCCACTGCCTTTCCTTTCTGAACAAGCTATAACCCTCTGTACCAGTGGTTTTCAAACTGGGGTACATGAGCTTTTGTCAGGAAGTATCTGAGAAAACTTCTGTAGTGGCAGACAATGCACTTTGCCAAGTCTTACTAAATAATCTAATCATAGGTCTATTAAGACCCTATCCCAGATGGGGGTATTATTTGGAAAGGGGTACACAGCCTAAAAAGTCTAAAAACCACTGCTCTATACCAATATTCCAGTCATGAGACTTATGCCCCAAGACTCTGTGATGCCAATTAAATCATCATTTATTTTACATATTAACATTTCCAGTTCTTCCTGTTTATTCCCCATACTCCTTACATTTGTATACAGACATCAAAGATGTTCATCAGATTTCCCCACTGAGTTCCTTCTTGTTGCTCCTACAACCCTACTGTAATTTTCCATGTCCCCTGCCCGAACATCTAACCCTTCATTACGGTCACCTTATTTATATTTACCTGTGGGCTTTTGTCAGCTGCCCCCGTTGAACCTAGTTTAAAATCCTCCTCAATCCGATGAAGTGGGCTGTAGCCCACGAAAGCTTATGCTCAAATTAATTTGTTAGTCTCTAAGGTGCCACAAGTACTCCTGTTCTTTTTTCAGTTAATAAAGATGCTGTTCCCCTTCTTGGTCAGGTGGACCCCATCTCTTCCCAGTAGACCTTCTTCTCGGAACAGCATCCCATGGTTGAAGAAGCCAAACCCCTCTAGTCAACACCATCTGCGTAGCCACGTATTCATCTTCAGGATGCACATGTCCCTGCCTGAGCCCTTACCCTGATATAGCATCCCAACTTTAAATCCTAGTCTAGACAAGACCTTGGAGAGTAACCCAAAAATTACTACTCCACTGCCTAATTGCTCTTTAGAGTGAAGATATTTTTGTCACAGTTACTACTCTGATACCTTTTGGTTTTGGTGGACGACACCTTTAAACTGCTAAGAAATCTGCCCATATTGGGAAGACAGCTGCCATTTTGTTCTCAGAGTAGCTGCAGCCTGTTACAGCGCAGACATGCACACACAGTGCTCTCTCCCCAAGGAGACTTTGCTCTTGTTCTTTCTTCCCGATGGTTTCCTTAACATGCCATTGAGGTCATTTTAGATTGAAAGTCTGTCTTGCTCTCTGTTTGCAAATCTCACAGTAAGGACTGCAGCGTCTGTGTATCCTGCCTTGGTTTTCACTCCTGATGCAACACATGAAAGCTGCTCTGCTAATGTGGGTTTTGAAATGCAAAGCATCACCTCCATTATTTGATAAGGGTGCGGGGAATCTAAGTTACAATTCATTTTTATCCAGGGCTCCCATTTCCCCATTTTTTCTGCCCTTGACCCCCTTTTTTTGACAGCCTCTCTCTCTCCGCAATCCCTAGCTTCGCTCTGTTGCTGTCCAAAGAGGGCATGCTGCCAGGACTCCTCTTACTCCCTCTCTGTGACTGAATAATAAATATGAGCTAAGTGGTGGACTGATGCCAGGGCACGCTTCTCACAAATATTCCCCCTAGATCCAAGATCAATAACACTTAGCTGTTCTTCTACACTTGAAGACAGGCGAAAAACCACATCATCTTCCCATGAGCACCGGAGGAGCCCACAAAGAAATCCATTTGCTTCCACCAGGCACCAACATGTGCTTTGAGGAACAGACCTCAGGCGTGTGCTTATGCTGTTAAATGCTCAGCTTGAGCATCGTATTCTGTCCAGAGAACTAGGTGGGGGAAGGAAAATAACTATGAACTGCACTGGGGATTTTCTCTTTCCATGGGGAGGAGATGTGTTCCAGATGTATTGTGGCATATACAGATACAGGTACAGATGAAGTCAGGATACCTGGCAGTGAATTTGGCAAGTGAGGAGTGTTTAGGATGTGCCTAACACTTTAAGCCTAGATTCTGATCTCATTTACACTGCTATAAATCCAGAGTAACCTCATCAATTTCAGCAGAGTTAAGACTGGATGTCAACTGCTGTCACGGGAGATCAGAATTTGGTCCTTAGTACCTTGGCTATGCTCTATATTCATGCTCCGCTACTGATGTGGGTTCTTAAACAGTATCTCTATCTCTAGATACATCTCATTTAGTTAGTTACAAACGCTTTTCAATTCAGCTTCCAGGAAGGTTACCTTTTCTATCCTCCCTGGACGCCTTTGCTCTGCCATAAATTAGAGCCCTCTCTGGTGCCCCCTGGATTTCCCAGACTTGGATCTATTGATTGCCCGCATTGTTCTGCATTAAAAGGCAAAGCTAACATCACTCACCCACTTGACATTGAGTTACAGTTTAGCATGCTGAACATACCACTGAGCCCATCTGATTTTTGAATGACTTAAACGCTGGAAAATAATACATTGTTCTTGACGGGTTAATTGGAAATGTCCATGTTTCTGAGTTTGCACTGATGTTAGATACTGTCAAAGAGAGGGCAAAAGGGAGACCAAATTAGAGAGCTTTAGAACCCTATGTCAAAAATAACACATCATTCTCTCAAGAGGGGGAGCATTCTTCCTCCATTCCTGTCTTGGATACTTGAGAAACCTACCCCTCCATCAAAGTGCCAACATCCTGGTGGATCTCAATGGGCCCCTGCTGTGTAAGCCACAGAGAAGAGGAGTTATGAGAGCTGCTAATTGCAGCGAGTTGACTCTTTACCTCAAGCTATAGTAGCTTGTACTTTTAGCTCTCGAGGTCCCCTGGTTCAGTCCCCGGTGAGCTGGCCAGGAGGGTGGCTATCATGCTGGTACTTAGCTTTATTGCATTTTTGTGTTGCCTAAAATTGCATCATGGCCACATGCTTGAAGTCACTCTCAGCGGATGTAAGTGGGAGCTGAGGATGCTCAGCTGCAAATTGCAGCAAGAGTCTGATGGAATTTTAGTAGGGATAAAATTTACAGGGTTCCATAGAAACGTAACAGGGTTCTACAGAAATTAACATGCTAACCTAACGTAAAACCCCTATTATTTATATTGCAGTAGAAGCCCCAGTTATAGACCACGACCATATTGTGCTAGGTGCTGCACAAAGACAGAACAAAAAGTGCTAACAATCTGAATCTAATAGAATAGGCGAACCTTTCTATGTTTTTTTTTTTTTTAAACAATCCTATAGAGTTCTATCACCAAGGAAACAACTTTATATTATACAATATAGGACTTTTCTACCAGGGCTGGGTATTCTGATATATTCTGCTATTGCTCTCAAATCCTGCCACTCTCTACTCCAATGATGTAATGAATTGGCTGGGTATATTGTCACCACTGCCCGTAACTGGATGAAAAGAAAACTGCTCAACTGTGCGTCGAAGCAGAGCTGTGCGAATGATGGATTTTTTCAATTCTTTTGATCTACAGCAAACTGTTTTGTTTAGTTTTCTGGGGTTTGTAGGGTTTTATAAAAGATTTTAAAATAAAGCTGAGGGAAATTGCAAAATGAATCATCTTTCCAAAACAAAAAGTCAAAACACTGTTTAGTGTTTCTGAAACAAACCATTTTGACATTTCCAAATTTTTTCCCGATCAAAACAATTTGCCATAATTAACCAGAATTCACAAATGTTTTTTGTCAACCCCAATCTGTATTTTTTGATGAAAATGTTGTTGCATGAAAAATTTCCTCCAGGTCAAATCAGAAATTAAAAATGAAAAGGGATCCTCTTCAGCTCAAGTGGCAGAAGCCTATGCTTCAGGGAAGTCTGACTTCAACACAAGTTGCTGCTGGGAAATTCTGAGCATGCATGCTGCGTGTGGCATTGTAACCTCTGCAAAATCTGAGGTGGAGGTGGTTTTGCTGAAATATATTTCCTTTGGGTTTCTACTAAAAGTTATTTTTTAATGGGGCACCTCTCTATTCCCAAAGAACTTCCCAATCCCTATATCTACTGTTCAGCTCCACTGAAATAATTACAGCCCTGCCTGGGGGGGGTGGTCAGCTTCCAACTTGCACATGGCACAACAATCAAGGAAGCTTCAATTGTGGCAAGAGCAAATGCCAAATGTTATGACAAGTGCCTTGGAGTCTTGTGGGATCACCGCATGGAGCAGTTCCAGAAAGTCTCATCTGAAACAGCCCCAAAACAGTGATCTTAATGGACCTTAATTTGTCTCCTGTGAAAGATGAAGGATTAATTTGGCCCCATGGCGGCAGGAAATCTAGTTGTTTCCAATCTGATGCATCGCCTCCTAGCCCATGCCTTCCAGGTGTCTTATAGGAATATTGCAGGTATTCTTCTCTTTCTTAGGAGGGATGTATGAATCATATAGGTAAGGGAGTGCTAATATACAGACACCAGATTCTCTAACGTCCAGGTGAGTGTGTATCTCAGGGTACTTAGAACTAATAATTAATTACATTAAAACTTCCAGTACAGGAAAAGATCTAACAATTGTCCTGAATACGTCCAATTTGGCCTGATGTTTGCATAGTAAAGACCGAAGTTGTCTGTCCTGGCATGCACTGCTTCTTGTGAAAAATACAGCTTGGAGTGTTTGTTTGGAACCTGTCTGTCCTTTGGTTGACCCAAAGTCCTGGGTAAGAGCACGAAGGGGAATCTTCCCAAGACATTACACTGTGGTGGCGTGCTAATCTGTGAACTTAGATAAATTCATGGAGGATAGGTCCATCAATGGCTATTAGCCAGGATGGGCAGCGATGGTGTCCCTAGCCTCTGTTTCCCAGAGGCTGGGAATGGGCGACAGGGGATGGATCACTTGATGATTACCTGTTCAGTTCGTTCCCTTTGGGGCACCTGATATTGGCCACTGCCTGAAGACAGGATACTGGGCTAGATGGACCTGTGGTCTGATGCAGTATGGCCGTTCTTATGTTGGAGCATGGGAACTCCTGGCCATTTTCTCTTCAGCTACAGCAGCCAAGGAAGGGAGTTTGGGGGCGAGTGATGGAGACAGGAGGGATTTAAGGAGAAAGATCTAGAGAAGTATCTTTTGGGCAAGTGATGACTAAGTGCTCGTACATGCTAATGACCTGCAGAGGTCTGAAGCATGCAAACCCTGTGGGGAAAGAGGAATTGTTTAGAATGGAACCTGGGGGCAAAATATAAGGGTTCAGACCAGTTCTTGTTTCATCTGAAATGGATCAGTTGTATCTATTTCTGACCCAACAAGATGTATTTGGGTCAATATATTCTGCTCAGTTGGGGAACAATTCTGCTTCCACAGACATCAATGGCAAAATTCGCACTTCAGTAGCACTTAAACCAGGCCTTAAGGGATGCTTTTAAAATATTTTCCCTGAAACAAGCAGCTGCTGCGCTTTTCCTAACTGCGGGGCTGGCCACAGCCCACTCTTGCAGCACCAGGGCAGGTGGGGGTGCACCCTCCTGTCATGCTGCTTACGAGGGATTTTTCATCTTGTCCTGAGGCCATGGAGACCAAGTTGAAATGCTGAAGCTTGATCCACTAAGCCCCCCAAGACCCTCTTATTAATGATTTCCATCTGTGTGTCCTGCCCATGAGCTGTCACATCCGTGCTTGAGCCTCACCAGACAACGCCGCTGATGTGGCACAAAGAGGCATCAGGGGAGACTAGACAACATGAGCTTTATTTAACGTGCAGAGGCAAGGACAGGGATTACAAGGGTTTAAGATGCAACAAAAGGTGAGTGCTAAATTGACATTTTGATTGACTTACGATAAGAGTTGTTAGAGACGGATTAGCATGCCAAGGGCGCGGGCACTGCCGAGAAAGGGAGCGGTTCTCAGAGCAGTCAAACTTCAACACAATTAGTTCCTCAGTCGTAGAACTTCAGACTGGAGGCTGGCATTTTCCTGGCACTGAATGGAGGGTGTGTATCTGACAGAGTGTCAGAGAGTCCATGCTGTATATAGAAACATAGAAGATTAGGGTTGGAAGAGACCTCAGGAGGTCATCTTGTCCAACCCACTGCTCAAAGCAGGACCAACACCAACTAAATCATCCCAACCAGGGTTTTGTCAAGCCAGGCCTTAAAAACCTCTAAGGATGGAGATTCCACCACCTCCCTAGGTAACCCATTCCAGTGCTCCACCACCCTCCTAGTGAAATAGTGTTTCCTAATATCCAAGATCTCCTCCACTGCAACTTGAGACCATTGCTTCTTGTTCTGTCTTCTGCCACCACTGAGAATAGCCGAGCTCCATCCTCTTTGGAACCCCCCTTCAGATAGTTGAAGGCTGCTATCAAATCCCCCCTCACTCTTCTCTTCTGCAGACTAAATAAGCCCAGTTCCCTCAGCCTCTCCTCGTAAGTCATGTGCCTCAACCCCTAATCAGTCCAATATGCTGTTAGCCTTCTTGGCAACAAGGGCACACTGTTGACTCAAAACCAGCTTCTCATCCACTGTAATCCCCAGGTCCTTTTCTGCAGAACTGCCGCTTAGCCAGTCAGTCCCAGCCTGTAGCATTGCATGGGATTCTTCCGTCCTAAGTGCAGGACTCTGCCCTTGTCCTTGTTGAACTTCATCAGATTTCTTTTGGCCCAATCCTCCAATTTGTCTAGGTCACTCTGGATCCTATCCCTACCCTCCAGCATATCTACCTCCCACCCAGCTTAGTGTCATCCGCAAACTTGCTGAGGGTGCAATCCATCCCATCCTCCAAACCATTGATGAAGATGTTGAACAAAACCAGCCCCAGGATTGACTCCTGGGGCACGCCGCTTGATACTGGCTGCCAACTAGACGTTGAGCTGTTGATCTCTACCTGTTGAGCCCGACGATCTAGCCAGCTTTCTATCCACCTTATAGTCCATTCCTCCAATCCATACTTCTTTAACTTGCTGGCAAGAATACTGTGGGAAACCGTATCAAAAACTTTGCTAAAGTCAAGATATATCACGTGCACCACTTTTCCCATATCCACAGAGCCAGTCATCTCATCATACAAGGCAATCAGGTTGGTCAGGCATGACTTGCCCTTTGTGAATCCATGTTGACTGTTCCTGATCACCTTCCTCTCCTCCAAGTGCTTCAAGATGGATTCCTTGAGGACCCGCTCCATGATTTTTCCAGGGACTGAGGTGAGGCTGACCGGTCTGTAGTTCCCTTCTTTCTCCTTCTTCCCTTTTTTAAAGATGGGAACTATATTTGCCTTTTCCAGTCGTCCGGGACCTCCCCTGATTGCCACGAGTTTTCAAAGATAATGGCCAATGGCTCTGCAATTACATCAGCCAACTCCTCCTGCACCCTCGGATGCATTGCATCCAGCCCCATGGACTTGTACATGTCCAGCTTTTCTACATAGTCCTTAACCTGTTCTTTCACCATTGAGGGCTGCTCACCTCCTCCCCATACTGTGCTGCCCCATGCACCAGTCTGGGAGCTGACCTTGTCTGTGAAGACCGAGGCAAAAAAAGCATTGAGTACTTCAGCTTTTTCCACATCATCCGTCACTAGGTTGCCTCCCCCATTCAGTAAGGGGCCCACACTTTCCCTGACCTTCTTGTTGCTAACATACCTCTAGAAACCCTTCTCATTACCCTTCACATCCCTTGCTAGCTGCAACTCCAGTTGTGCTTTGGCCTTCCTGATTACACCCCTGCATGCTCAAGCAATATTTGTATAGTCCTCCCTAGTCATCTGTCCAAGTTTCCACTTCTTGTCAGCTTCCTTTTTGTGTTTAAGCTCACCGAAGATTTCTCTGTTAAGCCAAGCTGGTCGCCTGCCATATTTGCTATTCTTTCTGCGCATCGGGATGGTTTGTTCCTGAGCCCTCAATATTTATATATGTGTGTGTGAGAGAGAGAGATTGTGTGTTACAGCAAGCGTGAGTGACAGTGTATATTAGAGTCTGCAGGTGAATGGTACATCTGCACGTGTGTGTCTGTGTGTGAGGGTCAGTGTTGGAGTAGATTCATGGATTCCAAGGCCAGAAGGGACCATTGTGATCATATAGTCTGACCTCCAGGATAACACAGGCCAGAGAACTTCCCCAAAATAATTCCTACAGCAGATCTTTCAGGAAAACATCTAGTCTTGATTTAAAAAGCGTTTGTGATGGAGAATTAATGATGGCCCTTGCTAAGTGTCCCAGTGGTATGTGTCAGGGCTACCATTGCCAGCAATGGATTTAAAAAATACAGGACAAACCTCCCCTGTCCTGACTTGAGTCTCTGGGGACGAGTCACTTCTCCTCCGCCTTCCTTCCTAGGATCTATCTCTCCAGCTCTGGGCACTGTAGGGTTCCCCAGATGTCAGGTGCTTGGCTGGTGTAGTGGGGCAGCTGCCCCACTCCTGGAGAACAGGGGTTAAAAGCAACCAAGCTAGGCTGATTGGGGAAGCAGCCACAGCTGGGGCTATGCCCAATCAGGCCACAGCTGGCCCTATAGAAGTCTTGGAGTGGAAAGGATCTAGCCGCCTGTGAGATAGGGTACCTGGAGTAGGGCAAGGGCAAGGGCAAGGGCAAGGGGAGCTCCAGCCTGGCAACTCCCCAGGCTGCAGGCCTTGTTAAAGGCCTAAGGAGGTACTGGGGCTGCAGAGGTGCAGCCCGAAGATAAAGGCAGCTGGTCCAACCCCCTTGCCAATCATGAGTGGCCATTGCAGACTGCAGTTTGCCCCAGGGAGAGGGGGTTTGATGACAACTGGCAGCACCCACTGATGCAAGGTGGGTGCAGAGGGTTGGGGGTTCCCCTGGGAGGGGAACCGCAGAGTGTGGGGGCACTACCGTGGGCAGAACCCCAAGAGAAGGGGCACTGGGGTCTGGGGAGGACACGGGGGCCTGAGGCAGGCGAGATGCTGGCCAGCAGAGGGTGCTCTGAATGCTAATTCCCAGATAACCAGCAGGAGGCGCCGCACCGGTGAGTCGTCGACCTTGCTGCAGCTGCTGAGGCTCCTTGTCCAGGTTCCACGTGGGTGCAGGGAGCTGAGTCAGAAGCTGCAGTTGCTACCATGCTGTGCACAGCTGGGAGGGAGGCTGAAACCAGTGTGAGAACAGGAGGACGGCAGCAGCTGGAGAAGGCTTTGCTGTAACCACAGGGACGCAATTTCAGATTTCAATATGGGGAAGAGCAAATTACAGCGGAGTCGCAGGGACGAGGGATGGGTGGCCGGGCCATATTTGAGTGGTGTTGTGGCCCCCATGCACCGAAACACATTGCCAGCCAGCACCATTTTGCACAATGAAGTGCAGGAGTGCCACTCCGTCCTGGATTTCAGGTGCCAGAGTGACGCCCTGGACCGCTGTCCCACCACTATCACCCTGATTGAAATATGGGATAAAAGGTGCCCCATACTGATTTAATACGGGCAATTCTTTATTTAAATAAGGGATGTCCCTTATGATATGGGACTGTTGCCACCCTAGGCAGGGCTTGCATGAAAGATCAATGAGCCTGCATGTAAGAGAGACTCTGCATGGCAGGCATGACTGTGGGCAAGAGAGGGTAAAATGAGGGTGAGAATAAAAGGCAGAGGGCATGGTTAAGCCGTAGAGACGGTGATTCTTGGTGTAAACCGGTGAAGTCAGTGGAGGCTGGTGTCAGAGAAAGGAGGCTCAGGCTCTGATCCTTGCTGTTTGTTCTACTTCAGAAAAGAAACGGGAGCAGCAGAACCTGCCCAGATTTCAGAAGCTTTCCTGCTCTTGCAGGAGCTGACTAGTGACGCATGCCTGAGCAGGAGGCCTGGGAAATTGGTGTTACCTTTTGTCTAAGGAAGCCAAACAAGCTCCTCTTTGCCCAGCTCCCAAAGCTGGATCCAGGACAGTTTTGCAAGGCTCCACAAAGCAGCACTGTCATGCTAGTCCATGAAAACCTCTCCCTCAGCTGGGCCCGGCTATGGACAGAGAGGCCATTCCTTGCACTGCCTTTAAAGGGTCCTTCTGCCTTGGGCTGGGAGGTTCCAGCACAAGCACCCTCTGGCCTGGGGTAGGGATCAACCGGACCATCTCTTGAGCAACCCCTCTGAGAGCAGCAAACGGAGCAGCTCTGAGCTGCTGCTTGAGGGTGGAGGGGAGACAATGAGGATGGGTGGAGAAGTGGAATCCCACCCCCAAACAATCACCGCCCCCATCCCTCTCCTCCCCCTTTCGCCTTTGCGCAACCGTAGGTTAAAATGTGGACACTCCCAGTGTCTGGTGGTGATGGTGGAATGGGATTCAGGGCTCGCTGGCAGTTCGCTCATTATTGTGGATCAGTGGCTGCCTTGCATTGATCTCCCCGTGGACAAAGCAGAGGAGGGGATACCCCAAAGCGAATAGGAAGTTCTCATGCTTCCCTCTTCCTGGTGTGAACAAGTAGAGGGGCTGGGTACTTAAACCCCAGATCCCTGGGAGAGGCAGTGCAGTCCCAGCCCCCCTTCCTCAATCCGCAGGGGGCCAGCACAGACTTAGCTCCCACTCCAATCCCCAGAAGATAATATCCGTGCCCAGTCAGATCAGATTGCTTCTGGGCCTGCTCACTTCTCAGGCTGACCTGGTGGCGCTGGCCAGGAAGCCACAGGATTCAGTGAAAGCTCCTGAAGGCTGCTTTGCCCTCTCAGCAATTGCCCTGGGAAGGGTCATTTTGTTATTGACTCTTTCCTTCCTCTAGGAGTATTTGTGGAGAGGCCTGTGATTACACATGGGATTTGCATCGCTTAACCAGGCTGCTTTCAGAATCAACAGTTCTTGCTCATTTGTAATGTCTCTCATGGGGATCCTGATATTGGGGCTGGAAACTGTTATCTGATGGAGCGTGGACCCAGGAATAGGAGTACAGGCAGGACTTGGCTATAGTGATTGTACAGGGTGCTTTTTATTGAGACTACTGGACACAGACACTTTGTGTGGCTCTTCATAGCTAATAAACAGACTGACTACCAGCCTGGCCTCTCAAACATCATGGTAACAACCCAGCACCATGGAGTTTGAACCTGGGGCCTTCAGTACAAAAAAACAGGCCTTTACTTGAACTAAAGGAGTAGCTCTGCTAGCAGTAGTAGGCTATTACCCTGTAGGCTATGTCTACACTACCGTGGTAAGTCGACCTACGCTACGTAACTTCAGCTATGTGAACAATGTAGCTGGAGTCAACGTACCTTAGGTCGAGTTACTGCGGGGTCTCGACTGCGGGGGGTCGACTGGAGGAAATCTCCTGTTGGCTTACCTTACTCTTTTCATTGAGGGTAGAGTACAGGGGTCAACTGGAGAGTGATCTGCTGTCGATCTGGCAGGTCTTTACTAGACCCGGTAAATAGACCACCGGTGGATCAGTCTCAGAGCGTCGATCCTGGCTGTAGTGTAGACCTGCCCTTAGTAAGGGATGGAAAAGAGTCTCCTAAATTCTGGCCTGATCTAAGCAGTCATGGAAGAGGCTGCTGAATAGACTACGCTCCACATAGTCAAACTGCCTTACTTGCATTAGGGATTTTAATATACAAATATAGTCCCATAAATCACTAGGTTTTGATGCATTACTATCTAGTGTTCCATCTATCGATCGGTCAATAATATTTATCTGGGGCGTCTCTCTGTTGTCAGCCTTGTCAAGCTAGGCTGAACACCATATGCAACATAACACTTTTAAAAAAATTGGTTTATTTCCATCTGTCCTCAGCCTGGGCTCCGTTTGACTAAACAGTAATGACACGCAGTAATCAGCCAAGTTAATTCCCCCTTCCCTCCCCTCTGCCTTCCCACCCTGACAGCCAAACTGAAGTCTGACTCGCTCCCTCCGAATTGCTTTGCTTTTCTTCTGGTGTGGCTCAGCATGCAAAAAACCAGTCTCCAGTTACAGCACGATTTGAAGGTTAACGCAGCGACCTTCATCTGGCTCCTAGGAGGGATAATGATCTTGTGCTCTAATCAACAATGCAGGCTCCTTTTGATACCAAAATAGGAACTGTTAAGTAAAGCCGCTTTTTGCCATTTCTTTCTTTTCTCCTTTCTCTTTTTCCTTAGTCCGCGAGCAGAAGCTCGCAAAGCAATGGGAAATCATGCAAACTTGAAACGGACACGAGAGAGTCTGCAATTAGACTACTGCTCAAACTCCAATTCAATTAGTTAGGTGCCAGTGTTATGTTACTTATGGAGAGGGTCCTGGGGAAGAAAGGTGGCAACCCTGTCAAAAGGATGCGGCTCCTCGCTGCAGCTGGATCTGTAGATGCACCCGGTGTAGGAGAGATAATGGCATTGCATGCTGTTGTTTTAGTGCCCATTCATGGCAGGGCCATGGAATCTTTGCCCTCCCATTCCTCTCTGGCACCAAGGTCCAGAGGTAATTACACCCAGCTGCTCTTCAGAAATCTTATTTACAGTTCCCTTTGCATAATCTGGAAAGCAGGCTGCTTGTTGTTGTTGTGTTTTTTTTTAAAGGCAGTTAAGTCATTGCTATTTCAGTCTCCAGCACAATGAGGATATTATCTCTAGAGCTGGCCTCCAGCTGGAATCAGTGAAGAATGAACAGAATTTCCTATGTGCCCCTGTGAGAGAGTCAGTATTATTATCCTGGTTTTACAGATTGGGAAACTGAGGCACAAAGGGCTAGGGGAGATATTTTCCAATGCTTAGAGCTCACTGCATGCTTCAGCTAGGGCACAGAATGTGGTTGGGCACCCAAGGGATTTGCAGTCATTCTCTCCACCCCAGAGAGCACCGGGCAAGCGGGCCATGAGGATGGTGTCAGAATATGTATTGGGAGCTGAGTGATCTGTCTTCAGTGGACCCCACACGCTCAGCCAAGTGCTGCTGACTATGGGCCTGTCTAGACTAGGATACGAGATGAATCTTTAAAATGTGTTAGCAAAGACTTTCCAAGTAACCTGCTTGAAGATGCTAGTGCAGACAGGGCAAGTTGTATCCGAACATGCGTTAGCTGGTGGAGAGAAGCTCTAGGGCTCACTTTACTGACTAAATGCTACACACTCACTTGCACCATAGAGCCCTGCCTACAGCGATGCTGCCGGCCAGTGGCTGTTTGCCATGAAGCGTGCCTGGGCGATGTCTCTGTGCAGCATGGGTTTCTAGAGGGACCTGCCCAATTGCCGTAGGGACAAGAGGGCAGAACACCTGGAGGGGATATCGTCCAACTGTTCTTAGCCCTGTCCTTGCTACTGAGACTAGAAAATTTCTGGTGAATCCAGGTGGCCAGTAGATCTCTCAGTGCAGCCAGGAGAACTCTCCTTCCCCTGCCTGGCTGAAGCTAGCATTCTGCTGGCATCTTTCTTTGAACAGCTCAAGAGCAAGGCTGGCAGGTGATTCATTGCGCTGGGTGTATGGTTGACCTCTTGTGGGCAAAGAAATGCTGAGGAGCGTTCTCTCCAGGTGGAATCTCTGGTTTCCAAGGTCCGGTCTCCATGGGCCTGTGCCCCAGCCCTTCATACACCGAGAACATCCACTTCTGTCCCATGTCTCAGATCCCAGAGCTGAGCTCACCGTGCTGTGACCGTGGAGTTTGCTTCTCCGCTGTGCGGTAGGCTGAGAATATTTGTGGATGTGGTTTTCCATCATCACATAAATGTATCTTTTTGGAGTGCAGAACCTCCTCCCCATTCATGCAATAGCCTTTCCGGGCCTCAGGTAAGCAGCTTGACAACCACCATCTTGACCTACACCAGGGATGGTGCTAAAGAGCCATTTTTTTCAAGGTAACAAACTCACACCCTGTGTGGATTGGTTATAGAGGGGGCTGCATAGCACACACTGACCCCAAACTACATGGCCCTTACTCATACTTACTCACCCTACACTTCAGTGGGAGTTTTGCCTGAGTAGTGGCTGACTAAATACAGAGTATGGACCTCAGGATGTGACCTATTCCTTTGAATTACTGTACAACACTTTAATTGTCGATACAACAGCATGTACACTAAGGGTGCTAGTGAAATAATAATTAGTAATAAATAATGTGTTCCCGGTGAGCAGATGGCAAAAGGGAGACACAGAGAACCACATTCACAACTGGCATAAGGAGGCAGAATTGTAGCTGTTAGAATGGGCACGTGCTTTTGTATATGAGAACTGAATGTACAGGAAGAGGCACGTGCTTCCTTGAATAACTTCCTTGGCATCAATGGAGTCATTCAGATTTACAGTGGACTAACTGAGATCAGTTGGCCAGAACCTCAGCTCATGTAGCTCCATTTAAGTCAGTTACATCAGCTGAAGATCTGGCTCTGGGTGTGCGTCTTTGTGCATATACATGGTGCCTCTGTGTAGATGTGAGGGGTGGTTGGATGCTGGTGCCTGCAAGCACGGGGAGGGAGTGTAAGGCTACGCAGCTGCGTGTGTGTTTTGTGTGTGTGAGTATTTCTTGGTCATCATCAGATAAGGGCTGAATGATAGATGGAGATTTTATTGATTTAATAGTCCCTCTTTGTGCCAAGCACACTCTTCGGATAAAAGGAGCTATAAATCTCTCCAGATGGAATGCTACTCTGCTCTGTCTTTCTCTCCTTTCTTACCCCCTTTAGTGAGATCTTACTCAAATATACAGCAGAGGAAATGAGGATGAATCATAACATCTGTGGAACAGCCCAGATAAGCCATAATTTGCATTTTCATGTGATGATTTGCCACTCTCAAGGTTTTCAGAATACCTTTAGAACCACACTAATTCTGTCATCATAAACTCTAGCATGGGGAGACAATAACTGGGAGAATGGGAATTCAAGTGGCAGGTTTAATTTCCTTTGCCAGGTCCTGAATGGCACCAAACGTATAGCAAGCTGGTACCGGAGTATGAATTTCACCTTTTGGAGACCATCTCACACAGCCTTTATTAATTTTGTGGTAAATTCTATGGTCCCAAACAACATGCAGCCCATGATTTTGTCAGCCTGCTATGGGACAGACCCCCAGGGCCTATAACATTCTCCTGCCCCGTGATTTGTATACTACTCAAGGACACTGGAACAGAGCTGACATCAGTGGAGGAATTGTACCATTAAGGTCAATAAACACGACAGGCAAAAGGGTCAGTTTTGGGAAAACCTACTTCAGTGTCTCTTGCTATGGTTATTGGAATAATTACCTGTTATGGTTTATTTTTTAGATGGCTCTAGTGCTACAGAAGGGAGCTGGCTTGACAGCCCCAGAAAATGATGTCCTCTCTCTGCAAAACTAGCTCCCCATTCTTCCTGCTGTCTCAGCAATACACTGTTTCCCTCACTGGAAAAACCACTTCCTGGGGAAAACCCCTTCTAACTTTAGTCTAGTCTCCATGCAGCATTGTACAGCTGTGATAGAAAGACTCATGTTGGACAATCCTCAGCTGGACAGGTTCTGTTGGGATAAGCACCAGGGGTGGGTGAGCCTGATGCTCTTTGAGTTTGTGTTCTGGTCTCTAAATTCACCCCATCTGACCTATCACTGGATTCTGTTGCAACAACAGGGCATCTGTCTAAAGTTGTCCAGAAGTCCTCCTACATGATCTTCTTTTAAGGGGTACATTCTAGGCAGGAATTTGAGGTCAGATGGGACCGTTCTGATAATCAGTCTGACCCCCTGCATAACATGAGCCAAATGTTTCCACCCATGATTCCCTCATCAAGCCCAGTAACTTTGTGGTTAAAAGTTATGCCGGGCTGCTTCAGGAAATAAACAGCTCCAAGAAAATATTCATCAAATGTTTTCCTACTTCAAAAAATCCATCCCAACCAGGGTCGTCTTTCCCCCTGAACAATACATTAACCACATGGGTCCGCTAATTATACAAAGTGATCACTCTTGTCTATTTTAAGTGACTATAGCTCACATGACTATGGATTAAGGATCTGATCCTGAGGCCATTGAAGTCCAGGGAAAATATCCCCATTGATTGCAATGGCCCAGGATCAGGCCCTAAAGAAACATCTTTCTAAAACATGTTCTCTATGGATGGCAATCCTGTGCGATACTGAACACTTCTGGAGAGATGCCGCGTGCTTTCGGCTCCCACTGACCCTCATAACATATATATGAAATCAGACGTGAGACAATCTTCATTACAAGCCACATTTTGACATCTACCCTCTCCACCTTTCAAAGAAAAAGCTCAATTTGGCATAAAATTTCACCTCAAGGGGATTTGTGCTGGGCATTTTTTTGTTTTTAGGTTAATTAGTATGGAGTAGTGCAATCTTGTGCGCTATTGTGTACGTGTCTATGGAAAAGTGCAGCGTCAAGAGGAAGTAGGCTAGAAAGACATTGAGACAGACAGAATTTCCCTGAGTGAGAAGTGAAATCCACTTTATTCAGTCGTTCTGTTCTTGATGTAATAATTTAAGACAATTTCACTCAAAGGCTTGAGATGCCCTGCTTCCTTCAGAAGACTGCAACTGGAAAGGCTGTTCTTGAGTTAGGGGACTCTGATAAGTGATGGCTTTTCATTTCCATGACAGTTGTGCTAAAATGTATTTATCCACTTCCCTCTGCCTCCAAAAACCCGGCAACTTCCAATCAGCATAAAGCACCATCCCTGTTATATACCCCAGCCCTCAGTGAGGGCTAGTGCTCAGGGCTGTATTTAGTCCGTTGGAAGGCTTTTTTTTTTTTTTAGTTATTGGAGATGGTCACAACACATGAGATGCAGGGTGGTTGAGTGGACCACACCAGACTGGAAGTCAGAAAGGCTATTCTTCCCTTTGCCGCTGTCCAGCTGTGACTTTTGGGGTAAATCCGTGGGCCTCCACTCTGCCATCTCTCAAATGGAGATAACAATACTTACCCACTCTTGTAAAGCACTTTGAGATCTACAGTTAGGAGAAAAGCGAAGGGTGGTTATGTGCTGCAACTTCTTGTGAGAGGGTCCAGTGACAGTTACAGACTTGTGACCAAACGGCTGCCTCTTTGTGATGAATACCCAGGTGGTGGGAGCCTTAAAAGTGCCTGAGAGATCTAGAGAGAGTACAGAGAATGATAGTACTCTCCGAGAACTGAAAATGATTCAAGGTATGGAAAGACTGGGCCTGTTTAGAGACTCAGAGAAGACATGATAGTGGCATGTAAAGTAAGGATGATAGAAGGTAAATTTGGATGCTTCTCTTTATCTTTTTCTCATGACATAAGGACAAGACCCTATGAAAATAAAGCCAGCCAAATTAACACTGTCCTTACACACTGCCCTGCCAACCTGTGGAGCTCACTGCCACAAGATATCAATGAGGCCAAGAGTTTGGGGTTCGAAGAAGGATTAGACATTTATGTGACTGTGGAACTGGTGAACATCCACAATTGCTTTAGAGAGGATAAAAGCATTATACGGTATATAAACCTTCATGCTTCAGGGCATAAGTCAACCTCTGACTGGGGGGTAGGAAGAAATGTCCTCTATTGGCAGGTTATTATAGTATGGGATTTCTTGCACCTTCTTTTGAAATATCTGGAACTAGCTGCTGTTGCAGACAGGATGCGGCAGTACATGGGTCTAATCCAGTCTGGCGTTTCTTGTATTCCTGAATATTCCTGAGAACGGCTGCCTTCAAGGGTGAGCGAGAGAACGAAGCACATTCACAAATGGATTTCTTAGAAAGAAATCCTGCAGAAGAGTAAAGGGAAGTTACCATAGCAACCGCCACCTCCACTGCCACCGACTGCAGCATGTGAAAAAACAGAAAAAGGAAATAGCTTGAAAATAATAATAATGGGGGGCTTGTCTACAGGGGAGAATTGTCCCAAGTCTGCAATTGCTGTTCTGGAATAGCTGTCTGTGTGTCCCCATGTGGACACTCCATTCTGGAATAAAAGTCCTTTTACTGCAGAATAATTAGCATGCTCACAAGCGCACTAGTTCATTAGGAATCGAATGCCCACAGGGGGAGCTATTCTGCAATGGGTATTCTGATCAATCTCCCCTTGTAGACAATCCCAAAGTGTCTAAAGCACCGCACCGGGAGTCAGGACTCTTGAATTCTATCCTTGACTCTGCCACTTATTTCCTCTCGGACTTTGGGCAATTCACTTCCCTTCTTTGTGCCTCAGTTTCCCCCTCTATATTTGGAGATAATTGATACTTCCCAACCCTACAGCAGTGGTGGGTGGCTATTTGAAAACTATGTTTACAAAATGACTTGAGATCCTTGGATGAGTGCACAGTGTTGTTAGTGCATATGAACTTTCTCTCTCTCTGAGTAAGTAACCACATGGTTAAAGGTTTTATCAGTATGTATTTGGGATGCAGGAGAGGAAAACTATAACTGCTACAATTTAAAAACCACTAAAATAACTATTTAATACATAATAATATTGAGATGTTGCTACTCTGTGTTTCTACAGGACCTACCACAATGGGTCCCTTTCTCAATCAGTCCCTAGGCACTACATAATACAACATAATAAAGGTCTGATGTCTTGGGACATACCAAAGCTAGAAGCACTGTGTGTCCCCATTTCGAAATCTGGGAATTCTACCCCTCCCACATACCCTTTTTAATGGTGTATGTCGCAGTTTATAGCCCTGATGGGTAGTAAGATATAAGATCTTAACCCTGTCACTGTGCAAGACTGATCATTGCCAGTTCTGAGCTTCAGACTGGCATCATTTGGAGAGGGGAGGAGGGTAGTTGAGAAAAATCCCACATTTGCAGGCAGAAGGAGGAATGATGATCGTGTTGATTTTGTTCTAATGGGCTACTCTGTGATGCTACTCGGGGGGTTGGAATATTAGAAGTTGGCTGGGCAGAAATGGATTAGTGCGCAGAGTGCAGATGATGTGGACAAAGTGTCATGATATGGTAAATTTTGACTTTGGTGGGACTGTGTGTGAAGTAAGGTACTACACAGCGTGAGCCAAGGTATCAGAATCTGGCCCTGTGCCCAGTGCAGGTATGAAAATGGCTGGAAGCCCAACCCACCTCCTTGGACTTTGCAATTCAGATACAGTGGGGACTTACTCCAGCACTAACCTTTGTTTGCTTTTAAAAAGGTAATGGGGGATTTGGCAAAACCTAATCCACCCCAACTTATACACTTCTGTCTACTCAGTTTGAGCCATCAATCCATCCCCCTATTGTCCTGCCACGACCGGTCCTGGAGGATGAAGTCCATTGAATAGCACTGCATTGCTCTCAATAAAATCAACCCCAAACTCTCCCTTCCTACAGGACAGGTGGATTTTTAACTCCCCAAGACTGTAGCTTGTTGTCTCTCTGCCTGCCGATTACAAATCTTGACCAGGCCCGAGGATAACAGAAGTAAAATATTGTCTGAGAGGGAAAACCCCCCAGCTTCTGAGATCCTGGTATTCTCTATGGCAGTGGTCCCCAAACTTTTTCTGTCGCGCCTCCCCTTACCTGTAATGGAATCTGTCCACGCCCTGCTAGGGAGCCAGAGGCTGGGGCTGGAGCTGCGGCTGGGGCCAGAGCGGGGCTGGTTGGCATTCCCTTCCTGCCCCTTGTGGGGGCTGGCCCAGGCCCTGCTGCGCCTCTGGAACATTCCTCGTTGCCCCTAGGGGGCGCACCTCACAGTAAGGCCTTCATTCCATCCCATTTCTCATCCCAGTAGGAGCAGGCTCTGAAGACAGGGTTGGCTGTGTGACCCCCTGAATGCAATCAGTCAAGGGCTAGGGCTCGGCAGGTGTGGGTTCAAATCCCTACTCCTCTACGGACTCCATGTGACCTTAGGCAAGTCACTTAGGTCAAGATTTTCAAAAGTGTTGGGAGATTTTGGGTACCCAACTTGAGATACCTGGAAGAGTCTTGATTCTGGGAAAGCACTGAGCCACCTGCCCTCTGAAAACCTGGCCTCTTTCAGGTGTCTCAGATGAGCAGCCAAAATTCAAGACGCCCCAGATCACTAACTACTTTTGAAAATCTTAGCCTCGATCTTTTAGTGCCATTGTTCCCCATCTGTAAAGTGGGGATAATAATACTTGCTCTCTCCCACCCTTTGCCTGTCTTGTCGATATAAAATATAACCTCTTTGTAGCAGAGACGCTCCCTTACTCTGTGTATGTACAGCCCACAGTAGACTGGGGCCCCAATCTCATTTGGAGTGGGTAACAATGCTGATTCCTGGTCCCAGCACCAGCTCCTTGGGACAGACCTCTTGCCCTTCAGTGCCCATACTGGACATGAGTGATAAGATCTGGTGTTAAACTATTGCTGCCCACTTGGGAAGCCACTGCCAAATATGTAATTTTGGTGCCTCAACTGAGCATTAAGCGAGGAGATTTTAATCAAAATAAATCCCTGGGGTTAATAAATGCATAGGATTATCTGCAGGGACAAACGAAATCATTTTCTGAATATTGTCTGACTGTCATTGTTTTACTGCCATATACACGCTTACATATTAAAGAAGAAAGAGCTGCAGCTGTAAGTAATACACAAAGGTTTGCTGTATAAAAATGAATTATGCAAATATTATCTTTCTTCTTGTGAGGGTAATAATAAAAATGTAAAATAAATCTTAATAACATGTCTCTAACTTAAAATGCTAGGGGGCAAAGGTGGGAAAGAAAGCGGGGGGAGAGGGCAATTCAGATGTTTGTTATTGAATCCAGCGCTGACTCCAACATGCCTAATGTTCTTGGAGAAATTGAAACATCTAATGTCAAATATGATCTCCATGGTCTAATTCTTCATTCAGAGCCCTGGGGGATAATGTATCCAATGTGACAATCCAATGAGCTTTCACATCTTCATCCATTTGTTACCAGGAAAGCCCCGACACCTCTGCTTAGGAATAAAAAAATACCTTTAAAACATCATTATTTCTTCCCTGGTAATAAATTTCACTGAAGCAACGGGTGTAATTTTAAAAAGGGATGGGAAAAGGAGGAAGGGCTTATGGATTGTCCAGAATAGTATCTATCTATCTATCTATCTATCTATCTATCTATCTCCAATGGGTGTTGCAAAATTTCATCTTTACTTATCAAAATTTTCCTTGTGGTTCATTGGCTTCCATAAAGCTTTGGGCAGTTCTAGTGGGGGACTAATAGCGCCTGAAAAGGTCAGATGAGATAAGGTAGCACACTATGATAAGAATAATTGAATCTCAGGCTCCCATGCACAATCAGGAACAGATTCCTCTCCTAGGTGTATAGCAATGCCTGACGGGCTAGGTGCATCTGCCTTTGAAGCATCAGTTAGTGGTCAATACCTGAGGCAGGACGCCATGCTAGACGGACCATTGATCTGATCCAGTCAATGGAGACAGGCATTGCGACAGATGAACAAGTCACCTGATCCATTATGGCAGGATGACAGCTATCAGAATAGATCATCCACTGATCGGATCTGCTGTGAGAGGGGCTGAGGTACTAAAATAGATGGACCAAGGGTTGGGTGCAGAGTGGTGGGAGGCAGGATGTGAATACAGATGTGCCGGTGCTTTAAACTGGTACTGCATGAATCAGGAAACTGACCTAGATCAGTGGCCCTCAACTTTTCCGGACTACTGTACCCCTTTCAGGAGTCTGATTTGTCTTACGTACCCGCAAGTTACACCTCACTCAAAAACTACTTGCTTACAAAATCAGACATAAAAATACAAAAGTGACACAGCGCACTCTTACTGAAAAAATTGCTGACTTTCTCATTTTTACCATACGATTATAAAATCAATTGGAATATGAATATTGTACTTACATGTCAGTGTATACAGCAGTATAAACAAGTCATTGTCTGTATGAAGTTTTAGTTTGTACTAACTTTACTAGTGCTTTTTATGTAGCCTGTTGTAAAACTAGGCAAATATCTAGATCAGTTGATGTACCCCCTGGAAGACCTCTGAGTACCCCCAGGGGTACATATACCCCTGGTTGAGAACCACTGACCTAGGTGAATAAGTGGTATGACCTTATATGTGCCAGTGGGCTGGATCATAGGCAGTCAGGCCTAGTGGTCAAAGTGGGAGTCAGGACTAGGGGTCAGAGGCCAAATGCCAGAGCCAAGGGTTGAGGCAGAGTCCGGGTCAGGAGTCAGACCTGAGGATTGGAACTGGAATACCAGGAGTCAGGGAAGGCAGGAGCAGGGTTGGAACTGGATGGAACAAGGCTGGGTGCAGAGCAGGATCTGGGCTGGAGCGGTAAAGGAGCAAAGCAAGAGCAGGGCTTGCAGAGATGAACACCAGGAGGCAGAGAGTCTGTGGGTATGTCTACACTACGGAATAAGGTCGAATTTATAGAAGTCGGTTTTTTAGAAATCGGTTTTATATATTCGAGTGTGTGTGTCCCCACAGAAAATGCTCTAAGTGCATTAAGTGCATTAACTCGGCGGAGTGCTTCCACAGTAACGAGGCTAGAGTCGACTTCCGGAGCGTTACACTGTGGGTAGCTATCCCACAGTTCCCGCAGTCTCCGCTGCCCATTGGAATTCTGGGTTGAGATCCCTATGCCTGATGGGGCTAAAACATTGTCGCGGGTGGTTCTGGGTACATATCGTCAGGCCCCCGTTCCCTCCCTCCCTCCGTGAAAGCAAGGGCAAACAATCGTTTCATGCCTTTTTTCCTGAGTTACCTGTGCAGACGCCATACCACGGCAAGCATGGAGCCCACTCAGGTAACCGTCACCCTATGACTCCTGGGTGCTGGCAGATGTGGTACGGCTTTGCTACACAGTAGCAGCAACCCCTTGCCTTGTGGCAGCAGACGGTACAGTATGACTGGTAGCCATCATCGTCATGTCCGAGGTGCTCCTGGCCACGTCGGCTGGGAGCGCCTGGACAGACATGGGCGCAGGGACTTAATTTGGAGTGACTTGACCAGGTCATTCTCTTTAGTCCTGCAGTCAGTCCTATTGAACCATCTTATGGTGAGCAGGCAGGCGATACGGATTGCTAGCAGTCGTACTGTACCATCTTCTGCCGGGCAGGCAAGAGATGAGGATGGCTAGCAGTCGTACTGTACCATCTTCTGCCGGGCAGGCAAGAGATGAGGATGGCTAGCAGTCGTACTGTACCATCTTCTGCCGGGCAGGCAAGAGATGAGGATGGCTAGCAGTCGTACTGTACCATCTTCTGCCGAGCAGCCATGAGATGTGGATGGCATGCAGTCCTTCTGCACTGTCTGCTGCCAGCCAAAGATGTAAAAGATAGATGGAGTGGATCAAAACAAGAAATAGACCAGATTTGTTCTATATTCATTTGCTTCCCCCCCTCCCCCGTCCAGGGGACTCATTCTTCTAGGTCACACTGCAGTCACTCACAGAGAAGGTGCAGCGAGGTAAATCTAGCCATGTATCAATCAGAGGCCAGGCTAACCTTCTTGTTCCAATAAGAACAATAACTTAGGTGCACCATTTTTTATTGGAACCCTCCGTGAAGTCCTGCCTGAAATACTCCTTGATGTAAAGACACTCCCTTTGTTGATTTTAGCTCCCTGAAGCCAACCCTGTAAGCCGTGTCCTCAGTCGCCCCTCCCTGCGTCAGAGCAACGGCAAACAATCGGGCATCTGAGAGTGCTGTCCAGAGCAGTCACAATGGAGCACTCTGATGGGGCTAAAACATTGTCGCGGGTGGTTCTGGGTACGTATCGTCAGGCCCCCGTTCCCTCCCTCCCTCCGTGAAAGCAAGGGCAGACAATCGTTTCGCGCCTTTTTTCCTGAGTTACCTGTGCAGATGCCATACCACGGCAAGCATGGAGCCCGCTCAGGTAACTGTCACCGTATGTCTCCTGGGTGCTGGCAGATGTGGTACGGCTTTGCTACACAGTAGCAGCAACCCCTTGCCTTCTGGCAGCAGACGGTGCAGTATGACTGGTAGTCATCCTCGTCGTGTCCGAGGTGCTCCTGGCCACGTCGGCTGGGAGCGCCTGGGCAGACATGGGCGCAGGGACTAAATTTGGAGTGACTTGACCAGGTCATTCTCTTTAGTCCTGCAGTCAGTCCTATTGAACCGTCTTATGGTGAGCAGGCAGGCGATACGGATTGCTAGCAGTCGTATTGTACCATCTTCTGCCAGGCAGGCAAGAGATGAGGATGGCTAGCAGTCGTACTGTACCATCTTCTGCCAAGCAGCCATGAGATGTGGATGGCATGCAGTCCTTCTGCACCGTCTGCTGCCAGCCAAAGATGTAAAAGATAGATGGAGTGGATCAAAACAAGAAATAGACCAGATTTGTTTTGTACTCATTTGCCTCCTCCCCTGTCTAGGGGACTCATTCCTCTAGGTCACACTGCAGTCACTCACAGAGAAGGTGCAGCGAGGTAAATCTAGCCATGTATCAATCAGAGGCCAGGCTAACCTCCTTGTTCCAATAAGAACAATAACTTAGGTGCACCATTTGTTATTGGAACCCTTCGTGAAGTCCTGCCTGAAATACTCCTTGATGTAAAGACACCCCTTTTGTTGATTTTAGCTCCCTGAAGCCAACCCTGTAAGCCATGTCCTCAGTCGCCCCCCCTCCGTCAGAGCAACGGCAGACAATCGTTCCGCGCCTTTTTTCTGTGCGGACGCCATACCAAGGCAAGCATGGAGGCCGCTCAGCTCACTTTGGCAATTAGGAGCACATTAAACACCACACGCATTATCCAGCAGTATATGCAGCACCAGAACCTGGCAAAGCGATACCGGGCGAGGAGGCGACGTCAGCGCGGTCATGTGAGTGATCAGGACATGGACACAGATTTCTCTGAAAGCATGGGCCCTGCCAATGCATGCATCATGGTGCTAATGGGGCAGGTTCATGCTGTGGAACGCCGATTCTGGGCTCGGGAAACAAGCACAGACTGGTGGGACCACATAGTGTTGCAGGTCTGGGACGATTCCCAGTGGCTGCGAAACTTTCGCATGCGTAAGGGCACTTTCATGGAACTTTGTGACTTGCTTTCCCCTGCCCTGAGGTGCATGAATACCAAGATGAGAGCAGCCCTCACAGTTGAGAAGCGAGTGGCGATAGCCCTGTGGACGCTTGCAACGCCAGACAGCTACCGGTCAGTTGGGAATCAATTTGGAGTGGGCAAATCTACTGTGGGGGCTGCTGTGATGCAAGTAGCCCACACAATCAAAGATCTGCTGATATCAAGGGCAGTGACCCTGGGAAATGTGCAGGTCATAGTGGATGGCTTTGCTGCAATGGGATTCCCTAACTGTGGTGGGGCCATAGACAGAACCCATATCCCTATCTTGGCACCGGAGCACCAAGCCGGCGAGTACATAAACCGCAAGGGGTACTTTTCGATAGTGCTGCAAGCTCTGGTGGATCACAAGGGACGTTTCACCAACATCAACGTGGGATGGCCGGGAAAGATACATGACGCTCGCATCTTCAGGAACTCTGGTCTGTTTCAAAAGCTGCAGGAAGGGACTTTATTCCCAGACCAGAAAATAACTGTTGGGGATGTTGAAATGCCTATATGTATCCTTGGGGACCCAGCCTACCCCTTAATGCCATGGCTCATGAAGCCGTACACAGGCAGCCTGGACAGTAGTCAGGAGCTGTTCAGCTACAGGCTGAGCAAGTGCAGAATGGTGGTAGAATGTGCATTTGGACGTTTAAAGGCGCGCTGGCGCAGTTTACTGACTCGCTTAGACCTCAGTGAAACCAGTATTCCCACTGTTATTACTGCTTGCTGTGCACTCCACAATATCTGTGAGAGTAAGGGGGAGACGTTTATGGCGGGGTGGGAGGTTGAGGCAAATCGCCTGGCTGCTGGTTACGCGCAGCCAGACACCAGGGCGGTTAGAAGAGCACAGGAGGGCGCGGTACGCATCAGAGAAGCTTTGAAAACCAGTTTCATGACTGGCCAGGCTACAGTGTGAAAGTTCTGTTTGTTTCTCCTTGATGAAACCCCCCACCCCTTGGTTCACTCTACTTCCCTGTAAGCTAACCACCCTCCCCTCCTCCCTTCAATCACCGCTTGCAGAGGCAATAAAGTCATTGTTGCTTCACATTCATGCATTCTTTATTCATTCATCACACAAATAGGGGGATGACTACCAAGGTAGCCCAGGAGGGGTGGTGGAGGAGGGAAGGAAAATGCCACACAGCACGTTAAGCACAGCATTTTAAAAGTTTACAACTTTAAAATTTATTGAATGCCAGCCTTCTTTTTTTGGGGCAATCCTCTGTGGTGGAGTGGCTGGTTGGCCGGAGGCCCCCCCACCGCGTTCTTGGGCGTCTGGGTGTGGAGGCTATGGAACTTGGGGAGGAGGGCGGTTGGTTACACAGGGGCTGTAGTGGCAGTCTGTGCTCCAGCTGCCTTTGCTGCAGCTCAACCATACACTGGAGCATACTGGTTTGGTCCTCCAGCAGCCTCAGCATTGAATCCTGCCTCCTCTCATCACGCTGCCGCCACATTTGAGCTTCAGCCCTCTCTTCAGCCCGCCACTTACTCTCTTCAGCCCGCCACCTCTCCTCCCGGTCATTTTGTGCTTTTCTGCACTCTGACATTATTTGCCTCCACGCATTCGTCTGTGCTCTGTCAGTGTGGGAGGACAGCATGAGCTCGGAGAACATTTCATCGCGAGTGCGTTTTTTTTTCTTTCTAAGCTTCACTAGCCTCTGGGAAGGAGAAGATCCTGTGATCATTGAAACACATGCAGCTGGGTGGAGAAAAAAAAGGGACAGCAGTATTTAAAAAGACACATTTTATAAAACAGTGGCTACACTCTTTCAGGGTAAACCTTGCTGTTAACATTACATACATAGCACATGTGCTTTCTTTACAAGGTCGCATTTTGCCTCCCCCTACCACGTGGCTACCCCCTCAACCTTCCCCCCTCCCTGTGGCTAACAGCGGGGAACATTTCTGTTTAGCCACAGGCAAACAGCCCAGCAGGAATGGGCTCCTCTGAGTGTCCCCTGAAGAAAAGCACTCTATTTCAACCAGGTGACCATGAATTATATCTCACTCTCCTGAGGATAACACAGAGAGATAAAGAACGGATGTTGTTTGAATGCCAGCAAACATACACTGCAATGCTTTGTTCTACAATGATTCCCGAGTACATGTTACTGGCCTGGAGTGGTAAAGTGTCCTACCATGAAGAACGCAATGAGGCTGCCCTCCCCAGAAACCTTTTGCAAAGGCTTTAGGAGTACATCTGGGAGAACCGCAAATGCCAGGGCAAAGTAATCCTTTCACATGCTTGCTTTTAAACCATGTATAGTATTTTAAAAGGTACACTCACCAGAGGTCCCTTCTCCACCTGCTGGGTCCAGGAGGCAGCCTTGGGTGGGTTCGGGGGGTACTGGCTCCAGGTCCAGGGTGAGAAACAGTTCCTGGCTGTCGGGAAAACCGGTTTCTCCGCTTGCTTGCTGTGAGCTATCTACAACCTCATCATCATCATCATCTTCTTCATCCCCAAAACCTGCTTCCATATTGCTTCCATCTCCATTGAAGGAGTCAAACAACACGGCTGGGGTAGTGGTGGCTGAACCCCCTAAAATGGCATGCAGCTCATCATAGAAGCGGCGTGTTTGGGGCTGTGACCCAGAGCGGCCGTTCGCCTCTCTGGTTTTCTGGTAGGCTTGCCTCAGCTCCTTCAGTTTCACACGGCACTGCTTCGGGTCCCTGTTATGGCCTCTGTCCTTCATGCCCTGGGAGATTTTGACAAAGGTTTTGGCATTTCGAAAACTGGAACGGAGTTCTGATAGCACGGATTCCTCTCCCCAAACAGCGATCAGATCCCGTACCTCCCGTTTGGTCCATGCTGGAGCTCTTTTGCGATTCTGGGACTCCATCATGGTCACCTGTGCTGATGAGCTCTGCATGGTCACCTGCAGCTTGCCACGCTAGCCAAACAGGAAATGAGATTCAAAAGTTCGCGGTTCTTTTCCTGTCTACCTGGCCAGTGCATCTGAGTTGAGAGTGCTGTCCAGAGCGGTCACAATGGAGCACTCTGGGATAGCTCCCGGAGGCCAATACCGTCGAATTGTGTCCACAGTACCCCAAATTCGAGCCGGCAAGGCCGATTTAAGCACTAATCCACTTGTCAGGGGTGGAGTAAGGAAATCGATTTTAAGAGCCCTTTAAGTCGAAATAAAGGGCTTCATCGTGTGGACGGGTTCAGGTTTACATCGATTTAATGCTGCTACATTCGACCTAAAGTCCTAGTGTAGACCAGGGCTGTGGGTGTGTGCGTTGATAAGTCAGTGAGCTGCTGCTGTTAGGTTTAAGAACTGGCCTACTGACTTCCCCAGGCAGGGTGGTCCATCAGTCAGCTTAGCTAGCTTAGAACATCAGAAATACTGAACAGCGCAGCTGAGGGTCTTACCCCTGACACTACAGCATGAATTAGGATACCAGGATATATGGACCACTATTCTGATCCAGTCTAATTAATCCAGCAGTTCTCAAACTGGGGGTCCCAACCCAAAAGGAGGTCACAAGAATATTTTTTGGGGGGGGGTCACGTGAGCGTGGCAGCTGCTGGCTGGTCGCTCAGCTCTAAAAAGCAACGCAAATGTAAGAGTGGCATGGTATTGGGTGGGGGTGTGGTCACAGCCTGAAATATTTTCAAAGGGGGTCCCAGCAAAAAAAAGTTGGAAAACCCCTTATGTCTTTGGAGCTGGATGAAAACTTGGTTAGTTTCCCAGAGAGGACAGTGTTAGATGTTTGGTCATGGAAATACTGGTGACAGGTTGGACTCCGTGGGAGCTGTCTGCTGTGTTTTGGAACCCAAGTGAGCACAAGCCTGAAAGATGGGAAAAAGCTGCAGAGTTCTGAACTGGGCCTCAACTTCCCAAAGCTGGGGTACTTTTGTTTCGGCCCATGATAGAGAAGTCCGTGGTGCATCCATCTGTCCACCCTGGACTTCATAGCTTTTGTCACTGATGCTTGCAGTATCTGCCAGCTGGGAATCAGAACTTGGGATTCTAACACTGGCTTGTGTTGCTGCTCCTGCTCATGGGGGAGGTATGAAATTAGAAGAGGAAAGGCACTCTTGTGCTCCCTGTTGAGATATAAAGCTAACAATATGCTGTGCTATCAAGGTTGCCCACACATTAGCACATCCACATCAAGGTAAACAGCAGTCATTAGTTGCCTTTGGCCAACATGCAGATCAGTCTATCCCTGGCACATTAAGGAAGTGTTAATCGAGGAGTAATCCTGACACCACCTTGAATCCTAGGCTTGCAGCCTTCAATCAAAATGTAAAGAGGCTGTGAAATAATAAACCCGTGTGAAGCTTTCGTTTTGAAATCCAAAACCGTGCAAAGCTTTCCGGGTGTGGGAGCGTGTAAAAAACATCAAAACTTGGGCTAGGCTTACTGGGAAGTATGCTTACAACTGAGAACTTTTGAATGAACTTGGGGCCTAGTTTTGAGCAAATCTGGCCCAGAGTTTCAAAAAGAGGCTTTGGTCAAGTTCTAAGTGAGCCTACGGCCTCGTCTTCAGCCAGCCTGGGGCAAAGTTATATGGAAAGATCAGGGCCAAATTCTGAATCAATCTAAGGCCTAGTTATCAATGAGTCTCAGGTGAAGTTACAGTGAGAGACAAGGGGCAAGTATTGAGAGATCCTAAGGCCTAGTCTGTGGCTAGGGTTAAGGTGAATCTGAGTTTTGGGGTGAACCTTGGGATGGAGTTTCACAGAGACTAAGGCCAAGTTCTGAGAGAGTCAGGGGCAGAGTTTCAAAGGGGTCCAGGGCCTAGTTTCCACTGTGGCCCATGTAATGTACTGGCTTTGTGTGTGAGAGAGTATGGAGATGGTTTCTAATGGTTGCCTGGAGAGGAGATAAGAAATCTACTACTTTGGGACATTAATGTATCCCCATGAACTGTGTGTGGATTCCCTTGCCCAGGTTAGCTCTTTCCATGGTAATGCTCCTGTTTTCCCCAGGAGCCCACAGGACACTTTCAGCAGCTCCAGGTGGATTCACTGATGGGGAGGAGGATTGGACATTGATGGGGCCAGGGTAAGAGTGGGTGGGCTGAGGGTGATGCTAGGAGAGAATGTGCATGGTCTCCCCACTCCATGTGGAGACTTATCCGGGGAAATAAGACCATCCCAGGCTGTTTTATCTTCCTGCAGCCAACCACCCCCTCCAAGAGGTGTGTCTGGGACAGCTGTCAGCTGCAGAAGCCCAGCCAGCGAAGCCCCTTAAAAACAGTGGGAGGAGAAGGTAACCAAGGACAGTGATCCAGTATGGAGGGAGAGGGTTCTGACCTCCATGGATCTCCCAGGATTCAGGGCGTTTGTGGCCTATTTTACAGCAGGGGTGGGGCACGGGGAAATTCCTGGATTCCCCAGATGAACAAATGGGATGAAACTCTATGAAGAACTGAGATTTCCTCCACCATAGTCCCCAAATGATTCTTTATAGTATTTATTACTTGTGAGCAATCCAGAATGTAAGCAAGTAAAGACACAACCACCTGCTGCAAAGCGCTTACAGTCTAAATGCAGTTCTCATTCCGTTCAAATGCTATGCACCTGTGTTTCTGGAGCTTGACAGGACAGGTTTATAGCTCCAGCTCTGCAGCTTGCCTGCAATTTATATCCTGAGTCCGCTGTCTGAAGCGAATGGATCCCTTACACCAAGAGTGATTTTCAAGCCAGGCCAGGCCAATTTATGGTTTGGCACTGAGAGTTGTGTTGAAATGTGGCCAGCTGAAATGAGTGTTGCTTTGAGGTTGATTCTGAACCTGAAACTCAAGGCGAGAGAAGAGGAAGTAGGCAGGGAGCACCCATGTGGGCTGACAAAAAATGGCTCACACAGACTAGAATGACTGAGCTTCACACATCTAACCCACTGAATAGGGCAGTGGCTTTTTAATTATTTCTACTGCTAACTTACCCTCTTTCTCCTGTCCCATTCAATTAATTATTAATTATTATTATTTTAATTACCATAGTGCGTAGAAACCCTAATCAAGGACCAGGACTCCATGGTGCTGGGTCTTGTTGGTGGCTAGTGAGATACAGGAAGTCAGACTATATTATCTGGTGGTCCCTTCTAGCTTGAAATTCTGTGGATGGTTCTAAACCCAGAACATAAGATTGTTGGTCCCTGTCCCAAACCGCTTGCCATGTCAGTTCAAGACAAGTGCCAATGGATGGATACAGATTGGGGAGGACAAGGAAACAATGAGACAATATTTTGTGCGATTACAATAGAAATAATAAACGCCCGTGAACTGTAGTCCCTGGGTAACTTCCCGGTGACCCAATGAGTAAATTGTTCTCTGAGACAGGCAGCTTGGGGTCAGAGTTGGAAGGGGGGGACCTTCCCCTTACAATGCAATCCTCAGAATGGGAAAAAAAGACAGAAAATCACTGACACAGCAATAATTGGCAGGCTGTACAATGATTTCACATCAGGCTCATCTTCATGCTCCACGTTAATATATATATATATATATGTGTAGACTTCCATCATTTGCACCTAATTTAGCAAAACGAGGACCAAAATCCATGGAAAGACTTGACCAAGCAGCAGAGCCATAATTTGCCTCTGAATTGCAGGTGAATAGTTATTTGCTCAAGAAAATATATTTGTTTTTAAACATCTCATTAATGCTGATGTAACTGTGGCTCGATAAAAATGGGAAGACAGCAATAGCAGGTTAGCAAATATGTGTTGTGAGCGTAATATCTTTGGTCTGCGTAAATGATGTTTGTTCTAAGAGAGGAGGGATAGCTCAGTGGTTTGAGCCTTGGCTGCTAAACCCAGGGTTGTGAGTTTGATCCTTGAGGGGGCCGTTTAGGGATCTGGGGCAAAAATTGGGGATTGGTCCTGCTCTGAGCAGGGGGTTGGACTAGATGACCTCCTCAGGTCCCTTCCAACCCTGATAGTCTATGATTCTAGGGCAGCTGTGTAAAATGAACAGCTCTATGCTCCATGAACCAGAAATGAAAAGATATGGTTAGGGGGCACTAGGGTGACCAGATGCCCTGATTTGATAGGGACAGTTCTGATTTTTGGGTCTTTTTCTCACATAGGCCTCTATTACCCCTCAGCTCCTGTCCCGATTTTTGACACTTGCTATCTGGTCTAGGGGGCACGGATGGGCTTCTGGCTTTGTGGAGGGGAGGCAGGCTGATCTCAGGGTAGCAAAATTGGCAATGGGGTGAAATAGTGAATTGGAGAGTAGTGGAGATTGCTGGGCAGCGTGGGGGTGTGTGTGTGGGGCGGGGGGCGGGGTGGTGGGTGGGAAAGGTGCGGGGTTCCAGGCAAAGAATCCAGCTCTGTTCTTGTTTTGTTTTCTTATTACCCCATCCTCCCACCCACCTGTGAGCTTGTTGCATCTGTCACTGTTCTGGGCTAGCTGCACCTCTGACCCCTTCTCCAATCTCTCTGAGTGCACATCCACAGGTACCCCCCCAGGTGTCCGGCCTCGTGTCTTTTCCTCCCCTGGGTGGAATCCTGTGATTCTCCCACGCTTCGCGTGGGTCCCCGGCTACAGTATCCTGTGACCCTGTGCTTACTCAGGTGGTCTGACTGAGTTTGGTATCTGTGGTTCTTCCCTTCGGAAATGTGTGACCAGTGGATGACAGTGACCCAAAACAACCTTCTTAGAAGTATTGTTTACTTCACCCGAAGACCCATAGGCGCTGACTTTTAGTGCTCCACCCCCTGCCCTGAGGCCTCGCCCTCACCCCGCCTCTTTCTCCCCCCACTCCGCCCCCTCTTCCCGGCCCCCATCCGCTGCTCGCTGCTCTCCGCCCGCCCCCAAGCTGCTCCCCCAGCTGCCAAACAGCTGATTGGCAGCACCCCGCTGAAGAGCTGCGGCTGGTGGGTGCTGTGCACCCACAATTTTTTTTCTGTGGCTGCTCCAGCCCTGGAGCACCCACAGCGTTGGCGCCTATTGTAGGAACAAAGCGTAGCGTAAGAGAAAAAGGATTTTAAAGCAATTAAAGGTCTGTATGCATGTCTATTGTAACTAGCTACCTAAGCAGGCCTATCTTACCCCCCTTCCAGCCCTAACCTCTAGGGGCTGGGGCTGCTCCCCTTAGCTCTCTCCTCCCTGTTCTTGAGGGACTGTATTTAAATCAAACCAAAGTTATTTGCTCTCTCTGCTCACATGCTTGGACCTTTTGCCCACGGTGAGCTGCCTGGGGGGTCAAGTCAGAGCATCAAGGAAAATGGCTCTTGCATTGTCTCTCAAGGAGCTGCTGTGAAGTATATGTTAGGAAACCTCCCTCGTCCTGGATGCATTTCCTGACTTTCCTATTACTAAATTAACTTCATATGAGAGCTGGGTAAATAACTGATTTTTCAGGTGACTGGCAGTTCCAAAAAATTGAAAAACAAATTGGTCCAGCCTGTACCAAATCTGCTTCGGTCGAGCTGAAACGAACCATTTCATGTCTGGGCTCTATTTCACTTAATAGCAAAGGAAATAAAGGGCTGGGAGAGGAAGAGCCAAAGACCACCCTGTGCCTTTTAGTCCACTGGTTAGAGCACTCACCTAAGATAAAGCAGACCCAGGGTCAGTTCCCCCTCTACCTGAAATGGAGCAAGGATTTGAACTTGGGTTTTCCACACTGCAAGTGAGGGACCTAACCACTGGGCTAAAACTTATGAGGTAGGACTCCTCCCCCGCCCAGCTCCACATTTTGAAAGTGGCATCTAAGTCCCCCAACTTGTTTTTGGCCGAGTCTGTTCAGTGAATAAGTGTCAAATTCACAACTAGTTTTGGGTCGACTGAAACTGTATTTTTCAGCGAATTAAACTGTTTGTCTGAAAGATTTCAGCAGCTCCACCCTGGAGACATAGGGCTAGAAAGGACTGCCAGGGTCATCTAGTAGAACCCCCTGGCAAGGTGCACGATTGGACCTCTGAAGACCATCCAGTCTATTCCCTGTGCTGAGACAGGATGAAGTATACCTAGGCCATCCTGACAGGTATATATTAATTCAAAGCACAAGGCTACAAGTAGATTATCTCTTCATTTTCCTAATGGGTATTGAAGCGTCCCACTTGGTAACTTCATAGAATCATAGAATCTCAGGGTTGGAAGGGACCTCAGGAGGTCATCTAGTCCAACCCCCTGCTCAAAAGCAGGACCCATCCCCAATTAAATCATCCCAGCCAGGGCTTTGTCAAGCCTGACCTTAAAAACTTATAAGGAAGGAGATTCCACCACCTCCCTAGGCAACGCATTCCAGTGTTTCACCACCCTCCTAGTGAAAAAGTTTTTCCTAATATCCAACCTAAACCTCCCCCACTGCAACTTGAGACCATTACTCCTTGTCCTGTCCTCTTCCACCACTGAGAATAGTCTAGAACCATCCTCTCTGGAACCACCTCTCAGGTAGTTGAAAGCAGCTATCAAATCCCCCCTCATTCTTCTCTTCCGCAGACTAAACAATCCCAGTTCGCTCAGCCTCTCCTCATAAGTCATGTGTTCCAGACCCCTAATCATTTTTGTTGCCCTTCGCTGGACTCTTTCCAATTTATCCACATCCTTCTTATACCAACTGATCCCCATTCAGTAACCCAGTCACTTCTCATCCCCAGAAGCTGTCATCCTTGCTGTGTCCTTACAATACAGAATTGCCGCATCAGGGCTCCTCTCCTGCTTTTCCTCCCCTTTCCCTTCATCATCATCCTCAGATACAGCAGCACTGGCCTCTTCCTCTGCCTGCATCAAATCCTTCGTTTCCTTTTCCCAGGGAAACAAGTTCCCGTTCTCTGTAACAGAAGGAGAAGCAATGAAAGGTAACAATTATCTCTTCCCATCTGTGTGCACGTAAATGGTCTCTAATAATAATAGTACTTAGCACTCTTCATCTTCAAAGTGCTGTACAGGCGTTAACTAATTAAGCTGCACAGCACCCCGCATGTAGCGAGGTAAGGATTGGAACAAATCCATGCCCACCTAGGACTTCACAGCTGTCAGCAAGCTGGAAATTTGGGCCCCAGAGAGCTGCTTGTGCTCTTAGTTTGTGCTCTTTTAATACGGTTTTTACATATGTGTTTCCAGAGCTTTCCCCCTTTTTAAAAAATGAAAAACAACCCCACCCCCCAACAATATTCCATCATGTGCAACCATTTCCTGGACAGCAACAGAACACTGACTTGCGCTGCACGTGGAATCAATGCGTTCCGTACACATCGGTCTGTCTCAGGGTTTTATACTGCCACCCACCCCGGTGCCATCGGAGCGCCTTACACTTAATAGCAATAGCGACATAGGCGGCCGGGAGGGAGGCTGACCCCCGGCCCCTCCCCTTCTGCCCCTTCTCCCCGCAGGAGCCCAGAGCACCCCCACTGCAGTCCCGAGCCCCGGGGAGCCGGGTGGCATGGTCATAGAATCATAGAATCATAGAATCTCAGGGTTGGAAGGGACCTCAGGAGGTCATCGAGTCCAACCCCCTGCTCAAAGCAGGACCGATCCGCAATTAAATCATCCCAGCCAGGGCTTTGTCAAGCCTGACCTTAAAAACTTCTAAGGAAGGAGATTCCATTACCTCCTGAGGTAACGCATTCCAGTGTTTCACCACCCTCCTAGTGAAAAAGTTTTTCCTAATATCCAACCTAAACCTCCCCCACTGCAACTTGAGACCATTACTCCTTGTCCTGTCATCCGGTACCACTGAGAATAGTCTAGATCCATCCTCTTTGGAACCCCCTTTCAGGTAGTTGAAAGCAGCTATCAAATCCCCCCTCATTCTTCTCTTCTGTAGACTAAACAATCCCAGTTCCCTCAGCGCCCCAAGCGCCCCAAGCACCTGGTGGGCGGCGTGGCCCCAGGGCCGGCCGCCCTGAGCCCCAGTGGCAGGCCGGCCTGCCCCAGCCCCAGCCAGGGAAGAGCGGGAACTGCAGAAGGGGGCCTGGAGGCAGATTGTGGGCAGGGCCATGCCAGGCTGTTTTGGGAGGCACAGTCTCCCTCGGCCTATGATACCCGCCGCCCATGAATAGCAAAGTCCCCAGATGACTTCATGGAGGCCCTAACATTTCTCCCTTTTCAAGGCAAGAGCTCTGCTTGGGGTAGGGCATTTGTTTGTTAGCTTTCCTCTTTGTAATTTTTACAGTTATGCCAAAGCAAACATCCTTGAAACCCAGACATCAAGCAGTAACAGCATAGTAGAAGGCAAAAACCTCAAGAGAGTTGAACAGTTCATTTACCTGGGCAGCGCCATAGTAGCCAATGGAGACCTCAAGAAAGAAAGGCTAGGAAAGGCATCCAGAGCTTTCACTAAACTCAGCAATGTATGGAGATCAAAGACCTACAGTACCAAAACAAAACAAAATTTTCAATTCAGACTCAATCTCAGTGCTAACAGACTGCTGCGAGAGCTGGAGATCTATTCAACAGTTAGATAGAAAACTAGCTGCCTGTGAAAGATTATGGGCTTTGGATGGGGAGACTTTATCACCAACAAAGAGATCCGAGAAATCACCAACCTGCTGTTTGTCTCCACTACAGCCGGAAGGAAGCATTGGGCATATTTGGGGTATGTACTCCAGATGCCAACACACAGACTCCCATAGGAAGGTGTCAAGTGGAAACCAACTGGTGTAAGGAAATGAGGGTGCCCAAGAGAAATCTTAAGAAAAACCCTTGCAGGGAGGGCAGAGCAGTTGATATCAGCACCATAGAGCAGATAGACCCAGCAGCTAATGACAAAGATGGGTGGAGGAGATTGGTTTCTGCCTGTGCACCAACATTGGCATGAGAAGGACAGAATAATAATAAATATTTGTACACAATCAAATGAAGGTGCAGCCGATTAGATCTGGACATCTGAAACAGCAGCTCTGGGAAAAGCATCAACTGCTCCTATTCAGCACAGTGGACATTAATTCTGAATCCCAGGATGACTGTCTAAGCCTCAACACTGTTAAATGTTTCCTGGCTGACAAAGTCCCATAAGAAAGAAGAGGGACAATCATATGATACAGATATTATTATTTATTTGTAGGGTAGGGGTACCTAGAAGCCTCAACCAATATCAGGGCCCCCTGGGGCTAGATGCTGCACAAACACATAGTGAAGAACAAAAAGAACAGGAGTACTTGTGGCACCTTAGAGACTAACAAATTTATTTGAGCATAAGCTTTCGTGGGCTACAGCCCACTTCATCAGATACACAGAATGGAACATATAGTAAGAAGATATATATATACATACGGAGAACATGAAAAGGTGGAGTAAGAGGCTAATTAATTAAGATGAGCTATTATCAGCAGGAGAAAAAACAGCGAAGAACAGTCCTGCCTAGAAGAGTCCAGTTCCCTATCCACTAGGACATACTGTCTCTGATGTAATCACTGTAAGTGTCCTTTCATTTTGGCTAAAGCTGTTTGGGAATTTTCCAAGAAAACATTTTTTCATCGGAAAATGATGATTTGGTGAAACCAAAACTATTCACAGGAAAGGGCCTGTCACAGTGAAACCCAAGTCATTTTTTAAAAAAAATGTTTTTGAAATTGTCTCAATGTCCCCTTCTGACGCTTTCAAAATGAAAAGTTTTGGGTTTGGGTTCAAAATGACTTTTTGTTTCAGCATTTTAATTTGTTTTTTTTTTTTAAGTTTGAAAACAAAACGCTTCAAAATGAACAAAATGAAACATTTCAATTGATCTGGTTAAACAATGTGTGTGTGTGTGGGGGGTTAATATCAGTTTGAGAAAATCTTTAAGATTTTTTTTTTTGGTCCCAATTTGTACAAGAAAAAATGCTGACAACTCAAAAACTCCCAACGGAGGGGAAAGCTGTTTCCCACACAGCTCTAACTTTAGTGTCGTGTAGGTGGAGCTTGAGTTGTGGGTGGGCCTTAGGAGAATACCAACACTTACTTTGTCCAGTCTGACCCCCAGTTGTAAACCCCACCCAGACTGAATGGTAGCCATGCTGGCTACCAGCCATACGTAGGAATAATTTTTGGAAAGTTCTATGGCCTGTGTTATATAGGAGTCAAACTATGTGATCACAGTGGACCCTTCTGGCCATAGAATCAATGAATGTATGAATAAGCCCAGTTGCTGAAAATACTTTCAGACCATGGTCAATTTCCCAAAGCACACCTGCCTTAAAGGGACAAAGTACAAAGACCAGGAGATGAGACTAGTGCCTTAAAACTTTTTGTTGCAACTTTAAGAGAGAGAGAGAGAGAGAGAGAGAGAGAGAGAGAGAATATCCTTAATTACTAAAGAATAATTCTTGAACTGAAGGACACTGTGAAAGAGTTAGAACAGTTAAGCATATAAGATCTACTGCTCGTAGCAAAAATATATTTGAAAAGAAGGAAAGAGGCAGCACACAAATTCTCCAAAGCGATGCTATTGTTCATCAATTCAATGCCATAGTCTGCTCCCAGTGCAAAGTGTCGCTGCTAATTAAACCAAAGCAGGTGCTGACAGGGCCCTTTCTACTTCTTGGGGAAGTCAGGGAGGATTTTGGGGAGCAGCCAATGTTTTTGCCTTTGTAATGATCACTTTACTGAGTTAAAGGGAAGGGGAAACGGAAGCAAATACCTAAAAGCAAAGGAAAAGAGGAAAACACGTCTTCTCAGCTGAAGATGATGAAGCCGGGAAGTGATAAAGCCTTTAAAACAGCCTTTCGTTCACAGTGTAATTGGATTTCATGTGTTGGCGGCAAGCGATGATTATTCTTCCTCAAATAAAACACTCTCACATAAGTGATGACCGTGTAGAATTACCATGGCTAAGGAGTTTAATGGTGAGGATGCTTTGCACAACTCCAGCATCTTTCATCCAAGGATCCAAAAGTGCTTTACGCACAGTAATTAGCTGTGTTTCCCAACACCCCTCTGAGGACACCCCTCTGCCTGTTAGGACTGACAGTCCTAAGATCTGGATTCTGTCATTGTAATGCACCTTGAGTGAAATCCTGGCCCCAATGAAGTCAGTGGCAAAACTCCTCTTGACTTCAGTGGAGCCAGGATTCACCCCTTGTGTCCCCACAGAAAAGTGCTTCTAACAATATATTGGTGGTGTTTGGGTTTAGACATGTTTCGGGCAAGGCTAACCATGATGTCCTCCACCGTGCTAGCTTCCACTAGTGCCGTGCCCCTGTGAATGGGGACTGCTGATCTGATAGCCCCAGTGCTGCAAATAGTTCTCCCACTGCCGTCCCAAAGTTCTGTGGTCACTGCTTAAGTGGTCTGCCAGGTCTGCTCTCTGCACTCCATTCCCCCGTGGTCATATTGAGTGGAAGCCGCTTGCCTGTATGAACAGCGCTGTGCACACCATGGAGCAGAGCTGCATGGTCTTTTCACAGTGATCGACCCTTCCTCCTCCTGCTTTCACGTCATCTGATTCTACTGGAGGCCTGTCGCAGAAGAATTCATCCCATGAACTTGCTGCCCACTGGTCTAAAGCCACTGTACAGGGACCGATGGATATCTGCTGTTTCAGGACCCAGGACAATAATAGCAGGTCTGTCTTCTGGCTGAAAACGTGCCCCTTTTACAATGAATTGGGTGGAATCCTTGGAACTCCTCCTACCGCGGAGCCAGAATTGCTTCTGGACAGCCCTGAAACACCACGCAGAGCCTTGGTGGTGAGGCTGAGGAGGGGAACATCAGTTCTCTGGACCCGGCGGCTGCCAGGCTTAGAGATGACAGGCATATTGCTGGGATCTCTGCATCTATTTGTTGAGACCCAAGGTTCAGAGACAACAGCGAGGGCAGGAGGAAGGGGCCTATTTTACAGGCTGGAGAGATGAGGGAAGAGTTTTCTGCATACTTACGTGAAAGTAGAGAGATAGCCCACACAAGGGTGGAAGTGCCCACCTTTCCCCCTTACTCTGACAGTCCTCACTATCACTGCCTACCTGGTTTGGTTCTCCGTTAAGCTCAGCCTCCCCCTTGGTAAGCCCCCCGTTTGGGCTGCATGGGCCACAGTGCCTAGTCAGGGCAGTAGTGCCTGGTGCAGTATCCATACCAATGGGCCAAACCATGCCACATGGTGAAAAAGATATCAAATCAGTACACAGGAACCACAGTTTGATGTCTAAGACTGGAGGATTTTGTTGCACGGAATGATACAGTGGACACCGTGGTCAATGCACCTCCATCACAATGTATCTATTGGCCTGTGTTCCCCTGCAGCGCTCATCTCTGTGGCACAGCATGGCAGCAGCTTAACAGTGCATGCCAGTGCCCCATAATAGCTCAGAAGGGGAAAATCAATCAATAGATTGATATAATGCACGTATAATATAAAGGGTTCAAATACTACAGTGACGGGCGGCAGTATCACACCGTCAGACAGATAACCTGAATAATGCTTTTCGTGTTCAAAGTGCTCTATACATGCCTCCTTGTTAAAGAAGAGCCTAATAATTGAAACTGCAGGGAGAAATGAAGGAAGCAGAGTGCAATTTACCCTGGATGAACACACTTCCAAATTACCTTTGTAAAAATGTACCAGAGGATCTTTACACTTAGCTAAATCTGCAGAGAGGGAAAGGTTTCAGAGTAACAGCCGTGTTAGTCTGTATTTGCAAAAAGAAAAGGAGGACTTGTGGCACCTTAGAGACTAACCAATTTATTTGAGCATAAGATTTCGTGAGCTACAGCTCACTTCATCGGATGCATGCTGTGGAAAGTACAGAAGACGTTTTTATACACACAAACCATGAAAAAATGGGTGTTTACCACTACAAAAGGTTTTCTCTCCCCCCACCCCACTCTCCTGCTGGTAATAGCTTATGTAAAGTGATCACTCTCCTTACAATAAAAAGAAAAGGAGTACTTGTGGCACCTTAGAGACTAACCAATTTATTTGAGCATAAGCTTTCATGAGCTACAGCTCACTTCATCGGATGCATACTGTGGAAACTGCAGAAGACATTATATACACAGAGACCATGAAACAATACCTCCTCCCATCCCACTCTCCTGCTGGTAATAGCTTATCTAAAGTGATCACTCTCCTTACAATGTGTATGATAATCAAGTTGGGCCATTTCCAGCACAAATCCAGGTTTTCTCACCCTCCTCCGCCCCACCCCCAACTCACTCTCCTGCTGGTAATAGGATGCATCCGATGAAGTGAGCTGTAGCTCACGAAAGCTTATGCTCAGATAAATTGGTTAGTCTCTAAGGTACCACAAGTACTCCTTTTCTTTTTACTGACTGACTGGAGAGGAAATTTGCCCAGTTCTTAAAGTCCCTTGGTGGGAGAGAGATTTTCATTCAGTGTGAGGGCTGTGACTGCGGGAGGAGCTGCCGAGTGCTGCGGCAGGAGGCTCTGTTAGAGTGAATTCTCCCATGCGTCCTTCAGTGAATCAGGACAGAAACTACCAGAGAGAGCGTGAAACTTCGGGGAAAGGTTCTCTCGGCCTAGATCCTCCTCTCAGGGCTGCAGCTCTCATTGGCCTGCTCTCTGCTCACTGTCAGAGGTCACTGAGCGGGAGAAGCCCTCCTTGTCCTGGCGTGATACAGACAGTCCTAAGATCTTGAACAGAATGGAACCTCTTAATAGGCTTTTTGGAGCTCCTGAAAACAAACCTCTTGAAAGCTGAAAAAGCTGGGTCAGCTGCTTTTCCATTATCCATTTGTACTACAGGAGCAGCTAGAGGCCCCAGCTAAGCGGATGGTGCTGCTGTGCTTGGCGCTGTACAGGCACACAGTAAGAAGCAGTCCCTGCACCAGGAGCTTGCAATCTCAATAGACAAGAGAGAGAAAGAAAGCATCTGTGCCTCCATTATACAGATTGGGAAGCGAGGCAGAGAGAGAGAGATGATTAAGTGACTTACGCAAGGTCACACAAGGAGTCTGTGGCAGAGGTTGCATTGAAGCTGGGTTTCCCGAGCCCCAGTCTAGTGCCCGCACCCGCAGTCCGCCCTTCCTCTCTTTTCCCTCTTGCTCCCCATTGTTTATCTTTGAGGCAGTTCCCTCTGCACTGTCACATCAGCACTCTGTAGATGGCTGTGCTCGTGGGCCACCCAGCCCAAGTTTGCAGAGCTGAATGTGGAGTCGGCTGTGAGCCAGAATTCTTGACACAAACATCCCTGGCTGTCCACTCCATGTCCCACCTCTCCAGACTCTGGAAACAAACCTCATAGCTTGTCTCTCTTCCTGAAACCGGCTGTATCAAAGCCCCAGCTCTGAACTCCCTCACAGTTTGTGGTATTTTGAAATCTGGATCAGAATTTTACAGTTGGGGACCATCTCTGCTCATGAGCCTCACCTAATTCAGAAAAGCAGCCAAAGTATAGGGTGCCTCACTGACCCAAACAAAAAAATTAATGGTAACCAGTTATATATATATACTTCATGCTTTTAAAGGGCCAGTTTCACAAAGCTGAAAGCAGTTATGAACCATTTCAGATGGGAGGAAGAATTTAATCAGAAAAAACGTGAATGATAATTGAGAATTGTGTAAGAACACTTTACTAAATATTCCAAAAGCCACAGTCCCACAAACAAGAAAGAAGGCTGCACTGCTTAAAAAACTGACCTAGTTTAGAGGGGAAGAGAAAGCAGCTAGAAAAATTATATATAAAACAACTGGAAGAAAGGGGATCATAAAGAAGTTATAAATAGGAAGTTAGGAATTGAAGAAAATTGATAAGGGAAGCAAAGGGGCACAAGGCAAAATCTATGTCCAGCAGAGTTAAGGACAACAACAAGGAGTTTTTTAATTATATTAGGAACAAAAATAATCCTAACAATAGTATTGGCCCATCACTAGCTAGAAATGGTAGAACTATCAATAATAATGCAAAAAAGGCAGAACAGTTCAATAAAACTATTCTGTTTTTGGGAGAAAAAACAGATGATGTGGTCATATAATATCATAATGAAGACATTCTTTCCATGCCACTAGTATCTCAGGAGGCTCTTAAACAGCAGCTACTAAAGTTAGACATTTTAAAATCAGCACATCTAGAACATTTTCATCAAAGAGTTTTAAAAGAGTTGACTGGTGAGCTAATTGGGCTGTTAATGTTGATTTTTCAGTATGTCTTGGAATGCTGGGAAGTTCCAGAAGACAGGAAAAAGGATAATGTTGGGCCAGTATTTAAAACGGGTAAAGGGGATGACCCAGGTAATTATAGGCCTGCCAGTTTGACATCAGTCCCGGACAAGATAATGAAGCAGCTGATTTGGGACTAGATAAATAAAGAACTAAAGGAGGGTAATATTATTAAGGCCAATCAACATAAGTTTATAGAAAATAGATCCTCTCAAACTAGTTTGCTATTTTTTTCATGAGATTACAGGTTTGGTTGAAAAGGGTATTCGTGTTGATGTAATAGACTTCTAGAAGCCATTTGATTTGGTACCACATAACATTCCGATTAAAAAACTAGAATGATACAAAATTAATATGGAACACTTTAAATAGATTAAAAACTGGCTAACTGATAAGTCTCAAAATGTAATTGTAAACTGGGAATCATTATGGAGCGTGTCTTTCTAGTGGGGTCATGCAGGGACTGGTTCTTGGCTTTATGCTATTTAAATTTTCATCAATGACCTGGAAGAAAACACAGAATTGTCACTGATAAAATTTGCAGACAACACCACAAATTGGCCGAGTGGTAAATAATGAAGAGGCCAGGTCACTGATACATAGTAACCAGGATCGCTTGGTAAGTCGGGAACAAAGAATATAGGCCATACGTACATGATGGGGGATGCTATCATAGGAAACAGTGACTCTGAAAAAGAGTTGGGGGTTGTGGTGGATAATCAGCTGAACACTAGCTCCCAGTGTGATGCTGTGGCCAAAAAGGCTAATGTGATCCTGGCATACGTGGACATGGGAATCTTGAGTAGAAGTAGAGAGGTTATTTTATCTTTGTATTTGGCACTGGTGTGCCTGCTGTTGGAATACTGTGTCCAAGTTCGGGTGTCCACAATTCAAGAAGGACGATGATAAATTACAGAGGGTTCAGAGAAGAACCATGAGAATGATTAAAGGATTAGACAACCTGCCTTATAGTGATAGACTCAATGAGCTCACTCTATTTAGCTTAACAAAGAGAAAGTTGAAAGGTCACATGATTACAGTCGATCAGTACCTACATGGGGAGCAGATATTTGATAATGGGCTCTTCAGTCAGGGAAAGGTATAACGCAATCCAGTGGCTAGAAGTTGAAGCTAGTTCAGGTGTGACATCCCAGGTCTTGAGCCCAGACAGATGCTGCATCCCGGCCTCCACCCAATGTCTGCTGAAAGGTGGTGGGCTGAGAAGCTAGTAGGACCATAACATTAGCCAAGGCACCACCCACCACCTCTGGGAGCCCTGACTGGAGGATCACCCAGCTCCACCAATTGTTCCTATGGCGCTATTTAAACCAGAAGGAGACACAGGAAGTTTGTCTGAGCAACAGGGTGATTCCCTGTGCAGGCTGCTTTGGACCCTGCTTGTGCCTGCCTCCTGCACCCAACCCTGTTCCTGATTCCTGCTCTGCTCCTGTCTCACCCTTGTCTTCACGCCTGTTCTCAACATGCTCCTGCTCCGCTCGATCACTGCCTTTCCTCCAGTTCCTGACCCTACAGCTCGCCTCCAACCATCTGTTTCCAGTCCTGGCTCTGATGCTGACTGTGGCTTGACCCTTGGCTCTGGCGTCTGGTATCTGATCTCTGCTCTGACCCTCAGCTTTGGTTTGTGGTTCTGACTCTGGCTTGCCCCCTGGTGCTGGTAACTGGCAGTTGACCCTGGTGCTGGCCGTTGGCTTTGTTCCTCAGCATGGACGCCTGCTCCGCCCACTAGACTGGACTCCTGCTCTGACTAGTAGGCCAGGCTGCCTACATCCCAGTCTATAGCGAGTTCAAAGTGGAAATTTTAACAGTAAGAGTAATTAATCATTGGAACAATTTACCAAGAGTTATGGTGGATTCTCCATCACTGGCAACTTTTAAATCAAGTCTGGATGTTTTTTTAAAGTTCTGCTCGAGGCATGATTTGGGGGAAGTTCTCTGGCCCTTGCTTCACTGGAGGTCAGACTAGATGATCACAGTGGTTCCTTCTGGCCTTGGAATCTATGAACCTTCGAAGACTTGGCCTTGTCCCTGATCTCAGGAACAACACCCTTTCCCAATAAGGGTCCAGTCCCACTGCCAGACAGGTTCTCTCTCCTGTGGTGCTGATTGTTGAAAGGCGCCCACCCAACAGGAAAATATCCAGGGCCAGGCCACGAGTGACTCATTGCAGGGGTCACTGGAGCCATGCCACCTCAGTGTTGTTCATGTGTGTCTGCTCCCTCCTCCCTGAGGAAAGTGCAGAGACCTTCATCTGCTGCTCACCACAGTCCTGCCCCTGCCCCACTCCTCCCCAAGCCATCTGAGGAAGCTATTGCCCCAGAGGCTGATAACAGGGAGCCCTGCCTATGCTCACGAGAGCTCAGAGGTGGCAGTTGTCTCTGGCCAAGGGCCCCTGTCACCTCTTCCTCCTCTGTGCATTTGTGTAACAGCCAAGCACTCGCTGGCCAACGTTCTCTTGGTGTCAGCAAGGTCCTGACTCTCTAACCTCACCCGCAGCTGTTACAATCTGTGCCAGGACAGGGACGATTTACACGGGAAAGCTAATTCTCTGCAATGCGGATTACAATGGAGAGGTTTAGAACAGTCCTGGGTCCCCAAGACTTTATCCTCTTCAAAGCCCAAATCAATTAACCTGAGAGACCAGGCAAAGAGCCGTGCAGGAGAAGCCCACGCTATTAAACAGTTGAACGTTTCCTGGAATTTAGACCAGAAGGACTTAGAAGAAGATGACAGCCTGAGCAAATCATGTAAGTAGAGTAGCTATCAGACAAGGGAACAAGCCATGCATAGAGGTGATAAATCTGGGTATGGGGGCAATGTGTTTGCCGTAGGATTCAGAGCCCAAGTCTCCTGGCTCTTTTGGGTAGGTGCACAGCCTTTGAGTTACAGACATGTCAGTGCTGGTTTAATCACCTCAGTGCTGCTTATCCAACCCAGCATCTGTGCAGCTGCATACTGCTGTAGTTCCATTGCAAGCATGACAGCATGGCACTCGATGGCTCAGGACTGGGCTCCACCGGCTTTAAATATGATTCATGTCATAGTCGTTCATGGAGGCCCCAGATGAGATTGGGGCCTCAGTGTGCTCGGTGCTGTACTTTTACAATAAGACCTAGGCCATGCCCTTAAAGAGCTTATGATCAAAACAGACAAGTCAGAAAGGAAATATTATTATCCTCACTTTACAAATGGGGAACTGAGGCACAGGCAGGCAGATGGCATGTCTGCACTGCAGTTGCAGGTGTGATTGTGTAACCCGGGTCTGCGTGGCATGGTTCTCTGTCGCCCTCTAGTGGCACCTACACCATCTGGCGATTGATGAATCTGCTACAGGCTTGGCTACGAGCCAGCTGCCTTTTAGCTCATGCAGTGGAGGCTCATGCATTTACCCCCAGAGGTCCCAGGTTCGATCCTGCCTGCCGACGACCGGGGTCTGTTGGCGTTAGAAGTGCAGCGTGTGTACGCACCTGAGCCAGCTTGATCGAGCTAGCACAAGTACCGCTAGCAGTGAAGTGGCAGCAGTAAGTGCTAGCCTCTCGAGTAAGTACCTAGCGCCCCAGGCAGGCTGAGCGGCTACAGCTTCACTGCTGGTGGTACTTGCACGAGCTAGATCAAAGCTTGTTTGGGAATGTCTACAGGTGCTGTAATCACACTTCTGATTGCAGTGGAGACGGACCCTCCGTGACCTGCCCCACTCACTCCTACGTCCTAGAGCCGTGGGTTAAGCACACCCTTCTTTCTTTAGGACAGCTGGTCTTTGCCGGCTGCATGGCCTCCGCTTACACCGAAAACTCCTCCCCAAACCTGCTTTGTGATTTGCAGGAGTGGAAATAGCTGCTGTCTCATAGGCTGATGGGAAATGTAGGCCAGGTCTACGCTACAGACTTACAGCAGGATAGCTACGTTGCTCAGAGGTCTGAAAAATCCACATTCCTGGGCAATGTAGTTATACTGACCTACCTTCCCCCACCCCCGCCGAGCGTAGACAGCATATGTTGACGGGAGATCATCTCCCGCTGCCTCTCAGGGAGGTACTCCTTTTCTTTTTTCAGGGAGGTGGATTAACTATGCTGACGAATGAAACTCTCCCATCTTCCTTAAAGTGCTACAACGGGGCAGCTGCACCCCTGTATGTGAAGACAAGCCCTTAGACACCCAGGATTGTATTATGCCACTGGATGCCAACCTGTCTGGCTTTGTAAAATTCTATGTTTCTTTAATAAGAACAATACTTTGCATGTCTGTAGTATTTGTTTGAATGTTAATGTTGCAAATCACTCTTCAAACAACCAATTAGGTGCCAACACCCCTCTGAGGAAGGTGAGTGGCTTATATGACTCGCTTCCTGAACTAGCGAAAAGCAGCCACCTCTGGGGTGAGATTCATCAGCCGCTAGAAGCTGCCAGTAACGCCACACAACAGTGTAAGCCAGGAGTGAACAATGCAGCATGAGCACCAGGGATGAGCCATGGCCATATCCCTGGGCACCAATCCATTTAAGAACAGTTGAATAAACGCTTTCATCCCTGACTCTACCTCAGGCTTCTGCTGTGATCCAAGGCAAGTCTCTCTGTGCCTTAGTTAGTTCCCCATCCATAAAATGGGAAAACACTTCCTTTCTACTAGTTACTTAGACTATAAGTTCTTCGGGGCAGGGGATGTTTCCCCGACACATTTGTACAGACAGAGAGACAACACCTGAGACAGAAATGTGGCCATTTGTGCCACACTGAAGCTTTGATTACTCACAACTGACTGAAAGGGAAGGGCACCACTATTGGTTGGTGGCCATCCAAATACTGTGCCAGGTCTACCCTTAAAAAGAAAAGAACAGGAGGACTTGTGCCACCTTAGAGACTAACAAATTTATTAGAGCAGTAGCTTTCGTGAGCTACAGCTCACTTCATTGGTATGCATCCGAAATAAAGAAATAAGAAGTGATGGAATGGATAAGACAGAGTCTGTCTGGGTAAAAATTACACTGTGGAAGAAAACTATTAGAGCCTCGCCTGGGATAGTGCCTGGGGTGTGCTATAGACCGCCGGGATCCGATTTGGATATGGATAGAGCCCTCTTTAATGTTTTTAATGAAGTAAATATGAATGGAAACTGTGTGATCATGGGAGACTTTAACTTCCCAGATACAGACTGGAGGACGAGTGCTAGTAATAATAATAGGACTCAGATTTTCCTAGATGCGATAGCTGATGGATTCCTTCATCAAGTAGTTGCTGAACCGACTAGAGGGGATGCCATTTTAGATTTGGTTTTGGTGAGTAGTGAGGACCTCATAGAAGAAATGGTTGTAGGGGACAATCTTGGTTCAAGTGGTCATGAGCTAATTCAGTTCAAACTGAACGGAAGGATAAACAAACATAAATCTGCAACCAGGGTTTTTGACTTCAAAAGGGCTGACTTTCAAAAATTAAGGAAATTAGTTAGGGAAGTGGATTGGACTGAAGAACGTATGGATCTAAAGGCAGAGGAGGCCTGGGATTACTTCAAGTCAAAGCTGCAGAAGCTATCGGAAGCCTGCATCCCAAGAAAGGGGAAAAAAATTCATTGGCAGGAGTTGTAGACCAAGCTGGATGAGCAAGCATCTCAGAGAGGTGATAAAGAAAAAGCAGAAAGCAAGAGGGAATGGAAGATGGGAGGGATCAGCAAGCAAAGCTCCCTTATTGAGGTCAGAACACGTAGGGAAAAAGTGAGAGAGGCTAAAAGTCAAGTAGAGTTGGACCTTGCAAAGGGAATTAAAACCAATAGTAAAAGGTTCTACAGCCATATAAATAAGAAGAAAACAAAGAAAGAAGAAGTGGGACTGCTAAACACTGAGGATGGAGTGGAGGTCAAGGATAATCTAGGCATGGCGCAATATCTAAACAAATACTTTGCCTCAGTCTTTAATAAGGCTAAAGAGGCTCTTAGGGATAATGGTAGCATGACAAATGGGAATGAGGATATGGAGGTAGATATTATCATTTCTGAGGTAGAAGCGAAACTCGAACAGTTTAATGGGACTAAATCGAGGGGCCCAGATAATCTTCATCCAAGAATATTAAAGGAATTGGCACATGAAATTGCAAGCCCATTAGCAAGAATGTTTAATGAATCTGTAAACTCAGGGGCTGTACCGTATGATTGGAGAATTGCTAACATAGTTCCTATTTTTAAGAAAGGGAAAAAAAGTGATCTGGGTAACTACAGGCCTATTAGTTTGACATCTGTAGTATGCAAGGTCTGGGAAAAAATTTTGAAGGAGAAAGTAGTTAAGGACATTGAGGTCAATGGTAAATGGGACAAAATGCAACATGGTTTTACAAAAGGTAGATTGTGCCAAATCAACCTGATCTCCTTCTTTGAGAAAGTAACAGATTTTTTAGACAAAGGAAACGCAGTGGATCTAATTTACCTAGATTTCAGTAAGGTGTTTGATACTGTGCCACATAGAGAATTATTAGTTAAATTGGGAAAGATGGGGATCAATATGAAAATTGAAATGTGGATAAGGAATTGGTTAACAGGGAGACTACAGCGGGTCCTACTGAAAGGTGAACTGTCAGGCTGGAGGGAGGTTACCAGTGGAATTCCTCAGGGATCAGTTTTGGGACCAATCTTATTTAATCTTTTTATTACTGACCTCGGCACAAAAAGTGGGAATGTGCTAATAAAGTTTGCAGATGATACAAAGCTGGGAGGTATTGCCAATACAGAGAAGGACCGGGATATCATACAGGAAAATTTGGATGATCTTGTAAACTGGAGTAATAGTAATAGGATGAAATTTAATAGTGAGAAGTATAAGGTTATGCATTTAGAGATTAATAACAAGAATTTTAGTTATAAGCTGGGGACGCATCAATTAGAAGTAACGGAGGAGGAGAAGGACCTTGGAGTATTGGTTGATCATAGGATGACTATGATATGGCCGTGAAATGCGGTCTTGGGATGCATCAAGCGAGGTATTTCCAGTAGAGATAAGGAGGTTTTAGTACCGTTATACAAGGCACTGGTGAGACCTCACCTGGAATACTGTGTGCAGTTCTGGTCTCCCATGTTTAAGAAGGATGAATCAAACTGGAACAGGTACAGAGAAGGGCTACTAGGATGATCCAAGGAATGGAAAACCTGTCTTATGAAAGGAGACTCAAGGAGCTTGGCTTGTTTAGCCTAACTAAAAGAAGGTTGAGGGGAGATATGATTGCTCTCTATAAATATATCAGAGGGATAAATACCGGAGAGAGAGAGGAATTATTTAAGCTCAGTACCAATGTGGACACAAGAACAAATGGATATAAACTGGTCATTGGGAAGTTTAGACTTGAAATTAGACAAAGGTTTCTAACCATCAGAGGAGTGAACTTTTGGAATAGCCTTCCAAGGGAAGCAGTGGGGACAAAAGACCTATCTAGCTTTAAGATTAAACTTGGTAAGTTTATGGAGGAGATGGTATGATGGGATAACATGATTTTGGCAATTAATTGATCTTTAAATATTTATGGTAAATAGGCCCAATGGCCTGTGATGGGATGTTAGATGGGGTGGGATCTGAGTTACCCAGGAAAGAATTTTCTGTAGTATCTGGCTGGTGAATCTTGCCCATATGCTCAGGGTTTAGCTGATCGCCATATTTGGGGTCGGGAAGGAATTTTCCTCCAGGGCAGATTGGAAGAGGCCCTGGAGGTTTTTCGCCTTCCTCTGTAGCATGGGGCACGGGTCACTTGCTGGAGGATTCTCTGCTCCTTGAAGTCTTTAAACCATGATTTGAGGACTTCAAGAGCTCAGACATAGGTGAGAGGTTTGTCGCAGGAGTGGGTGGGTGAGATTCTGTGGCCTGCGTTGAGCAGGAGGTCAGACTAGATGATCATAATGGTCCCTTCTGACCTTAGTATCTATTAATTTATTTGTCTCTAAGGTGCCACAAGTACTCCTTTTCTTTTTACGGATACAGACTAACACGGCTGCTACTCTGAAATAGGTCTACCCTTGTTTGACAGACCTCCCAGGATCACGATCCAAGGTGGCCTGGTGACCTAGAGTTTACCATGTATTTTCCATATATGGTCAGCACATTTTGTCTAAAAAGTATATGGGGAAAATACACCATCTATAAGACATTACACAAAGCTCACTGACTCATGGAGCTCTGCTTCTGGATCTTGTCTATTCCCACAACACAGTGGAAGAAAGTCAGACCTCTGTACATTAACCCTGTGTGTTGGAACAACAGGGAGAGAAAATGTCTTCCTCCAGGTCTGTCTGATTGTTAAACAGGCAGATACTGGCATTAGTTTTAAGCACAACATGTAATAGACCTTTGGAACTCATTGCTGCAGGACATTATATTATACACTAAAATAATGATACTTTATTTCCTTTGCAAAGAGCTTTGAGGGCTACGGATGAAAAACAGTGTAGAAGAGCTTGTTGTTGTTGTAATAGCTGAGTGAGTTTTCACAGATTTGTAGATTTTAAGACCTGAAAGGACCAGTAGCTCATCTAGTCTGACCTCCTGTATATCCCAGGCTATTGAAATTCATTCAGTTACCTCTATATTGAGACTAGTAACTTGCCTAGGCTAGCATGCCTTCCAGCGTGTTAAGAAAGGATGAGACATTTACACGGTAAGCACAGATTCAGTAGTTACACCAGTTATAACTTTCAATCCTCATCCCCCCAGCGCTCACCATCATCTGGAGTCTGGAAGGAATTTCTCTGCATGGAAGTGTATTGCACTCTGAGGTACGTTATGGGAAGCTGTATACCTGCTCCTGAAGCATCTAGCATTGGCCACTGTCAGAGGCATGACACTGGGCTCCCCTCCACTGAGCTCCTGCAGATTGCATCCTTTGCCTGCCAGTGTCAATGTCTCTCACACAGACACCCCTTACTGAGTCCCTGGCGTGTTCCACGATCTGCCTCTTCCCCACCTTCCTGGGTCAGGTGGAGTCCTGCAAATGGAAAAGTAACTGCTGCATAAAGGTTCCCCCCCCCCGCCCCCGCCTCCGGTTGCTAAGCAATGGCTGTGCTCTCCAAAGTCACTGATACAGACCCTTGGCTGCGGCATTTCACTGTTTCATTTGCAATTTAAATTCTCTGACAGGCAGAAGCAACCAAGCTGTTCACTTAAGATTGCACAAAGTTGGATTGAAATACAGGGACTATCCAGTGCCTCGAGCCCTTCAGACATTTCTCTTTGATAGTAATGGAGAGTTGGGAAGAGCGAGGAAGGAGGTGGGAGGAGAGAAAGAGACAGGAAGAAAGAGAGGTATATGTGAAAGAGGGATGGGAGGAGACCTGAAGGGAGAATAAGAGAGAGGGGGAAAGGAAGGAAGGGAGCAGAGAGAGAAAAGAGGAGTGAGAATTATTACAACTGAGAAGTTTCCAGTCTGTTTCTGTCCGATCACTGCATTCTCCGTCTGCCAGTGCCTCTCTCTGCCTGGTACTGTTCCTGGGACTGGATCAACTGCACAGTCCATTTAAATGCCCAGCTGCCCTATGTAAATGGCCTGTTTTCAACATCCCCCTCCTGCTAGTGGACGACTGCGTAGGGCTGTTTTCTTGTTCTGCGGTGAAGGCGCATGGCGTCTGCCCCGTTATGGTTTCCTGTTGTCCCCGTGCGCTTACTCCAGCAAGATGGCTCCCCCAAGCTGTCCCTGAGTGCAGCCATGTCTGGGGAATGGCTTACTGTGGTCATGTCTCCCTCCAGTGGTTGGCCCCAGAAATTGTAATAGCCCACTAGTCATAGCTAAGAGAGCTCCTCTGGAGGTCAGCTGGCAGTGGCCTGCGACTGGTGTCAAATGTCCTGGGTTTCATCCTGGCACAGATACAGCCATGGTTTGTTCTCTCTCCATTGACTTGTCCTGTGCCTGGCAATGACTTGTCTTGTGCCTACCAATGCAGCTGTGCCACTGTAGTGCTTGGGGTGGTGATGCTCTAAGCCAACAGGAGAGAGATCTCCCGGCAGCTTACTAACTCCTGCCTCTGCGAGGGGCGGGAGCGACGTGAGTGGGAGAAGCTCTCCCACCGACATAGCGCTGTCCACCCTGGCGCTTAGGTCGGTGCAACTGACGTCGCTCAGGAGGGTGGATTATGCACATCCCCCTGAGTGACGTTATACCGAAGTAACCTGTAGCGTAGACAAGGTCAAGCTTTCGAGATACACCGAGCTCTTCTTCAAGTCTGGGAAACATATTCAGAGTGTCACAGCTAAATACAAGGTGGAACAGCTTTCTTAACATAAGTAAAAAGAAAAGGAGTCCTTGTGGCACCTTAGAGACTAACCAATTTATTGAGCTCACGAAAGCTCATGCTCAAATAAATTGGTTAGTCTCTAAGGTGCCACAAGGACTCCTTTTCTTTTTGCGAATACAGACTAACACGGCTGTTACTCTGAAACTTAACATAAGTAGTTAACACATATTTCACGGGGCCATTCAAGGTGAAGTGGCCCATTAACTCCGATCACAAGGAGGAAAGAAGAGGAGGGGGAAGGCAGCTGTGGGGGGGGGGGTGCTTGTGGGTTACCGATGGTTGTAATAAGCCATAAACCCATGTCTCTGTTCAGTCCATGATTTTTAGAGTCCAGCAAAGTTATGAATTTAAGCTCCCAGGCTCGTCTTTCGAAAGAGTTGTGCAGGTTTCCTTGGAGGATGAGGACTGAGAGGTCAGATACAGAGAGACCGCTTTGTGAAAAGTGCTCGCCCACAGGTGATGTGGTGGTTTTGTCTTTTATCATTTTCCTGTGGGAGTTCATTGGAGAGCGTAGCTATTGTCTAGTTTCACCAACATAGTCGTTATTGGGGCATTTAGTGCACCGGATGAGGTACACATGTTGTGAAAGGCATGCGCAGGATCAATGGATCCTGAAAGGTGTGTTGTGATGGGTGTTTGATCGTTGTGGCAGGGACGGTATGTCTGTGGGTTTTGCATCCGTTTTTCTAGCAGGGTCTGGTGCTACTTTGATTTGGTGTGTCCTGGTGTGTGGGGAGTTGCTTCTGATGGTGAATTTGGAGAGGCTGGGGGTTGTTTGAAGCCCAAAAGAGGGGGTTCAGGAAAGATTTTTCAGGACGGAGTCCCCATCAAGTATGGGTTGTAGTTGTTTGATGGTACTCTGTGTAGGTTGCAGGGTGGGGTGGTAGGTGACAGCTAGGGATGTGTGGTCAGAGGGAGTTTTATTTCTGTACTGAATCAGGTTCTCTCGGGGTATTTGGGTGGCTCATTCTATGATGTGTTCTGCTTCTCTGGTGGAATGTCCTTGTTTGGTAAAGATGGTTTTGAGTATGTTTAAGTGTATATCCTGGACATTTTCCCCGGGCATATTCTGTGGTATGCGAGTGCCAGTTTGTAGATAACAGATTTCTGGGCGTGTTTGGGGTGGTTACCGGATCTCTGAAGGTAGGTGTGGTGATCTGTGGGGTTTTGTATATAGTTGTCAAAAGGGTTCCTTTGTTGAAGCTGATCATGGTGTCCAGGACGTGGATGCCAGTGTGGAAGTGTTTCAGAGAAAGTTTAATGGCCGGATGGTGGTTGTCAAAGTTGTGGTGGAAATCTGTGAGGGAGTTTAAGTCGTCTGTCCAGAGGATGAAAATATCCTCGCTGTATCTCAGGTATATCATTGATTTTGTGGTGCATTTGTCCAGAAATTCTTCTTCTAGGTGGCCCACGATACGGTTGGCATATTGGAGAGCCAGCCTTGGTTGGACAAAGTGTTTGTTGTTGAATGTGAAATTGTTATGGGTGAGGATGAAACGGATGAGTTTGGTGCTGCGTTTGGGGTGGGTATCTCAGGATCATCCATGTCTTTCCCCTTGCCAAGGCAAGCAGAAGCTCTGCTCAGCTAGGCTCAGGTGGGCAGGAGCTGCCTGTGACTCACAGCTCCCTGTCATCTCAGCTCATTTATCCATGCAGTTACCCAGCGAACAAGGCTAAAGTTCACACTCTCCACAGAGGCAGAGAAGGAGCCATTCCCACAAACCCTCCCATTTTGGTTCTTTCCTCTGATTCCGGAGCCAGCCAACCAACCGATACAGAGCCGCTTTTCTGCAGTGACACACGCACTAAATAGCAGGGCCAAGGCACCGAAGCCATCACACTTCTGGCCAGTAGAGGGAACCCTCCACCGCAGTTTGAAAACACCGCAAGAAAAACAAGGCGGGCAGTCGCAAGCCGCACCTCGCTGACCAAAATCTGGGGGTGTCATTCAGAGCCAGGGCTCCGGCTGCTTTCCGTGCAAGCGGGTGCGAAATATTAACTCCTGCCGAAAAATCTCATGAACCATGAGGAGACTGCAGAGCCCCGTCTGCACTACAGTTGCACCGTGCCTCATCCTGCTCTTGCTCAGCTGGGTGCAAACCAGGAGGGACGCCGGTGGCGTTGCACGGGGGTGAGTGAGAACGGAATGGGACCCACAGTGATGTGCACTGGTCTCTGGACTCCACGATGTACCGTGGATGTGTACGTACAGCACTCCGAAAAGAGCAACTACAGGCATAGTACCAGAGCAACTGACATGTTAGATAACTCTCTCAGCCCCTCGGTGAGGAAAGGTTAACACCCCCATTTTACAGAGGAAGAACTGAGACCCACACAGGGGAAGGGACTTGCCCACAGGCACACAGCAGCATTGGCAGGGCTAGAACCCAGGAGGCCTGACGGTTGCACCTTAGTTCTAACTGCTGGACCAACAGCCCCCATGGAGTACCTCTCATTAAAGGGAGATGAAACAGACCGGCAGGGGCTTTCCTAGCAAATCCCCTCTGCCCTGGGGTATACGGACGGTTAATCCAGTCCCACAACTGGAGCCCAGCTTGGCATGTGGGATACTCGCCAAGAGACTGAAGACGCGACCGTTTGGCATGGGATCCGCAAGCCGCTGTCCAGCCCCTTGCACTCCTTACTGCTTCCCAAGCCCCCCTGCAGCTGGTATTGCTGCCCTGGAGCCACGGTGCAGGTGGGGTTTTGCCCACTGTGTTAGTCATTGCAAGGAGAACGGCTCTGGGGCAGAAAGGGCGCTAGGAGTCGGTGGCACACGGCAGGGCACATGGAGCTCAGTGCGGGAACAACCCAAGCGTGCCGAGCCTATCAGGCTTTCTCCGAGAGCAACCTCCAGCTCCGCCTCGTGGAGCCCGGCTCACGGAAGCAGTGGATTTGTTGTATGAGGCTCCTACTGCCCCTGAGGGTCTTGATTGAGTTCTCCTGAAGCCCGATCGCTCCTCAAGATTTGGGTCTTTTTATTCTGCGTTTGTACATATACCCAGCACAGTGGGGTCCTGTGCCAAGACTGGAGTTCCAAGGAACAACTACAATGCAAGCAGTAAACAACACCAGCTCTGCTTTGCCAAAGCACCTCAGTCCTGGCCTGCCACGCCGCCCTGGCTGCGCACCACAGTCCGCAGCTGCAGCACCCCTGCTATTCCAGTCCCCTGACCCTCACACAGCCCTGCCAATGCGCTTCACTCCTCGCCTGGTTTGCAGTGCCCACCCACACAGCTCTTCTGACACCCCGCAGCCCTGACTCTGCCTTTACCGTCCTGGCACCTGCGCAGCTCTGCCGGGGCACTTCAGTCCTGCCCTTACTCGTACACCACGCGTCAGCAGGCACGGCAAGCTAGGCAATCGCTCTGCAGATGTGCAGAGATGGAGAGGAGAAGGAGGCCAAAGCGATTTTCATTTATGGCCTAAGCAAGGACTGGAATCAAGGGGCCTGAATCCGCTCGCCCTCCCGTTAGTGTAAATCAGGAGCAACACCACTGAAATGCGTGAAACCTGCCTGAGAGCAGAACTGAGCCACTGACTCTGGCGGTGAGTAACCAGCCCGCTGCCCCACCCTCCCCTCCCAGGGGTGTTCCTTGAAAACGTATCTTAAAATGATTGTCGTATTATGGTCTTTACGCTGCAAATAGGTATAAACTGCGGCAAATTGTCTCTGAACAATACTTCCCACGTCAGGTGTCACCATCTGGACTGGGCACTTCATAGCCCCGGCACCTCTGGGCCTGCTGCATCAGTTATGAATGTAAAGACGTTGCTTGAGCCCCGGCCCCGGCACCTCTTTCATGGCAAATTAAGCCCTGGTCGCCAGCCTCCACTGCTTTGGTGCCAGTGGCACAAGTGGGGACAGTCCCCAGGAGGCCGTAGTTCCCAGAAACGCCCACACAGGCTCACACCCCAGACACACACAAACACTCTGAAAATCCCAGCTGCCCTGGGCCTGTCAAGGTGCTGAGTTCAAGTGAAAGTTACTCAAAAGAACATGTCTGCGCTGCCTTTTCCCCCAGCAGCCAGAGACAGGGCCTCTCCAGACCACAATGCATTCTGGGATATGTTCTGAAATCAAGGTAGCGTGAGAGTGAGCGTAACACGATGGTGAAGGTTGTGCACGTCACGATTCCCTTCCCCCCTTCCTTCCCCCCCCAAGCTGTGGCTGGCTCATTAGGGGAGACCTGTTGTTCTTTGTACAAGTGCAGTCAATATGAAACAATTACACTGGAGTGAGAGACGATGGTCTCAGGGTATATGGAAGATGGTCTAGTGGGTCAGGCACTGGGCTGGGACTCTGGAGACCTGTATTCAGTTGCTGACTTAGACACCTTGTGTGACCTCGGGCAAATCACTTAATCCGCATCAGTGTCCTGGCTATAAAGTGGACATCCTACCTCCCAGGGGTATTGGGAGGCTAAAACCCATTTATTATCATGTGGTGCTCAGATACTGTGGTGATGGGGGGCTGTATAAGTGCAAAGATGGTGAGGGAAGGAAGCGGCCTGGTCCCAGATTTTGTGCTGTCCTTGCTCTGATGGGGGAGAGACTGACACCAGACCTGCTTGTCGTGCTCCAGTAGGCGTAACTGGGTGGCTAAATGCACGTGGGACTCCGCACTGCAGAAGGATGTTTGTACTGGGGCATCTGTCAGACTTCTAGATGTGCCCACTCGATCTTCCCAGGGCATTTCCTGGGTGCTGTGCTCTCTGCTTTCTTCGGGACACAATTTTTGTGTGAACGGATTCCAGGCCTGTCTGCCCTGGGAGTTCACCTGATTCCAGGTCTCAGCGCAGCTTCTGCAGTGCATGCCTCTCGTGCAGACAAGCAAAGCTGCTATAGCGCGGCTCACGCACTCCTGCTTGAAACCAGCATGAGCTGCACCCGTTCACGCTGAGTTTTCAGCGGCTTTGCCTGTCTATGCAAGGGGTTTGGCCCTGATGCATCTGAAATCTCCAGTGGAGGCCAGGCCTTAACATGGCCAAAGCTGCCAGATTTACGGCCCCGGAGCTTGAATCCCTCCGTTCACCTACAGAGCAGGTACATCACAGGCTTGTTCCCCCCACCCTCAACTGCCCCAATCCTAACCTGCAAGGGCCTTTCTGGGGGAAGGCCTGGAGGAGTGACCTCTAATGGCATTATAGTCCCATTCAGTCATTGTCCTGTGTCCTGAGACAACCTGCAAAGGAGCCAGTGAGTCCTGGTCGATTTTGCAAAGAGCAGGCCAGAGATCCCCCCCCAAACTCTTTCCACACAGGTCAGCTGCTTGTAGCAACTTTCAGGCACTGGGTTGGATCAGAGCCAGCAGCCCAGAGTTGCGAGGCTCCTGTATCTTATTACCCAGCCCTGGCTGTGTGTTGTAGCTGACAGCAGGACCCTGGCCTCTTCTCTGAATTCTCAGCTTTCCTATGAAAACAAACCAGCTACTGAGGTGCAGCGAATTGATTCTCAACGCTGTAACTGAGTTACAAGCCTGAAATGTTACCTCTCCCCCTTTCATCTTCTCTCTCTTCCCTAAGTTCCCTGCATTGCAAAGAGAGGATCCCCCCGCCCTTCACTGCACCTGGCATCACTTTCAACCAGACAAGTTCTGACCAGCAGAGCCATCGGCCACGCTGCATGTTGTTAAGTGAGCTGCAATTACACATCTGCCGTGGCAGCTTATCATCAGTGCCCATCGCCTGAGCAGTAAGGATGGCTTCTCATTCCAGGGCTTTACGCTCCCTCCCCCGGCCGTTCCATCTAAAGGTAATCAAAGTAATTTTTATTGGGCAGGGAGCATGAGAGGAATCCATGCAGGGCGGCGACTGGGATATTTTGTAGGAGGAACATGCTAGGTGGGCTCCTACAGCTGACTCAAGAGGGACATGCCAGCCTCTCAGAGGCTGCCTTTCTCCCCATGACCCACTGCAATGGCTGCAGAGATGCACGGAGCCCAAGGTAAAAGGCAGGAGTCGGGGGTTGAGTGGATGCGGGATGAGACCAAGTCTTCCCGACTTGTATGATGCAAATGTGGATCGAATCACACAGGCCTCCCAACCACAAAGATGGCTCCTCTATTAGGGGAGCAGAGACAACCGATATGGTGTTCTCCCTTGGACAAGGCAAAGGCAAGATCAAGGGAGGGATGGAGGCAAGGTCCCCTGGAAAGCATGCTGCTCTCTGAATTGTGCATATGGCATCGACACACCAAGTGATGGGGGGTGCGGGGTTAGGTAGATACAGGCATGTACAAAAGACCACTGGGGGAGGGGAGGGGCGCACCGGACCTGCCTAATGAGGGATGCTGCAGGATTGGATTGAGCTGCACCGGCAGCTGCCTGCAAACAGCCACAAGTGGTCAGGGCCTGGGCTTTACATTTCATCCAGCACTGCAGTGAGGACCTCTGTAATGAGGGGGGTCCCTACTGAGCCCCCAGTACCGCTCCCCACTGCACCATGCTCCTGTCCAAGCCCTTGCCGGGCTCTGATTAACTTGTGAGGTCTGTCAGTCTGCCAGGCTGGCCTGCCGTGGCTTATAGCAGAAGGTAGCTCTTGCTCACCTCTCTGATCTAAGAGTTTGACATTCAGCAGCAGACAGTGAGAGCCAGAGGTAGAATATTTGGAGGACCAGCAAGGTACACGGCATCAGCAGTCGGGTTCCGCTGTGAAGGAGCGAGCTGCACTGTCCGCAGTCACAGCGGTGAACTCCAGGCTTAGCCGGAGTCCTGGATCATTAAACGAGTGTAGGGCATTTTAGGCAGAACATTGGGGACAGGCCCTGAGATCTCCAGAGGAGAGGCAGGGAGGCTATTCCAATCTCCAGCACTGAAACAGAGTAATGTTCACGTGAGTCTGAGCCAGAGCCCAGTGACGACAACTCCTGACTTCAGCATGTTTTGGATTGGGTCTTATAAACACAACCGTGTGGTGGGCACTTTTCATTCCACCCCAGCTCCTCAAAGGTATTTAGGTACCTAATTACCTTTGAACATCTTGGCCTCAGTGCTGAAGGAGCTTGCAAGACCTGCTTTGTTCTGTATCAAGTCCAAACAATTACATGAGAAGCTCACCCCTTAAACGCACAGTCCCAAATACCAGAGATTCAGCCGTGGGGGGATTCCACTGAATGCAGTGAGGTTACACGAGGGATGAACGTGACCCTTCCCAACATGTGTCCGTTTGACTCTGTGGAACGTACCTGTACCTGCCTAGCTACGGACTTTGCTGTCACCAGCAGAGATGGGACCTGGGACCTTCAGCATCAAAAAGCACAAATCTGCTGCTGAAGGAACTAACTGCGTACCGGCCAACCCACACAGTATTCTCTGTTCTGCCATCTCAGTGCCTCCATGCTGCACCTCACGCAGCTCTGCCTTTGCTCCTCAGCCCTGATCTGCAGAACACGCCCCCCCAGTCTGAACCTGCACCAGTTCCACCAGGTCTGTATCTGGCCCTGGCTGGGAGAGAGCAGCAAACTCATTTCCACTCGACCCAATCTGAGTGTTTACACCAGCTCTGTAAACTGGCCCCGTTGTAGTGCACTGATCCTGTTGGCTGGGCCCAAAGGGAGGATAAGGGACCTATTTGTAAGATCCACTAGTCGTCATTTCCTTTACCTCATGGCAGAGACACTTCGTTTTGGAGCTGCCGGTGCTAAGCCCAGCTCCTCAGGTGTTTTTGCAACTCATACTGTGGCTGTGCACGCAGGTCCCAGCCTCAGACACTTAACACATATACATATACCTCACGCCAAAGTCTCCAGTCCCCCTGAAACGTTCCCTCCATACAGCAACCAGGTCTCTTAAGGTGGTAGAACAGACCTGTCTCAAATAAATTAGGGGCAGAATTGACCTGATCCCCATGTCTAACGGGATCCAACAGTTTAAGGCTCAGCTCCTGTAAGTGTGTGATAAATGGGCTCTGCTTAAAATAAATAAATAAATCAAGAGACACCGTAGGCGATCAAGCTGCCTAGGTTATTCCCGCATTATTCAGTCATCTCAAGGAGAGAGCCGCTATCTGCCGGCAGCTGGCTGAATCATCAGCTTCATAATGCCGCTTGGAATGAATACAGATGCTTTGGAATTGCCTCGCGCCCGCCACAATAAAGACAGCGAAAGCGGCTTTGCTATCTCCAGAATGGTGACTGACAAATTCAATCTAAAAAGCGACCCCAAAAGCACTCCTGGCAAAGTATGAAAGGGGAATTAGATGTGGCAAGAACCGCTGGGCCCACTGCAATCGCGCTCTCGCTGGGAAAGGGATGGCTATGCCCAGACTGGCTCACAGGCTTTGTTCCTTTAATGAGTGTTCATTCATCTCAGCCTGTTGTTTGGTGATTTGGTTTCTCTCAGAGCCGGAGTAGCCTGGAGAAAGGAGATGCGTATGGCGTGGGCCGTGGAGTAACGGTGCTCTCCATCTGGGGACAGGCCTGTCACAAGGGGCTCACAGGGTTTTAAACCATCCCAGGTTGAGCGTGTGGTGTGTGATGGATTTGTCAGACTGTCTTGCTCCTCTCTGGGACGCAGTGGGGGCAGTAGATGCAGCGTTGGGAGGTCCCATAATGTGCGTATGTGTGTGTGACAGACAGATCATGCAGCCCTTTAGAGCCACGTTTTTGGGGGGCCAGAATTTCAAACGCGTACATCTGCCATGTAGGCACACAAAATAAATGGCCAGGTTTCCCCCATCGGTTGCTGAGCAGTTCTGAAGATCCAACCACGAGTGTCACAGAAGGAGCTGAGCACTTTCGAAAATGTGGCCCCTCCTGGCTGAGCTGCAGAGAGGTGACAAAATCTTCTGCAAGCACTGATGCAACCCAGCGTATGTTACGGCTCCCCGCCTGTGCTCAGTGCAGAGAGGACAGGAGTTTGTTACAGCCCGCAGCCCAGGAGCTTTGGCAGCCTTGTAGCAGCTCACCCATCTTAGCTCTGGAGATCCTGGATTCAATCGCTGGGTTGTTAGCCAACATGGCGGCCACCACAAGGGTCTCCTTTAGTTCAAGTGGCAGAGAGCTGTGGTTTTAGAGCTTGACAGTCCAGGGTTCTCGTCTTACCTCCCAGGCACGTTTGTGTGTGATTGACTTAATAACTGGGCCTGTCATCTGCAGCACGTGGATTTTGTTACCTAGCTGGGATAATTCTTATGCTTAGTTTCTTCCAACCCACCCACCCACCCACATCCTCTCTCCTCTCCATCCCCTTCCCTACACCTGCTCTCTTTCCCCCTCACAGAAGAGGTATGGCAGATCATCTCTCAGACTCCCTTCTATCCCCACTCCTCGTGGTGGTGAGGAGGTGGTGACTGACCCCAGCAGGGGCCAGCATAGTGCCCACACTGGTCTTTGCTCTTCCAGCTTTGCCTTAAATCACAACAGTAGTGGCAGACCAAACAGCTCTGTGTTCGATTTAGGAACGTCTTGCAGACTGATGCCTGATTTCATGGGTCCCAGAAGCCGCTTATAGGCAGAAGACACCTAGTATAGGCAGAAGCTTATTGGATGCATTGTGACAGTGGGGTGGCTCTGTGGATCAATTCATCACTGATACACACGTTTCACAATATTCAGCCTTGCGGCTCTGGCTTCAATGGAACGGCTAAGGCATCCCTGGGCCGCTGTCCTCTGCTGTATGGAATCAGAACTGTGCAATGGTCCCCAGACTGCTAACAGCTCCTGGAGATCCTCCTTTCTCCTGAGGAGGTAAGGACGGAGATTTCAGAGCAAGAGGATCTAGGTTTCATCCTCAGGGTGGCTGGGAAGTTCTGATGGTTGCAGCACTAGGCGTTGTGACAACAGTGATGTCCTAGCTGGCCAGGGATTTGTTACAATATGGTGGAAAGTCACGTTTGTCCCCAGCACAAGAACGAACAGGACCTTCGTTCCGCGGTAGCAGATGCTTTGGGTGGGAGGGAGCCCAAGAGTTTGGCAGTTAGGAGAGTTCTGAGCACTTGCCATAGGCTGGGAGGGGGTGTGGAGGGGAAGGTTTGGCAGTGAACAGGAGCGGGAGCAGCCTCTGTTCACTGGATGGGAAAGAGGAGCTAGCGTCTCATTGCTAGGTGACTGGTTTCTAGGCTGCAGAAATCACTCTGATCTGCACAAATAAACAGCACTTGCTAAGAGCTGAGGCCCTGCCCTGGCCCTTTAAGGATGGGCAGGAGCTGTTGCCTAGCAATGGGATACTACTTCTCCTCCCTCATCTCTGCGCCAAGAGGCTCACCTGATGGCTCAGCATCTGGCCTGACTGCATCAGGCTCGGCTGAATACCTGAGTCTACCCTGGGACTAGGGAAACGAGTGCTGGGGAACAGTGAGGACCAGACTGGTCTCGCCCCCCCTTTCCCATGGATGGGGCATGGAGGCCAGTGCTAGCATGCCCCCGCTGCCTCAGGCCCTGCAGGGTATGCTCATCTGCCATCCCCATCAGGGTAAGGGGGGGCTCGGGCTCCCTCTCCCACCCACAAACACAGAGGTCAGGGGACGAGGTCCGGGATTTAATGGCGAAGCAGTGTTGTTCTCTGTTATCAGTGTCATGCATGGAGTTCCCACAGTGACTCAGCCATTCCAAATCCATGAGAAGAGAGAAGCGTGGCGTTGGGAGAAGGGGGGGCAGAGGAGAAAATCTCACCAAGTAGTACCCCAATATCTGGGTATTACTTTAGGGCTGGCGAAGTGTTATAATGGAAGGCTGGAGCCGATCACCCCTGAGTTTTGGGGCAGTCAGGATCCAGATCTGAATGTTGTTATTAATTAGTTATATGTTGTGGTAATGCCCGGGCTTGCCTGTCTGTCGGTCTATCTATCTACCCATCCTTTTTTTAATGCACTTGTCCTTGTCAAATCTAAACCCTTTTTCTGCTAGACCCTTTTTCTGATAGCTGCTTTCAACTACCTGAGAGGGGGTTCCAGAGAGGATGGTTCTAGACTATTCTCAGTGGTGGAAGAGGACAGGACAAGGAGTAATGGTCTCAAGTTGCAGTGGGGGAGGTTTAGGTTGGATATTAGGAAAAGCTTTTTCACTAGGAGGGTGGTGAAACACTGGAATGTGTTACCTAGGGAGGTGGTAGAATCTCCTTCCTTAGATTTTTTAAGGTCAGGCTTGACAAAGCCCTGGCTGGGATGATTTAGTTGGGGATGGGTCCTGCTTTGAGCAGGGGGTTGGACTAGATGATCTCCTGAGGTCCCTTCCAACCCTGATATTCTATGATTCTCCCCAGAGTCCTGATCTGACACCACTGATATCACTGGGAGTTTTGCCATTAGCTCCTACAGCCACCATAGCAGGCCACGGTTCACCAGAGCCAGCCTGCCCCAGTGACGGCAGTTGCATGCCACCCCAAACAGACAGGGTTTGAATTCCACACGTCTCACTGACTCTGACTGTCAGAAAAATCTCTCCTCTCCAAGCTCAATCATGCTGTACAGTTTTGCATTAATTTAGAGCTAATTGTCAGGTAATGAATCCGATTTGGCTCACCATATTGAAATCCCTTATGTTTCCAGCTGAACACTAGTAAATCATTTGCATCACAAATCTCCTCCACTCTGGATCCTCTGCTTGCAGAGCTGTTGCTCATATCAGCGCTGTTGCCTCCATTCTCTAGAGTGCCAAATACATGACGGAAAATCTCATTCCCGTTAAAGGGAGATCGTCAAGATAAACCCTCCTGTATGAACAGTGGCACAGAGAGACAGACAGAGAGTTGAATATCCCACCTGTGCTACCTGCAAACCCTGAGGGTAGATTGAGACAGAAAGGATTTCAATAATCTAGGCGAATGTTAACAGAAAGGGTGGCTGGTACAAAGGTGAAGACACTACCCAGGGACTTGGGTTCAATTCCCTCCTCTGCCCCAGACATCCTATGCGATCTGGGGCAAATCACTTCGGCCTAGATTCACGAAGGCATTTAGGCTCCTAACCTGCATTGATTTCAATGGAAGCTAGGAACCTAAATACCTTTGTGAATCTGGGCCCTAGTCTGTCTGTACCTAAGTGCTCCATCTGAAAAATGGGAATAACAGCACTTCCTTATGTTGCTGGGGTGCTATAAGGATAAATGTATTAAAGATTGTGAGGCTTTCAGATACTAAGGTGATACGGGCCTTAGGTAGATAAAGGCTAGTGCTCTTTGGGGCACCCAGGTTAACTCATGTTAAAGGGGCTTGATCTTTAGAGGGCAGGTGCTCAGCACTTTCTGAGAACCAGCACCTTAAATTGGCCCCCCCAAAATCACTACTTGCATTTGAAGGTCTTTGCCCCAGTTCTTACACCACAACACTGATGCTGTTTGTTGACTGTGTGTGTGACACATGGTGCGCCCTGGACAGTGAGACCAGACAGGTATGTTTCACTTTCTTCTCATAGCATTTTCCCCAGGTGTTTGTGGTTGGGATCCCAACACTGCTGAGAAACGTCTAAACTAGAAACAAGCCAACAGAAATAAAAATTTCATTTTTTTTTAAATGATGAAAATATTTAGAAGTGGATGAAATTTTTCGAACAAAACTTTTTTTCACTAAAAAATGAAAATTCTGGTCACCAAAACATTTAGCAAATTTATGTCGATTTCCCCAAATTGTTTTGATCACCACAAAAAAAAAAAAAAATCTGAAAAAGTTGAAATGTTTTGTTTCAACATTTTCTAAATGAAACATTCTGATGTTTTTAATTTGAAACGACTTTTTGTTTCAAAATTTACAGCAATTTTATTTTAACTGTTTAAGCATTTTTAAAAAGCTTGAAAGCAAATGGATTTTTTTTCCCAACTTTTTGGTCTCCCCAAAATGTTTGCTGGACATCAACCTGAAACAATTTTTTTTCTGATTTTTTCAGAACTTCCAGTGAACTTTAAAATCAGTTATTTGCCTAGTTTTAATTTATATTCCCAAGAGTTTTCATAAAACTTTCCATTTGTTCAAAAAGCCCCTAAATTTGAGGACTAGAATTGCATGTCAGTGTCACTTTAGATAGGTCCCATTTTTGTAAGCTACCCCCACAAGGACTGGTATGTGTAATGTGGAGTAGTGAGAAGCCAACAGGCAGAGATGGGCATAAAGAACAGGAGGACTTGTGGCACCTTAGAGACTAACAAATTTATTTGAGCATAAGCTTTCGTGGGCTACAGCTCACTTCATCGGATGCATAGAATGGAACATATAGTAAGAAGATATATATATATATATATATATAGGTTTCAGAGTAACAGCCGTGTTAGTCTGTATTCAGAAAAAGAAAAGGAGTACGGCACCTTAGAGACTAACCAATTTATTTGAGCATAAGCTTTCGTGTTTGGTTAGTCTCTAAGGTGCCACAAGTACTCCTTTTCTTTATATATATATACACACAGAATATGAAAAGGTGGAGTAAGAGGCTAATTAATTAAGATGAGCTATCAGCAGGAGAAAAAAACTTTTGTAGTGATAATCAAGATGGCCCATTTAGACAGTTGACAAGAAGGTGTGAGGATACTTAACATGGGGAATGTCATTCATGACATGGGCATGTCATTCATTTCAAACAGAATTAACAGGAGTGCACAGGAGAGCTTGTCTGTGTTCAGGTAGCATGAGTTAACTCATCAGTGTGTGTAGCAGTGACTGCTTCTACAGGGGATGCAAAGTGTGGAGGGTGTGATGGGTTTGGCAAGGGGAGGTGGAGTTGATTCAAGGGCTGTTGGTCTGGCTTTTTTCTTTCCTCATTTGGATGCTCAGCAACAACCAGTTTTACAGGAGGGCTCTTTGCAAGGTGGATTAATTATGCATTTATTTCTGTTGCTCTTCTCGCTGCAGCATCCAGGGGCTTTAACTGCAGAAAATGAAACCAGCTGAACACGAAACAAAATAAGCAGCCCTGCTCAGGTGAGAGCTTCATGTGCAGATCCTTCTTCCTGGGACACGTGCACCCTTGTTCTAAACTTGGGGCCACCCACTCATCTTTGTGCCCTGTTCTAAATGCTTGGATCCATCAGAGCTACGCTGTAATGAATGCAGATTCTGCAAACAGCAGGCAATTGTAGCCTGGTTTTCATAGACACTGAGCCCCCATACATCCCACTGAAGGCAACTGGCACCTTTGGAAATCAGGCTATTTACATATACATCAAACACACCCTATCTGGGAGGAGCCAGGACTAGAACCTTGATCCTTCAGCTTCAAAGTGACTGGACTCTCCCTCATGAACTAAAGGAGAAGCTCCTATAACAGACTTATTAGACTCTTTGGGAGCCAACCCATGCATGCCTTCAAACTAGGGGATTACTGTGCAGACAGCCGCATTGGTCACGGCTTTCTGGAGGGTTCTGAGTGGGCGCAAACATCCCAAGAGCATGGGTATGCCCAGGCAATATACTTGGAGAACTCCAACTACAGGTGAAAAGAAAAGGAGTACTTGTGGCACCTTAGAGACTAACCAATTTATTTGAGCATAAGCTTTCGTGAGCTACAGCTCACTTCATCGGATGCATACTGTGGAAACTGCATCCGATGAAGTGAGCTGTAGCTCACGAAAGCTTATGCTCAAATAAATTGGTTAGTCTCTAAGGTGCCACAAGTCCTCCTTTTCTTTTTGCGAATACAGACTAACACGGCTGTCACTCTGAAACTACAGGTGAGTGGCTTTCTTTGCAAGTTACTGGACACGGGCTCTGACATGCTGTCAAGGAGAGTGAATTCCAAAGGCAGGCGCTGTCAGCTGAGAAATTGCCACCCGGTGTATGTCTACACTACAATTAAAAACCCACACCTGTGCCAGCTGAATCAGGCGCACGGTGTTCAGACTAAGAGGCTGTTTAATTGTGGTGTAGATGTTCGGACTTGGGCTGCAGCCCAGGCTGTAAGACCCTGGGAGGTGGGAGAATCCCAGAGCTCAGGCTGCAGCCTGAGCCCTAATGTCTACACCGCAGTTAAACAGCCTCTTACCCCGAGCCCAGCGAACCCAAGTCAGCTGGCACGGGCCAGCCAAGGGTGTCCATTTGCAATGTAGACATACAGTAGGAGAGCAAACCAACAGCACGAGCCAAATGTAGCCACAATACTGGGTGCCTGGAAGCCTCTCAGATTGCCAAGTCCTAGCCAAAGGGTGTCTCACTCGTTCAGAGGGGAAAAGGCCAAGTGACCTCATGACCTATGGGCTGTAGGACCGTAGGGAGGGTGGGACTCCTCCTCTGCTGGGAATTTCTGTAAATATTTGACTGTCACAGGACTGTCCAACGTGGCACCCTCCAGGGTCAGAGCCTGAAAGGAAAATGGAAAGAGAGGGCTAGGGGGTGAAAAGGGAAGGAGAACAGAAGAGAGAGAGAGAGAGAGAGAGCAAAAGAATGTGGCTCTGACAATGACATATTAGAAGAGCCATTCTTGGTTGGCTGTGGGTCAGAAGCGGAGGTAGAGATGAGGGGAGTGGGCCAGCTCAGCTGGGGTGTCCTCGCCCTGACACTTTGCCCCCGTCACTAACCCCTCTCTCCACTGCAGCCTGGCTAATATCCTGCTGCTTAATTCGGGAGAGGAGATGTTTGTTTTACAACTGCAAACAAGCTTATGCAGCCATTGGCTCCCTTTCCCCTCCAGCAGTTTAGCTGGAAACAATCAATTAGGCTTCGCTGAATGGATCCGACGTTTCCCAGGTGCAGATCTGTGCCCCAGGCCTGAATGCTATAAAAGACAACCTCCATTCAGCCTGTCATCTGTGCGCCGTTTCCCCTTGCCGTTCCTGGCTTGCTAGGTGCCAGCCAGTGACAAGGGGTTGCTTTAAAATGAAAAGCCAATCTCCAGGGCCAGTTCCACTGTTTCCAAAGACGTTTGACCCAGCGCGGTGAGCATCAGTAATGCCTGAGCAGGGAGACAGAACTGTGGCGGAGATTAAACAGGCACAGTTAGTGGGTGGGCCTGAGGGCTCATTCCGCGTCAAGTGTAACTGCTAGCCACTGTAATGCCATCTGCAGTGCTTAGGACTCACCTCCGCATGGAGTTCTCCCTGATTCACTGCCCTCGATCAGCTCTCTGTGTGGACACTCTTATTCCAGAAGAAGAATGCCTTGTCCGTTTAGTTTACCCCGCTTTCTTCCTCTCGCTTTGCTGAATCAATACTCCCGTGCTCTGGGGCATTCGCTGCTGGCTTTCAAGTGTAAGGTAAGACCCAAGTTCTGCCTAGCTGTGCTCACTGTCATTACACATATTGAATCTATTTCCCTAAGTTAAGCATCCTCACACCTTCTTGTCAACTGTCCAAATCGGCCATCTTCATTGTCACTACAAAAGTTTTTTTCTCCTGCTGATAATAGCTCATCTTAATTAATTATCCTCTCACAGTTTGTATGGCAACTTCCAACTTATCTGTATGTGTATATATATATATCTTCTTACTATATGTTCCATTCTATGCATCCGATGAAGTGAGCTGTAGCCCACGAAAGCTTATGCTCTAATAAATTGGTTAGTCTCTAAGGTGCCACAAGTCCTCCTGTTCTTTTTGCGGATACAGACTAACACGGCTGCTACTCTGAAACCTGCACACCCCGGCACGTTCCATAAAAGAAGGGATGTGCTGGCAAAATTCCCATTGACGTTCCAACCTTCCAGCCTCTCACAGTGGTTTCAGTTTGGATGTAGCATCCTTCCTAATGCCTCTTCTTCTAGCCTCAGCCTACAGCCACTGAAGGCCAGGGGAGTCTTTCCTTTGATGTCAACAGGAGCAGGAGCAGTGCCTTATGCTGTTGTATGCTGTTAAACAGCTGCCTCTTTCCCCCTGCAAAGGTGACTGCATTGCAACCATGGATGACCTCTACTTACAATGGGCAAGATCCCATCGCCATTATACAGGGCTCGGGGGAGGGACTCTGAGAACCCCCTGAGAGGTGTTGAGTGCCTTCAACGCTCATTGTTTTCAGCATTTCAATGGGCGTGTTGCCTGAGCAAGTCCCTAATGGCCAAATCATCCCTGGTGTGACTCCTCCATTGACTTCAATGGTGTTACACTGGGGCTGAATTGTGTACTCGGTGTATCCCTCAGACAGAGGAGATTTAGATGTTATTGGTAATAACAAATAATCTGTTCCAACAGCTCTTTCCCTGATTAGTCCCATATTCCATCCCATGGCCAGAGGGGGAAGTCAGCTTATTCTTTTCATGAGAACACACGGAAATGATCACACCCAGGCCTTTGGCATCGAGGTAGCTTTATAATCTAAGAAAAGACAGAGCTGGGCATGTGGTTGCGGGAGACAATGGCTTCTTCTTCGTTTTCCAGATGGGTTGTCCTTAGAAAGACAGACTTTTGTTTTCTCTCTCCTGATGTGTCGCTTCAATCTGCATGTCTTCAGAAATGGAGCAGATTCTGCTTCCAGTTACACTGGTGTGAATCCGGAGCTGCTCCACTGAGATTGTGGCCCACTGTGGCTTCCTGAGACAGCTTGGCTTAGCTGGAAGTTGACCTGGTAAGAAGTGGCCTAGCTGCTGCTAATTAGTGTTTCTATAGCACTGCTTTATCTGACAGTATTAGGTAACTGATTTGCACCATGCCTCTTGTGAGCTAGGGGAGTATTATTATCCCCATTTAACAGATGGGCAAACTGAAGCCCATCTAAGTGCTCAAGGATATAGAGGGCATCAGTGCCAGAGCTGGGATTAGCACTTGAAAATTCCTGGCTCCCACCTCTGAGTTCAGACTATTTCACTCCCTCTACTAATAAACAAACGAGTTCCTCTCAGGCACTGTCTGCCCTTAGCTTACCGTAAGATCTCAAACTAGTATCCTGTCGGACTAAGGGTCTCCAGACAGACATGCAACATTCTTGCTATGAATGCAGCCGCATTTCATTAAGAAAAACATTATAGCTGGGACAATTTGAATGGACTAGCTAAGTGTTTGAGTGCTAATTACATTTGCAGCTATGCAGGCTCAGATCCTGTTATGGAGGTATTAGAACATCACACTTTGGGGCATTAGGGGGTCACCCAGAGGTGTCAAGAAGAACCCCATCTCCCTTCTTAGTTGTACAGGATTACTTACTTGTACAAGTGCAGTATGGGCACAGCCTAAAACTCAGGCAGTGATGCATGTCCATGCAGTGCTATTTTGAAGACATGCAAAGCCTTTTTAGGCATTTGCTCACTGGCTATTAAAGAACCCACCCTGAAATTCCCAGTGCTGCTGCCTTGAACCAGCAGGAATTCATTCCTGGATAGGCACAGCGAGATTTAAGGAAGGTGTTTCATGGTGTCCCAGTGCTGCTATGGAACATGGGGGCTTCTCATCCTCTAAAGCATCAGGTACAGGTTGCTGCTGGGGATAACACATGGGCCTGAATGGGCCAATGGTCTGCTCTGGATTAATTTGAGATCCCCGAGACAATCTTCAGTGCAGAGAGGTAGCCAGGATATCTGGATGGTTGAAAGATTCCCTCCATCAGCTTACTCAGATGGCAAAAAAGAGGAAATGTCTAGACTGGAACATCTCCTCTAGACTGGGTGGAACAGGTCCCTTATAAACTACACATGAGAGGAAGCGTTTCTGATTATCTGAACAAAGGATTCAAAATCAGGGCTCTTGTATTCGGCTCTCAGCCCTGGCATGGCCTTGGACAAAATTCTTAACCTGTCTGTGCCTCAGTTTACCCATATGTAAAATGATTAAACACACAGAGCTGCCTCAGCCAGGATGGTGGTGAGACCTAATCAATGTTTCTAGTACCTGGCTGAAGGTTTCCATTGTATGCAAGTGAAGAGTCGTCTGAATATTGCAGCTGGACATCAAATTATGAAATAGTCACCAGGACACCAAATAGCCTTTTTGGCTGGATATTTAATTTAAAATAAAAAGACAAGGTTCTACAGCTATGGTGAGCAGTATGGGGTTGGGCCAGACCTAGAGGATAAGGGATGTTTGTGTCAGATACTAGAATGATCACAATATTAGAAATATGGGATGTGATTTGACGGAGGTGGCCTGATTCAACAGCACAGCCGGAACACTCAGAATGTGGAGCAAGAACATAAGAACAGCCATACTGGGTCATATCAAAGGTCCGTCTAGCCCAGTATCCTGTCTTCCAACAGTGGCCAATGTCAGATGCTTCAGAGGGAATGAACAGAACAGGAAAATTTTGAGAGACGCATCCTCTGTCATCCAGTCCCAGCTTCTGACAGTTGGAGGGTTAGGGACATCAAAACATGGGGTTGATGGACCTCCTCCATGAAATGACCTAATTCTTTTTTGAACTCCGTTATACTTGTGGCCTTCACAACATAGCCTGGCGACAAGTTCCATACGTTGATTGTGTGTTGTGTAAAGAAGTACTTCCTTATGTTTGTTTTAAACCTGCTGCCTGTTAATTTAATTGGATGACCCCTAGTTTTTATGTTATGTGAAGGGATAAATAACTCATCCCTATTCACTTTCTCCACCCAATCACGATTTTATAGACCTCGGTCATATCTCCCTTAGTCATCTCTTTTCTAAGTCTTTTTAACCTCTCTTTGTATAGGAGCTGTTCTATACAATAATTTTTGTTGCTCTTCTCTACAGTTTTTCAAATTCCACTGTATCTTTTTTGAGACGGGGTGACTAGACCTGTGTGCAGCACTCAAGGTGTGGGCGTACCATGGATTTATACAGTGACATTATGATATTTTCTGTCTTATTAACTATCCCTTTCCTAATGGTTCCTAGCATTTTGTTCGCTTTTCAACTGCCGCTGCACATTGAGCAGATGTTTTCAGAGAACTATCCACGATGACTCCAAGACCCCATCATTCTGCAGGTATAGTTGGGAGTATATTTTCCAGTGTGCATTACTTTGCACATATCAGCATCACACATTTCATCTGCCATTTTGTCACCCAGTTTACTGAGCTCCCTTTGTAGCTCTTCACAGTCAGCTTGGGCCTTACCTATTCTGAGTAATTTTGTATCGTCTGCAAATGTTACCATCTCACTGTTCACCTCCTTTTCCAGATCATTTATGAATGTTGAACAGCACTGGTCCCAGTACGGATCCTTGGGGGACCCCGCTATTTACCACTCTCCATTGTGAAAACTAATCATTTATTGCTACCCTTCGTTTCCTATCTTTTAACCAGTTACCAATCCATGAGAGGACCTTCCCTCTATACCATGAGAGTTGACTTTGCTTAAGAGCCTTTAGTGAGGGACCTTATCAAAGGCTTTCTGAAAGTCTAAGTACACTATATCTACTGGAAAAAGAAAAGGAGTACTTGTGGCACCTTAGAGACTAACCAATTTATTTGAGCATAAGCTTTCATTATGCTCAAATAAATTGGTTAGTCTCTAAGGTGCCACAAGTACTCCTTTTCTTTTTGCAAATACAGACTAACACGGCTGTTACTCTGAAATATATCTACTGGACCACCCTTGTCCACATGTTCGTTGACCCCTCAAACAATTCTAATAGATTGGTGAGGACTGATTTCCTTTAACAAAAACCATGTTGACTCTTCCCCGACATATCATGTTCATCTATGTTTCTGATAATTCTGTTTGCTATTGTTCCAATCAATTTGCCTGGTATTGAAGTTAGGCTTACCAGCCTGTAACTGCCAGGATTGCCTGTGGAGACTTTTTAAAAAATTGGAATTACATTAGCTATCCTCCAGTTCTGGTACAGAGCTATTCTGGTAAAGAGGCTGATTAAATTATAGGTTGCATACCAAAGTTAGTAGTTCTGCATGTGATATTTGAGTTACTTCAGAGCTCTTGAGTGAATACCATCTGGTCTTGGTGAGTGAGTACTGTTTAATTTATCAATTTGTTCTAAAACCTCCTCTACTCATACCTCAATCTGGGATAGTTCTTCAGATTTGTCACCTAAACAGAATGGCTCAGGTGTGGGAATCTCCTTCAGATGCTCTGCAGTGAAGACTGATGCAAAGAATTCATTTAGCTTCTCCCCATTGCCCATTGTCTCCCTTGCGTGCTTTTATAGCACCACAATCATCCAGTGACCCCATTGACTGCTTGACAGGCTTCCTGCTTTTGATGTACTTACATTTTTTTTTTTTTGCTGTCTGTTTGTGTGTCTTTAGCTAGTTGAAGAATTCTTTCTTGATCTGTATAGTTATACTTTTATATTTGACTTGCCAGAGTATATGCTCATTTCTATTTTCCTCACTAGAATTTCACTTCTAGTTTCTTAAAGGAGGCCTTTTTTGCCTCTAACCACCTCTTTTACTCTACTGTTTAGCCATGTGGCATTTTTTTGGTTCTCTTACTGTTCTTTTTGAATGTGGGATATACATTTAGTTTGAGCCTCTGTTCTGGAATTTTTAAATAGTTTCCATGCAGTTTGCAGGCATTTCACCCCTGTGACTGTTCCTTTGAATTTCCATTTAACTAGCTTCTTCATTTTTCCATAGTTCCCCTTTTTGCAGTTAAATGTTACTGTGGTGGGTTTCTTTGGCATTTCCCCCCTACAGGAATATTACATTTCATTATACTATGGTTGCTATTACTGAGTGGTTGAGCTATATTCACCTCTTGGACCAGCTCCTGCACTCCACTTAAGACTAAATAAAGAACTGCCCCTCCCCTCATAGGTTCCAGGACAAGTTGTGCAATTCAAAGAAGCAATTGTTAAAGGTGTCTAAACATTTTACCTCTGCATTCCTTCCCGAGCTAACATGTACCTAGTCAATATGGAGATAGTTGAAATGCACAGTTATTATTGCATTTTCTGCCTTGGTAGCTTCTCTGATCTCCCTGAACTTTTGACAGTCACCGTCACCTTCCTGGTCAGGTGGGCAGTAGTATATTCCTATTGCTGTACTCTTATTGTTCAAGCAAGGAATTTCTCTCTGTAGCGATTCTATGGTACAGTTTGAGTCATTGAAGATTTTTAATTTATTTGGCTCCATGATTTCTTTCACACACAGTGCTGCTCCCGCACTAGCATGACCTATTCTGTTATTCCTGTTTGTGTTGTACCCTGGTATTACCGTGTCCTGTGGATTTTCCTCATTCCACCAAGGGGTGGTGAGATATTCCTGCAAATGTAGCTTCATGCCACCTTTGTGCCCTCCACGTTCTGGGCTGCTCTAGCTTATGGCAGTCTGGCCAAGGTTGCTTATGTGCAGCAGAGCAGCCCAGAAATCCTGTAGCACCTTGTGCCATGGGCCTGACCCAATGCCCCCTCTGCCAAGGCTTGCAAGAGGGACAGTGCAGGGGCCCTGACACAGCCCCTATGCTGAACCCTCCCTCAACCTGTTGAAGCAGTTACTGCTGGAGTAGTGTATAGGGGCAGGAGCAGGGCACATGCCCTGTCCCAGGGTATTACGGGAGGAGGGAGGGACCTAGGTTAGCTCCTGGTTTGAGTTTTCCAGTGCTGGGTGTAGGTCTTTTCCCAATACAAACATCTCCAGCCCCAACATAACAAAGTAAAGCCTCTGAGTCCAACGGCAGTGTGTCTGAGGCTAATGGAACAACTCCTCATCTGCTTCTGAATCTGCAGCCGTCTTCAGAGAGAGAGCCCCTCACTCTGCTCCTTCTCCTGAAAGCATAAGCACTCCTAGACATTAGCGGTGGAGACTAACAGGGGTTATCTTGCACCACCCCTGCAGTGTCCCCGCTCTGTGCGCTACCCATCAATCTTCGCAGCTCTGCCATCTGCTGATGGGTGCACATGCCACTTAGCACAAGCCCTGCAGATAAACATCTATCTCATGTATCTCCTGGGATACACCAGCAGTGAGCACTTCAAACACATGCCCGTGCTGCCAGAGAGAGACAGACTGCAGCTTGCATTTGTTTGGGGATGGTTTTCCGGACTCATTCTTCTCTTTGCTGGGACTATGGAATATGGGGGGCTCTTGGGAAAAAGGCAGTGCTCATGAGGACGAGGGAAATTAAAGAGACAGCACAATGCGGTGGGTGGCAGAGTTGCCTAGTGAATAGCACAGTAGACTAGGACCCAGGAGACTTTGTTCTAGGAGCAGTTCCGGTGACTGGGGGTAAGTCCCTGTGCCTCCGTTTCCTCTTCTGCAAAATAGGGATACCTTCCTTCTGTAAAGTGGTTTGATGTGTACTGATGAAAAAGCTAGGCACTATTATTATCGGAGAGCGGGCTGGGCTGGGTTAACATGCAGGCCTGGTACACAAGGGAGCTGAGTTTTATTCCTGACAAAACTCATGGTGTGATCCGAGGTGAGAAGGCAAAGGACAAAGCACTCTGGTGCCAAGGCGGTAGCTGCTATTGGCCATGTACATAGCTATCATTTGCATGTGACTCGCACCCAGGAGCTCCTGAGTTCTCTGCTAACCATTTGCTTTGCTGGTTCTGTTTGCACATGGGTCAAACTTGGCTGCTGGTTTGAGGGGTCGGCTTCCTAAGCACCCACAGCTCCATTGGCTTTAATTAGATTTACTCTCAAGTATTATTTGGATTACAGCAGCAGATAGGGCCCCCTCTGAGATCAGTGGCCCACTGTGCTTGGTGCTGTAGACACACACCGTAAGAGACAGTCCCTGCCCGGAGAGCTTGCAATCTGAACCGGATCACTATCCCCATTTGCAGCTGGGGAACTGAGGCGCAGAGAGAGTGGGTGATGCCAAAAGCCTGGGGCAAAGGCAGCAATCAAACCCGGCTCTCCTGAGTCCCAGTCCAGCCCATTCACTTCCTGCCCAGAACCCTGGATTCTCAGCACTGCAGATAACGAGGCCCTAAGTGTGACAAGCTGGGACCGCAAAAGCAGCAGCCCCTTCTCCAAATGCTGGCTTTAACCTCTCTGGACCTCTTGTTCCCCAGCTGAAGAACTGGAGCAATCAGCCAGCCCTGTCTCAGCGCAGCAGCGTGAGGAGAAATGAGCGACAGTTTGGTACGCCACTTTGAAGATGTAAAGTCTTATTAAACCTGTACTGATGGCCTGACCCACTCAGCCCCGGCTCCAGTGCCCAAAAAAAGTGCCAAGGTCCCAGCAGGATGATCACCTGTTCCCTGTTTACCTGCAGGGTAAAATAACCATGCTGTGGTGGTCCTTTGTGACATTAGGGTCTTCACACCAGGGTGCTGTGTAACCTACTGGCCAGCATGAGGTCTGCATCCTTCTCTGTGCCTGATTCCCAGAGGATATGAGTCTGCTACAGCTCTCAACTAGAGCGGTTGGCTCGAAAGCTTGAGTAACAGCGAATTCTGCTCTCTAACCTCCGGTGGTCCCCATTCAGTCCCCAATGTCAGCCCATTTGGAGGCCGACAGAATCGTGACTCTGTGTGATGATGTGCTGCAACCCGACGTCAACAGGCCCCATCACGACATGGTTGCATAAGGATGCAAAACGGAGAGAGCATGGAGTCTGGAATGAAGCCACTACTGCTTAATTACCCTGGGCTTATGGGGCTGGGGAGAGAGCTGCAGAAATCAGGACTCTCCCATTGATTTGCAGATGAGTGGGTTACTCAGCCAAGCTGCTCGCGACTGTGATAGAAGCAAGGAGCACGGAGTGAATTCCCTGGGTGTCATCTATGATGAACACGTCTCAGGCTGCTGTTCCTGTTAGGCTCAGGGGATCCGATGACTTTGAAGCGCAAAGCATACAAGGCGTGATGGCTGGGATGAAAAGATGAGGAAGCTGAGCACATTTCTCGCTTACATTTGAAATGAATCCTGATGTCAGTAGCCTACTGCCCAACAACAGGGGATTTAAATGCAGGGTGACTTGTGCAGTAGTTAGCGTGGGGACCAGAGGCTCAGAATGCCTGGGTTCTACTTCCAACTCTGCCCATGAATTGCTGCTTCACCTTGGGCAAATCACTTATCTTCTCCTTGTGTCACTTAGGCTAGCTGTGGCCTGTCTTCAAGGGGTGTCATAAGGCTAAATGCATGAAGGTTTGTTAAGCCCTTGGCTATCTTCGAAGGTACTGGAGATGTGCTACTTAACAGTTTATTCTTAATACTCATCCCACACGGCAGTCCTATGAACATGTTATATAATAATACACTGCAACCAGGGCCTGATCCAATCCCTATTGAAGTCTCCCATAGATTTCAGTGGGCTTTAAGATCAGCCCCTTGCTGTATACAGCACCCAACATGTAAGGATCCCAATGTGCTGTACATATATTAATGAATTAAGCTTTGTCTCACCTTTGTGTGTAGGTATAAGGAGCCCCATTTCACAGACGGAATAAATGAGACACAGATGCATCCCTGATGTAACACTGTGGTGTCTGTGGCATCACACCAGGGAGGACTGTGACCCAGAGAGAGGCAATTGGCTTAAAGGACCATGCGGTCTAGTGGATAAAGAACAGCATTAAGCATGACCAGCTCTGTGTTCTAATCCTGCCTTGTACACTGCCTGGCTCTGTAATCAGGAGTAAGCCTCACCACCTCTATGAGCCTGTGTAGTTATACTTTTAGATCCTGATCCAGAATCCACTCAAGTCAATGGGGTTCTTTCCACTGACTGCAGTGGGCTTTGGGGCTGGTCCTTATTTACAGCTTGTTAAATACTCAGAGTCATAAGCATCTTGGTTGAGATTTTCAAAGCTGTCTGGCGGATTTAGACACATCTTCCATTAACTCTAATGAAAGATGTCTTTAAACCCCCTAGACCGTTTTAAAAATCTCAACCCTCATTAACAATTATTTCTAGCAATCCCATGGAGGTTGTTAACATCAGAGGATGGGACATGCATTCCATGGTATTAACCCCTTTAAAGCTCAATATGTTTCCCTCCAGGGGCTCCTGTCTTCTGCAGCTCCCAGTTAGATGCTGTGTTTCGTTTCGTTATGGATTTTGTTTGTTTGTTTATATGGGAGAAAACTGTTACCCAGAAATAAATTTCTTTTCCCCACCCATAATAGTAAACAGGAGTGCTTTTTCACCCAGCCAACCTAAAACTGCATCTGTGCTATGACTCATTCCCAGGTTGACAGAGCATTTAGAGAAAGGCCCCAGGCCTGGATTCTACCTTTGCTTATTTCTGTGCTCCTCGACACAGCTGTAAATAGACATAATCTGCTGTTGTCACTCAGGAGCAGGAAGTGGTGTGAGAAATTGGGTGAAAATGACAGGGAATTTTCTCATTTTACATGCTGTGTAATTGATTTTCCATTAGGCTGTAAATATATGCCCTTCTACCCCAACCCCTTTAAATGTATTGGCATATTGTAAGACATGCATCAGGGGGGATTGGATGGTTGGCAGGTGGGTGTTAATGGGATACAGAACCATTTGCCGCCACACCATCATGATGATGACAGTGCAGGTTGGGAGCACCTGGAGAGATGTCATCCAAAGCACAAAGTTCTAATCCAGCCTGGGATTTCAATTCTGTAATAGTCAGTGGAGACCAGTCCATTATAAAGATACTTCAGGCCTGGAACTGGGTTCTGAACGCCTCAAGGTTCATGGAGTTTGGGGATAGGTCTGAACCAAACATTGGATCCTGAGGTTAGATCCAGATCTACATTTGAACCAGGACTCAACTTTGCACTTGGGCCCTCCTCCTTGAGTCCCAGCATACCCAGATTGAGGGGAAATTGGATTAAAATCCCATCCTGGATCCAGACCTCATGATTTGTTCTATTTTGGGTCAAAATCCCCATGAAAATGCGATCTCTACAGAATTTGATGCAAACTTATAACCAGCCAAGGTTTGGCTGGCAGCTTGGTTCAGATTGCATCCAAAGGCAAGTGAACCTTAGCACGCTTTTTGAGGAGGGTGATTTGCGTCTGCAGTCCCCAAACAAGGAGAGAGACACATGGTTTGGAATTAATCCCTGAGTACCAGGCCTTCATGGCTGTTGCCGTGCTGCACACGATGGGCATTTGGAAATTCAGTGATAGAACTTGGTACCTCCTGCTCCAAAAACACAGTCCTCTGCCACTTGAGCTGAAGGAGACTTGCCATTGACTCTTTCAAACATAGGGCCATCCGGCCACAGCGGGGCAGTTCTGATTCCATCTAGTAGGGGGCAGAGGTGCAAACACATACTCATAGACGAACCAGTTAATTACAGTGCATTTTAGCAAGAGGAAAAAGAATGACGTGTATTTTAAGGCTTTTGGTTTTTCCATTTCTGATTGATCATGGCTGTGGTTGCTGTGCTTGGGAATAGAAGAGGCTGTCTTGCATGGCAGCGCACAGTAGCTCGTGTCTGTGAAGGTGTTCTAAGCAATCCCCTACACACACTGAATGGCAGGGACCTTCTCTTGATTTGGGATGGGTGGTCTTAGCTTCCTTCATTCACGAGCCCTGATCTGAGTTTTGGCTGTGTGTGTAGGTGTGCAGGGGAAGGAGGTTGTTTGAGTGGATGATGCATTCCCTTCCTTCTCTATAGCATCTCAGGCCATGTGAAGCAGGAGGTGATTATTAAGGAAAACAGCTAGAACTATGGACACAAACAGGCTTCCACACAGCTTGAGTTTTAGCTTTGTCTCCTTTGTTTACCAGGGATCACACTCTCTCTGGAATCCTGTATAACACAGAGAGATATATAGTGGAAAACTAACATAAATGCAAGCACATACCAGGACACTCCCCAGGGCTCATCATGTTGTGCTCCTATCTACCATGAGCCCGAGGAAACCAGTTATACGCTCCCACAGGGAGGTCACTCTAACCAGTAATTTAACCACACATTCCTCACAGAGGCTGCTGCAGATCCTTCGCTCCATGGCACAGAGACTTAGATTCTGATTCTTGAGATGGGCCTAAGCCACAAAACTTGGGTCCAGGTCTGGATGTCTTCAAAATCTGGGGTTGTCAAAGGTTTTAGCTTGGCCCAGAATAAAGACAGGAGCTGTTTACACAATTTGCATATGAATTGCAGCCACTTCTGAGAATTGAAGCCATGTATATCTGGTGTCTCCATTCAGGCCTATGTGATGTTTTGGGGACCACCCAGACCAATAAAGGGTTCTCACCATGACCAGCCCTGTAGCCTTGGGTACCTTTATGCTGTGTGGCTTTGGTTCAGACTCCTGACACCAATAGCCAGCCCACCAGCACATCATCATACCCTGGCTCCTAGCAGCCTAGTTACTCCATGCAGAGTGACACCACCAGCCCTTCCAGTCCCAAATCCGTTCTCCCTGAGCTCTTAACTACCAGACATGTGGACGTTTCCACTCCAGTTGGTCACATCGAAGGCATGAAACCAACCCCCCAGGCAGCAGATTCCTTTGGTGTGTACACTCCGCACGGCTTGCACACCAGAGACCTGCTTGGGGTAAAAACACATAAGTGTATTTAACAGAAAAATCACAGATTGAAAGCAGCAGCAGTAAGGAAAAGCAAACACAGACCGGTTACACATAATGCTGGAACCTCAGGTTTTGCTTTTCAGATGAGATAAAACCCTTGAGCTAGTAAAAGTTACCTATTGCTAAGCCCCTTCGTTTTCCGTGTAAACTGATTTTTACATAAAAATTTCTGGGTTTTTCAAAAAGTATTATTCACTTTTTTCTGATTTTCACCCTACTTTTGTATCATTCAAATATATAAAAACTAACTTGTTTTATTAGGAAAATACAATACGCTGCATGAGATCAATGTATTACGATAATCCATTAGTCTGTGTATATATGCAAAGCTGCCTGTTGAAGTCAGGCTATGTATTAGTCTAAAGATACACACAATAAACAAACTGGCATGCACGCAAGCTCTGAAGCGCGTGTGCATCTGAACATACTGATGAATCTCACGCCCACCACGTACACATTTCAAGCTGTTAGCAGATAACGGTTTAAAGATCTGACACTAAAATGGGAAGAAAATGACAATCTGTATCAGAATAGGTTTCAGAACACAAGGAAGTATTCAAAAGTTAAAAAAAAAAAAACAGGAGAAAAGGAGGAAGTTGAGTGTATGCACAGCAGATGGTGTGGCCCAATTATTAAATGTAAATATTTATAGGCTAATAGTTCTAAGTCTCCAGCAGTGAACTGTTTATTTAACTGAAAGTTTTATTTGGGGATTAGAGATGTGCTGTTTTCTTAAACTCAGAAGTGGCGTTGTGTTGTGAGTTCTGTTTTATTCTGCAGCAAACCACCCTGATGAACAGAGTTCAGAGCATTAATCTACGGAATACTTTCCCCTCTGTCTTTACGTCCACCAAAATAAACCCCGACACTTACCCAGAAAAATTAATAATTTTTTTGCACTGATTTTCACCTGTTTTAGGTGTTGTGATAACAAACACCGACAAATTCCCGGGAAAAATTAAATAAAATAAAACCTGAAAATGAATGGCCCTGCCTATTGCCTCTGAACGGTTTCCCAGCGTACCCCGTGTTTCACAGACAGCACGCACCAAGTGACTGCCCCTCAGTTTCTGGATAAAAACGTCAATTTCAAAGCTCCTTTTTAAAGGTATTTGTTCCCCTTTCCCCACCCCCTCCTGGCATGGTAACTGAGGTTATTCGGGGCGGGGAGGGGGGAAATTCCCAGTTGTTCTTTCCATTAACTTTAATGGTCCTTTCTAGGGGAGGACAAGGGATGAACACTTGAAGCTTTATGAAAACAACTGACTTTGCAGGTGCCCCTCCTTGCCTGACTGCTCCCTGCCCTGCTGTGAAGTGGAGCGGACGTTTATGAGCATGGTCTTCTCTATACAAAAATATATCAATTCATAACCATGGACTGTATACATAGCCCATAATGCCTAACAACTTCAGAACATTACAGGCTGTCATAAGAGACCTTATTTGACATATTTGTACAACACAATGACATAATATACACTCAGTTGGTTTAACTGTTTCTTTTGGGGGTTCTGCCCTCCCCTGGGGGTGTCTGGAGCTTGACTGTCACACGCCTCTGATAGAATCTGCTAATTCAGAATGAATGGCTGGACAGAACCTCCTCCGGGATCAATCTGAGCTGGAGGTCGCCCCATCCTCGGAAAGGTCATTCCCCGAGAGTTGGCACCAAACCTTCATTTGACCTGTGGCTTGTCAGCGTTTACCTATGACCTTGAACACACAGACCCGGCCTCCTGCTGGACTGGTAGGAGCATTAGGTTGTGTAATATGTCACTGAAAAGGTAACTGCCCCTTCATCTGCAATAAAGCCTGGGTTCATCTGTGAAGTCAGTGCTGAATGCAACTGCACGTTCTTAACCAACATCCAGTGCACGGGTGTCTCAGGAGAGGCGGGTGTTGCCTTCTGAACGGTCGTTTGTTTTTCCTATCAGAAAATGGCCTTTTTTGAAAACGGAAAAGTGACTTGACATTTTTGTCGAAATGGGTTCCAAACCGCTATTGCTTACCCCAAAACTCCTTGTCAGTAAAGCAGTGTTTGATATGCATTTCGGGGGGGGGAGGGGGCGACCCACCACCCCAACCCGTTCCATTTTACACGCTGCCCAACAGAAACAACGTCAACATTTTGAACGGAATTAAACCATTTTTTTCAACCTTCTCTCTCCATCTGGTCATTCTGATCCCATCAGCATCCAGTAGAGGGCAGATGAGCGGCGCTCTCACTCAACTATAATACATACGCGCCAGTTCCTTACTATATTTACGTGTAAAGGATACATCTTATCTCGGAAAGGAAATCTTGGGCCTTGTCCAGCCTCCTGCTTCCCAGCGTAACAGTGACTCTGTATGACAACAGGCCTGGAACAGGTTGAGGACAGTTTCTCCAAGTGGTCTTTGGGGCACTGTGAAATAGCCCCTCTGTGCAAATGCCCTAATGCTTCTGCTGAGACGTGGCTTCTGAATGGTATCCTCTTTTCTGGAGCATGTTCATTGTTCTCTTCTTTTTGCGTCTGTGGTTTATTTGTTTGCCTCACGTTACGGCGGGTTTGGGACTGTTGCGGGCTGCAGCCATCAACATCTTGTGTTTAATCAGAAGTCGAGGGTGGTCCCAGGAGGAATTTGCACACGAGGGCTCAGCCACAAGTGGAGAATACAAAAGAATAAGGGGAACTTGGCTGTGACCCCTGCATGGACCTGGAAGATATTTATTCTGGCACAGGGCGTCCGTAAACATTGTAAAGAACTAGGCCATTAAACTGTCAAACAGCATTTCTGTGAGCCAAGACAATATAAAACATTTCAGAGTGGCCTGGGATTTGAACAGTAGTTTACAGAAAGAAACATTTGACCTGCTGAACTGGCTTTGTGGGCTGGACCGTGGTTTGCTCTGCAGGGTGTGTGTGGGGGGGACACACATAACCCCCACAAAGGAAGATTGCAATGGACCTCTGTCTCCATTTTCAGACTCCTCGCACCTCAGTAACAGCATTGCCTCCCCGAGGCCTATGACCTGCTCCCATGGCAGTCAATGGGAGTTCCGCTAATGATTTCAACGGAGAGGGGTCAGGCCTCAAGATAACCAGTCACTCGATGCTCAGCAATGTACAAACAGTCCAGACTGGGGGAAGAGGGAGTCTATCAAGGGACTCCTACAGTGACAGCAGCAGATCTTCATAAGTGTCCTGTGGGACAGTTTTCAGAGTAGTAGCCGTGTTAGTCTATAGCCTCAAAAAGAAAAGGAGGACTTGTGGCACCTTAGAGACTAACAAATTTATTTGAGCATAAGCTTTCGTGAGCTACAACTCACGAAAGCCACAAGTACTCCTTTTCTTTCTGTGGGACAGTGATCAGCTTTGCACATAACAAAGCACAGGCAAGTGGCTCCTTTGTAGCAATTGTTCAGTCTCATGGTGAAGGCACTGGGGGGGACGAAGGTGATCTAGGGTCAATTTCCAGCTATGTCACAGACTCCTTGTGTAGCCTTAGGCAAGTCACTAAATTGCTTTGTGCCTCAGTTTCTCCATCTGTAAAATGGGGATAATTCTTCCTTAGTCTGTCTTGCCTGTTTAGACTGTAAGGCCCAGCCCTTCAAAGGTATTTAGGTGCTATTCATTTCGATGGGAGTTAGACACCTAAATACCTTTGAACCTAGGCTCTTTAGGGCTGGGACTCTGTGTTTGTACAGCACCTAGCACAATGGGACCCCAATCTGAGCTAGGGTGCTACTGTAGTATAGACAATTAATAACAATAGTGGATTAAAAAACACCCAACCTGAATGATAACTGGAATACCAGCTAGAAAGCAAAGAATGAAGATTAACGGGGGGGGGGGGGGGAAATCTGGCAGCGAATTACTTAATTTAGTACATTTCAAACCCAATAATTATTTCTTTAAAAATAGAATTTGCTAAAACAACTTCCAGCCTTTCATTTTTTCCTCTGCATAATAAAGTAATTAGTAATTTGTGTCACTCCTGTAATTTTTCTGCTTGGTATAATCACAAGTGGTGACACAGCTCCACAGCACACACGCCGAAAAAAAAGTAAAGAGAGGGAAGAATCAGAGCCAGCATTTGAACCCTTTCAAAATAAGTAATAAGCGTTTTGGTTCTTCCAAGTGATGATTGTGTCAATCACAGTAATGGATTAATTACAGAAATCCTGGTTGATGGAGGAGCAGCAGCGGGGGAAAATTACTGGGGGACTGGGACAGATTCTGAGCTTGTCTCTGCCCACGTAAATCCCACAGTCACTGCAGAGAAGCTGACTCTACATTTTCAGCACTATAAGGGCAGCAAGGGTCTATGGTTGGAGTTACAGTAGCACACTTAGGTCAGCTCTAACAGAGATCAGGGCCCCATTGTGATAGGGGCTAATACAGCCCCTGCCAAGAAGGATTTACACCCTAAACAGACACAGGAAGGATTATTCTAGTTTTACAGACACGGAGCTGAGACGAGCTGCAGAGGTGGGAACTGAACCTAGATCAGCTGGCTCCCATTCTAATGCCTTAAACACAAGGCGAGACCTGTAGCTGAAAAAGGTTTGACTGACAATGCTGACGTCTTCTCTCTATAAAACAGAGCTAGCCCAAGCTACAGAGTCGCAACTTTCCCTCTGCCCAATATACCCCAGCTCTGGTCTGGAAGGCCCACTTCTAGGGAGGAAGGGGTGGCTCACCGCCTACATTAGCTGAGGTAGGATCTGTTATGCTATTTCATCCACCAAGAGAAAATATGTGTCCAAACTTTTCATTTACATGGAGTGACCAACTCAATGAGAAAGAATAAAAATCAAGTCTCCATGAAAGAGCACAGCGGGCATGTCTCCTCTGTAACAATCAGTTCTGAACACAAAATGGCCGGCAGTCGCTGCAGACAGCAGGGTCTGCCAGGTTGAAAGGTGCGTTATGCAAAATCTGGAAGGCTGATTACGCCACTGTCTTGGGATTTAAGAGATCTGGGTTCAAGGCTTCTGTGAACTTTTGCGAGTCACTTCTCCCCCCCCCCCCCCGCACCCGCCCTTCTCTCTCTCTCTCTCTGTGACTTAGTTTCCCTAACTAGACAATGGGTATAATGATTCTTACCTGCCTTTTGGAAGTGCTTTAAGGTCTACACTTGAAAATCTGCTTGTAAGAGGGTTTGGGGCACATGTACACATCCCAATGTGCCTTGGGCCCTTTAAACCTGGCAAAGGGTACATAATTAGGAGCCAGCATGTGACCAGCAGGAAGCCGATATAAGGCTTCCTGCCTCTCAGACAGAACCAGGAGACTCAAGGTCAGAAGAGTCCTGCTCTGGCTCCTCCCTAGTAGCCATGAAAGGCTACTAAAAGGGAAGGGTGAGTCCTCTCTGCTCCCAGCTGGAATGCCTGGGCTGGCTCTTACACAGTGGTTTGGTTTGTTCGGGGTTTGGAAATAAAGCAAACCCTGCAGAAAGGGATTTGAAGAGACCTGTAGCTGGGCCTGTATTTTTCCATTACTACCCAGTTAATCTTCCCTGCTCTAAGTATGACTAGAGGAGGGGATGTGAGGCTAAATTCCTTAACAGCTGGGACAATACCTTGATGTGGGCCACAGAATACAAGCATAGGATTGCAGGTACCTCCTGGCTCACAGAGTCCAGTCCCCTGCTAACACAGGCAGCCCGTCACATAATCACATTCATAAACTTATCAAGAACCATCTTAAAACGAGTCAGGTAGTTTGCCTGCACTCTTTCCTACTGAGAGGCTGGTCCAGAACCCGGCTCCTCTGTGGTGAGAAACCCTCTTCTAATTTCCAATTTATCCCTGGCCAGTTTATACCCAAGGAACCTAGAGAGATACAGATGTGAGAGTTAAATTGCAATACGCACCCCTGGCAAGGAGGGTGTCATCTGGGGTAGTGACCATCTGGAGATGGGGACATCTCTCGTACCTACTGAGAAGCGGGCTGAGATCACCACCCACTCATCTCACACAGGACACTGAACAGAAATCATATTGGAATGAGAGCCACTTTCAGTGCCTGTCTGGAGGACATCAAATTGGGGAAATGAGCTGCTGGTATCTTAGACAGTAACACTGAGGGCTTGTCTTCACTGCAGAGTTAGCCCGGGCTCTTAGTGGGGTGTTGCTCCTAACCTTCCTCCTGCCCACTCATGAAACCCCCTCATTCGAGTCTGGTGCTTTACCCCCAGGCTAGCTGGTGCATCTGGGAGTGTGGGCTAAACCCTGCATGAGGCTTTCACTTGGGCTGGTGTCCCCATGCTGTGCGGTGAGCATGCAGGCTAAACCACTCAAGTGCTGATAGTCCTCCCATTCCTTCCCACAGTCCCCTTCGTGTGCTCAGAAGGACAGATGTGTTCTCCCACAACTCAACTGGGAAGGAATCACAGAGCAGCTCAGTTTACTGCATCACAAAGGACCATGGGATGTGCCCCATAAGTCCTAGCGGCATAAATGTGGGAACGCAGCACCGGTGAGGACATGGTAGCTCAGACGGGGCTTTGCAATGTGGCTGCCTGCACCTGGGCTAGGCTAACCCAGGTGCTGATCACTCGAGTTAACGCTGCAATAAGGATGTACCCTGAGTGGTGCGAGAATATCACAGAGAGGGAAGGAGGGCTAGGCACAGGCTTGGGAGTCAGACGATTTGGGCTGTATTTCTAACTCTGCCACAAGAGGACACAGACAGGGCCGGCCCACAACATTTTGGCAGCTGAGGTGGGGAGCTCAAATGACGCCCCCATGCCCCCTCGCTTGGGCCAAAACTTTGAAAGGTCTCAATTCTGCCTTCTTCCTAGTCTACTCCTCTCATGGTACTGCTCTGCTGCCTATCCCAATAAAGGAGAACTAACAACTTAAAATGCCTTGTTCAAAAACTTTAAGTAACACTTAACTTTCAAACGCCTGAATAGCAAATGTAACTTTTCTTGTCTGCAGAGCAAACACTGGCATTTTTATCTGTTTGAATAATCAAAGTGGTGCTTTCCGTGCCTTCTTGGTTGCAAAGATTTGAACTGCTTCCTGCTGAAGGTCCACCGTCTGGGCCAGCTCATGCTCTATTGAGATGGTTGCAAGACCGACCAGCCTCTCCTGTGTCATTGTGGAGCGTAGATGTGTTTTTATTAACTTCAGCTTGGAGAAGCTGCGTTCTCCACTGGCAACTGTTACAGGAAGTGTTAGAAGTATGCGCAGAGCAACAAAAGCATTTGGAAAGAGGGTGGTCATCTTATTTGTGCACATATTTTCCACAACAGCCTTTGGAGTTGATCCTGCTGAAATGTATTTTGAAAGCGCTTTCAGTTCATCACCTAAATCACTCGCATCAATATCGCGCAAGTCATCATGTGTCAACACTGTCTCTAGTGCCCGGCATTGCTGGTGTAGGTCTTCTTCAGGTACAGTAAGGAATTTTGGAATATCATACAACATCCCAAATATACTGCTGTGTTCCTTGAGCTGCATGAAACGTTCTTCAACTGACTGTATTGCACAATCTAGCACCTGGTTAAAGAATTCAACTTTGAATTGTTGTTTGGGGTCTCTTATGGGATTATCCTGTGCCTCGTAATCAAAATGTCTTCTTCTTCAGTGACTCTTGTATTCATGAATAGGTGGGAAAATAGCTTCAGTGTGAAGTTCCTCTGCCAATTTCTGTGCACTCTTCAGAACGTTTTGAAATCCCTCATCTGACCGGTAAGTCTGTAGGTATGACTTTGCTTTGTCCAGTTGTTCCATTGCTCCAGATATATCAACACCTTGGAGTTTCTTGCTTACAACATTTTTTCAAACAGTATGTCATGCCACAACACTAAGCCACACAGAAATTTGAAGTTATGTATGTTTCTGGTGATTCCATTTCCCTCTGCCACTGTTCTCCCGTGAACAGTTCCTGTCATAGCATTATCCTCCATAATGGCAACTATGGCATCACTATCTTCCCAATTTGGTGTTTGACTGGCTTTATCGCCTCCGCTCGACTTTCCCATCGTGTGGCACTCAGTGGTTTCAGTGTCAGAGAGTTGATGCAGAGAAAAATACATAGATGCTTTGAATTACATTAAAAAATTCAGCAGCCTCACTAGACGTTGATGCTGCATCACTGACCACCAAGTTCAACGAATGAGAACTGCATGGGACAAAAAAAAGCTCGAGGGTTTAACTCTCGGATCCATGTCTGCACTCCTCTGTTCTTTCCTCTCATGTTGGCACCATTATCGTAGCCCTGACCTCTCATGTCAGCTATCGCAATTCCCGTATCTTCCAGCTTTTTAAGAAGCACGTTTGTCATACCAGCCCCTGTAGTATCATCAGTGTCAATAAATTCTAGAAAATGCTCTCATTTCAGGGTCATTTTCACTAGGTTCTGTTGTTACAAAACACACCATTAAAGTCATTTGTTCTGTATGGCTGATGTCAGGTGTGCAGTCCAGAATAACAGAGTAATATCTTGCTGACTTCAGATCTGCCACAATCTTCTGTTTGACTTTTGTTGCCAGTAACTATATGATATCATTTTGAGTTGTTTTTCCAAGGTAGTGGTGTGTGTACATTTCTTGGGTGATGACTCTTCTTAGATGCTCCTGGAGTACAGCATCAACCTCAGCCATCAGAGCCACAATTTTAAGGACGTTTCCATTGTCTGGCACATACAGCTGATCTGAAGTGCCGCACAGTGCTAGGTTTTGGGTAGCAAGCAGTCTCACAATGGCAATGAGCCTTTTCAGAACATTTTGTCAGTAAAGAAACTCTGATGCAATTTTCTCTTGATGCTGATCATCTATGGTGGCCTTTAACCTTAGTCTCATCTCAAGCTTTTTCCACCTATGGAATGGTCTCTGGTGATTTGCTGCCTTCTCATGGCATGCCAGATTTCTAGCCAGATTTTTCCAGTCCTTTGTTCCTGTAGAACCCAATGTGGCTGGAACATTAGGCTGGAAGAGTTTGCAACAAAAACAGTGTGCAGCATTCTCGGTTTTTGAGTACATAAACCATGGCCTCTCCACTTTGTCACCATTGGGGATTTCACACCGGTAATGTGTTGGATGGAAACTTCTATTTTCATTGTCTTTGGGGAACATGAAGTTTTTCACTTGCTGTGGCCCACGCAGTACAAGGAAGTCCCTCAGGCTACTGCTCAAGTGGGTCCACATTCCTGGATCATCTAGACTTAAGGAACTAAACTCAGCAGCAGCTGTTTCTTGCGCCTCCACCACACTCTTCTCTGATCTACACTTTTCTTCAGGAATGTGCACGGTTACATCCATTTGAGAAGGAGATATGGATGCTCCAATAGCTGCCAGGTCACCTGCCCTCTGAGAAACTGGAAGATCAGGCATCTCCTCACCACTCACATCCTCACTGGGGCCGGAAGGCTCACTGTGAACATTTGTGTCTATGTATCTCAGGAGAGCTCCTTCCTGCTTAGATAGAAAAGCTTCCTTTGCTTGCTTTCTTTTTCTGAATGCTGCCCCCGAGGGGTGTTTTCTTCTTTCACTCATGACTGCTGTTCTGTGCCAGCAATAGTGGCTCTCAACGCTCAGTTGAAGGGGACAAATAAGCAGGCTGGTAGCAGGGCCTGGGTGAGGGAAGATATCAGCGTCTTAAGGGCCTAACTGACTCCTATCATGTCAGTTGACTGCCTGTTCTCCGCAAGTGGGTTCAGGGAAACATCAGGAAACAGGAAGCTCCCTGAGAAGCAGATGTTAATCAGTCCAGGCTCCTGGGGGTGCTAGAGAGGGCCATAAGAGGCTCCTCCTCCTCTCTCTCCCTGCAGCTCCTGCTGCTTTCCGTTATTCCCTCTCACCTTTTCTCCTGCCTGCCTGTTATGTCTCTTGTGCCCTTCCTCCTCCAGCACAGCACTCCACTGTCTCTGCATGTCTAGAGCAGAGAGAATACATATGCACCAGCAACAGACACAATTTTCTACACTCTGGGTCCTAGTGGCGCCCCCCCCCGACACAGTCTGGCACCGCCTCAGTTCGCCTCATGGTAAGGCCAGCCCTGGACATAGACAACCTCCCCCCACCCATCTAAATAACAGAGCAGGACCAATCCAGAATAGAGTAGGAAAGGAGCTGGATTACTACACTGGCCCATAAGGCCAAGCCCCCAGCCAGCTAATGCCTAGGCTGCTGTCTGTGACACGCTGAGCCTTTTTGGAGCAGCAGTCAAGTGGGTCTCACAGTATGTGGCCCTGGGTGTCACAACCCTTGCAGCAGGAGGAACCATGCAGCATCTCTGCTCTCCTTGCATTGCTGAGGAGAGTCAGAGCTTTGCCTAAGATCACACAGTGGTTGAGTAGCAAGAATGGAACCCAGGAGTCCTGAGTCTTGGTTCGTCATGCTAGCCAATAGATTGAGTTCTGACGCTAGACTGAACTTTGCACTACATGAGGTGAAAATGACATAGCCTTGATTGACTGGCAACATTCATGAGGTTTCGCAGAGGAACTGGAAAGACAGAAGGGAAGATGAGAGCAGCACACATGGAACTGTGCAGGTAAAGGAATGCACATGGGGGGCCTGATCCTGCCTCCATTGAAATCAATAGACATTTTGCGACTGATTTCAGCAGCAGTGGGATGGGGCTGGAACTGTCCCCATATCCCGACAAGGCAACCTTTCGCAACATGCTGTATCTGCTCCTTGGAAACAAGAGCCATCAGCATAAAGTATGGGATGTACCTACAGGCACCTCAGGGGCCATATTTTTAGCTGCTGTGGATAAGACATCAGTGATGTGGAGTCACGGATCCTTCAAGAAAGCAGGTCGAAGAGCAAACCTGTTCTGCTGATGGATGTATCACAGTTAGTGAGATCAGGGTCCTAGTGTGCTAGCCAGTGTGCGTACACAGAGTGTGACACAGTCTCTGCCCCAAGGAGCCTACAGTCTAAGTAGACAAAGGATGGGAGAAGAAGTAGAAGCCCAGGGAGGAGAAGTGACTTGTCCAAGGTCACAGAGAAGGTCAGTGGCAGGTCTTTTGAATCCCAGGCTGCTGGACCATGCCGTCTCTCATTAATGTAAGTTTTCAAAGCCCTGAACTGGTTCATTTGGAAAGTTATTGTTGTTTTTTATTCAGGGCTCAATGGAATATTTTGAAATTTGCATGTAGGATATATTTAAAAAGAAATTAATGGAAGAAATATTCTCATCTATTTATATGAGTTAGACTAATGCTTAGGTGGAAAATGTTGTCTCTCGCTTTATGGCACTTAATCTGCCACTAGGCCAAAAAATCCCCAAACCAAAACAACCCCCCCCAACCCAATAAAGGCTGATCGTTTGGGCCAATAAACAACAGCTAACTCTGCCCTGTACCCCACACCAGAACCACCTGTGACACCTTCACTTTTGTTCTCCACAACAACTACGTTGTTTTTCACAGGCTTACCATTTCCACAGTCTCCCTGTCCAAAGGGTGAATCCCACATTACTCAAATTCCAGGGCAAGGACACAGAGAATCACTCTTTGCTTCGTTACCTTCCAGGTCTGAGGCTCCCGGACATGGCATTACCTTTGTTCGGAGGGTCTGAGCAAAATTCATTGGGCTTGATTTAATAGAGGGCTGAGTACCCACAATTCCATATGAAGTCAAAGGGGTCATAGAATCATAGGACTGGAAGGGACCTTGAGAGGTCATTTAGTTCAGTCCCCTGCACTCATGGCAGGATGGGGTTGCTCAGCATCTCCGACAAACTGGCTCCATGGACCCAGGTGAAATCTGACACCACTGAAATCAAACAAGAGTTTTGCCATTGACTTCAATGGGGCCAGGATTTTAGCCCAGATTTTCAAATGTGCTCAGCCCCTCACAATTTGGGCCATTTATCGGATGAGTTCCCATGTATGCACCAGAATAAGTGCGTAGATTTTTTAAAGTGCTCAGCACATTACATACCAAGTGCTTTTGAAGAGCTGGCCAATGGGAGCTGTTGGGTGGTGAGCCCTTTGGAAGATCTGGCCCTTAGTCTCATGTCTACATGGGAGCAGTGCACTTTATAATAGCTGAGTAAAGCTAGTTGGAAATTTTCCAGTGGGACAATTTTCCACTGTAATATGCTGATCTGATTAAATGCAAACACGTCCCAGGAACATATCTATTTTGTCCAAATTTCTGATGGGAAAGTATTGAAATGGTTCCTTTCAGCTTATATCTCACAATGGAATATAAATATGGACTTTTTTTATATTATCAAAGTCAAAACGATAAAGTGAAAAGGAAACATTTCAACAAAACATTGGGGAATATTTCGTTTTGTGACAGATTCCGAGGTTTTGATTTTGCATTCTGACTCGGAATGTAGCCAAATTTCAAAATCTCAGAATTTTCTGGGGAGGGAAATTCCATTTTGCAACCAGTTCCAATGCTGAGCACTTACAGATCTGTCCATCCAAGCATGTCTCAAGTTTCTGATGCATTTGAGATGGACATTGGCCCAGGCTGTGTCTACCTGGGAAACGTGCACTGGTTTAACTCAAGGTGTGTTTTTTAAACCAGTGCAAAAGGCTGCATGTACGCTCTTATTTGGGTTCAGCCATACTGATTTCAGCTTAGCTGAAGCCTGTTCAGAATCGGTTTAAGCTAAACCACTCTTCAAATGAAATCAGATCGTTACACAGGTGGTTGCACTGGTTTAACTAAAGCAGTTTAGAAACAGAACTGGTGCAACTTTCTCATGTAGGCAAAACTTTGGCATGAAATCCAGGCCCAATTCGCATCGGTGATTAATTTTGCCATTGAGTTCAATGGAGCAAGGAGTCGATCTTTAGTACCAGCCTGTCATGCCTCTCCCACCTCCCACAATAGTTTCAGAGAATGGGAAAGAGGTACCGAGATGAGCCAACAGTTCTCCAGAGAGAGCATTTTCTCCCAGGCTAACATCACTCTAACGGCTTTGTCCAAACATCAATCAGTTAATCATGGTAGAGCAGAGCCCACTGTTTACAGAGCTCCAACCACATCCATATTAATGCCATCTCTAATCCTTCTAAATTGCTTTGGAGGCCCTAACAAGGAACTCCGATATCTTCAAGCTGAAGGATTGCCCCCCTTCCCCCTGTTTATGGCTAAAAAGCAGCCCAGCTCAAAGGCTGCTCCAGGCTTCCACAGATGACCGCGTCTGGGAGCAGCCGATAAACAAAAACGGGCTGATAGTTGGGGGACTGGAAACTGCACCAAGTTTAAAAGGCTTACAAACTTGGCATGAAGCACCACGTCCAGAAAGGGAAAGACAAGAGAGAAGCCCATGTACAGTATAACACTGATAAATCGGATTGGAGACAACTGGAAGCAGTCGGGAGCCATTTGAAGCTGAGTGAAACTTATGCACACCAGCAGGTGACCTGTGAATCACTCCCTTCAGTTGTTTTCAATTCCATTCCCGTGGCAAGGCTGGTGCATTTTCCCTTCCTTTTTAAAGTGCTTTTCTGTTTCCAAACAACATTACAGATGTCAAAATATCTCCACTAAATGGGATTTTTAATCTAACTCAGTGGCTGGCCAGCGGAGAGGAGTTTTTTAATCCATCTGGGCTGTGATGTCACTTCTGGCCCCTGTGAATTACGGACTTCCTGTTCATTTAACTGTTGCCTTATCCTCCACCTCTGCCCCCTACCCTGTTTGTTTCACCCACCTATTGTAACCTAGACCCCATATCCTGCAACTGACCCTGTCTGGGTGGATTCCTGTATTGAAGACAATGGCACTCACTCACATGGAGCCAAAAGCCAGATAGTGGCATTAGATTCTAAGCTCTTTGAGGTAGGGGCTGGCTTTTTAAATGATTGTTTGTACAGCACCTAGCCCAATAGGGTCCTGATCTCAATTGGAGCCCCTTAGAATCATAGAATCATAGAATATCAGGGTTGGAAGGGACCTCAGGAGGTCATCTAGTCTAACCCCCTGCTCAAAGCAGGACTGATCCCCGACTAAATCATCCCAGCCAGGGCTTTGTCAAGCCTGACCTTAAAAACTTCTAGGGAAGGAGATTCCACCACCTCCCTAGGTAACGCATTCCAGTGTTTCACCACCCTCCTAGTGAAAAAGTTTTTCCTAATATCCAACCTAAATCTCCCCACTGCAACTTGAGATCATTACTCCTTGTTCTGTCATCTGCTACCACTGAGAACAGTCTAGAGCCATCCTCTTTGGAACCCCCTTTCAGGTAGTTGAAAGCAGCTATCAAATCCTCCCTCAGTCTTCTCTTCTGAAGACTAAACATCCCCAGTTCCCTCAGCCTCTCCTCATAAGTCATGTGTTCCAGTCCCCTAATCATTTTTGTTGCCCTCCGCTGAACTCTTTCCAATTTTTCCACATCCTTCTTGTAGTGTGGGGCCCAAAACTGGACACAGTATCCAGATGAGGCCTCACTAATGTCGAATAGAGGGGAACGATCATGTCCCTCGATCTGCTGGCAATGCCCCTACTTATACAGCCCAAAATGCCATTGGCCTTCTTGGCAACAAGGGCACACTGTTGACTCATGTCCAACTTCTCGTCCACTGTAACCCCTAGGTCCTTTTCTGCAGAACTGCTGCCGAGCCATTCGGTTCCTAGTCTGTAGCGGTGCATTGGATTCTTCCGTCCTAAGTGCAGGACTCTGCACTTGTCCTTGTTGAACCTCATCAGATTTCTTTTGGCCCAATCCTCCAATTTGTCTAGGTCCCTCTGTATCCTTTCCCTACCCTCCAGCGTATCTACCACTCCTCCCAGTTTAGTGTCATCTGCAAACTTGCTGAGGGTGCAATGCACCCCATCCTCCAGATCATTTATGAAGATATTGAACAAAACCGGCCCCAGGACCGACCCCTGGGGCACTTCACTTGATACTGGCTGCCAACTAGACATGGAGCCATTGATCACTACCCGTTGAGCCCGACAATCTAGCCAGCTTTCTATCCACCTTATAGTCCAACCCAGAACTTTAGTAAATTTCAAGAGCCACAACTCAAATTCTAGCCAATGGAAAGAGGACTGAGTTAAAAGTGGCTTAGCTGCCCGAGTTCCCCTACAAAGTTTCGTAGCTTTACCACCATGTTGTCTGATTGGACTGATTTTAAGAACATTTCCCCTCCCCTGTTGCTCTATGAAAGACCCAAACACACTGTGGGGAAATGACTGCTCAGGGGAACAGTGACCTGGGTGCTACACCAAGCACTGTCAAAGGCACTAATACGCTGAAAAAATAGAAAACATTTCCCCCTGCCCCTCCCCAAACCAGAAGCCGCATACAGCTTCCTTGGAGAGATCTAAACTAGATTAGATTGGAAAGATTTCACAGAGAAAAACATGCACAAATAAGACATCTAAATGGTTTTTCAGTAGAAACCTGGGTTTGGGACCAAAAAAAATGTGTTGGGAAAAATAAGTTGCTGTCCAACGAAAACTTTGATTGTTTTGTTGCAAAGCTGAGTGCCCCCAACCCGACTGAAAAGTGACAGATTTGGATTCTAAAGTGCTGCTCATGGGAGTTGCAATTCAAGTGTCCCAAGCTCCCATTCTCCTTTATGGGCTGGACCCTGTAACATGCTGCTGGGGATACCCAGAGCTGTGACCTACTGTGTTCCCTCTCCGTCTCAGCAAGCGTGAGTTTTGCTGGCAATTAGATCTCCCTGCCACACCCAGCTGTCTTCCTCACCAGCAGACTCCTCAAGGCTCTCCCAGCCCAAACCTCGCCTAGCAAGTTACAGTCAGCAACTTCCAGCCCCTGAGCGCCTCAGAGATGTTTCTCTGCAATGCACAGCCATTACCACTGTGCATTGACAGACGATATGAAACTCGCTGCTCTGTTAAAGAGTCAGTACCTTGCGGCTTGTTCATTTACCTGGGATAAATACACCCTCCCTTTCAAACACAGCGCTGAGTTGGTTTACAGTAAAAAGTTCTAAGGCAACAAAAGAGCCTGGGTCCAGTGAAACCAAGTAAAAGAGATAAAAGCAGAGATGGTTATACGCAAATAAGAGTGAAAACACACATCGAAAAATCTAAGACTTCATTTTGCAAGACATAGTCTTTGTTCAAGATGGTTTCTCTTGCCCCCATCTCCTTCCCAGCCTTTTACTGACTAGCCTGCCCGGGACCCATCACAGAGCTCAAATTGCTTGGTTTCTTTGTCTCTGAGAGGAGAAGGATAAATAAAGATGGAGCCTCTCTCAGTTCCTTATAGCCCTAAAGGGATTCTTTGTCAAACAGGTCAGGAGAGCCTTCTGGGGATTCCGTCTTCTCTGTCTCTGAGGTGCAGGACCCATGTTAATTCTCTGTGTCTTGAGTTCAGGCTCAGGATAACCGCCCCTGGTTTAGCTCAATAGCTTTGCTTATGGCTAATATGTACATTGTGGTAATCCCATATTCCTTTGTCTAGGACAGACTCTTTATCACCTTTACCTAGGCTAGGCTGTTCTAGTAACATCATACAGAGGGAATTCATAACTTCACATCTAACATTAACACATGTGTTTTATGATATTAATAACCAGCGTGTAATTAGCTTTCATACAATACCTCACAAGGCATATTTTGTCCAGATACCATTTCAATAGTGTGTAGGGTGTGAATACAGGGGTGCCTAGTATCCCAGGCTCTCAAGCTGGATTTTATCTCCTATAATGCACCACAGCCATGCGACCGCCATGGTGTACCACCTCCTCTCACCGAGAGGAAGACCCTGGTGCCTCATGGGAGACAAAGTCTGACTAGGAAGCCCGCCCTATAAAGGAGAATGAAAGCACGAGCTACCAGAATGACAATTCCCGTGAGGCACTGTGGCGGCAGTTCAGAATTGAAATATGTCTGCTTTTGGCTGAAACATTTCAGACTTTGATTTTTTCCCAAAAACTCAACATTTTCTGGGTGGGAAAAAAATGCACTTTCCGACCAGCTCCATACAGAATCTGCAAAAGCAATCGTAGAAAACACTTGCTGAGCCCTGTTGTTAGGGGGGTTATTCCTTCACCCACTTACTTCCTGGTCCTTCTCGCATGAACAGAGAGCAACAATACCCGAAGTCCAAAGGTGCAAACAATTCGATGTTTATTGGGGTGAACTTCCAGCAAGCATGATTCCAGTTTCCTTCCTTAGTATCCTCCTTCCCAGCTCTGACACCACAGAGCCTTACACCTGTGTCCCTGTTCCCATTCCTACCCTTAGCCAAACATGATTCCAACTTCCTTACTCCCATTCCCTGTTCCCATTTCCCCCTTTAGCAAAACATGATTCCAATTTTCTTACCCCCATTCCCTGTTCCCATCTCCCTCCCCCACCCACACCCACTTCCTCATTGACTACAGATTATATAGTAAAACTTGAGTTCCGCTTAGCTATACCTTAACCAATCATTTTCCTGAAATTTAACTAACCAATCCTAACATATTGTAACATGATTATGTAACCAATTATATCCCACCACCTTAATTAGTTTACACCCAGCAAAATTAATTATACAGCAGACAGGAACAATCACAGAACCAGAGAGATTATACAGACAAACAATAGCAAAGTGGGAACTATAATGACAAAACAATACAGAAGTGAGGATTTCACACCCCAGCTATTGATAAGTGAGTTCTTGCCAGACAGGATGCTATCAAAGTAAGTTTCCTTTTACATTTTCTAGGCACTTCCCTTTCTCTGGAGGCGATCGGAATACAATCCTGTCCTGATAGTGCCTAACAGCCCAATAGCACCTGATTTCAATGTGACTAGTTTGGGATGTGAGGAGGTGACCGGTCGCTTCCTAGCTTATGGCTGTCTCTGCTGCTTAGCCAAAGGCCTTAGCCTAAGCACAGGGCCTCAGACTGTCACAGTAAGAGAAGGCCCTTACACCAGCAGACAGTGATTTTGATTCTTCTTTTATACCTCTACAACTAGCCAAGTGATAAGAATACCCCTAAATTCTTAAAGTACAGGCCTTTGCAGACATGCCTGAATATCTATATCCTAACACCTGTGACTGGCTGCAGCTTCCTGTGTCTCCAGCTACAGCTCTGAGCTTCCTGACAGAGATCAACAAGCTGGCGACATGGCTGCTTCCCGCACCGTTATTTCCCATTTTTACATATAGGCCATTAACACTTCAGTGTTCGCGATCTGCAGCGCAAGGGGGCAAACCCTCACTTGTTTTTGGTACGGCGAGCGATCCCAGAGACATCAGTGAGAGCAAATGTTTGCAGAGCTGGCCGGGACTCTCGGTTTGCATTGGATTGAGGGATTGGAATTTATTATTAATTATTGTTAGGGACTGTCCATAAATTACATAATGCATTAAGAGGTGGGTGGGTGGGTGCGTCCTTAATTTTGCATGTTTGTTTCAGTGTTATGAAGGGATACAAGGGATGGATGGGTCTTAAAAATCATCAAAAAATGTGGTAGGTAATTAACAGACGGCTCCTTATTTCTCCATTTCATCCTGCTGCCTTCAGCTCCCAGATACCACAGTGCATGAGCTGTGCTCTTAGACCCCTGCTGCCACCCCTCCCCCCCATATACTATCTCCTTTGCATGCCAACCCACAGAGAAAGAACACAGGGAAAGTAAAATAATTATATGGTTTGTATCCAGTAATATCAGTAATATGGTGCTAGGTGCTGTATAGACAGTGTGAGAGATGGTCTCTGCCCAAGACATTTAAATAGATAAGACAGACAGGGGAAATCAAGGCAAAGAGAGGTGAAGTGACTTGCTTGAATTCAAGCAGTTAAGGAATAGCACCCAGGTCTCCTGCCTCCTACTTTAATGCTGAGGCTGCATCAGCTTATCCCAAAGAGAACCTGGGAGAATTGAGGCGAGTGCAGCGTTGCCTCTCTCAGGCTGGTGGCCCATCTCTCCAGTTCCCAGTTTGTCCCCTAACCCTCTGTACTGCCCAGCCCTGTGGTTCCCTCCCACCCATGGATGGGATCTCACAGAATGTAATCCCGGAACAAGGAGTTTCTCCCTCCCCTCCCCTCTTGTTCTGTTAATATCAATATACCAGTAATTGGGGTTTCTCCAGCTGCCTGTGGGACTCCCACCTACATCCACTCACCCCTCCCACACATGCACGTCAAAGCCACGCCAGCGATTCCCTGTCATCAGCTCCACACATGGGCTGGGGACACGAAGGAGAAGAAATTAAACTGCAGACTCAAATCCAATACAATTTTATGGGGAAATAGAAAAGCTGCCACTGTTCTGTGAGTGTGTCTTTCATCCGCAGCTGCTTTAATTAATATTCATCGGCTTAGACGCGTGTCCCCTGCATCCACATTAGTCAATGCACAATTCCTCCTCTCATGTGTGTGCCACCAGAGGCCGAGTGTAAAGTCCTTAGCTTGCACTTTCTTATACACCAAGATGCCATTCAACTGCCTTTTGCAGCTGAGCTTAGAAATGAGACAAAGCTCTGATCTTACCTGCTACTGGGGGACGGGCAGGGGGGAGAAGGAACAAGGAATTGGTACTCTGGGAACACGTTCGTGGCACTGGTGGGTATGTCAGCATGTGACTTGTTTTTTGGTTACTGGTAGCAGCTTGCGCAGTGCCGGGGTTTATTGGAAGGAAGCCTGATTGACAGCAGGGACCCCCGGGAAAGTGAAGCTGTCCCCTGTGGGGGTGGGAGATGCAGTTTTCCTGTTGGGGAGGCTGTATTGCTAACCCTGCCCCACCCCCTCGTTCCCTGCAGGGCAGGGAGTTTCACGGGATCCAGGGAAGGGGGCACAGCTGATTCTTCTCAGCCAAAATTACAGCACATCTCTGGTGAAGACAAGGGGCAGGGCCTTGTGGGTAAGGCAGCTATGTAGGACTGAGAGGATCTGGGTTCATTTCTTGGCTCTGCCACAGACTTCTGGTGTGATCTTGGAAAGTCACTCACTCTCTGTTCCCCACCTCTGAACCAGGGCTAGTTCCCCGTTCCCCTCCCTCAAAACAACACACAGAACAGGGCCTGTAACAGCCTTAGAAGAGCCTATTTTTCCTCTTTTTCTCCTCTAGCTCTAAGGCCAACCCAGAGCTATATATATATAGGCCTTAGCTCCCCCCACAGGGAGGGCTTATTCCATAAATTGTCTGTCCTCCATTTTGAATTTCCTTGTTCTCCAAAGACACTCTGCTCTTAGTGCACAGAGTAGTGAGGAGCTGAAGAGCTTTACAAACCCAGTGAAAGAGAGAGGGCAGGGATAAGGGGAAATGCTGGGATAGAGTCTGTGCTGTCTGGTCAGGCTGCTTCCTCGGAGATTGGAAGGTGAATTGGGTGGAGGGGAGGAATGGAGTCAGCCCTACACGTGGTAACTGAGGGGACGGTGGGCATGTGGGTCCTACCTGTCTCAGTGAGAGGAACTCCTTCCCACCCCCATTAGTGTGCACTCTGAAGCATTAGACACGGGAGTATGCCATGTTCATGGTGCTTTACACTTTACTGCATGGCTCTGTAGCAGGGCCGAATGCTCTCTCCAAGGCAGCCTGCCAGATTCTCTATTGGCAGTGTGTCAAACTCTGTCCTCTCTCCTGGGGATATTTATTTTGATCTTTAGTACTTTGAGATCAGCAATGGCCAGGCAACGGTGCTGCCAACGGGTACAGCGTCAGATTGAAATGTTTAGCAGTGGGAGTTATTAACCACTGGAACAACTTACCAAGGGTCATGGTGGATTTTCCATCATTGGCAAATTTTAAATCAAGGTTGGAAGGTTTTTTTAAAAGACGTCCTCTTTGAATTAGAGGAGATATTTCAGGGACACTCGGTGGCCTGTGGTTCCACATGAGGTCAAACCCCATGATCACAATGGTCACTTCTGGCCTTATAATCTAGGTAACTATGACCTCTGGGTGCACATTCTCATCAGATGCCATCCCCAGGAGAAACTCCCGGTACCTGTTCTAACTGCCATGGTCCGTTTTAGAATGAGTCACTGGGAAAACAATGCTGTGTCTCCTGCAGGTTCCCCCCTCCCCGCTAATGCAGAACCCTGGAGAAGGCAGGTCTGGGACAGAGCCATGTTACATGTACTCCATTGTTACGGTTTCAGCGATGGCTGATGCTAGAAACACCTGAGGAATATTTAAACCACACCATAATGAACCACAGGAGACTTCTCCCTGATCCCGGCTGGTGGGCAGCTTGTGCTTTGAAGTGTAACGCGCTGGCTCGTTACATGTGGGCATGTCTCCTTCTAGCAGCTAGCACTGATGACTACTCGCTCCTAGGCAGAGGTCTTCTACTTTAGCTCGTGGGGAACAGGCATGCCCTGTTGATCCTGAAGTCCATGGGCCAAGTCTTGGCTGTGTGCAGCCTCTGCTTCAGTACAAAAGTGTACAGCAACATGACACGAACAAACCTGTCCTGTGTATTTAAGGTAGGCAGCACAGAGGAAGGATGGTCCAGTGATTACGGTCTAGCCTATGACTTGGGAGGCCAGGGTTCATTTCCCTGCTCTGCCACACACTCCTGGGCATGTCCCTTTGCTTCTGTGTGCCTCAGTTCCCCCTCTGTAATTGGGGGATAACCACACTCACAGGGGTTTTGTGAGGATAAACACATTACAGATTTTGAGGTGCTCAGGTACTACGGTAACGGTGGCCATAGAAGTGCCTAGGAGATAGAACATAATCCTCCCAGTTACAACCTGGTTGGTAGATGGGTTCTGACACCTCTTACAAAAAGTGCCAAGGGATCTTTAATCCTTAGGTCCTCAGTGTTATGTCTGTTCTGGAAGGCGGATTTATATGGGATCCAAAAGGCAGCCACATTCCCCTGACCCTCTGCAATCCCAGCAGCAAGGGAATTGCTGAGGCTGCCTGCCACCAGCCCCTTCTTCTCCACTCGTCTCAGCTGCACGGGCATTAGCATCTCATTTCAGAGGCTGCTCCTCGCGCGCGTGCTGGGTGCTGCCATTCATATGCAGATCGGATAATAATCCAAAGTCTGTACACTCGTTCCGAGTAGCAAGGATTATTCCAAAACCAGCCGAGTGGAAAATGGTATCAAAGAGGGGTGGGGAAGAGAGCGTGGGGGACAGAACCGCAGGATAATGGGTTGGGTTGTTTTTTTTTTTAAGAGTGTGAAATAGCTCTAGGCAATTGGCTTTGTCCTTCCCCCAGAGCTGTCACTGCCAGCCCCCGGGGTGAGAGAGGATCTTAGACTCGTCACCCTTTCCAATGGCTTTGGTCAGCACTCCCCTTTAAAAGGAGGAGAAGAAAGGGACAGTTTTTGGTGGCACATCATCAATCCTTCAGGTGTCAGCGGGGAGGGCCTGGACTGGCAGCCCTGCCCCCAACCGCGGTAAAGCCTCAAGGAGCTAGCGGACTGCAAAGCTCAGTCAGGCTGCTCCTGTCTGAGGAAGGAGCATCCGGGTATGGCTACATGCATGGTAAGCCCAGGCTCTGGGTCAGGGTTGAGCCCACACCTCACTTCCGTCCACACACAAATCAGTCTGCCTTGGGTCAGCCAGCACTCAGGACCTGGCTCTTAGGACCCTGCTGGAGAGGTGGGTCAGAGCCCAAGTCCCACTGTGACTTGGGGCCAGTCCCTGTCATTTTACTGTGTAGACACAGCTCAAGCTGCAGATTTGAGTCAGAAGGGCTGCGTAGTGCAGCATGGACATGTTAGTGTGGCTGTGAGGCCTGGGTCCAGCAATTGTAAACCCAGCTGTACAATCTCAGGGGAGATGTGTGTGTGGGGAGGGGGGGCACAAAGGGTCACATGCCCCTCCCCAAGCCCCGTGCGGGGCAAGGGGCCAGCAGCCGGGGAGATGAAGGTGTGGGGCCAGAGTCAGAAGGGAAGAGGTGGGGCCAGAAGCCCTCCTCTTCCGGCCACGCTGCCTGAGACACTGCCCGGTGCAGCGTAGCGGCTGCCTGCTCCCAGGTAGCCTCTGTGCTGCACCGGGCAGCATCTGGGAGTGGCCCCACATGCCAGGGGGAGCCGGCGCAGTGGGAGGACAGAGCCCCCACCCCAGGTAACGTGGAATGGCAAGGGGACAGGGAGAGTGTGGGGGCCCAGCCTGGGGGCGGGGCAGGGAGGAGTCATGTAGGGGGTCATGTGCTCCCCTTACCTGGTGCCCCCCTTTGTGTCCCTCCAACGTGTCGCCCCAAGCATGGGCTTGGGCCCACCGAGTCCACAAGCCCAGGTCCGACAGACCAGGGCTTAGTGTGCAGTGGAGACGAACGCGAGAGACCTCTGCTGGCTTTGCTGTCGGGGTGCGACTGGCACTGCTCAGTCCCTGGTGTGCAGCGTGTGACGCAGAGCTGCCTGAAGACTCGGGCTCTGTCTCTGATCTCACTTATACCCACTGTACACCAGTGACTTCAGTAGCAAGTCTCCGGATTCAAACCATCGAAACTGACAGCAGAATCAAGCTTTCAGGTCCCAGCCAGCTCTAGATGTTTGGCCGCTGCCCTGTGCAAAGTGGCAGCTCTCTGCCCCTACCAGCTGGCAATCGCTCACAGTGAGACGATTTCAGCTCCTCTGACATCCAGGGCCTAGGTGAATTTGTCCCAAGATACTTGCTGAGAGCTAGAGCAATCCTGGCTTGTGAGAATTTTTTAGATTTAGAGAAATTTTCCCATTCTGATTCTCAAAAATTTTGCAAACCGACAAACCAAATTTCTTTTTCAAAATGGGTTCTATTTGTATTTCTTCTTCTAACATTTTACTCATATAAATTAAATTCTGAATGGAAAGTCCTTTCAAACCAAACGACTGAAACTTTTTGTTTCCGAAATGTTGGAAATGGGACATTTTGGCAATTTAGAAACTTATTTTTCCACATTTTTTGTCCCCGAGTCCCTGTAATTTGTCAAAGGTGACCCTGTCCCACAGTTTCTGTTTGGACAACTGGCATTTTTCTGGTGAAAAAACATTATGTCTAAGAATTCCCAACCAGCTGTGTCAAGGTTCCTTCCCCACTCTGAACTCTAGGGTACAGATGCGGGGACCTGTATGAAAACTTCCTAAGCTTACTTTTACCAGCTTAGGTTAAAACTTCCCCAAGGTACAACTATTTTACCTTTTGCCCTTGGACTTTTGCTGCCACCACCAAACGTCTAACTGGTATTATTATTGTTAGGAAAGAGTCCGTTTGGAAACGTCTTCGCCCCCAAAAATCCTCCCAAACGTTACCCCCTCCTTTCTGGGGAAGATTTAATAAAAATCCTCACCAATTTGCATAGATGACCACAGACCCAAACCCTTGGATCTTAAGAACAATGAAAAAGCAATCAGGTTCTTAAAAGAAGAATTTTAATAGAAGAAAAAATAAAAGAATCACTTCTGTAAAATCAGAATGGTAAATACCTTACAGGGTAATCAGATTCAAAACATAGAGAATCCCTCTCGGCAAAACCTTAAGTTACAAAAAGACACAAAACCAGGAATATCCATTCCATTGAGCACAACTTATTTTCTCAGCCATTTAAAGAAATCAGAATCTAATGCATATCTATCTAGATTACTTACTAAGTTCTAAGACTCCATTCCTGTTCTGTCCCCGGCAAAAGTATCACCCAGGCAGAGAGAGAGGCTTTGTTTCTCCCTCCCCCCAACTTTTGAAAGTATCTTGTCTCCTCATTGGTCATTTTGGTCAGGTGCCAGCGAGGTTATCCTAGCTTCTTAACCCTTTACAGGTGAAAGGGTTTTTCCTCTGGCCAGGAGGGATTTTAAAGGTGTTTACCCTTCCCTTTACATTTATGAGGCTTTGTTTCTCCCTCCCCCCAACTTTTGAAAGTATCTTGTCTCCTCATTGGTCATTTTGGTCAGGTGCCAGTGAGGTTATCTTAGCTTCTTAACCCTTTACAGGTGAGAGGATTTTTCCTCTGGCCAGGAGGGATTTTAAAGGTGTTTACCCTTCCCTTTACATTTATGACAAGCTGCAATATAAATGAGGGCACAAGGCAGCAGCCAATCAGGACCTTGTGTGTAATACTCTTTGGGACGCCCTTCCATAGAGTAGGACTGTACCCCAGGTGCAATCTCCCTGGTGTCCCTGGAATTACTCACTGAGGAAGGTACTACTTGTGGTCAGTAAGCATGGGTGAATCTGGCTCTTTGAGATCATTGAGGATGAAAAGAGCGAGATGTAAGGTCCCACTATGCCACTTAGCACCTATATGAACTAAAGCACCAACCAGTCAGCATTAGGTGAAAGGAACCCACTTGCAATCCCTCCTACATTAACTCATTATCTCAAAGGTGAAGCTAGGAGCCAGACTTTTTCGGCCCCATGTCTTCTAGCCAATGCAGGAATTTGCAACATATTTCCAATTAAATTCAGGGCAGCATAAGAAGCCATTTCAAACAGAATACTTTCTCCCTGCAAGCTTCATTGCCAACAGGTTACCATGGGAACCCAGCCCACTCTTCAACTAATCCTATGAATGAAATGTTATTGTTTTTTTAAATATTGACCGCTGCCCACTATGATTAAATTGCATTGTGCTGCAATGACCTTGCCCATGCGCCTGCATGCCACCACCCTCTAGTGGATGGAATCAGAACTGTCTGTTGAGTGCCAGAGGTCCTTCACTGTTATTAAAGGTTTCAGAGTAGCGGCCGTGTTAGTCTGCATTCGCAAAAAGAAAAGGAGGACTTGTGGTACCTTAGAGACTAACCAATTTATTTGAGCATAAGCTTTCGTGAGCTACAGCTCACTTCATCGGATGCATTCAGTGGAAAATACAGTGAGGAGATTTATATACACACAGAACATGAAAAAATGGGTGTTATCATACACATTGTAAGGAGAGTGATCACTTAAGATGAGCTATTACCAGCAGGAGAGCGGGGTGGGGGGGGCCTCGGGGAAAGAAAACCTTTTGTAGTGATAATCAAGGTGGGTCATTTCCAGCAGTTAACAAGAACGTCTGAGGAACAGTGGGGGGTGGGGGGGAAATAAACATGGGGAAATAGTTTTACTTTGTGTAACGACTCATCCACTCCCAGTCTCTGTTCAAGCCTAAGTTAATTGTATCTAGTTTGCAAATTAATTCCAGTTCAGCAGTCTCTCATTGGAGACTGCTTCTGAAGTCTTTTTTGTTGTAATATTGCGACTTTTAGGTCAGAGATCAAGTGACCAGAGAGATTGAAGTGTTCTCTGACTGGTTTATTAATGTTATAATTCTTGACATCTGATTTGTGTCCATTTATTCTTTTACCTAGAGACTGTCCAGTTTGGCCAATGTACATGGCAGAGGGGCATTGCTGGCACATGATGGCATATATCACATGGGTAGATGTGCAGGTGAACGAGCCTCTGATAGTGTGGCTGATGTGATTAGGCCCTATGAGGGTGTCCCCTGAATAGATATGTGGACACATTTGGCAACGGGCTTTGTTGCAAGGATAGGTTCCTGGGTTAGTGGTTCTGTGGTATGTTGTGTGGTTGCTGGTGAGTATTTGCTTCAGTTTGGGGGGCTGTCTGTAAGCAAGGACTGGCCTGTCTCCCCAGATCTGTGAGAGTGATGGGTCGTCCTTCAGGATAGGTTGTAGATCCTTGATGATGCGTTGGAGAGGTTTTAGTTGGGGGCTGAAGGTGATGGCTAGTGGCATTCTGTTATTATAATATGTATATGATAACACCCATTTTTTCATGTTCTGTGTGTATATAAATCTCCTCACTGTATTTCCCACTGAATGCATCCGATGAAGTGAGCTGTAGCCCACGAAAGCTTATGCTCAAATAAATTGGTTAGTCTCTAAGGTGCCACAAGTACTGCTAATAGAGATTCCCATTCATTCAAGTTAGCCGGAGGACTCAAGGTCTGTCCCTGCTGTTGCTGTTAGGTCCTGAATACCCGGGTCATGCAGCAGGGTAAGAACCATGAAGTCGTCGTGTTGTAGCATGAGACAGGATTTGACACCTGAGCCAGAGGGGGTTACAACCCAAAGAGGAAGAAGAAACCAACATCATCAAGCAACTGTTCTGGTGCACGTGGGCCCGCAAAGATTAATATGCTGCGAATGAGTCTGCACTGAACTGTAATAACTCAGGCACTGTGCAGAGTTGCTCCTCGGGAGTAATAAATTGAACACGCCATAAATAATCGCCTGAGAAGCAGAGCACTTTGGAACTGGCCATCAGGAAGTCCTCCCTACCTGACATTAGCAGAGGAGTATTGAGTGGAGCCAGACAGCTCCCATTATATCTGCAGGTCCAGCGTGAGCTGAACCCAGACAAACGCAGACGCCTGGGGGAAAGTCATCCAAACTGGGCCAAAGGGTGGGAAGCTAGCGGGCCGCTTGCAATGTGATGTGGCAGCAAAATAAAAGCTAAGGCCGTAGGGGTCTGCATGTGGACCGTAGGGGTCCACGTTAAGGAACAGGGAGAGCTTGGGTCTCTGTCTGGCTGTCTCTGTAGTTATGCTGGTGCTCCTGCTTCTCATAGGGAATTATGTATGGGGCTGGAGTAGCAGGAGATCTGTCTAATCCAGTCTGGGTTTAAAGGCGAAGTAGAGGAATAACAGCACTTGTTAAGGGAGAGCTATCATGCCCCTGCTCAGCAGTTGAGGAGGAAGGCTGGGGTCCCCCAAGGGGTGACTTACTCCATGCTGCACCCTCTAGGAGGGTAGGAGGGGCTGCCCCTGAAGCCCTCCCTTGGAGGTAACTGCTGGGTGGAGGCAGCTTTAAATCACATCTGTGATTTGTGGGAATGCCCGTGCTGGAGACTGCTGCACGAGGGCTTTGAACGAACCTATTCCTCTTGTGCTCGAACCATGCCACTTCTTGGACCTCTCTGATCCCTCCAGTGAAGGGGGGTTGTGGCCAGGTTCCCATGCTGCAGCCCACCTCTCGACTGACCATGTGCTCTCAGCAGGAGGGAGTTGGGTAAAATCTGATATAGACCCAGGAATGAATCTGGGCCACTCAAACCCCACCCACAACAGGATAGTAAGTGACAATGCACTCAACCAATAAAGCATGAGAAAGAGGCGCTAGGCCTGCAGGACAACTCTCACTGGCTGATAAGTGATGCTGAGGGAGGAACACTGAATATGCATTGGTTGGCAGAACCGTGACCTGGGGAGGTAGCAGGTGATGTAACTGTCTTTGTGTGGGAGGGAGAGCAAGCTATGTCGCCCCTAGTGGCTGAGCCCAAGGACAACACTTCTACTCCTTGTATCAGCTAAGAGAGTTTTCTTTTATCTCAAGCATTAAAGGCCTGGTGTTTGGAGCTGGATTTTCAGGGTTCTAGTCTCAGCTCCCTGGGCATGTGTGAGCTGTGTCTGTTGTCTATGTCTCATGGATTCCTTACAAGGGGGAAATAATAATAGTTGTCAAATAGAAACACCAAGCAGGGAGCAGAATTGTTTAAGGAGGGACAACTTGGAATCAAGCTCTTCAAATTTACTTTGACTTAGGTGCCTTTTCCATCTCCCCATGACAGATTAGCAGAGTGGGAGGGCTATCTTTGTGGCCTGGAGGTGCAGAGCAAAAGGAGAAAATGCTATGTTAACTGTCCTGACTAACTCCAGGCAGAGATAAGGTTGTTCTCTTAGCTATTACAGCTATAGAGCCCTCGGCCATTGTATAAGTTAAGGCTGCAACAGCTGCTTTCTCATGCTGTGCCATGAGGGATGGTGACTGTTTTCAGCATGCAGCAGAGAAATGATGAGGCCCTTGTCTGGCATTAGTTGATACCACTGCTTGCAACCCATCCTAAATGTCATTGTCATTATGGCAATTGAAATAACACCACCCCGGGGAGGCATCCTGCTGCTTTGCTGAAGCCTTTTCAAGGGGAGTCCTGGGTTCTCTGAAAGTACATGTTAGAGGTAAGTTGACTGATGGTTAGACCCATTGAGGAGGTCACCTTTTGGATTTTTGTGAGCATTGGGTAGCCTCAGAAAGCAGCTTTTGATTCCGGTGCTTGGTAAATTTCACAGGAACCTCAGGTGTGATATACTGGATTGCACCAGCGGTGCATCAGATCTGGCATCCTGACCAGAGGTACCCCACGTCCAGACATGGAAGGAACACTTTATCGCCTGATTCTCCCTCTGCAGTGATCCCAGGATACCATCCATGATCAACAGGTGAGACTGCCAGGAGATGTGGGCAAGAGCAAAGCGAACCCAGCTGTAGACCTCCCATCCCAGGAGGAATCCATCTCTTGCTTCTTTCCAAGCTCACCTTCTGTAAAAGGGACAGCAACATACCAGACAATGAGTGCTTCGTCTCCACTAGAGATCTTACTTCCAGAGAAAACAAGTGGGACCCGATCTAAGGCCCACTGAAGTCAGTGGGAGCCTTTTGGTCAGGGCCATGGAATGCAGCTTCTCTGATTGATGAAGCAGAGGATTTGGTCAGGCTGGGACAATGCTGAATCTTTTACCTCTTGTATTTGGAGCCTAGCTACCATGGTGTTCGGGCATACATAGACACAGTAGCTAGGTAGGAGATGGATTAGATCCATCTAGCTAATGGTGGAATGCTATACCTGGCTGGGAATGGAGTGGGAGTCCTTCCCGACCACCATGCTTTTCAGCCTGAAGCATGAGATTTAATTCCCATATTTTCTTTATGCAGTGCACATACAAGTTCTGGGAAGTTTAGTTTATCTTTTGGCCAATGTTAATCTTGAATATCTTGATCCTTTTAATGCAATTTAGCAGGTGGAAACAGAATAGACAGCACTGTCTTCATCCAGCTTTCTGCAGCCCACCAGCAAATGCTCAGTTGACCTCTGGTGACCCAGAGGTCACTGTGCAGGAGCCACTGATTTAAAGAAATACACTGTGGATGTTATCAAGCTTGTCTATTTGATCCAGTAATCTCAGAATAACCTCTTCATTAGATGCCATCTGAGCTGAAGACATCATTCATTCATTCTCCACAGGTGGCGAGTTGTCCTTCCACTGATGTAAAATGATTCCTGAGATCATCTATGATTAAACCAACTCTCATTCAAATGCCTTTTCCCAAAAAAGTAATTTTTTTAACACCAGAAATGTCATCTTTAGAGAGCAACTGCCAGGGGTTGTTAGAATATGCAAACCCAGAATATATTTTGACCGCTGTGTCTCCACCTTTCTAAATCCAGCCACAGTCTCTTCATCTGTGCACCTATGGGAATGCGTGGGACTGTGAAATGCAGCACTGATCCTCACGAGAGGCAGGGTAGCCCTGGACTCTAGAATGTGAGTTGAGAGACTTGGGTTATTTTGAATACATTCATAGATTCATTGTGATCAACTAGCCTGACCTCCTGCATAACCCAGGCCAGGGAACTGCCCCCAAATAATTCCTAGAGCAGATCTATTAGGAAAAACATCCAATCTTGATTTGAACATTGTCAGTGATGGAGAATCCACCGCAACCCTTGGTAAATATGTTCCAGTGGCTAATTACTTTCCCCATTAAAGTGACCTGTGATCTGCTGTGTAACTTAGGGTAAGTCACTTCACCTCTTCATGCCTCATTTTCTCTGTGTGCAGAATCCCTCCTGGAGACAACAATGCTTATCCCCCTCACAAGCACCAAAGCTCTTTTAATGACAAGGCAATTATTATCGATGAATGCCTAATGCGTAGCTTTTCACCACGAGGTTGAGATACACAAATATTTGGCCAGCCCTACTGTCTCCCCCGTTGTGACCTCAGGACCAGATAATTGTGTGTTGTACCTGGGGCTGCAGCTTACAAACATTCAAAAAGCTACAATTGGTGCAGAATATTGGCTGCTTGCAAAGCAGTGCTTGGTGCCGGGGAACACATTACGCTGCTACTCTGGAGACTCCGCTGGCCTGTGGGTGGAACTGGAGGTGGTGGTGTTGAACTATAAAGCACTAAATGGTTTGGGCCCAGAGCCTCACAGGTGTTTAGATGCCTAATTCCCATTGATTTCAATGGGAGGTAGGCACCTAAATACCTTTGAGGATCTGGAGCTTGGTCCCTAGGCAATTTTGAGATGTCTCTGTCCCTGTTTGATACCATGGTTGTCATCAGAGAACTTCCATCTAGTACCCTCTTGTTAGAAGCAGAAGGAGCTGCTGATAGGGCATTTTCGCTGTGCAAGTCTGGAACTCCCTACTCCCTCCTTTGCTCCCCAGAGCCCATTTACATTGACTTTCAGAACACACTGCAAGGCTGAACTGTTTTTCTGAAGGGGGCTTTGTGGACGGAGCTGAGGCACTCGGATGTGGGGCATTAGTTTTAATATCTGTGACCAGGCTGTGGCCACTCTGTACCTCAGGGGAACACCAGCACCCCCATGTTCATTTTTATAAAATGATTGTGTGGTATCCAATGCAAAGTTTGTCATGTTGGGTGTCTTTGGAAGGCTCATGATGCACTGAGCATGGTTGTTATAGTGATGTTGCAGTAATTGTTACAGTAATGTTATAGTGATGTTATAGGTTATAATTTCATGTTTATAGTTATGAGGCTGAAAATGTATCCTCATGGCTTAAAGCAAGCCCAGAAAAAAACTCTCGAGAAGCAGAGGGGCAATTCATGCCTCATCAGGGCGTGGATGGGACAAACTCAGCCCAGCCTCACGGGAGCAAAGGACGCTGGCCCAGGCAGCAACAAAAGAATCTGTTAGACTCTCGAGGGAGTCACCCCCACCCCCTTCCTTTGGGCAGTTTGGGTCTGCGATGAGGTAATGCTCACCTGACTCTGAAGGGAGTGGGGGCAAAGCCAAGAGGGAAGAAAGGACTTGATAAAAGTGAGAGACATTTGCCATGCTCTCTCTCTTCCACCTACATCTACAGACACCACCACCAAGCAACTGAAGCGCTGATCAAAGGGGAGAGCCTGGCTGAAGAGCAACCAGCCAGCCTGTGGTGAGAAGCATCTAAGTTTCTAAGGACAGTGAAAGTGTTAAGATCAGCTTAGAATGCGTTTTGCTTTTATTTCATTTGACTAAATCTGATTTGTTATGCTTTGACTTATAATCACTTAAAATTTATCTTTGTAGTTAATAAATCTGTTTGTTTGTTCTACCTGAAGCAGTGCGTTTGGTTTGAAGTGTGTCAGAAACTCCCCTTGGGATAACAAGCCTGGTACATACCAATTTCTTTCTTAAATTTACTAACTTATGTAAGCTTGCAGCATCCAGCGGGCATAACTGGACACTACAAGATGGAGGTTCCTAGGGTTGTGTCTGGGACCGGAGATACTGGCTAGTGTCATTCGGTTGCAAGTAGCTGGGAGCAGCTTACCTGCCAGAGGCTGTGCGTGAACAGCTCAGGAGTGGGGGTTCTCTCAGCATAGCAGGGTAAGGCTGGCTCCCAGAGTCAAGGACTGGAGTGACCTAGCAGATCACCGCTCCAAACAACACCAGGGGGGAACGTCACACAGGTCCTCGTGTTATTTGAACGATATGTGTTATCCAAGCCTTGGGAAGCATCCTTGGACGTCAGGATCAGTTTGTGTGAAGGAAATTCAGCCTTGATCATAATTTATAATATTTGTACATGGGCCTAGGTCCTTTTCTATAACCAGCAGAACGCCTTGCCACAATATATCATTGAAGATTTAGCAGGATCAGAAGAGGATTTGGTCTTCATACACCCAGAGTTACATTAGTAAAGGTTAATACCAAAGTTTTGGAAGAACTAGAAAAGCTCATGCTGTGGGGCATAAATCAGCTTCTAGGTAATGGGGGTCAGCAGGAAATTCACTGTGTGAACAGGTTATTCCATAACTGCTTGCACCTTCCCCTGAAGCATTCATAGATTCTAAGCCCAGAAGGGACCATTAGACCATCTCCTGACCTCCTGTATAGTACAGGCCATAGAACTGTAGCCAGTTACTCCTGTATCGACTCCAATAACTTGTGCGTGACTAATCCATATCTTCCAGAAAGGCATCAAATCTCAGGGGCAGAGACCACCTTTTGGTACGATGAGGCCCTGGTCCATGACGGGTTGCTATGCAGTACAGTCGTACAATCATATAATAAATACTACTACTAATAATAAGCTGCAGACTTCAATAAAGCATCTTGTACTAACCACTGTCAGGAGACAGGATACCAGGCTAGGTGGACTTCTGGGGCAATCCAGACAATTGTTGTGGTCCCAAATATAATCAGGGTTTTCTACCAGTCAACATATTGGCAGGAACAGGTTGCAGGATAGAAGTGTAACAATAAAGAAATTAGTAAAACAAAGAAAGAAATCAGCTAAACAAATGAAAGACATTTCTGGCTCTTTTAGCTCTTGTCCGGCCCCTCCCTGCCGATAACCATTACGGAGGCATAAACAGCCATTTGGTTTCTTTAACTCATGAGACTGAGAACAGTGTAAGCCATTACCCACGGAGATGGTCATAAAGAAGCCATGTGTGTCAAAGAGGCTGGAACACTGAGCTATGAACTCTGAGTGCACCTACCTGGAACCCGGGGGCGCTTTGGTGCCTTAGTTAATTAATCAAGTAGTCTGTTTCAAAATTAAACCAAGGAGGAGAAAGTCAATTAGCAGTGTAGCAGCTAGTTAGGGGACATGGTTTTTAATGCGTTTTTTTCTTTCCTTTTTGAGTTAAGATGTTCCAGACACAATGCTTTCTGGCTAATTACAACTCACAAAGCCCTGGATGGTCTTTCTCTGTAAATGGTTGAAAACTCTCTCTCCACACACGCACACTCTCTGCTATACACACCCCAGCGCGCACCACTAAAACAAAGTGCTCTCTGTGTAAAACGCTAGAGCATTAAAAAGTCATTAATCACTGCTCTGTATTCCTTTCTGCTGGATGTTAATTTCAATTTACAGTCACCCATTCAGTTCCCCTTCAGAAGGGCGGCTGGCACAGCTCCTAAGAGCCGGGACAATGAAGAGAATGGGGGAGAAAGTCGTACCAGGCAGACGGGGGCGGGTGGGGGGAAGCTGAGGTGGGGGTGCTCTCTTGGGATGCTCGCGTCCTTCCTCTCCTCTCTGTATTTACAGCTAGAATCCCGACACAATGATGATGTTAAAGTGACGGAGGGAGGCAATGACATTTCTCAACCCCTAAAAGAGAAAAAAAAAAAGAAGGAATGATTAATCGTCCTGGCCCATGCGGTAACAATTATCATCATCTTAATGGTGCAGACTTCACTAACACTGAAGAAAGGAGACGTTCGCCTGGGCTCCTGCCAGCGTAGCTCCAGTCTCACTAGATGGCTAGAGACAGCGGTGCAGGCGGATTACCAGGGCAGTCGTGTAGGCTGAGGGATAACGAGAGAAACGCTGAGTGTCGGGAGTCTGGGGGAAGGACCGTGGGTGTAGGAGTCAGGAATTCCACTGTCATGGTGACAGGGGCCTTGTGAGTGAATCCCGGCCTCTCCCATGGAGTAGCCATTGGCAAATCACTTAGGGCCTGACCTAAACTCCATTGGGAGCAGAGGTGATGCATGGGAGGGCATGCAGGGTCAAGGGCACCCCCAGATTGGCCTGCCGGGAGGGGGAGGAGGAAGAGGGGCTCTGTCTTCCCACTGTGCCTGCCCCCCAGCATGCTCGGCCCTTCTCTCTAGCAGCAAGGCTGGGCAGGCAGCGGAGAGGGGGCTGCTGCCTCCCCAGCCAGGCTGTCTCAGGCAGCCGCCACACTTCTCTGAGCAGGGACCCAGAGCAGCTCCGTCCCGCGCTCTGCCCAGGCCCAGATGCCAGGGAAAGCAGCCGAACATGCCCGTGGGGGGTGCGGAGGCAGAGGGGTAGCGCAGGGGGAGAAAGACAGGTAATGTGGAGCTGGGACAGCGTGGCAGCCCCAGGCTGGGTGCAGGTCAGGATGGGGTCGCTGGGCAGAGGAGACATACGGGGAGGTCCCGTGTCCTTCCCTTTAGACTGTGCCCCCCCAGTATGGGGAGGCACGAGTTGTCTATGATTGGGAGTGTTTCTATTGGCCTGAGTGGCCTTTGGATCAGGTCCTTTGGATCTCCAGAGTGCCCAGTCTGAAATAGCAGGGCTGGGCGCCGGGCACAGGGAGAGGAAGGGAGAAGGAACCCCAGCACAAGCTCATGGAGCTGCTCGGTGGAGGCGAATTACTGGAGTAGCTTGTGCAGCTCCTACCATGGCTTCTCTGCCACTCCTTGGGCGTACCCACACCTCCCCTCCACCTGCTCCCTCTCCACTGCACTGCAGGGAGCCTCCCTGGAGCCAAGCTTCCTGCCGCACAGAGAGTGCAGCACCCCTCCTCCCTGAGGTGGAGGAACCTGCCAGGGAGCCAGGGTTGGGTTTGCCTCTAACTCTCTGTGCCTCAGCCACAAACAAGCACAGTGAGGCGTCCATGTTCATGAGCTGGCGTTGGTGTGGCTGTTTGAATGTGGAAAGCGCTGTATCCTTTGTCGGGTAGTAGAGCATGGGTCCAGGCGCCAGGCAGTCAGGAAGAGCAGAGACAGGGCTCTCTCCATTCCCAAGGTGTCTGCCTTCACAACTGGCATCCCATCTGACCACCAGCATCTCTCCAGATCCTGCAGCGGGCTGCAGTATAGAGCTCCTGGGCCTCAGGCCCAGTCTACACTGCAGAGTTAGGTCAACACAAGACCGCTTACATTGACCTAACTCCGTAAGCATCTGCACTAAAATTTCGCTCCCACCGCCGTCACTCGCCCACTATGCTGACTTAATAAGTCCTCCTCTGCAAGAGGCGTAGAGCCAATGGCAATACAGTTAGGTTGACGCAGTGTCAGTGTAGACACTGCGTTGCTTACACAGACCATTGCTGGTTTTCATGAGCCATCGCACAATGCCGCACTCTGACAGTTGAATCAGAGCAAGGGCTTCTGGTGAGGACGCACACCACCAGCAGAAGGAGCAAAGTGTAGACTAGCCCAAGCGACGTCATTACTGCGGTGCCTGTATGCTAACCCTAAGGGGGATATGATAGGGGTCTATAAAATCATGATGGGTGTGGAGAAAGTAAATCAGGAAGTGTTATTTGCTTCTTCTTCTAACACAAGAACTAGGGGTCACCAAATGAAATTAATAGGCAGCAGGTTTATAACAAAACAAAAGGAAGTATTTCTTCACACAATGCACAGTCAACCTGTGGAACTCCTTGATGGAGGATGTTGTGAAGGCCAAGACTTATAACAGGATTCAAAAAGGAACTAGACAAGTTTATGGAGGATAGGTCCATCAGTGGCTATTAACCAGGTTGGGCAGGAATTGTTTCCCTAGCCTCTGTTTGCCAGAATCTGGGAATGGGCGACAGGGGATGGATCACTTGATGATTACCTGTTCTGTTCATTGAAGCACCTGGCATTGGCCACTGTTGGAAGACAGAATACTGGGCTGGATGGACCTTTGGTTTGATGCAGTATAGCTGTTCTTATGTTCTTAAGTTAGGTCAACTTAATTTTGTAGTGTAGACACAGCCTAAGTCACTGCTGGTTTAACTCCAGCAGAGAAGTTTGGCCCAATCTCTTTGCAGACAGATCGTAAGATGAAAGAGACGTCTGAAGAAGCCAGCCCTGTCTGAGTCTGCTGAGTGGGTGACCCCGGTAGAGACAGCAAAAACAACACCCTGTAGTTTCTATTTAGCAAGAGGCTGCAGATTCCATCCCAGAGGCTACCGTGGTGTTTTGTGGCAAATCCACCCACCTGTCATTTCCCTGTGCTTACACAAGGCCTAATTTAAGCAATCAGCAGCAGAGATGACATTATGTCTGTGCTCAGCTCGGGGTCTGAATTGGCAGTAGGGTTTCTGAAATCAGCAGGCTGGCAAGGGTGTGCAGTATGTGTGAGTGATAACAAGGGTCCCCTATTAGAGCTGACCTTTGCAGAAATGAAAGGGAAGAGAGCAACAACAACCAAATCAAGCTCTGCCCGTGGAATGGATCTCTCCCGACTTGGCCTACTCTCTGCTGCCTGCTTACTTATTTACTCTTTATTTATTTACTTAGGAGGCAAGGTGACTTTCAAAGCTGCTGCTTCTCATTTACAGCCGCCTCCCTCCCGATTGCGGGTTGCATTCTAATTTTGGATTAGGCTCTGAAAGTGAATGTCTCACCGATATCACTATGGCCAGCATGCTGCCAGGCCACAGAATATGCAGCTCAGACGTGGTGGCTGCAGCCTCGAAGACTGCACAGGGAGTTGGACCCTTTGGGGTACGGGTAGACAGCATCTTGGAGTGAGGGGGAGCAAGCCTCAAGCAAGGATTTTACCTCCTATGTGAAGCGCGGCGCAGCATAGACAAGGTGGATACAGCAGACAGATGTAGGACGCTCCCATGTGCCCCAGGTGCCCTGGGTCAGAGGAGACTTCAGCCTCCCTGGGCCATTGAGGCCTTGATCTCTTTGCTGAGGGTGTCAACAGTGGGCACTGGCTTTTGGTGTGTGAAAACCTCGGAGCAAGGCTGGGGCTCAGCAAAGGCCCCCAGGTAACAGTCAGAGAGAAATAGCTGCATGTCGTTCCTAGGGAGGGGCCCAAGACTCTGTGACCTATGAGGCACTTGACAGGAAATGTCCCACCTGTCTGAGGGGAGCAGCAGTTCCTCTCACACTAAATGGGATGCAAAATGGTTAGTTATAGTCCTTGCTGCAGACAGAGGGTACCCAGGTGCTTCATCCAGCCACTTCCAGCTGTCACACAAGGAGTCCCTGCTGGTTTATGTGCTGACCTCCCCCCCTTGCAAGCTCCAGCCCAACAAGGCCACCACCCATTAATGTCTCTGATCAAGTCCATGGGGGATGTGCCAAGAGGCTGTGTTACTGAGGGGTCCATAATGAAACGGGGCTGGATTTCCCAGGCAGAAATCAAAGGAGAGGATCAGATATCAAAATCTTTATAACATTGCCAGAATCCCGTCAAGGATTGGTATGTTGATCATTCGCCCAGCCCTACTCACTGCTGGCCGCTGTATGTCTCAGGGGAGGACCTTGTGAGCCGGGCTGCGTGGGGGGAGGTCAGCAGACAAACGACCGCCACCAGGAAAACCCAGGTTGCTGCCAGCAGTGGTTAGTGAGTAAGTGGCACTTCCCCCAATGTCCCAGCACGGTGCCAGGGGGAACTGCACCTGCTGGAGCTGCCGTCTTGCAGACAGAACAGAGACTTGAGTCCCTGCCTGCTTGTGACTAGCAAGAGCTAACCAGGATGTCTTGGCCAGATTCCAATCTGGGCACCTCCCTAAATGCCCCATGTCATTTCGGTTGGATGCAGTTCTTCACTTTCTGTCCTAAACTAAATTGCACCTTATCAACCTTGGGGCAGTGATGGACTTGGTGGTGTGTTAACTAAGTAATAGTGTTGCTCTGAGCTGTTAAACAGCTGCTGTGTTTCACCCTAGGGGTGGCTGCCCCCCCAGGGAGGGAGGAGTGATCCCTACTTACATAGGTTGTGTAATCAGCAAATCTTGCTTCCATGAAAGTGAAAGGGAGCCACATTTCAAAACGAGAGAAGAAAACACCTTTGCACGGTTCCCGGCCAATGGGAACTGGAGGGGGGCAGGGCGGTGCCTGAGGGTGAGAGCAGCACGCGGAGCCTCCTGGCCACCCCTGCCTAGGACATGGACCTGCTGGCCGCTTCCAGGGCACAGTGCTGAGCCAGGACAGGCAGGGAGCCTGCCTTAGCCCTGCTGCGCCGCTGACTGGGAGCCACCCGAGGTAAGCCCACACCCCAACCCTGAGCCCCAACCCCTTGCCCCAGCCCTGAGCCCCCTCAAACCCAGATCCTCCTCCTGCACTCCAAACCCCTCATCCCTTTCCCCACCTGAGAGCCTGTACCCCCAGCCCTCACCCCCCCTGTACCCCAATCCCCCTGCCCCAGCCCTGATCCCCCTCCCACACCCTGAACCCTCATCCCTGGCCCCACCCCAGAGCCCTCACCCCCTGCATCCCAACCCCCAGCCCAGAGCCCCCTGCCACACCCTGAACCTCTCATCCCCGTCCCAACCCCAGAGCCCTCACCCCCTCCTGCACCCAACCCCCTGCCTTAATCTGCAGCCCTCTCCCACATTCTGAATCCCTCAGCCCCATCCCCCAGCCTAGAGCCACCTCCTGCATCCCAAACCCCTCATCCCTGGCCCCACTCCAGAGCAAGCACCCCCACCCCAGCCTGCCCCTCCCGCACCCCAACTCCCTTCCTCAGCCCGGAACCCCCTCCCACACCGTGAACCCCTCATTTCTGGCCCCATCCAGGAGTCCGCACCCCCAGTTAGAGCCCTCACCCACTCCCACACCCCAACCCCCTGCCCCAGCCCAGTGAAAGTGAGTGAGGGTGGGGGAGACCGAGCCCCCAATGGAGGGGGAATGTAGTGAGTGGAGGGGCAGGGCCTCAGGGAAAGGGCGGGGCTAGGGTGTTCGGGTTTGTGCAGTTAGAAAGTTGGCAGCTCTATGCAGCAGTGGTGTGAGGATCACCCCATTCAACACTGGGGTGGGAGAGAAACTGAGGTACAGAAAGGATGAGGTGCTGCAGCAACAGAGCCAGGAAGAGACTGTCCTGGCTCCTGTCCCGTGCCCTGTCCACTGCACCACGATGATAAATCATCGTCATTAACATGCTCAAAGGCCTGCACGGACCCTCACAGTGTAATAATAAACCATAATTAAAACATAAAATGCTTCTCACACAGGGGCCGATCAGGGTGCGGTTGGTTTGAGCAGGGAGGATCTTGTTCGTGCTAGATGGGAAACTTGTGACTCTTAAACCAGTGGAGGTGGATAACTTCATTTGGGGGGACAGGGGAGTTGTTAGATGTGTTGGAAAATGTTTAGATCTTTGGTTAGCTGCTTGATAAATTTGAAATGAAAAAGCAGCTAAAAAGCTGATAGGTCATCATTCAAAAAGCGGATGGAAATGACATCTTGATTTGAATGCTCTCCATCCCAGTCTCAAAGCTGATGGGAGAAGGCAGGCATAGCTCATCGGGGCAGCTTCAGTTTAGTTCCCATAGTGGTGGCGCAATGCAACCCAAATAGAATAGTACGTAAAGGGGCCCTATGTTAGGTCAAAAATGTGTGTTTTGTGTTATAATATTTTCCATTGCTATATCGTCCCCCAGAAGGTCTCAAAGAACTATTCAAGAATTAAGTCATACAGCTCCCTTGGAAGTGAAGCAAATATAGTTATCCCCGTATTACAGATAGCCCAGAGCAACTTAATAGGCATATCCATGATCACACAATCTGTCACTGATAAAGCCAAGAATAGAATTCAGATCTGTTGACCCCCAGGCCTATGCTTTATCCATGAGATCACCAGCATATTAAACAGCCCTAGTGAGATGCTCCGTGGGCTGCATTAACAATGTTAATATTTTACAAACTGTTGAAACATTACATGTTTATATCATAAAAAAAAAAAAAAAAAAACTACCGGAAAAGCACCAGTGACATCAAAGGGCAATGGAAGTGGTTTTAATGTTTTCATTTTCAGTTAAATTAGTATTTCTGTGCATTTAAGCATTCCTCACAGTGTTGTGAATGAGAGCTGCCTGAAACCGTCTGGTTATGATGATCCGGGGTCCGTGAATGTTTCAGTTTTGTGTCACATGGGCTCAGCACCCTCCTAAGTTTTGTTCTGAGTTTTTGTTGTGACCAAACCCCAAACAAAACATTCGTTCCACTTCAGCATTATGCAAACCTATGAATTTGACATTGTTTTGATACAACTGTTAAGTCACCCGTGTTAGCTTGGAAGGTTCATAAACCTTTTAATGCCTTTGTGCTGAATTTGTAAAAAAGCCATAAATGATGCAGAGTGACTGCCACTTTTGTCAGGACCCTTTATTTATTGGTATTTCCACGGCGCCCATCACCATAATATTAAAGGTCTCACACACTGTTTGGTTTGGAAACAAACAAAAAACCTTGAGACAAAGGATGGCCCACAATGTGTTTTCTGGAAGGTGTCTACACATAGGTGGGCTATGAAATAATCACTTTTTACAGTGCCCAAGGACCAAAAAAGCATAACTGACTAGAACCAATAAAGAAAGAAACAGGTCAATCTCATTTCATTGGCTAAACTGAAAAGTCACTTAATAATATGAATAGTGAGAAGACGAGAGTTGTTGAATTGTTTTAATGATCTCTGGTGGTATCAAGAACCAGGGATTTATATTATTATTTTCGTGTCAATCTCGCTAAGCCTACTTGCGTGAAGGGATTCTGGAAAGGAAATAACTGAGAACAGGGGGATAATAATTCAAGTTAATACCACAGGTATTGGCTTTAGTAGTTTATAGGGCAAGCACTGCAGGCAGAACAGGTGACTTGCCTGGGCCCCCAAACATTCGATGACATTTATTGAGTTAGTCACTACAGGAGTTACGGTGGGTATATATTTTCCAGTTTGTCCAGGACACCAAAAATCCTTGACAGCCAGGGTGAGAGAAGGAATTGTGGAGTAAAAATAGTTCTGGGCTCATTAGGAAGGTTTTCAGGCACTGAAATATTCATTTCCATTGTTTTACTATGGTATGTTTAGGGATTATTTGCTCTTGACAAAGAAAACCCTGTAATAAACTCTATTAGAAACATGTAGAAATGTGATTTAAACATCTAGAACTGGCTGAATGATACGACATATTCTTGAAAACTCTGTTGGCTGTGCCTGGAACCAAGATCCAGCTTGGACATTGGCATTATCTGAGCTGTAGTTCGATCCCCTCTTTTCTCCTCTCCACTCTTGCAGAGCACTTCCCTCTCCTCCCCTCCCCCTGGCTTTTGGGGAAGGCTGGAGTGGGACTGTTTTGGGAGGAACCTGCTGTTTTCCTCCTTGTTTATGTTAATTGTATTTGAATGTGTGTCAAAGGCACCATCTTAATGTTTTGTAGAAATAAAAATGTATTTTATGAAATCGGGAAGCGGCAGATTGTGGTGCTAAGGGTCACCTGTCCCATGAACGAGGACTAGGAAAATGGCCCCAAACACTTGCTTAAAAAGCTGGATTATTCTATTCCTTTCCCATGCAACGTTTTGTGAAACCCTCCCTTCACCATGTACATTTGGCCTATTACTGTTGAACATTGATCTAGTGTGATAACGTCTAGAGACTGGCCAGATCAATGCCCCATTGTGCTAGGAGCTGTACAAACAATAAAAGTAAATGGCAGTTGCTTAAGTCTTCTGATCTGACATTTGTCAGGTCTGATTAAAGCTCTGCTTGAATCATTTCTTGCCTCACCTACCTTTGGTTCTTTGTGATCTAGGCCCCAATCCTGCCATTTTACAGTGCCATGACAGTGTCCTCTGCCTGAACAGAACCCCACTGAAGTCTTCAGAGGGGCTGCACGGGAATCTGTACGTTGTAAATTGCAGGATCAGAGCTTTAGTTTTGTCTCGTAACTATTCTTAATCATATAAATACAGAGTATAGTCATTTATTCATGAGGTGAATGGTAACTTAGGAAAAGTGCATGGACTTCATATGGAACAGGCTGGTAATGATCAGCTCTGTGTCGTCTTTGTCGTGTCTGGTTTATCTGGTGTGCACTGCCAGACACTGACCAATAAAGCAACATCACTGTCGCTTCTAGGGAACATTCAGAAAACAAAAATGTGTGTTATCCATGACAAAATATGTTATTGCCATAGTGAATCTGGAATAGTTGCATTTTATGGCTTATTTTCCACTTAGTTTTTTGTGCATTGCGGACAATTAGTAGGTTGCAGTCGCAGTGCAGTCCTTGTGCTGTGACTTATTAGTGGGGGATGTTAATAGTTTCCCCACGTTTTTGTGATGTCATATTAGTATTAAGAAAAACTCACTCATGACAACTTTGCCAATTTGAGAGCGCCCTCCGATCTAGTGTTATGGTACTTTGGGTGAAAGTTAGTGTAGAAAGATGAAATGAACCCAAGGACCGTCCCAAACCTCACCACTTCTGCTCCAAGTGCAAGGCACACGTCTCTGACCTGCCTTCTCCGATATAAACACAGAGCAGCGTATGCATTTTAAAAAAAACAACCCAATCCCTACTGAAACAACCCACTTCACTGCACACCCAGTTCTCCCCCTGGGGTGAGGATGAGAGAGAATGAAGCACACGTGACGGAAGTTAGTCTTATTAGAGAGACAAGGTGGGTCTCTTTTATTGGACCAACTTCTGCTGATGAAAAAGACAAGCTGTCAAGCTCTGTGTAGCTTGTGTCTTGCAAGCATGTCTCTTTATAAAAGATACTGTAAAGATTTTATAAAAGATATTATCTCGCCCACCTTGTGTCTCTAATATCCTGGGACCAACGTGACTGCAAACAACAGACGTTAGTCAGATCACTTAATGTGCGACTGGAAGGCGTTCAGAGACTTCGGTGATAAAAAGCTCTGCAGAATAGAGTGGACGAGAATGATTCCCATTGTCAGTACTGTGGATCAGATAGCAGTAGGAAGAACCCTTATGCTACTGTGCATCAGTGATCAGATCTGCCTGGGGTGTGTAGGGGATTTTTCAGACGTGTGTGAGTATGTGTCAGTGTAAAGTCCTCCTGGGTTAGACTAGTATATTCTCATTCAGTGGAGCTACATGAAGCGTGCTTTTGAAACCTGTGTAGGGTGGCAATGGACTTTCTGCTGGAGAGCATTGGGGTGCGCGGTGAGGGATGGGGGGAGGAAGCCAAGCCTTAATTACCAGAACTAATTCTGATTCCAGATCACAGCCAGCTGAACATGAAGAGCGGAACGGCCTCCCCTGCAACCCGAGAGCCTGTAGTAATCAGTGCAGCAGGGAGAGGTCAGACCTTGGCCATAAGGTTACACTCTCAGGGTTGTTACAGGAAATCTCCTGGCTACAGCCAATCTAGTGAGAGATTGCTCCAGGCTGCCGGCTGCTCCCCAGGAGAATTGGCATTTTCATATTATTCTTAGAGGAAAGCTGCTTGCTCTTTGTCATATGGCGTGTGATTGTAGGCCTGGTCTTGCTTGATGCTCAGGATTGCATGGTTCTGTCTAGTACGCGACAGATGAAGTGATTCAAACAAAGTCAGAAGGCACCCAAACCTCAGCTCAAAATTTGAATGATCTGAAAAAGTTGCATTGACTTTTGTTATAAGAATTTCCTGTGCTGCCCCCTGATTTCGTCTGAAAGTTGAAGTCCCACTCCCCATCCTCTAATCCAAACAAAACAAACCAGGACAGTGTCCATACTTAAGAAGGCTTCAATTCTTGCCAAGCCTGAAGTCCTGACTCAGGCAAGAATCCTGCTGACTTTAGCAGAACTCCTTTAATAGAAAGTCTTCTATACTGGATCAGACTATCTCTCCTTCCTTCCTGCAATCCTGCCTTCCTACCACACCGGATCAGATCATTTGTCCATCCTTCCTGTGATCCTGCCTTCCTATGACACCGGATCAGATCATTTGTCCAATCTGCTTCTAGCAGTAGCCAATACCTTACGGTTCAGTTGAAGGCAAGTAAAGTCAAAGACTTTTCTGGGCTTGGCCACGTAAACAGCAAATTTTAAATACCTGATCTTGTGATGTTTCCAGCTTGTTTTTTCAGAGCCAAGATATGGGAAGAACTATCCAAACACCACGGTCCTTATGGGAACCCAAAAACTGAATCATTAAAGTGAACACATTGTTTGACTGTCCTCTGCTTATCCATGGAACAGAGGTAACAAAGAGGTATAGAGCAAGCTTTCTCCATGCTGACCTGCCAATGCACCTCAATTTCTCACTGGAAGGCCCTGTCTCTAAGGTGAGAGAGGAGTTCAAGCCCCAGGGCTCTTTCAGTCTTTGTCTTCCTCTACCTAGACTGCAGACAAGGGGTCAATTAACAGTGACTGTGATTGTGTCTTTTGAGATGTGGACACTTGTCCACTGGGAGCTGGATTGACAGCCATCAAACACATTCTAAACAGGCCGTCATACACCACCCACATTGCAAACAAGGTAAGTCACTAATGGCCGGAACTGCATGGGAATTGGTAATACCTCTTTCTCCCACTCCCACACTCTGCAGACATTTGGTCTCCAACAGGCACTGGAGAGGGGTGAGGTCAATATACTGTAAGTCACTAGATAGAAACTGGAGATTTCTAGGGCTTACCCATTTCTAAGAAGCATAATGTTCATTAATTCAGTAAAGTAATAATAATCCCCTAGCTCTGAAGTAAAGTAATAATAATCCCTAGCTCTTATATAGCACTTTTCATCAGTAGAGCTCAAGGCACTTTACAAAGGTGGTTAGTAGCATTATCCCCATTTTACAGATGGGGAAACTGAGGCACAGATAGTGGAAGTGACTTGCTCAGCAGGCTAGTGGCAAAGCTAGGACTAGAAACTGTGTTTTCTGGGTCCTAGTCCAGTCTGCCATCTGTTAACCCACACCTGATATGCAAGAGTTTATCCCCATAGACAGAAGCAACTTTTCTTCATAAAGCTACCATGGGTGCTCTGGCAAAAAGGGCTAATGTGATCCTTGGATGTATAAACAGGGGAGTAGTGAGAAGGAGCAGGGAGGTGATTTTCACTGTATATACAACATTGGTAAGACCATTTTCTGGAATATCGCGTACAGTTCTGGTGTCTACATTGTAAAAAGGATGTTCTAATTGGAGAGGATGAGTAAATAGATATAAAATGCTTCAAGGATGGAGAATATGCCTCATAGTGAGACACTTAAAGACCTCAGTCTGTTTAGCTTATCAAAAATAAGATTGAGAGGTGATTTGAATTCAGTGTATAAGTACTTACCTGGGGAGAAAATACTGAGTACTAAAGGGCTCTTTAATGTAGCAAGCAAAACATAACAAGAAACAATGGTTGGAAGCTAATGCCAGACCAGGTCAAATTGGAAATAAGGCACAAATTCATACTGGTGAGGATGTTTAAGCACTGGAGCAAACTACCAAGGGAACTGATGGAGTCTCCATCTTTTGATGCCTTCAGGTCAAGAATGGATGCCTTTCTGGAAGATATGTGTTAACCAACCACGAGTTATGCTTCCATCAGACACAAGTTATTGGGCTCAATAAGAGTAAGTGGGTGATATTTCATAGAATATCAGGGTTGGATGGGACCTCAGGAGGTCACCTAGTCCAACCTCTTGCTTAAAGCAGGACCAGTCCCCAATTTTTGCCCTAGATCCTTAAATGGCCCCCTCAAAGATTGAACTCACAACCCTGGGTTTAGCAGGCCAATGCTCAAACCACTGAGCTATCCCTCCCACATTTAATGGCCTGTGGTACACAGGAGGTCAGACTAGATGATCACATGGTCCCTTATAGCCTTTAACTGTATGAATCTATGAATATGAAGGTTTGGTTCAGGCCAATATAAAGATTGTCAGGCCATTTGCAAAATTTGGATCAGGGAATGAGCTGAGTTCCCAGTATCTGAGCTCAGATTTTAATCCCCACCTTCCCCAAATGTACATCTAGGATTTCAGTTTGGGCCCATTTCTAATTTTAAACAGTCCAGTTGGCCTGTCCCTAATCTGTCCAGATACATAAATACAATGTACACCTTCAAGCATTGTGGGATTGAGAGACTCAGCGGAACATCTCCGTGGCCTTGCAATATTAATCAGAGGCCCTTTGATCTGCTGTCTAAAGTTATAAAGACGTTCCCAATTTCCAGGCAGAGCAGTCAGGCTCAAACTCGCAATCAGTTTTAATCACAAGTGTAACTGAGTGGATTGCGAGTGATAAGTATAGTCTGCAGACAGCTGTGATATAATGAATATGACAGATCGAAATTGGGACTGAAGGTTATTTTCGGGGAATGCAGAGAACCACAAAATTAGAGCCTGTGCAGGGGAAAGAGACAGAGATTAAAAAAAGCCGGTGCTCTGAATTCACACAGCTGGAGCTCCCCCTCCCCCGCCAGGCAAGAGAAGTTTAAGTAATCAGAATTAATTTGGAGTTAAAGGCAGACATTTTGTAATCCAACAGGTGACCACAGCTGGCGTGAAACTTCACAGGGTGATCAGGCAAAAGAGCTGAAAACTAAAGCAACTATCATGAGCCCAATGGAAAATAACTCAGTAGCCATTCCCAAAGTACATGGATTCTGGTTTGTAAAATGTTCCCAAGTGGGACCTGACCAAACCACCGGAGATGTAAAATGAAACACGTCTTGTTGTCTTAAAATCAAGACTATGTGCTTTTCTGGAGGATGTGCTTTAGTCAGACACAAGTGGCTGGGCTCAATACAGGGGTAACTGGGTGAAATTCCATGGCCTGTGTTATACAGGAGGCCAGTCTAGATGATCCTAATGGTCCCTTCTGCCCTTTAACTCTATGAAAAGAGCCAGGAACTTGTGAGATTCATTTCCTCAAGTGGTCAGATCTTGCTCATGGTTACGTGATGTAAATGTGGAATAAGTGCATTGACATCTGTAGGGTTACTCCGGGTTTGCCCCCAGTGTAACTGAGAATAGAATTTACCAAGGATTTGTAATGCTGGACCAGACCACTCATCCAACTAGTTTGAAATCCTGGGTGTGCAGCATATCAGACCATCAGCCTGTCTAGTTGCTATCCTGCCTCCTCTCATACTGAGCAGATCATTGATCCACCCAGCCTTGCATCCCACTTTTTGCTGTACTGCATAAGACCACTGTTATGTTGCTTTCTGCAGGCTAGATCAGATCATTGTTCATCCTGCCCTCAACAGTGGCTTATATGCAATGATTCATAGCAAAGCCAAAATCAGCTCACTATGCACCTGGTCTATCGTGTGATGGTGTAACCTGGAAGAAAAATCCCCCTTTGTCCCCCGGGGTATGCCTGGAAACATGAAGTTTGACAATCTGTAGTATCTTAATTTACATCACTATAAATCATGGTCATGAAATTATCTAACCCTTTCAAAAATGCAACATTGACCTCAGTGGCCTCCTGGGACAGTAAGTCCCATATGTACCCTGCAGCCTGCATCAAGCCAGGTGAAACAAAAGCTCGTATCCAAACACCCTGAACTTTGGTGCCTTGGATAAAGCGGAATCCAGATCCTCAGTGGAACCAACCCCCTGGCCTCCTTAGCCCATGTCAAGGCAAGGCATGGCAGAGGGCAGCTGCTAAGCAACACACGTGCCTCTCCTAACCACCTTTCAGTTAGACTGTACCTGGGGATCTCTCAGCATTCAGGATTGGAAACCTAGATCCTGGGCAACTTATTTGGCCATCAGTAGGTTGCTGTCCAGTTAAGGGGCTTGGCTCTAAGATGGCATGGCTGGGCTTGTGGGAATGGCAGTGGCTCGTAGCTCACCGAAGCAGGGGTCAATTCCTACCTACCTATATGGGCTTGGGAAGTAATATAATCCCACTGTGCCACAGTTCCCCGTCTGTACAGCGAGAGTAATGATACTTCTTCTGTCAACATACCTCAACACCTTCTCCTGTTCCAGTCCACCCCTGACCTCCCCACCTTCACTCCTAGATGTTAGAGACCTAATAGGCCATCTGGTCCACGCAGGGTTGTTTCCTATTGGACTTTGACATGACTTTTGTCCACTCCCTCTGCTGCAGGCCTATGGGGGTGGTGATACTATTGTCACAGTCGTCCTAGAGGCTCTCATTGAGCCATTGTGCTGGGTACTGTACGTACACAGAGTGAGAGGCGGTCTGTGCCCTAGAGAGGTCTGAATACAAGATAGCCAAAGGGCAGGAGAGAAGAGGTATCATTATCCCCCATTGTACAGGTGGGGACCTGAGGCACAGAGAGAGAAAGTGACTTGCCCCAGGCCACACATGGTGTCGGTGGCAGAGCTAGCAACTGAAGCCAGCTCTCCTGATTCCCAGTCCCATGCTCAATCACAAGACCACCTTGCTGCCACCAACACTGACTGGCTAGCAGTGGGACCAACACTCCTGCTCCCAGGTGTTCTCCTTGAAGCTTGGCGGGCTGTCATTCTGCCCACGTTTCCTTCTGTTGTGCTGTCTCGGTAATCTCCCTGTAATGAAGTGCCTCTCTCCTAGATTAAAAGGCGGAGAAAAATCATCTCCCTTCAGACGGCAGCACTGCAGACAGAGGATGGGTGAATCCGTCTGTCATCTCCTACCAAGGGTGCTGAAGCTTAGGAAGATCCAAGGTGTTTGAGTCTCAAGTTTTGGACTTGGTGTCATTTAGCAAACCCCAGCCTTTCGGTGTGGACGCTCCCTCCCTTTTCATTTGTGGTAGCAACTACCGCTGCTGACACAGATTTTCAGCCGCCAGGAAGCCAAGGGCTTAAGCTACATTTTCACAGCTCCTTTGTCCAGGGAACACGGGGGTGTGTGGACAGGGAGAGCGGGGGAAGAAGGGCAGAAGAAGGGAAAACGTCCCCTCACCATTAAGAGCAGTCACCCTGTGGAATGTAGGGCCCTTGCCAAAGGCTGGAAGACACAAACCATTATTGATTCCCAAAGGAAGTTTTGGCCCTCACTGTTTCAGTGCTTATCCCCCATTTGGCCCCATAGCCAGTCTCTCTGCTGCTGGCAGGCAAATCCTGTCCCTTCAAAGGAGCAGGAGAGGCTAACCTGGCAAATGGCTTGTATTTTTGCTTGTTTGGGCAGAACACAGCCCTTTGTATCAAACAGGCCAGGCTGGTGTCACCCCCGGCACCCCCAGGCTCTTGCTAGTGGGGGCTGAGTAACAGACATGGTTAGCAATCTTGATAGCCTTTCTCCAGTTTGGATCAACTTGCATCTCCCTGGTGTCTGCTGGGCCCATGTGAATGGGGCCGAGGGGGTCTCAGTCCATTTCCCACTGGATCTCATTGTAACTGGCTCCCCACTTCAGCAGAACCCAAGAACTGAATGGGTCCCAGAGGTTGAGCTCCCCTCTCACCTAGAGGTGTCCCATCCAGCTTACGGCTATGGCTCAGTGGTGGGTTAGGGGAAGCTTGCTCCACTCCGGCTGTTACTGTTCCCGTAGGGATAAAGCATGGAGTTTGCTCTCCAGGGCTATTCATGTGGCACTTTTCACAAGCACTAAACTCATATGAAAAATAAATTTTAATTAAAAGGAATCCTGGAAGGAACCTGAATTCCCCCCGGATGCATATTTCCAGGAGAGTTTCTCTATTTGGGAGCTCCTCTTCTTAGAGCTCACCAAATGGGGGGCCCAGTGTGACTGGTTTAGCAAAGAAACCTCAACCTGGCTTCCCATTTATGCACAAAGGGCATAAGTGACTTGGCCGAGCTTATCCAGAGAGGTATTGGATTATCCAGTATTATCCAGTGGCAGGTATTGAACCCAGATCTCCTGAGTCCCACGCCAGTATTTTGAAGACAAGACCATCTTTCCTCCTACCACAATGCTATTGGTGGCATTCTGCTACCGGGAGGGCAATTTTTAGTGTGAACAAACCCCATGTACATGAATGTCCATGAATGGAGAACAAGAAGGGATGTAATGGGATTGGAAATCAGGACGTTTGTTCCCAAACACTGCTGTGCAGAATTCAGCCAGCTCTAACCAGAATCCAGAAAGGAGGTAAAGTAAACAAGGGGGGAAGGCAGGACAGAATAATCAAACTGAAGCAGAGAACAGGAGCAAGGATCTGGGAAGAGCCCAGCGAAACAACCACCCTACCGTAATTGACAGTGTCTGCTGCTGGTCTTAGCCCAGTCAGGGCCCCATTCTTGTCCCCTCAAAGGAGCTCTGTGCCCCACACAAAGAAGGATGGATTTCAAAGGAGTGACATGGGGGGGTGGGGTGGGGTCTGGAACTCTGCCACAGATACACATACACATCCTCACTCCAAAAAGAACAGATCCAAGGTGCCAGTTAGGGCGTCCTCAGACAGTGTCCTCAGATGTAGAGAGTGGGATTTTAACTCTTCATATCTAAGACCAGCAGGAGAGAGAGGCAGACAGTTTAGTTTAACAGCTGCCTGGCTTTTGTATTTTAAAGGGTGTTTTTTTACATTATTTTTGTTTCCTCGACTGCTGAAAAATGAGGAGACTGCAAATTTAGCAGGGAGATTCAATGAGCTAGCCAGGTGTGGCTACCTGCAACTGATGTCTGCTAGCCAGCTGTGGCTACTGACAAGATGATGCGGGGTTTTTGGATCCTGTGATATGACTATTTGGGATGAGTGGAGCAATGTGGATACAGTAAGAATCCACCTGAGATGGGAGCCAGAAACCAAGGCTATTTTTCAGGTTAGGAAAAATTGCTTAAGACTCACCACCTACCATTGTTCTGGATTGCGATGCATTTCTGGAGGAGACTGGAAGCAGAGATGTCAAAATACCATGGGAGGGCTTATATCACATGGTATTTCCAGCACCTGGGGAAGTAGGAGATATCTTGGAAGAGAGCTTCACTTACGAGATTTCCACACAATACGTTTGGATGGCCATTCATACTCCTGGATCCTTTACTGAACCAAACCCAAACCGTAATGCCTATAGCTAGGGGTTCCATATGGTGTGAATGTTGACGAATGCCAGGGACTAATATCTCTGCAGCCTTCTACTTAGGCACTGTCGAGGTAGAAGTTTCAGTGCAAACTTTCACACACTGCCCAGTTGATATGCCTCTGTTTTAATGTGGGGGAAAGTATCTTTAGGGGGTTTGAGAGGAGTGAGGTCTCCATAGCTTCTTTGCTCCTTGGCCTTCCTGTTGACAGGTCTGCAAGCTATTTCCAGTGGTGGGGATGCATGTCTGGTGTTGTGGACACCACTTCCCTGGAAATTAGACCAAAACCCAGCAAACTCATTTCAGATGGAACAGCCATCAGACGCCAACGGCTTTCAGGAGCTGATCCCTTGAGATGCTGAGCCACCTCCACTCCCATTGAAGTCAATGAGCTGAAGGTGCCCATCACCTGGCAGGATCAGGCTCTTAGATACTATTGACCTGGTCCAGATTTGAACCAGCAGCCTGAAGCTATTGTGCATGTGGCTATATTATTATTTCATTTAATGTCTGTGGACTATGGACCGTTGTAATAATTTCAATGGAATAAATGGGTCCAGAGAATCAAAGGTGTTAACATGACCCCATCACTGACCAACATTAAATGATTTTAAACAAGGTTCAGAGTTCTGGAATATAGAGACCTCTTCCTGCTTAGTGCCGGGGCACACAACCACCTCCACAGGGCTGGAGGAGCTCAGCACAAAGAAACACATGGGTTCGTCCTTGCATCCATTTCCCCTCCAGGCTCTGACCATGGTGCTGAAAGCGAATGTGTTAATGTTTGGCCATTCATTGAATGATCTGTCACAGGAGGATAACTCCTGGGTGCTGAACTCCTGGGTGACCTCCACTACTACTGTCAGGTTGGCCAAAGTCGGGGATGTGATGGGTTGGGAAAGAGGGGAGAGTATCAGGGATCTGACATGCATCTTCATCCCAGTTTGCTGTTCTACCTGGAGTTAGCTCTCAGCTAACCGCACGTGTTCCCAAATTGGAAAAATAAGTGTCATATATTGGTTTGAAGCTGAGACATTTAGCACAGACATCTACCACCTGAGCTAAAGGAATAATCCTACCAGCTGGTAGCGGTAGAAGGCTGTTATCCTTTAGTGGATCAACCACCAGGGGGTGACACAATGAATGCTTTCCCTGTACATTACATAACCAGTGAGCAGTAGATGAATATAAGCCCCAGGGACTCATCTGGAGTTTTAAAGCTTCCACTCCTGACACAAATAGATCTTGTTATCTTATGTTTCTGTAATGTCTGAGGGATTCCCACACACTTTAAAATGTATCTGCAGACAGCACTGCTGCAATGCAGCCACCTCTGCTGTGGAATACAGGAGTTGTTTAAGGGTGCACAGCCACACCCTGCTTAGGACAGGAAGTGAAGGAGGATACCAGGTAGAATTCAAGGAAAATATGCACATGCAGAATTGTAGCCACCAGGGACCCAGAGAGGATTAGCAGCGATGCTACAGTTATCAGCCCTGCTTTTGTGAAATGCGCCCAGGAATCTTTACTAGTCATGGATGCCCAGGGCCTTGGTTTCACATCTCAACTGAAAGCCAGTGCCCCTAATGCACTGGGTCAGCACTCGCTCTAAGGGAAGGTATCACCTACTGAAACAGCTATGCTTTGTGCTCGTCCAGGACAGAATGCCAGCTCAGTCTGCATCCACTGGGAAGCTGGAAAATGAATGGAATGGGCCACTGAACTCAATAGAGGTGGGTCTTGGCTACCCTGGGGACTTGCCCTCATTTCACCCATTGATGGCCAGCTACTGGTGTAAGCTGCACCAGTGAAAAGTCCTGGTACAGACCGCATAAATTGCAATAAACTGATATTTGACTGGTTCAGCTGAGGCTGGCTCCAAGCAGGGGTAGCCTACACTGGTGGGAATAATCGCTTGGCCTGTCTGCACTAGGGATTTACACAAGTGCTGTTACAACAGCGGGTGAATTCAAAGAAAATCCCCAGTATAGAGAAGGCCTTCAATCAGGGCTGAATTTGGCCTGGTGCGTGTTTGTGTGTGTGATCTGCCTATCTTTGCTCATATGATTTTGTGTGGTGTGCGTAATTTTGCTCAGGTTCCCCTGAGTTTCTTTTAAGCTCATTTTGATTCTAATAAAAATCTCCTTTACATTCCCCAGTGCCAAGAAACGAACTTTGAAATGCGAAGGTTAACAGAGACTTTCACAACAACTTGGAAAGCAGCGGAGCTGTAAGTGATTGCCATGTCCTTTAATCAGATGGCTGGCGTTGCAGCTCCAGCTATCTTCACGGATTAACTCCCATGAACTTTCTTGAACTGCTTTTATGGAAAGGCACATCAAACAGATAGCTCTGCTCTGAAGGAATTAATCAATTAAGCAGAAGCTGAGGAGACTACCCTCTGCCTAAAGACTGGTCTATTTCCCCCATTGCTTGTTTTCTTTATAGTAGATTAAGAAGATTGAAACCTAGACGTACCTTGTTTTTCCTGGCCTGTGGCTTCCCCTTCTCACAGCATTTTCCTTAAGATAAATACATTATCTAGTTTGTATTCTCACCTCTCTAGGGACCAGCTGTGAACAGCAGCACTATCATTCACACCCAGTTTCCCGCTGCTGTGGTGGGGGAGAAGCTGTTAATGGGCTAAATGACCATGCCTGGATTTGAGTGATTAGTGTGGTTTTCACCTTGGTACAGGGTCAGCCCAGCAGGAGCCAAGATGTTTAGGGTTTGTATATTTCCAGAGACGTTTGGTACTCATAGCCCAGTTATGGAGCTGGAAAACTCCTTGAGGCGCCTAATGAAAGTGCTGACCAGAACCATTAGCTACTCTGTGCTGAGCTGTGAGAGATGCTGAGGGGCTCAAGCGCAGTGTGGTCCCCTAGCACATTGACAAGCACTCCCAGGAGACAGGAGAATTGGGCCTTGAGACCAGAGATTTGCGGAGTAAGGGGTTTATATTCTATTCTATCACAGCACTTTACACTCCTTTAGCAACCCCCCCACACCCCAGAGGATCGCTAGGTGCTTCCTACTATCCATACTTTTTGCCTCACAACGCACTTTTGAGCTGGCCTCATTTCAGGAGCCCAGTGTGGTCTTGGCATCTCTTAAGGAACTGAACAAAGTGAAGGGGGCTGGGAGGTTGTGGTTAAAATGACAACCAGGGCCCTAAGAGATCTGTGTTCAGTTCTCGGCTGTGCTACAGACTCCCTGTGTGAGCTGGTCAAGTCACTGACTCTGTGCCTCAGTTCCCCCTCTGTAAGGCTGGGGTAGTAACACTGACTGTGCCTGTTTGGATTGTTAGCTCTCTGGGGAAGCGGCTATGTGTTACTGAGTATGTACAGCATCTAGCACAGTGGGGCCATGATCTCAGTTTGGGCCTGTGGGTGCAGTGGCGGATTATCTGTGGGGCCAACAGGGCCTGTGCCCCGGGGCCCCGGAATAATGGGAGTCGTGGTGCCCCGTCCCCTCTGCCCGCCCGGCACTCCAGTCAGGGAGCAGGGTCGGGGAACGGGGGCTTGTCCCACTCTGCCTGCCCAGTGCTCCTGCCGCTCCCTGGCAGGACCACCAGGAGGGCAGGCAGAGTGAGGCAAACCCCTGTGCCCTGACCCCGCTGCCCCTCTCCCGGAAGGAGTGTGGTACAGGCAGGGCAAGCTCCTGCACCCTGACCCCATTTCCCCAGCAGGCGTGCCATGGGCGGGAGGGACTGGAGGCAGAAGGGGTGGGGTGGGGCCTCCACTTGCTCTGGCCCAGGGACCCCACAAAACCCTAATCCCCTCCCCCACCCCCCGCGTAGGTGCTACCCTAATAGAATCATTTGACTATTTTGGAAGCATCACAGGACACGCAGGCTTTGGTTCACCACTGTCATTGAAGGGAAGGCACCAGCTGTCAAATCCCTAGCCCCCAGCTGGGTCTCACCCCATCAAAGTGATGCCGTGACATGGTCCTGAAAAGCGGTGAGGAGGGGCGGCTCTGCCCGCCGTGTCATGGTGTCTGGGTCACATAGGTCTTTGCAAACAAAGAAGTGCTCACGACAGTGTCCTGGCCTGTCTGCACCACCACGCAATTCATTTGTCATTTATGCCGGGCTTTTCGTCTCGTTTTTAAGTCTCCCTCTGCTTTCGCCACTTTGAAGTATATCAGTTACCATGGAAACAAGGTCAGACTGCAGCTAGCAATTCCCACACATGCAGCGTTGCATTAATGGTTTGGAATGGATATCCAGGTCTTGGCCGCCTACCTGGCGGGCCAGTCCCCAGGACTACCTGCAGCCCGCTGACTAGCAGAGGACAGCTGCTGTCAGGACGGAGGAGCTGAGTGGGGGCCAGCTGACTCGGCCTGGTCTAGCCCCAGTAGAGGCGGAGCACCCTGAGCCCTGCTCAGAATATTCATTCTGCTGGTCCACATGTGAGCCGCTGCCCAGCCAGGCCATTCCTGCCCTTCTTCAGTCTATGGGAAGACAAAGAAGACCATGCACCCACCCCCACCCATCCATACACCCCCTGTGTCCCTGCTTCTGTTCTGATGAGGAGGAGACACAAAGGGTGAAATCCTGGCTCTGCTGAAGTTAATGGGAAAACTCATTCCCAGAAAAGGGCTGGAATTTCATAGAGACATAGAGTTTAAGGCCAAAAGAGTCTTTGCAGGAGGTCCGGCCTTCTGCATATCACAGACCCCCACCCCCACCCAGCCACCCCCATGCCAAGTCTGACAACCAGAATTAGACCAAAGTATTACAACCCTCAGGAGAATAGGCTATTGCATGCCACAGGCACAGAATAGGAGGGACCAAGGTGCACCAAGGCCTAAAGCCCTGCAATAGCAGGGAATTGATTTAGTGAGATACACCCAGATGATCCTAGCAAAGATCACCCAAGGTCTTAGCTCCCCTTTGTATTTTAACAGAGAGAGACCAGGGGCGTAGTCCTTTTGGTTCATGGACATTTTACCTGCTGCAAATAAATAACTGTACGAACTCTAGCATTGGGAAGCTTCTGGCTTGGTCTGCGAACTATGTTAAGAAAAGAAATCAGCTTTTCGAACTATGGCTGTTACAGGCTCAAAGGGCAAGGTACCTCCTCAGATCTTCGACCCCCTTCATCTTGGATGCTTTCTTTTGGCTTTGAAAGGGCCATTCTTTAAGGAGGAAGAGAATGGCAGTTAAGAGGACAGGGGAGGGGAGATGGATGTTTTAGGGGTTCAGCAATACCTTATGGCCTCATGATCCCAGGGTACTTGTTCAGGACAATTCTGAATGAAGGTTCTGCCCACTTGATTGCTATTCTGTGGCCTGTGTGAAATGCATGGATATGTAGATTTGAAAGCTAGAATGGACCATTATGATCATTGTCTGAGCTCCTATATAACCCAGGCCAGAGAACATCACCCAGGGATTTCTGCATCAGTCTCATAACTTCTGCTTGAGCTACAGCATATCTTTTAGAAAGACGTCAAGTGTTGACTTAAAGACTTCAGGTGGTAGAGAACTGCCAAGTAAGTTGTTCCATTGGTCAATTACCTTCACTGGCAATAAATACATACATCATGGACCTTATTTCTAGTTTGAATTTGTCTAGCTTCAGCTGCCAGCCATTGGACCTTGGTTTGTCTTTTTCTGCTAGATTAAAGAGCTGTCTACTATCAAAAATGTCTTCCCCATGTAGGCACCTGTAGATCAAGTCACCTCTTAAACTCTTGGATAAACGAAATGGAGCTTCATCAGCTGCTCACTATAAGGCCTTGAATCATTCTTGTGGCCCTTTTCTGACCCCTTTCTAATTTGTCAATATCCTTTTGGAAGGGGAAATGATTTGTTAGTTTTAAATTTGTTTCCTAATAGGCAGGTGTTCAAATCTTGCAATATGGACATGATGACCGGATGCTGGCGGGAAGAGGGAAATGTACCAAAGGGCCTAACCAACACCATATCACCCTCAAAGGAAGACCTCTGCCACTTGCCATCATGCAAGTGGTATTCAGCCTAGGGCTCCTCTTGGACTCCTCACTGACTCTGGCTACTCTAGTTGCAACAGCTGTACAATAACATTCCCCTGGCCATGAGACCGCACCCCTTTGCAATGGGCATGGGCCTGGTGACCAATGAACTGGCAACTTTAAGGCTTGATTTTTACAGCACACGCGATACGTGGGAATGAAATCAGAGTCACTGAAACAGAGTTTCACCTGGTGGAACAAGCCCACCTGCTAAGCAGCCGTGGCCTATCAAGAGCATATCACGCCAATGCTTTGATCTTTGGTCTTGCTCTTCCAAGACCTGACCTCGATCTTCAAAGCCTCAATGAGCTGTCTAAGAGACTGATTCTCTCTTTGTGTCTCAAGACCACAACAGCAGTACTCCAGAATCACGGAGCTGTCGACAGCAGGATTGAGGCTAGGGGCAGTGAGACGCAGCCTGTTGAGCAGTTGGCCCCTGGCTGTGAAAACTCCATCCGACAAGAGTTCAGAACGGTCACAAACCTGACTGACATCGGAGGAAGACCCATCTCTTAGGGTATGTCTAGACTAGGAAAAGTGGTCAAGGTTAAGTTGACATAAGCTAGGACAGCGTTGCTACCTTTGACCTCCTCCCTAATGGTAAACCCGTTTTACCTCAGTTCATCTGATTGTGGTCAACCCTAGAGCTAAATGGAAGTAAAAGGTGTAAATCTGCCTCTGTGCTAAAAGTGGTGTAGGGTAAAATTAGGGTCAACTACTCTCAACCTAACCATGGCCTGTTTTCCCCTAATGGAGAACCAGTGCTCCTGGCTAGGTTGTCAGCAGTTGAAATTGAACCTGGGACCCTTTGCTTCTAAGTACATGAGCCCCTATGGGTAGTTCTCTCAGCCCTAGCTGGAGCAAGTTCCTCAGTCTCTAAATGGCCTAGCCACCAGCAGGGGGGGACAGAGCACCACACTGAGTGGGAACGATTTACACTAATCTAGACAGACCCTTAGGCATAGCTTTCCCTCAATAATAACTGATAGGACAAAGAATTAATAGAAAGAATAAAAATAAGCATAAACATATACTGAGGACTGACTCTGGAAGGGGTGAGGAAGTTCGGAAGAAAGACACTAGACTAGGCAATCTGTTGGTCTCTGAAATTTGGAAAGGCATTCAGATGCCACTGACTGGGGTACAGACAGTAAGGTTGAGACTTTCAAAGCTGTCATGGGAATTGGCAGCCCAGTTCCAGGTACTTTGAATGGGAATTGGATATATATCCAAATCCCTTAGGTGGCTTTGAAAATCTCATCCGTGGTGTTTATATTTTTGGCTGCGCGCCTCTTCTTATTCAACCCCTTCTTAATTTTCCCTGCCAGAAACCTGGTTCCACATTGGTTTAGACACAGTCTGTCCCTTTTCCAATAAGTTCCCTAGTGCCTAATCTGTTCCCCTCCTTTTTACAACATCAACATACTGAGACCTTGAAGTTCCCCTTTTTTAGCTGACCCTGTAGGTGAAACTGGAAGCATTTCAGAGAAAGCTACCCCAGAAGCTCTTAAACCTTTCCCTGAATAGTCTGCAGTTAGCTTCCAGGACATCCATCTGATACCTACCAACATCCACAAGGGCATATTGAGACTGATTCAGACCTCACTCAAACTCCCATTGGAGTCACCGTGGGTCTTTCCATAGAGGCTCAGGACGATGGTGTAGCACATCAACGGCACTTACAGTGATAGAAAGAGGAACTAGGCCCACCTTCCCTGCACTGCAGAACAGAGCACTTGCCAATGATGATAATAATCAAAACCACCCCATGGGCTAAACTAATGCCACTTCCCTTCCCCTCTGAGATAGGCCAGCTCCATGCTTTGATCCAGTTCCCTTTCATGCTAGCTAGAAATGGATAGGCTGGGAGGGTCACAGAAAATGGGACAGTTGGGATTTCAGAAGAACTCCAAAGAGAGGCAGGGAGACAGGCATGGCTGGGACCATTTACAGGCAGAACCCTCCTCTGGCTTTGGCTCTCTTGGTCCTTTGGCGCATAACTGTGAAGATACCTCAAACATGTGCGGATCATCACTGAGGCCACTGCTTCGTGTTGTACATCAGGCTTTGCCATAGTGATGCCTTAGGCTAGAAAGAAAATTGCACTGAGTATAATGTAAGCTACACCACATGTATCCCCTCTATACTGTGACAAACTAGCTAGTTTAGCTATGTGCTGCTGCCCCCTTCTGGATGGAATCCAAACTGTTCTACTCTGTGTCAGATGATCTATAGTGCTAAGAGCTAATGGAGAATCCCCTCTTAGACTCACACAGCAGGGCCCAGATTCTCAGCTGGTGAAAAGGAGACTCACTCCACTAAACTTATGATTAACACCAGCAGAAGGGCTGGCTTTAGATCTTGTCCCTAATATTCTACTCCCCCTACATGTGCAGGACTGCCATTGCTGTTAGCGTGAGAGCCACACTGATCGGATGAGGAGATTATCGATGCTGGGATCCACAACGTGGATGTGAGAGGAGGCTGTTGTCCTCGATTTTGTACCATGTCATTCAATAGTAGGACTGCGCTCGCCCGGAATTCCCTCCCAATGCCCATAAGAAGCACTGCAGGGTTTTCAGGTGGGTTCCTGGGAAACTGAACCCCAAGCATGAATGATTTTCATTTCTAATTTTCATTCCACCGTGAACATGAACATGAACCGTGAACATGGCAGTAGCTCCACAAACATGACTGTGTGTTGCTGCCTCGGGGGTCTTTGGGAAACCAGATGTGTCACGTTAATCAGATTTTCCTGGTTAACGACATAAACTAAATAAATTGAGGATGACAGTGTGACAGGCAAGACACATTATCTACACAGGTAACTGCAAGCTTAGAGGCTACATGGTCTATGTAAAGAGTAATCAATCCGTGGCCATGTAGGACTCAGTGGTTATGTCTATGCTGCACACCAGGGCCACTCAGAGCTTCACACTGACAGTGGGAAAGAACTCAGATCCTTCTCCTTTTAACAGCACAGAGCCTCGCCATTTAAGCTGAAGGTGCGCCTCCATTGGCTGTATGGGGACTATGACACACAGTGGATCTGTTCTGATTGCTGGTCAGTGGCAAACACACACACTGGCTAAAACACTACCAATGGACTCAGCATAACCACAAATCGCTTTTAGGGCTAACAAAACACTGTTTCCAGTTCAACAAACATTTCTGCAATGGCTTATGAGAAAATAGAAGGGAAACAGAGAGGCAGATTTCATTCTTAATTACCCTGGTGCAAAGGTCTTTAGCCAATGGTCAGGTTTCATTCTTAGTTACACTGGTGCAAAGATCTTTAGCCAGTGGGGTTGGCGAGAGGGACATTTGGGCCAAATCTTCCTTTTCCTGTGTGTACTTGTGATTACATTTTCCTCCAATCACAGTGGGTCTTTTCTTTTTTCAACACTGCGATCATTTGTTCCCACCTCTGCTCTCATGTGCACCTGTGCAGCCTCGCAGTTTCAGTGCTGGGGGCGGAGGGGGGGAGGAGGGCTTCTGGCAGTGTCACTGAGAACAGACCTGGGCTCAGAGTTGACAGTTTCCTGTCCTTTAGAAAAATTAAAAGGGAAATGGAGATTATTAAAGGTGGGTGGCTCTACAGAAGTGATGCTCACTCTGGCCAGCCACAGTTCAGGGAGAAAGTGGGATTAGAACTCGGCTCTCGCAACTTAAAAACAAACTCCTCCCACTTGAGTTTAAAGAGAATTGGCTTTAGCGGGTGCCAGTATGAGGCCTGTCACACTCAGTTCTGAGTCCACCCAGGAGAGGGCAGCCATAGGGATGCCCACTTGCCAATTTATTACTCTATTGCTCTTACTATGGATAATTCTCCTGTTAACAGGAGTTCTACAGGCCTGTCTCAGGGACTCTAACGCTTCCTTTCCACCACCCTTTTTGTAGCTTGTCTCGATCACAAGCTCTGCACAGCAGAGACGCTCTCTTTGTATGTGTATGTACAGCACCTAGCACGTGGGGGCTTGCAATGGGGTGTACATACCCTGCCCCAGGCAAGAAGGGGTGGGTCAAAAAGCTCCTTTCCTTTGTCACCTGTGGGACTGAGACTAGGGACCCGGGGAGAAGCAAGAGGGAGGGACTGGATTCTGGTCAGACAGAACTTAGCCACTTGCCACAAGGCTCCATGGGCTGGAATCCATGGTAGAGGGAGGGACTGGGTTCCCCTAGAGCCTCACCAGGAGGACTAGCCAGGCACAAGTGCCCAGAATGCTGCTTCTAGCCACAAGGCCTCACACCAAGTGGCCAGTCCCCTGTACCCTATTACCAATACTAAATAGACCTTTAAATCAATTCCCCGTGGCTTATTGGAGTCATATTCTGGCACGGACTGGCTGGCATGGCTGGCACGGACGTGCAGCCAGTGGGAGGTGGAGGTGGGCAAAGGAGGGCTGAATCGGACCCTGAGCAGTGGCTGCCTTTGAGGATATCAGTTGTGCCTTTGCAGTAATCAGCAACGCACCGACTGACAGACAAGTGGCACCGCCAACATCCATCTCATTACCATTATTACCGTCAGCCTATGAGACCAACCGAAGAAGACATGTGAGCTCCAGGACGTGTTCTCCAGGATTGCCCTTCATAAGCTAGCACATGCAGGGCTGGCCTTACCATAAGGCGAACTGAGGCGGCCGCCTCAGGTGCCAGACCGTGGGGGGCCGCCACTAGGACCCAGAGTTTCAAAGTTTTGGCCCAAGCGAGGGGGCATGAGGGCGTCATTTGAGCTCCCCGCCTCAGGTGCCAAAATGTTGTGGGCTGGCCTTGAGCACGTGGCTGGCAATAAAAAGAATACGGCCCAGAAAATAGTGAACTCGGGGACCCATCCATCTTGGCTGGAGTGCGAGCTCTGCTAAAAGGCTGGTTTTCACCTGTTTTTGTGACTAGCTTTTGTGTGTGGTCTCCCCCACTCTTTTTATCATGATTACAAAGCCTGTTTCCGAAGAGCAGATCTTACTGCAGATATGTCATTGTGACACATGAATTAACCGAGGCATGGAGTGACACAAAACACTCCAGCATTCACCGCTTTGTAATTTTCCCCCCTTATAAATCATAGAATCATAGAATATCAGGGTTGGAAGGGACCTCAGGAGGTCATCTAGTCCAACCCCCTGCTGAAAGCAGGACCAATCCCCAATTAAATCATCCCAGCCAGGGCTTTGTCAGGCCTGACCTTAAAAACTGCTAAGGAAGGAGATTCCACCACCTCCCTAGATAACACATTCCAGTGTTTCACCACCCTCCTAGTGAAAAAGTTTTTCCTAATATCCAACCTAAACCTCCCCCACTGCAACTTGAGACCATTACTCCTCGTTCTGTCATCTGCTACCACTGAGAACAGTCTAGATCCATCCTCTTTGGAACCCCCTTTCAGGTAGTTGAAAGCAGCTATCAATCCCCCCTCAGTCTTCTCTTCCACAGACTAAACAATCCCAGTTCCCTCAGCCTCTTCTCATAAGTCATGTGTTCCAGCCCCCTAATCATTTTTGTTGCCCTCCGCTGGACTCTCTCCAATTTGTCCACATCCTTCTTGTAGTGTGGGGTCCAAAACTGGACACAGTACTCCAGATGAGGCCTCACCAATGTCGAATAGAGGGGAACGATCACGTCCCTCGATCTGCTGGCAATGCCCCTACTTATACAGCCCAAAATGCCATTGGCCTTGTTGGCAACCAGGGCACACTGTTGACTCATATCCAGCTTCTCGTCCACTGTCACCCCTAGGTCCTTTTCTGCAGAACTGCTGCCCAGCTGCTCGGTCCCTAGTCTGTAGCGGTGTATGGGATTCTTCCGTCCTAAGTGTAGGAATCAACTCACTTAAACAATTCAAGTATCGGGTAGCTGATACTTTTTTTTTTAATCAATACAGTTTTTCAGCCTCTTTTCCTGCTGCTCTCCCTGCTAACTCAAGTGCTGACTGTCCATCGCATTACACAACCAGAAAGGTGGGCAGGGTGGTGCTTGCCATTCCATGACTCTGCCAGAAGGAGGTGCTGCAGACAGTTAGCTCCAATGAGTCTTCGCTGCAGAGGATGGGAAGGAGATCCCACAGCTGAGCCATTCTTTTTAGGTGACAAATATGAGGGACAGTCCCAGACTGAGGTGTCAATAGAGGAGGTTTTGGAACAAATTGATAAACTAAACAGTGACAATGCAAGAGTTCTGAAGGAACTCAAATATGAAATTGCAGAACTACTAACTGTGGTATGTAACCTACCACTTAAATCAGCCACTGTACGAGATGGCTGGAGGGTAGCTAATATGATGCCAATTTTTAAAAAAAGAATCCAGAGGTGATTCTGGCAATTACAGGCTGGTAAGGATGAGTTCAGTACCAGGCAAACTGGTTGAAACTACAGTAAAGAACAGAATTGTCAGACACATAGATGAACACAATATGTTACGGAAGAGTCAACATGACTTTTGTAAAGGGAAATCATGTCTCACCAATCTATTAGAATTCTCTGAGGAACTCAAAAAGCATATGGACAAGGGTGATCCAGTTGCTATAGAGTACTTGGACTTTCAGAAAGCCTTTGACAAGGTCCCACACCAAAGGCCTTAAGCATAGTAAGCTGTCATGGGAAAGAGGCAAAGTCCTCTCGTGGATCAGTAACTGGTTAAAAGATAGGAAACAAAGAGTAGGAATAAATGGTCAGTTTTTAGAATGGAGAGAGGTAAACAGTGTGGTTGCCCAAGGATTTGTCCAGGGACCAGTGCTGTTCAACGTATTCATAAGTGATCTGAAAAAGTGGGTGAACAGTGAAGTAGCAAAATTTGCCAATGATACAAAATTACTCAGGGTAGTTAAGTCCAAAGCTGTCCTCAAAGAGTTTTAAAGGGATCTCTCTAAACTGGGTGACTGGGCAGCTAAATGGCAGATGAAATTCAACGTTGATAAGTGCAAAGTAATGCACATTGGAAAACATAATCCCAACTAAACATATACAATGGTGGGCTCTAAATTAGCTGTTATCACTCAAGAAAGAGATCTTGGGGTCCTTGTGGATAGTTCTTTGAAAACATCCACTCAATGTGCAGCAGCAGTCAAAAAAGCCAACAGAATGTTAGGAACCATTAGGAAAGGGCTAGATAATAGGACAGAAAATATCACAATGCCACTCTATAAATCCATGGTACACCCGCATCTTGAATACTGTGTGCAGTTCTGGTCTCCCCGTCTCAAAGAGGATATTTTAGAATTGGAAAAGGTCCAGAAAAGGGCAACAAAAATGATTAAGGGTCTGGAACAGCTTCCATATGAGGAGAGATTAAAAAGACGGGGACTGTTGAGCTTAGAAAAGAGACGACTAAGCAGGGATAGGATAGAAGTGTATAAAGTCATTAATGGTATGAAGACAGTGAATAGGGACGTGTTATTTACTCTTTCATAGAACACAAGAACCAGGGGTCACCCAATGAAACTAATAGGCAACAGGTTTTAAAGAAACATAAGGAAGTACAGTACTTCTTCACACAATGCACAATCCATCTGTGGAACTCATTGCCAGGGGATGTTGCTAAGGCCAAATGTATAACTGGGTTCAAAAAAGAACTAGATAAGTGCATGGAGGATGAGTCCATCAATGGCTATTAGCCCAAGATGGTCAGGGAGACAAGCCCATGCTCTGGGTGTCCCTAAACCTCTGACTGCCAGAAGCTGGAACTAGATGACGGAGGATGGATAATTGCCCTGTTCTGTTCATTCCCTCTGAAGCATTTAGCATCAGCCACTGTCAGAAGACAGGATACAGGGCTAGATGGACCATTCATCTGACCGAGTGTGGCCATTCTTATATTCTAATGACAGCGTCTGCAATTGTGGACAAAGTGTACAACACCCTGCTACTGGTAAGTGGTAGTATGATCTGCACAGGGTACAGTTATACATTGTGTTCGGGGTTTGATCCCTTACGTTCCTACCTAATTTGGTGGCAGGTGCTATGCAACACCATCTCCTCCATCATTCTCCTGTCTCACAGGGTCCAGCATAATTTTTCTTCATTGCTTTTAGATGAGCTGGCTTGTCCAAGTCCTGTATTTTGGAGGAAGCCTTTTTCCAGCTTGCCTGTATTTCAGACACAGGGGTTGAAAGCACCTGATTTGTCACGATGTCTCCTCTGACGAGAGCCTCGGCATCTATCTATATTGGGGTAAAAGTCACCAGCACAGGGGGCTATGAACCTTGTAAGCTCTTGAGTTCTCAGCACTTCACAGCGGTCCACACCCCCAGAGCTCATCTCCTGCCTGCAGAGTTGATTATGGCTCTGGCAGTAGATGAAACCAGATTTGATCGTCTTCCAACATTACCTCCACCAGGAAGGATGCTGTCAAGCAGGTTATTCTAGAACCAGTTAACTGCATCTGGGGCTATGGATGGACCCTCCCTAACACCTGAACATGTGCAGTGTACAGTGAGTGCCTGAGTTAATGCTCTTTGCATTTATAGACAGGAATTACTTGTCCCAGCTGTTCTTCTTCCCTATTAATAGGCAGGGAGTTGTAATGCTGCAGATGCAAGCAGCAACTGTCCTCCACTCTCTGCAGAGGTAGTATAATAAGCTTTGCAAGCTTTTCCTCTCCTACGATTACACCACACACCATTGTGTTTGGGATAAGCAGCTCAGTGGGCAGATCCTTCCCATGTAAAGGCATTTCCTTGCCTCCTAGCCCTGTGTAAATACACCTGGGCTAACTTGCCACAGACCTTCTCTCACATGGTGTTGCAATGCAATATAACTGGGCCAGACAAACAACAGGCCCTTGCTACGAAGAGGGAAAGGCCCAGGCTGATACTGACTAGAACTATTCTACTTCACGGGCTTGATTTTCATTTACACTAAGAGCCCTTCATAAGCGCTGAAGTGTAATCACGCTAAGGCCCCTTTACGTGGATCGAGCAGTGCAGCGGTGCCTCAGTGTAAATGAGAATCAGGCCAATTGGTTTGTGAAGCCCAATCAATAAATATTTATCACAGTCTTTTAAGACCTTCACATGGAAGGTGCTATGATGTAAATATTCAAAGGGGTCCCTTTATTTTGGGTGCCTGGCTTGAGACACCTGGGGCTTGATTTTCAGAGGGGCCGAGCACCCACACTTCCAGGAGCTGCAGACACCACTCGGCACCCCTGAAAACCAGGTCTTAGATGTCTCAAGTTGGGCATCAAAAAATGGAGGTGCCCAAAATAAAGGGATCATTGAAAATGTTGATCCTAATTACAAAGCTTGTGCACTAAAACCTTAAAACTTTAGCTTGGTTATGTCCAGCTTCGGGCCAGTCACTACACATTGCAACCATGTTTATCACAGGGGTGAGACGGCTGCATGTGTAGGGTAGACAGGGCTTAAGAGTGCTGGGGATTGTTAACATTGTCACTGAACAGGCAGGACCCAGGTTTTAAAGCCTTTATGTAGTAAACTGTACAGAGCTTAATGGCCCTGACTCTGCTCTGCAATACATCAGTTCAGTGGAGTTTACCAGCATCAAGCTGATGTGATGGAAAATCAGGCCCCACATTTCAACCCTGGAGGAGGGAACGACTGAGCTGACTGGGTTTGGGGGCTGTCGTGCCAAGGAATGTTGGCATCTGACACCTGATGCTTAGATCCCTGAGCCCTGCGCTCTAAGGGTCGGAAGCGTTCATACCTCTCTAGCTAGCACGAATGGATGTAAACTGGTGTATTGCATCACCACTAGCTAACCGTCCTTTCTCCTGCATTGCTTGGCTCTAACCACTAAGCCAGATGATTTGCTGATGGTAGCCAGCGTACCTGCATCCCAGCTGAAATCTAGCACTGGCTGGGTCACAGACCAGCACAGCCCTTGTGCCTTTCGGCGCCCAAGACATGGGCTCCCTGCTCACTAGCAGGTTTCCAGTTAGCCCTGGCTGGGTGAAGCTAAGCGACGCCAAAGTTAAGTTATGCATCGTCCCGAGTCTCGCTCCCCGTGACAGCAATCAGGAAGACACCATCCTTCTGGCCCAAACTTTCCAAAGGGGAATCGAACATCCCTCGCAGGGAACATCAAGACAAGCCGCGCTCCACGCATCCCAGGCCTGAAGTGGCCTCTGTCAGTTCCTATGTCAACGCGCTCAGAGAGCAAGCAACGACTCTTGGCAGGGTCTGGTGCAGACGCCCGGCGAGCTCAAAGCCTTGGGGAAAGTAGAACCTCCCAGATGTCCCAGCCGCTTCTCTAATCCCTGCGTTCAGGCGCTGGCAGATTGACGGGCTGCCCGAGGTTGGCCCGAGGATGCAGCGCGGGGAGAATTTTCCTTGTCAAACAATTCACACCTCAGCTTGCCTACAACAGATGGAAGTTCGGAGGAGGAAGGCAGAGGAGAAAACAGCCCACAGCATGAAGAGCCTAAGAGATACCCTGGCAATATTTATCTGCACGGGGCCTGCCATCCATCCAGAGCTGCCAGGGTGGGGCTGCAGCATCTTGTGTGCTTCTCTCCTTTCATTACAAGCTCGGTGTGTTAATGAGCCTTGGCAGCCGCACCAGAAAGGGGAGGAGGGTCTGCAACGTGGGGGTCCTTGGTGTTAAGTGCCCTTTCTGCCTCTCCTTGGCACTCAGGGGGAGGAGGCTGGTGCAGTGACAGGCGTTTTGCACACGGGCGTGGGCTGCGGATAGATCACGTTGCATAAGCAGCTCAGGGGAGGCAGAGAGAATGAAGACGGGCGCAGCGGCTCCTCACCCACCCTGGCCACACAGGATTCCTGTTGGGCTTTATGGTTCAGGCAGCGACAAAGGGGTTGCCAGGAGCCATCTGATTGTCTCTTGCCTTTAATTAATAACAATGATGGTTAAGGATATTAGGAGTAGGTGCGGGGCCAGGAAGATGGAAATCACCAGGTGGTGGTGTTAACTCCGCGTTTCCCAGCACCTTTCGCCCCATCTCAGCGAGCTTTGCAGACCGCTAAGGAAGCCTGGGAGGGACATAAGAGGTCTCTCCCTGGAGAGCCGGGGGTCTAGTGTAGCACAGCTCTGAAATGCAAAGTTACCTGTTGTACTGAGCCAGGGCTGCTCCCAGATCTGTCACTCAGTGGCCTTGCGCAAGTCACTTGGCAAGTCTAGGCCTTGTTTGCCACCCATAGGACGCTGGATCCACGTACTCCCAGATCTCCTGGCCCTTCCCTGGCCTGTTCCCCTACCAACCTCTGCAGTGCTAGCAGCATGGAGACCCTTTCTGACGTCCGCAGCCCACCTGCACAGCCACTTCTCCCCCACACTCAAAGCCTGGAGAAGTCTGGATTCAGGCGGTGAACCTCCCAGCTCAGGCCCATCTCTGTGCAATCGCCCAGATCGGCGGCAACACCGGCTTGTTTGGATCCAGGGATTTGCTTTGGCCAGTGGTAGAAACGGGATCAGTTGCAAAGCTTGGATCTGGATGGGGTCAGGGATATGGGCGCCCGGGCTTTGGTCTGCAAAAACCAACCACCGCCCTGTCCAAAAGAGACTGCAACGCCCAGCTAGAACTTCTGAGGAAGCTGGCCTGGCTTTGATTTTCATTCCATCGGCGGCCACCCTTCACACAGACGAGAAGGTGAAGTCATTAGGGCTGTTTGATTTCCTGGCTGGCTGTTGTTTCCGAGCGAAGTGCCTCTGGAAGGTCACTGGGAACGGCGGATTGTGATGATGCTGGCACATTTTTAATTCTGTCTCATTACAGCCCCTGCTAAAGCTGCATTACAATAATTGCTTTAGTTCTGCTACGGTATTTTCAGGCCCTTTCACGGAACTGTCAGCTGAGTGTGTATGGAAGTAACCCAAGCCAAAGAAGCAGAAGAAAGCCCTGTCTGGCCCGTGTAACTAGAGCTGTTTGGGACAGAGAAGCTAAGGGCAGATCAGAAATTTGTGTGTGTAGCAGCTGAGACAGAATAAAGTCAATTCAGAGCCGGTGGGGCAGTCTCTTGCGGGCTCAAGACCATTGGATCCATATTTAATAGCGTCGTGCCCCGGTGCTCCTGAGCGAGCGCCTCAGGGAGCATCTCATGGCAGCCGGGCTCTGCGGGCAGGGGGCCAGCTCCAGGGGGCGTCACCAGCCAGCGCCGGGCTCCTGTAGGGGAGAGGCAGGAGCGCTTCAGTGCAAGAGCCCTCTGTGCTAAATGGAAAGCAGAAATTTGGGGGAGAGCATGTGATCCTGTGTCCCCCCCCAACACACCCCACTTTTCCACCCCCATGGCTTTGCGCCCTGGGTGGCTGCCCCGCTCTCCCTGCCCTGGTTAGGGCCTTACCCCATCAGATGTTGAATGTTGCTATAGCAACTCCGTTCATGGATTGGCAGCAGGGTTTGAACCAGGGGGCTTTCAGCTCCTCTACAGCTCGAGCTGGAAGCTGTAGTAGGTTGTTATGCCCTATGCAGACCGTCCACTAGAGGGGGACATAGCACACACTTTGGCAGTGTATTACATTATGCTGTGAGGTTTCGGAGCTTCTGTCTTCGGGTGATTGCAGAGCCATCATGCTGTGCGAGTCTGTCCCTGAACGTTTTTTTGTGTGAAGTTTGCAGCTACAGCTATGCTGGAAGTCCCTGTCAAACTGAGAGCTGGGAAAGCAGGGGCCACTGTCTGTACTAGCTCCTACCTTTGGGCTTCTCATCCCCCAGTGGGTTAAAACACCCTTTTAAGGAGCCAGAGCTGGGCATTTTCATACAGGGATTCTTATCCACAAAGCAGAAACACCAGATCCAAACAGTTGGATCTTCAGATGGATCCAGGCCTGACCTCTGAAATGCCCATCTATCTCAATGGCTGTTGACTCTGAGCCCTAATGGTGACCATGTCAGTATCATGTTAACTCTTTCACTGCTGATCAGTTTGGCAGAAATCTCTGGGTAATTTGCTTCTCTCACTGTCTCCAAATGAATAACGCAGGGGACTGTATCATCCCTTGATACATTTAATGCAGCACAAACCTCCTGTGTCTGAGGTCTGGGAAGCTGGCACAGACTTCCCAAGATTTTCAACAGAGCACCATAGACTCCAGGTACCTCACTACAGAGTATACAGGTCCTTGATCTTATGTGAGTCTCAAGTCACTGGGATCCTTGTGCCGCTCAGCAAGGCACCCAAGGTGTTTCACTACAGCTGTTCCCCCAGAGACCCTTAATCACCAACACACCCGTGCGTCTCTGTCTCTGTCACTCTCACACACGCACAAAACCAGCCGGCTTCTCTCTCACCCAGACACACAATATCCATCCCTCCTGCATACCCCCACCCACCAGTATGTCGCAGCCGCCCTCGTCACATACGCACCTAGCACCCTGTCCTTCAGTCCCCAGCACACACACATCCATCTGCCACATATATTCTTAACCATCAACACATCCCAGCCATCCCCAACCCACACAACGCCACTCCCCATCACACACACAGCAAAACGCCCGACCTTTCAACTGGCCATACATACACCCCCATATACTGTTCACCACCAACACTGCCTGTCAATCCTTGACACGTGCACCTCTCTTCACCCGCCTCCCACATACCTAGCCCCTCTGTGCCTCTGCCATGCACACACGCTCCCTCTTCGCCTGACTCCGCGGCTATGCCCTCCGTAGGCGTTTGCTGCTATTTGAAGAACCGTCCGTAATTAGTTGAAGCGAATGCAAGCCTGGTGAACTGTCGAGCTCCCCCAGAAAACCAGCAGCACATCTGAGCACCATTTGGTCTCATTAGTCCTGATATTTCACACAACATATTTCTGAGTTTTCTTTTGCGATGGGGAAAAAGAAGCCTCCGAGGAGAATAGTCGAAGTATTTTAATGGAGGGACACCACGGCATTCTTAGCTATCCTGCCAGTGGGAATTCTTTCTGTATTAATAGGCGTTTCTGGTCCTTCACCAGCAGGTTAATCCAGCTCTCATTCACAGGGGTCTACGTGTGTATGTTACAGGACCAGATCCCCAGCTGCTGTGAATTAGTACAGCTCCATTGTCAGTGTTCCTCCTCATTTCCGGCCCTGAAACGTGGTGTTGCACTGGGGGTCATTGTTAAGCCGCTGATGTGTCCCAACCCAGAGATGGCTGCACTTCATAAAGCTTGTATTGCCAAGCGAGCGGAAGCCCTTCATGCCAGCTGAGCATCTGGGCCTGTAACATGCCTCTGCATAGCTCTGTCGGCCTGAATGGCGCGATGCCAATTTTACACCAGCTAACAATTTGACCCCTGGGTGTAGCCCCACAACTGCTTGTAGAGAGTGAAATCGACCTTCTCTAAATTCACTTCCCAGTCTAGAGCTCTGCAACCCCAGTGGTTCTAACCCAATGCAGCTGATCATTAGTTGAACGTCAGACTCTGTGGGTGACCAGTTCTTGCTGTCAGCTGGATGATCTAGGACAGTGCTAGACAGAGAGACCCCAGCCTAGGTGATGAGCTAGGGCCCAGGGCAACAGCTGTCATGGCTGACCTGCCACCCCAGAGCAGCTGTCTGTGTCCAGCCTTCAGCCCAGAATCCCAAGAGCATCAACAAAAGCCGTATCCACCGCCCATTACTCTCCTTCCTTTTCTCCCCTCGTGTCTGCCTGCTTGTCAAAAACAGAAATATAGTGACCGTCCTTGCCACTGGCCCATGCTGCAGACAGGTGATGGAGTAGGAAATGCTGCAGAAAATTGTTTCCTGCATCTGAGAGAAAGGATTGTCCTGTGACTAAGGCCCTCGCTGAGGGGGGTTCAAGCCCTGGCTCTGGCAGAGGCTTACTTTGGGTGGGTCTCTGGGACCCAGATTTTTCAAGGTATTTAGGTGTTGCTCTGCTCAGTGTCTCAATGCCTAACTGATATAGGAGCATAAATCATTTTCAAAAGGGATTTAGGCACTTCAGAGTTTAAAGCCCATGGACTGGGTCTGGAAGGGGCCAGGCTGTGTTGGAAAGTGGCAGCTGCAGGGAAGCTAGATACGGAAAGATTCCCCAGGAGCCATATGTAGAGCTGTGTGTTGGAACAGGCTGTGAGTGCCCTACAAGGGCTTACTGGGAAGCAGCAGTGGCTGGGCAGGGAACCACTTAGGGTTGCCACCTCGGAGCTACAAAAACCCAGAACCTCTGGGATGAGCCTGAGCCCATAAAACTAGCCAGCTGGCCGTGTGTATGGAACATCCCAGCAGATTTCCCAGGCCAGCTCCCTCAAAAAAGGGATGATCCTGGGAAAACCTGGACAGGTGGCAATCCTAGAGCCAGTGCAGAGGGCCCCAACTGAGTCTGGCCTGGTAATCTGCAAGCCCCTGTTTGCTTGGAATAGAGACTGGGCTGGAGCAGGCAGTAGGTCTGGAGAGCCCTGACTCTCGCTTGGGACTCCCCAGGGGCCCAAACAAGAACCACTACGGCTCGCGTTGAACTGAAACCAGTTAAGCTTCAGTTCCTCGGGGATCTGCAACCTACCCCTTTCCTGCCAGCCTGAGTAAAACACCCTCTCCCTTAGCCATGTGTCTGAGTGCACCCACCAGGGCTACAGCCTACAAGTGTAGCTGGTGAAGCACCCGCAGTGTTTGCCTCCAAGGCACAGTACACCTGGCACGCTATAGCACCCTGGGGGTTCAGTGTCCACCAGCACTGAGCAGCCCCAGTATCTACTACACACTGTCACTGCACAGAAATGTCCACGTTCTCTTTCCTATGCCCCCCACCTCGGAAACCATCACATCTCCACCTGCCTCCCTCTCCGGCACACAAGCTGCTTCCACACCCAGCTGTGCTGGGAGACCACGCTGATCAAAGACAAACAGATCAGAGAGCTTCCGAAGGTCCGTGCTGTTGTTCGTGTCCATTTAATTTTCCAGGGCTGGCTCAGAAATCCTCTGGTGATTCTGGCACAGCGATCCTATCGAGACTCTTTGATACGTTGCACAGCGTAGGGTTCTTTTCACCAGCCTTCGCTTCTGAAGAACTGTGCAAAGGGGGAGGTTTTCTTCTCATTTTTGCTTTTAACCCACCCTCTTGTCTTGCACCTGCACATTGGAGATTACGTCTGTTTCCTCTCCCTGGAGCCTTTAGAAGTGGTTCAATGTCAGGACCAAATCAGCTCTGATTAGAGCACTGTACTTTTAGCACAAGCTCTTTAGGCGTTTATCCTACAAGAGAAGAGAAATTGCTTTTCCTTCTGCTTTCCTCTCCTTCCCTTAGCCTCTTTTTTGCTCAATCTGCTCAGATCTCATAAATTAAGCAGATTCAGGGCCAGTCAGCCTCGAATGGGAGAGCTGAAGGAAAATCCGTGGTGTTGGTGAGTCAATAGGTGGCGCTCTTCCCTTTGTGTCAGTACCAATCTATTGATTAAAAGTACAGCCAATTGCTTGACTACACTCACGGTTTGTTCTGAAAAATGTTCAAGAGACCAAATAACTGAACGTAGCCAAATTTATTATCTAAAGACAAAGCTGTACAATACGAAAAGGAGTCATGAAATTAACAGGCAGCAGGTTTAAAACAAACAAAAGGAAGTATTTCTTCACACAACACACAGTCAGTCTGTGGAACTCTTTGCTAGAGGATGTTGTGAAGGCCAAGACTGAAACAGGGTTCAAAAAAGAACTAGATAAGTTCATGGAGGATAGGTCCATCAATAGCTATTAGCCAGGATGGGCAGGGATGGTGTCCCTAGCCTCTGTTTGCCAGGAGCTGGGAGTGGGCAACAAAGGATGGATCACTTGATCATTACCTGTTCTGTTCATTCCCTCTGAAGCATCTGGCATTGGAGGAACCTCCCCGCTTGTACCAGGGCAGAATATTAGTGTATTTTGCCTTGGACAGTTTTCCTATCCACTTATGCCAAATGCTGAGTTGTCCTGTTCCAAGGTATTGTGGGATATACCAGTGAATAAAGAGGCCCAGCATATCACACAAGAAGATCTGGAGAACCTTGAAAACTGGAGTAATAGAAATGGGATGAAATTTAATAGTGCAAAGTGCAAGGTCACGAACTTAGAGACTAAAGAGAAGAATTTTTGCTCTAAGCTGAGGACGTATCAGTTGGAAGCAACAGAGCAGGAGAAAGACCTGGGTGTATGCATTGATCACAGGATGACTATGAGCCACCAGTGTGATATGGCTGTGAAAAAGGCCAATGCTGTTTGTGCAAAGGCCATGCTGGATGCTCTGTGAAAGTGAACTGGCCTTTCAGGAGCAGGTATTTCCTCTAATAGACAGGGCTGGGGCTAGGCCTAGGGCACATCAGCAGATGCCAAGAATGATGTTTTGTAAGGGGGATGCCATCAGCCTGTCTTCCATGTCTTCCATCCCTGCACTATCAGATGGGAGCTGCTATGCAGTGACCATGTGACTCTGGCCTGTCCATCAGTAGCTGGGAGCTACCGCAGTGGATTTGGCCTGGCTGCCCTCCCCCACGTACAGCTTATGGGGCGCAGGGGACACTGCACCAGGGTGAGGTGCCTAGGGCAGCAAAAGGCCCATCGCTGGCGCTGCTAACAGACGGTCTCCATTTGCTTGTGAGTAGGGGTCTGGAACTGTGCCCTATCACACACATCTCTCTACATACCACGGAGGAGAGCCATGCTTTCCAACAGCCTTTCCTGCTGCTTTCCCAGCTAGCCCCTTGGATGAATTTCAAGTCGTACACTTCAAACTAAGGTCACTTTCCAAGACTTCCTCTGTCTTTAATTTAGCTTCCCTCATTATCAACTTCTGCTGTGCATCTCTGAAGGCAGAATATTGTTACCCTGATACTGCCTGGAATTGAATTAGCCAAGATTAGCTCAGTCTCCCTGGTATAGATCCACATCTCCTTGGATTTCCTCCTTCGCTGGCCAATGTTTGCATCTTACTCAGCAAACAGCCAGAAAGGTCTGCAGATGATTTGTACCAGGTGGGTGGTATTGTCAGTGTGGGGCTTTTTATCTAAATCCAGTTATCTGCAATATAGAGAGGAATATCCGATCACGTAGCTTAATGCAATCACTCCAAACCAAAGAGCCTCAGCAGGGTTTGAACCCGAGCCCTCCAGCAAAGACCTCTCCCACATGAGCTAAGGGAGTAAGCCATTTGCTAGTAGCGGTAGTAGGCTATTATCCTTTATGTAGACTGGCCGCGGCGGGAGAATGTAACACACAATTCATTGTCTTGGCACCCTGAGAGGCTGTCTGGGCTTAGGTTGATGTGGTGCTGAGCACCAGCAGGCAAAGCTCAATAATGTTGAGCCTGAAAGTTCCTAGATCTAAGGACCAGAAATTTACTTCCAGCCCCAAATGCATGTGGTCTTCTCCCCTACCCCATTCTCTGCACCTGGCCCAGTCCTGCATGGAGCATCACAGCTCCATTGCTGTAGCACTGTGGCCAGAAAAGAATGGAAAATGTAGAAAAAAGTCCCCTGTGCTCAAGCCTGGTGGATGAAACGCATTGTCCATGCTGGATGGAGAGCACTGCTTCACCCTCAGCCACAACTCTCTTCCCTAGCTCTCCCTTTCCCCCAGCCCTCGCTATTCTTCTGAGCAGCTCCAGGGGAGCAGATCTTGTTCAACCCCTGTCTCCCTCCAGCGGCTCAGTGTTAGGAGTCAAAGGCAAGTGAGCCAAACATCTCCTCCGCCGGTGCCCCTCTGAACCGAGTGGCTTTACCCGCTCGGCTGGCTGGCACTCAAATGCCAACTGTCAGGTAGGGAGAAGAGTCTGGGAGCTCTTCCACAGCAGGGGAAGGAAACAGATGGGGTTTTCTGCCTCTTTCTTACACCGGCCATGAAACACTAAGACCAGCCCTGCTTTGGATTTACGCCCCCTCCTATGTTCCTTCCTGGCTGTAGTTCCCTGGCTAGGCTTTCTCTGTTGCTATGGCCTAATCCCCTCCCCCCACGTCCCCACCCACGCCCATGCCACAAGATCTCATTGCACCAGTTTCCTTTCTAGCGGGTGGCTGACTATCACAAGTATGTTTTCAATCAGGGCTCAGATAGACAGGGCCTAAATCTAATTAAAGCTTCGAGGGAGATCAGACTGCAACAAAAATAAGTTGTAAAAATACCTCCCTCCCTGTTTCTGGCTCCTCCATCTGTAACTGTTTTCCTAGTTCTTAATCTCACACCAAGGTCTATAAAACCCCACTGGAACATCTAAAGCTGGGACCGTTCTGGATACCCCAGGCCCAACAGGCGGATCCAGTGACGTAATTTGCAATGGAAACAGGTTTGCTTACTAAATGGACACAAATCTGCAGTATCACTGTCTTCCACTAGGAGGCGCTGTAAGGTTAATTCAGACTTTCCTTGCTAATGGTGAGCTAGAGCCATGAGGATTGGTTATGAGGGGACTCCCTGGAGAACCCCAGGTGAATCCTGGGGGCATATTCAGGGGCTGTAAGTTACATGTTAGTGTGTTGGCTCCCATTACAGAACTAGAAGCAAGCTTCAAAATTCGCACCTGGATCTAAACCTGGATTCTGAAACGCTGTCTCTCGTCATCTGCAAGATTAGGGGGTCTTTGGCCCTGAGGCGTTTGCCTCGGGCCTGTCTCTAGGCATAACCCATGATGTACAAAGAAGGAGATTTGTGTGGCTGATGTTGGGCATTCATAAGGAGCGATCAGTGGCTCTGCCTTGCCAGGTGGTGTGTGGCTCTCACCTGAAGGGGAATTGAGCTGGGGGCGTTCTATCTAGAGTGCAGTAGCAAGGTCTGCAGTGGCTGCTTGCTAACTAACAAGTAATCGGGTCATTGCTGCTCTCTGATTTTACCTGCCTTGTCCACTCTTTCAGGCACTAAAGCAAGACCCAGGCAGCCTCACTGACGGCCTCAGAGGTGAGCGTATGTAGTGGGACACGTCCAGTGCTGTGCCTGCGAACCAGGTATCTGCATGTGCAGGAGGCCAGAGACTTAACTACATCAGAGGAGTAAATGGTACGGGGCAAAGAGGAAAATCTGCAGGGTCTCGCATGGAACTCGGCCACGGACAGCACAGCAGCTGGGCCGCTGGGATTCAGCTCCCCACCTGTGACAGGTTGTCAGTACTCCCTCTGCTGCATTTGAAGGCAGTAGATAAACACATTTATTGCAGTGATGTCAGCAGCTCGTCCATCATCCGATTAAAGGCATTCTGGGCCCCTTATGCCTCATCCCAGCTGTGCCTTCCTCAGTGATCTCTGCAAACCCCGGTAGGGCTCCCTGTGGTCTACGAAAGCCTGGGTTGTGGAGATTGGCCCCGAAAGCAATTTCATGTGGTGCCTCCCTGCATCCCAAAGGTCCTCGTTGTCAGGGTTCCTTGCAGAAAAGCTGACAGCTGTTCCATTTCAGCATGCGCGGACAGAAAGCATGGAAGGATTTTTTTTTTGGCTAGGAGAAAAAGGAAGAACAAAACTCAGTGTGTGTACAGGTGAGAGAGATCTGTAACAATCGTCCCTGGACTGAAGACAAAATGGCCGCTACTCTCGATCAGCAGCACAAGCCTTAGATTTAAAGGTGCAGCGCACTGAAACGGAGTCCCATGCAATGGTTCCAGAGTGCCATATACCGCACTGGCTCATAGGGGTAAGCCTAAATGATCGGCTGTTTTTTTGTATCTTCCACAACGGGTGCGTAGGGCATAGAAAATCAAGCTCAGTGGGGCCTCTCGTGCCGTGTTTGTGTGGGATATGTGATAGAGGCCAGGCAGGAGCGCACACCGTTCTCTGTAAGAGAGATGCATGGTCAAGGATGTAGCTGATGGAGTGAATTCAAGTTACTGGTTCAAATCCAGCCCAAGTGGATTGAGAGTGGCTAGAAGTCAGTGCCGTCTCAATGTTTTTGATGGCTCACGAGAAGTCAGCTGGGGAGTCAGTCCTACACAGACAGGTCCCACAAGCTGCCCTCAGTTGCCACTGCTGGCAGCTGGAGCAAAATGGCCCAGGAGCAATTAGGCCACAGAGACTGCCCTGTCAGGGGAGGTATATTGCTGGGGGTGTCCACCTGTGCAGTTCCTGCTCTGCAGACAGACAGAGGTCTCTGTTGTCAACCCAGCACCTGCCAGCAGCCCTCCGTTAAAAATATGTACGGAGCTGTACAATTGAAATGAATATCCAAAGCAATTTACAGCCAATGTACAAGTATGGCATTGTCATTTACCACTGAAATGCGGCCACCTCTGGGATAACACTTGGCCACTGTCTAACAGCCCACAGCAACACTACAGTACTACGAGAGACTCAGAGACTTTAAGGGACTGTGGTGATAATCTAGTCTGATCCCCTGCACATCACAATTGCGCGTTATTTATTGTGTATGTTACCGGAGTGTGTACAGACCCTAACGGATACCCACCAACTCCCATCGCGCTAGTGCAGTACAAACAAAAGACAGACCCGCTCCTTGCAATATAAAGAGACAGAAGAAGGGGTATTCTCCCCCACCCACCAACACCTGCGGCACAAGGAGACAAAGTGACTTGGCTGAGGTCACATGGAGAGCTGAGCCTCAGAGTCCCCATGAGAAGCACCGGAAATGCCTGTTTTTAAAGGCCAGGCCAGTCTGGATGCTCAGGAGCTCCTCAGCACTGGATCGACTCTACCGGGCTGATGTGCTTCACCGATCACGTCAGTTTCATACCCTTGACCTCAGAGCGCTTCCATTGACTCTAAACCAGTGGTTTTCAACCTGTGGTCTGTGGACCCCTGGGCGCTTCCAGGGGGATCCACGTCTCCAGTCGAAATTTTTTAGGTGTCTGCAAATGAAAAGAGGTTGAAAACCACTGACTCTAACCAATGAAACAACCCACTCCCCTTCCCTTTGGCAGGGAGACAAGCATTCCATCCCCCTCTGAAATCAGGAGCTTTCCTTGCGGGCACTAGCCTAGGGGTGCGCTAGCCTGTCGCGCCCCCAGGAGGAGGGATGGGACCCTGCAGCATTCTTGTGCAATCCACTCCAGCTCCCACCTGCTGACCAATCTGAAGCTGTGTCTCTCCCCATCTGACCTGGCTATCTCTTGGCAGGGGATAAATTGGCATGGAAGGGAAGGTGTTTAGGGAACGGGCACTGTGATGGCTCAGCCTATCTGCCTTCCGCTCCCTTTCCTGTTTTGTTTGAGAACATTAGCACCTTGTAATTGCTGTAGGGAGAGGTGTGCAGCTGTGCATTAATTAAAGAGAGACAGAGAGAGAAGGAGGCAGAGGGAAGGGGAAAAAAATAACACAGGCACCACCGGGCAGTGTGCTTGTTTAATCTGCACTCTGTAAGTCAGCAGGACTTCGCTACCCAAGCAGCCTGCAAAAGGAACGCTCGTCCTGGAGAGGAAATAAATAAGAAAATGCAGAGTCTCTGGAATGAAGATCCTAGGTCTGCTGGAGTGAGGGTGAGGAAAAAAGGGGTAGGCCAGCCAGCGCCAGCCTTACCTGAGTTGCAGGATCTCACCTGCAGGCTGCACCCCCTTTTGAAAGGCCTGCTGTGGAGGAATAAGTCAGGAAGGATGGGTGTGAAATGGTCTGGCTCCACCCCTCTGCTGCGACGCCTTGAGATGACTCCAGCAGCCCCCTTCCCTCTTTGTATCGACTGTCGGTAACAACACTAATTAGCTTGGATTTATATGCTGCCTGGAGGCTGCACAAAGGGTTTCTCCAACCTGGGGGGGCTGGGTCCCAAAGTCTGGCTGATCTGGGCAGGACTTGGGCTGCATGAGAGGAACAAGGCAGCAGGGTCTAAGCCACAGTAGCTTGTTTTATATTTGATTGACGTGAAACAGGTTTTTGCTGCAGTTTCACTGTGACGTTTCCCAGGAGTGCCCAGAGAGTCACCATTGTGTTTAAATACTCATTCTTTACCCAGTATAAAAGGCCGCTTGCCTCCATGTTAAGGGCTGTTATAAAGAGGACGATGATCAATTCTCTGTGTCCACAGAGGACAGAGCAAGAAGTAATGGGCTTACCCTGCAGCAAGGGAGATTCAGGTTAGATAGTAGGGAAAACGTTCTAACGCCGAGGGTCGTCAAGCTCTGGAACAGGCTTCCAAAGGGGTGGTGGAATCCCCATCATCACAGGGTTTTAAGAGCAGGTTGGATACGCACCAGTCAGGAATGATCTACATTTTCTTGGCCCTGCCTCAGTGCAGGGGGCTGGACAAGATGTCTTCCCGAGGGCCCTTCCAGTCCTGCATTTCTATGATTCTGTGTGAAGGTTTTCTAATTCTTTCCGAGCCATTGTGCTTGCAAACCATTAACTCTTCCCTGGCAACTGTTCCTGGCGCAGTCTTCAGCACTCTCAGGTAGATTCATCTCTCAAAGAGGCCAGATCATTGCAATTCAGCTTCTTCTGCCTGTGCTTGCCCACTGGTGCACACCCAGACCAGGGACAGTTTTAAAAGTGGGGTTTATTAAACTTAGTATAAAAGAGCAAATAAATACAGCTTGCACAAGCCCCTTTTAGAGCATACACCACTCTGCTGCTGCAGCCAGAGCTAGCCCTTGTCCCCCCTCAACCAAGGGACAAGGTAAAGCTAACCCTGACATTCCCTTATGAGTGCTACGCTGGCAGGGGAACGTGTTAGTGAAAATGAACAGGAGTCCTTGTGACACCTTAGAGACTAACACATTTATTAGAGCATAAGCTTTCATGAGCTACAGCCCGCTTCATCGGATGCATAGAATGGAACATATAGTAAGAAGATAGATATATACATACAGAGAAGGTGGAAGTTGCCATACAAACTGTGAGAGGCTAATTAGTTAAGATGAGCTATTATCAGCAGGAGAAAAAAACTTTTGTCGTGATAATGAAGATGGCCCATTTGGACAGTTGACAAGAAGGTGTGAGGATACTTAACTTAAGGAGATAGATTCACGGCTGCTACTCTGAAACCTGTCATTAGTGAAAATGGCGTTTCCCACTAGATTCAGCAGCTGTGACTGCAAATGCAAACAAGGAGGGGATCTCTCGTTGTGAACGTGTCGTTTGATAAGGATCCCACAACCCTGCTTTAAAAAAAGAGTTGTCTTTGCTGCATTATTGGAACCCACAGTTATTTCTGTCCCTGTCAACCTGAGTAAAACTGTCTTACATGGACCCTAAATGATGGGAAAGGAGTACTTGTGGCACCTTAGAGACTAACGAATTTATTTGAGCATGAGCTTTCGTGAGCTACAGCTCACTTCATCAGATGCATACCGTGGAAACTGCAGCAGACTCTATATATACACAGAGAATATGAAACAATACCTCCTCCCACCCCACTGTCCTGCTGGTAATAGCTTATCTAAAAGCCATTTCCAGCACAAATCCAGGTTTTCTCACCCTCCACCCCCCCCACACAAATTCACTCTCCTGCTGGTGATAGCCCATCCAAAGTGACAACTCTTTACACAATGTGCATGATAATGAAGTTAGGCCATTTCCTGCACAAATCCAGGTTCTCTCACTCCCTCACCCCCCTCCAAAAACCCACCCCCATACACACACAAACTCACTCTCCTGCTGGTAATAGCTCATCCAAACTGGCCACTCTCCAAGTTTAAATCCAAGTTAAACCAGAACATCGGGGGGGGGGGGGGGGTAGGAAAAAACAAGAGGAAATAGGCTACCTTGCATAATGACTTAGCCACTCCCAGTCTCTATTTAAGCCTAAATTAATAGTATCCAATTTGCAAATGAATTCCAATTCAGCAGTTTCTCGCTGGAGTCTGGATTTGAAGTTTTTTTGTTTTAAGATAGCGACCTTCATGTCTGTGATTGCGTGACCAGAGAGATTGAAGTGTTCTCCGACTGGTTTATGAATGTTATAATTCTTGACATCTGATTTGTGTCCATTTATTCTTTTACGTAGAGACTGTCCAGTTTGACCAATGTACATGGCAGAGGGGCATTGCTGGCACATGATGGCATAAATCACATTGGTGGATGTGCAGGTGAACGAGCCTCTGATAGTGTGGCTGATGTTATTAGGCCCTGTGATGGTGTCCCCTGAATAGATATGTGGGCACAATTGGCAACGGGCTTTGTTGCAAGGATAAGTTCCTGGGTTAGTGGTTCTGTTGTGTGGTATGTGGTTGTTGGTGAGTATTTGCTTCAGGTTGCGGGGCTGTCTGTAGGCAAGGACTGGCCTGTCTCCCAAGATTTGTGAGAGTGTTGGGTCATCCTTTAGGATAGGTTGTAGATCCTTAATAATGCGTTGGAGGGGTTTTAGTTGGGGGCTGAAGGTGACGGCTAGTGGCGTTCTGTTATTTTCTTTGTTAGGCCTGTCCTGTAGTAGGTAACTTCTGGGAACTCTTCTGGCTCTATCAATCTGTTTCTTTACTTCCGCAGGTGGGTATTGTAGTTGTAAGAAAGCTTGACAGAGATCTTGTAGGTGTTTGTCTCTGTCTGAGGGGTTGGAGCAAATGCGGTTGTATCGCAGAGCTTGGCTGTAGACGATGGATCGTGTGGTGTGGTCAGGGTGAAAGCTGGAGGCATGCAGGTAGGAATAGCGGTCAGTAGGTTTCCGGTATAGGGTGGTGTTTATGTGACCATTGTTTATTAGCACTGTAGTGTCCAGGAAGTGTATCTCTTGTGTGGACTGGACCAGGCTGAGGTTGGTGGTGGGATGGAAATTGTTGAAATCATGGTGGAATTCCTCAAGGGCTTCTTTTCCATGGGTCCAGATGATGAAGATGTCATCAATATAGCGCAAGTAGAGTAGGGGCTTTAGGGGACGAGAGCTGAGGAAGCGTTGTTCTAAATCAGCCATAAAAATGTTGGCATACTGTGGGGCCATGCGGGTACCCATAGCAGTGCCGCTGATCTGAAGGTATACATTGTCCCCAAATGTGAAATAGTTATGGGTAAGGACAAAGTCACAAAGTTCAGCCACCAGGTTAGCCGTGACATTATCGGGGATAGTGTTCCTGACGGCTTGTAGTCCATCTTTGTGTGGAATGTTGGTGTAGAGGGCTTCTACATCCACAGTGGCCAGGATGGTGTTATCAGGAAGATCACCGATGGATTGAAGTTTCCTCAGGAAGTCAGTGGTGTCTCGAAGGTAGCTGGGAGTGCTGGTAGCGTAGGGCCTGAGGAGGGAGTCTACATAGCCAGACAATCCTGCTGTCAGGGTGCCAATGCCTGAGATGATGGGGCGCCCAGGAGTTCCAGGTTTATGGATCTTGGGTAGTAGATAGAATATCCCAGGTCGGGGTTCCAGGGGTGTGTCTAACTTCAATCCATCGGTGATCTTCCTGATAACACCATCCTGGCCACTATGGATGTAGAAGCCCTCTACACCAACATTCCACACAAAGATGGACTACAAGCCGTCAGGAACACTATCCCCGATAATGTCACGGCTAACCTGGTGGCTGAACTTTGTGACTTTGTCCTTACCCATAACTATTTCACATTTGGGGACAATGTATACCTTCAGATCAGCGGCACTGCTATGGGTACCCGCATGGCCCCACAGTATGCCAACATTTTTATGGCTGATTTAGAACAACGCTTCCTCAGCTCTCGTCCCACAGTATGCCAACATTTTTATGGCTGATTTAGAACAACGCTTCCTCAGCTCTCGTCCCCTAAAGCCCCTACTCTACTTGCGCTATATTGATGACATCTTCATCATCTGGACCCATGGAAAAGAAGCCCTTGAGGAATTCCACCGTGATTTCAACAATTTCCATCCCACCACCAACCTCAGCCTGGTCCAGTCCACACAAGAGATACACTTCCTGGACACTACAGTGCTAATAAACAATGGTCATATAAACACCACCCTATACCGGAAACCTACTGACCGCTATTCCTACCTGCATGCCTCCAGCTTTCACCCTGACCACACCACACGATCCATCGTCTACAGCCAAGCTCTGCGATACAACCGCATTTGCTCCAACCCCTCAGACAGAGACAAACACCTACAAGATCTCTGTCAAGCTTTCTTACAACTACAATACCCACCTGCGGAAGTAAAGAAACAGATTGATAGAGCCAGAAGAGTTCCCAGAAGTTACCTACTACAGGACAGGCCTAACAAAGAAAATAACAGAACGCCACTAGCCGTCACCTTCAGCCCCCAACTAAAACCCCTCCAACGCATTATTAAGGATCTACAACCTATCCTAAAGGATGACCCAACACTCTCACAAATCTTGGGAGACAGGCCAGTCCTTGCCTACAGACAGCCCCGCAACCTGAAGCAAATACTCACCAACAACCACATACCACACAACAGAACCACTAACCCAGGAACTTATCCTTGCAACAAAGCCCGTTGCCAATTGTGCCCACATATCTATTCAGGGGACACCATCACAGGGCCTAATAACATCAGCCACACTATCAGAGGCTTGTTCACCTGCACATCCACCAATGTGATTTATGCCATCATGTGCCAGCAATGCCCCTCTGCCATGTACATTGGTCAAACTGGACAGTCTCTACGTAAAAGAATAAATGGACACAAATCAGATGTCAAGAATTATAACATTCATAAACCAGTCGGAGAACACTTCAATCTCTCTGGTCACGCAATCACAGACATGAAGGTCGCTATCTTAAAACAAAAAAACTTCAAATCCAGACTCCAGCGAGAAACTGCTGAATTGGAATTCATTTGCAAATTGGATACTATTAATTTAGGCTTAAATAGAGACTGGGAGTGGCTAAGTCATTATGCAAGGTAGCCTATTTCCTCTTGTTTTTTCCTACCCCCCCCCCCCGATGTTCTGGTTTAACTTGGATTTAAACTTGGAGAGTGGCCAGTTTGGATGAGCTATTACCAGCAGGAGAGTGAGTTTGTGTGTGTATGGGGGTGGGTTTTTGGAGGGGGGTGAGGGAGTGAGAGAACCTGGATTTGTGCAGGAAATGGCCTAACTTCATTATCATGCACATTGTGTAAAGAGTTGTCACTTTGGATGGGCTATCACCAGCAGGAGAGTGAATTTGTGTGGGGGGGTGGAGGGTGAGAAAACCTGGATTTGTGCTGGAAATGGCTTTTAGATAAGCTATTACCAGCAGGACAGTGGGGTGGGAGGAGGTATTGTTTCATATTCTCTGTGTATATATAGAGTCTGCTGCAGTTTCCACGGTATGCATCTGATGAAGTGAGCTGTAGCTCACGAAAGCTCATGCTCAAATAAATTCGTTAGTCTCTAAGGTGCCACAAGTACTCCTTTTCTTTTTGCGAATACAGACTAACACGGCTGTTACTCTGAAACCTGTCATTAAATGATGGGAGTGCCCCTAAATCCATTGCCCCATGGGACTAATGGAGCTTCTACATATCTGCTGGGCGCAGCAGCCGAAGAGTTAACAAGGCATCTACGCCCTTGTCTCACAAAGGAACTGGGGAGAGACACAGGCCCACTGCTATTAACCTTCAATACAGCCATGCAGGGTCACCAGACCCACTGTGGATGGGAAGAAAAGAAATGACAGGTTATGTACCCCAGGACCTTGCTACCTCTAGATTAATGAAGGCGCTGGGTCACGGCACATTGAACCGTGGAAGGGTCACTCCATCACTAACACACGCTTCCATTTCAGCAATGATTTCTATTTCAATCTCTCATCCCGCAAAAAAACAACAACAAAAACCAGATGGCTATGATTGGCCATAGAATGACCTTTGAAAACAGCCTGTGTGTTAAACGAATGGTGATCGTGGCTGTGTTTCTGGGAACAGTTCTTCCTTCCCTTACTTCCCATCACGCTGAATCTGACCTCCAAAGGAAGGAAGGCGCAATGTTGGGCCGTTCTGGCCTGATTTTCATCTGCAACACCTGTTGCCTTTAGTGCTTCTGAAAATGAGGCCAAAGGCATACCTGAGAGAGGCAAGAAGCAGCGTTAGAAAGTGTGACAGGGATGGTCAGGCTTAGTGGTCAGCGTGGTGGCAGTTGGGCCTAGTGGATGGAGCCGGGGGGGTGGGGTGGGGGGGTCTGACCTGCAATCATGAGTCCAGATCGGGGTTGGAACAAGGCTGGAACAAGAGCAAGGCTGGTGCACGCTAAGGCCTGTGGAATCTGTTCCCATGATCAGCTATGGGAGAGTTCTAAGCCACGAAGTGACACTGAGCAGCATCACCTGTGAGATTTCCATACCTGCCCTGAGGGTCACCAGACCAGCTCCTGACTTGTGGATTGGCTGGAGCCTTGCATGGGAATGGGTAGGACTGCTCAGAGCTCCGGTACGAAACTGCAGAAAAACCTGAGTGTCTCTGGATTAAGTTTAGAAGTGTGAGCAACAAGAGTGATGTCGTGGTGGGAGTCTGCTATAGACCACGGGACCAGGGGGATGAGGTGGATGAGGCTTTCTTCCGGCAGCTCGCAGAAGCTACTAGATCGCACACCCTGGTTCTCATGGGTGACTTTAATTTTCCTGATATCTGCTGGGAGAGCAACACAGCGGTGCATAGACAATCCAGGAAGTTTTTGGAAAGCGTAAGGGACAATTTCCTGGTGCAAGTGCTAGAGGAGCCAACTAGGGGGGGAGCTTTTCTTGACCTGCTGCTCACAAACCGGGTAGAATTAGTGCGGGAAGCAAAAGTGGCTGGGAATCTGGGAGGCAGTGACCATGAGTTGGTTGAGTTCAGGATCCTGACACAGGGAAGAAAGGTAAGCAGCAGGATACGGACCCTGGACTTCAGGAAAGCAGACTTCGACTCCCTCAGGGAACGGATGGGTAGGATCCCCTGGGGGACTAACATGAAGGGGAAAGGAGTCCAGGAGAGCCGGCTGTATTTCAAGGAATCCCTGTTGAGGTTACAGGGACAAACCATCCCGATGTGTCGAAAGAATAGTAAATATGGCAGGCGACCAGCTTGGCTTAACGGTGAAATCATAGCGGATCTTAAACATAAAAAAGAAGCTTACAAGAAGTGGAAGGTTGGACATATGACCAGGGAAGAGTATAAAAATATTGCTCGGGCATGTAGGAATGAAATCAGGAGGGACAAATCGCACCTGGAGCTGCAGCTAGCGAGAGATGTCAAGAGTAACAAGAAGGGTTTCTTCAGGTATGTTGGCAACAAGAAGAAAGCCAAAGAAAGTGTGGGCCCCTTAATGAATGAGGGAGGCAACCTAGTGACAGAGGATGTGGAAAAAGCTAATGTACTCAATGCTTTTTTTGCCTCTGTCTTCACGAACAAGGTCAGCTCCCAGACTGCTGCGCTGGGCATCACAACATGGGGAATAGATGGCCAGCCCTCTGTGGAGAAAGAGGTGGTTAGGGACTATTTAGAAAAGCTGGACGTGCACAAGTCCATGGGGCCGGACAAGTTGCATCCGAGAGTGCTAAAGGAATTGGCGGCTGTGATTGCAGAGCCATTGGCCATTATCTTTGAAAACTCGTGGCGAACGGGGGAAGTCCCGGATGACTGGAAAAAGGCTAATGTAGTGCCAATCTTTAAAAAAGGGAAGCAGGAGGATCCTGGGAACTACAGGCCAGTCAGCATCACCTCAGTCCCTGGAAAAATCATGGAGCAGGTCCTCAAAGAATCAATCCTGAAGCACTTACATGAGAGGAAAGTGATCAGGAACAGTCAGCATGGATTCACCAAGGGAAGGTCTTGCCTGACTAATCTAATCGCCTTCTATGATGAGATTACTGGTTCTGTGGATGAAGGGAAAGCAGTGGATGTATTGTTTCTTGACTTTAGCAAAGCTTTTGACACCGTCTCCCACAGTATTCTTGTCAGCAATTTCAAGAAGTATGGGCTGGATGAATGCACTATAAGGTGGGTAGAAAGTTGGCTAGATTGTCGGGCTCAACGGGTAGTGATCAATGGCTCCATGTCTAGTTGGCAGCCGGTGTCAAGTGGAGTGCCCCAGGGGTCGGTCCTGGGGCCGGTTTTGTTCAATATCTTCATAAATGATCTGGAGGATGGTGTGGATTGCACCCTCAGCAAATTTGCGGATGATACTAAACTGGGAGGAGTGGTAGATACGCTGGAGGGCAGGGGTAGGATACAGAGGGACCTAGACAAATTGGAGGATTGGGCCAAAAGAAATCTGATGAGGTTCAATAAGGATAAGTGCAGGGTCCTGCACTTAGGACGGAAGAACCCAATGCACAGCTACAGACTAGGGACCGAATGGCTAGGCAGCAGTTCTGCGGAAAAGGACCTAGGGGTGACAGTGGACCAGAAGCTGGATATGAGTCAGCAGTGTGCCCTTGTTGCCAAGAAGGCTAATGGCATTTTGGGATGTATAAGTAGGGGCATTGCCAGCAGATCGAGGGACGTGATCATCCCCCTCTATTCGACATTGGTGAGGCCTCATCTGGAGTACTGTGTCCAGTTTTGGGACCCACACTACAAGAAGGATGTGGATAAATTGGAGAGAGTCCAGCGAAGGGCAACAAAAATGATTAGGGGTCTGGAACAAATGACTTATGAGGAGAGGCTGAGGGAACTGGGATTGTTTAGTCTGCAGAAGAGAAGAATGAGGGGGGATTTGATAGCTGCTTTCAACTACCTGAGAGGTGGTTCCAGAGAGGATGGTTCTAGACTATTCTCAGTGGTAGAAGAGGACAGGACAAGGAGTAATGGTCTCAAGTTGCAGTGGGGGAGGTTTAGGTTGGATATTAGGAAAAACTTTTTCACTAGGAGGGTGGTGAAACACTGGAATGCGTTACCTAGGGAGGTGGTAGAATCTCCTTCCTTAGAAGTTTTTAAGGTCAGGCTTGACAAAGCCCTGGCTGGGATGATTTAATTGGGGATTGTTCCTGCTTTGAGCAGGGGGTTGGACTAGATGACCTCCTGAGGTCCCTTCCAACCCTGATATTCTATGATTCTATGATTCTATGATGACTCCTCACCACATGTGGCTTAATCAGGCTGTAATTCAGGGATGACTTGTCACCTTACAAGCAATGTCCTACTGAGACAAATTTAGCACCTGTCCAACTTGGCTCACCTGATGGAAGAGATTTCAGAGTGGTAACCGTATTAGTCTGTGTCAGCAAAAAGAACGAGGAGGACTTGTGGCACCTTAGAGACTAACAAATGTATTTGAGCATAAGTTTTCGTGAGCTAAAATCCACTTCATTGGATGCATCCAACGAAGTGGGTTTTAGCCCACGAAAGCTTATGCTCAAATAAATTTGTCAGTCTCTAAGGTGCCACAAGTCCTCCTCGTTCTTTTTGCTGATGGAAGAGACTCCGTAGAGATTCTAATGGTTCCCATTTCAATCCATGTTAGGTGCTTCTATGTCCCCGATAACCATAATAGCTGAGAACCTTACAAACATTAATGTATTTATCCTCACAGCACCTCTGTGACGTAGGGAATTGCTGTTATCCCTGTTTTGCAGATAGGAAACTGTAACACAGATTCTCAAAAGTATTTAGGTGCCTAATTCCCATTGAAATGGATGGCAGCTAGGCATCTGAATACCTTTGAGGATCTGGGCCAGGAAGAGTAAATGACTTGATGCTAAGTTCCTGTGCCCGAGCAGGGAATTGAACCTGGATCTCTTTTAAGTATAGTAAGAACAAAAAGAATCCTGACAATGGTGCTGATCCATTTCTAGATGGGAATGTGGAATGATCAATGAAAAGGTAGAGGTTCAATAAATATTTCTATTCTGTATCTGGGACAAAATGATGCAGTCTCATCATATGACAATGCTAACTCTCTTTTCTTCCACTCATATCTCTGGAGGATGCTAAATAGAAGCTTCTAAAGTTAGACATTTTTAAATCAAGGTTCAGATAACTTGCATCCAAGAATTTTAAAAGAGCAGGCTGAGGAGCTCGCTGGACTGTTAATGTTGGTTTTCATTAAGTCTTGGAACACTGTGGAAGTTCCAGATGACTGAAAGAAAAATAATGTTGTGCCAATATTTAAAAAGGGTAAACAGAATGACCTGGGTAATTATGGGCCTGTTAGTCTGACATTGAACCTGGGCAAGCTAGTAGAGTGGCTGACATGGGATTTGAGTCATAAAGAATTAAAGGAGGGTGATATAATAGGTGCTAATCAACAAGGATTTATGGAAAATAGATCCTATCAAATTAGTTTCTCTCTTTTTTGATGAGATTACAAGTTTGGTTTAATAAAGGTAATAGCACTGGTGTAACATACTTAGACTTCTATGAGGCGTTTGGTTTGTACCACATGATATTTTGGTTAGGGTGAAGTGGGGGAGGTAAGGGCTCTGGCTGGGGGTGCGGGCTCTGGGGTGGGGCTGCGGATGAGGGGTTTGGGGGTGTAGGAGGGTGCTCCAGGCTGGGATTTAAGGGTTCAGAGGGCGGGAAGGGGATCAGGGCTGGGGTAGGGGGTTGAGGAGCAGGAGACGGTCAGGGGTGCAGGCGCAGGGTGGTGCTTACCTCAAACAGCTCCCGGAAGCAGGGGCATGTCCCCCTCTCCAGCTCCTACGCGGATGTGCAGCCAGGTGGCTCTGCACGCCGCCCTGTCCGCCGGCGCCGCCCCATCCACAGGCGCTGCCCCCGCAGCTCCCAGAAGCAGTGGCATGTCCCCCCTCTGGCTCCTACGCGGAGGCCTCAGCACCAGCCAGGCAGCTCTGCATGCTGCCACTATGCGTAGGAGCTGCACCTGCAGCTCCCATTGGTTATGGTTCCTGGCCAATGCGAGCTTCAGAGCCAGCGCTTGGGGTGGGGGCAGCGAGCGGAGCCCCCTGGCTGCCCCTACATATAGACGCCAGAAGTGGGACAGGCTGCTGCTTCCAGGAGCGGGGTAAGCCCCCAACCCTGCTCCCATCCCACTCCCGGTGGGAGCTTAAGGGCCAGATTAAAAGGTCTGATGGGCTGGCCGCGGCCTGCGGGCCATAGTTTGCCCACCCTCGAGCTAGACAAATTCAGCCTAACAATAAGACGTAACTTTTTTAACATTGAGAGTAATTAACCACTGGAACAATTTACCAAGGGTCATGGTAGATTCTCCATCACTCACAATTTTAAAATCGAGATTGGCTGTCTCGCTAAAAGATCTGCTTTTGGAATGACTTGGGGGGAGTTCTATGGCCTCTGTTATACAGGAGGTCAGATTAGTTGATCACAGTGTGGTCCCTTCTGCTCTTGGAATCTATTAATCCAATGAATCTCTTGAGTCCCAGGCTGGGGCCTTATCTACTGGACCAAACTCTAACCAGTAGACCACTCTGGGTCTCAGATGTGATAAAGTGCATGACATACATACATCCGCCCAGACACAATTCACTCAGAGCAAGTCTGGCCACTATCAAGGGGACTGCTAGCTAGCAGAGAGTTCAAAGACACAGCTCCCAGAGTTTGTTATGGATGCAAAGGCTGACCTGGGGTTCTTGACCTGGGGTCAGGTCGGCTGAAGCACAGAGCCGGGTTGAGCTGCATTATACTGCTAAGAAGGAATCTCTGAAATTATTCAAATGTCTCCCTATAGTTCAGTGGCTCGGCTGTTATCATTCCACTGAGATTACCAGGGAACTGGCAGGGCTGATGCCAGGGTCCCTGGTACTTCACCAAGTTAGCTCATCAGGCCTGGCAAATTCTATCCCACGCTGGAAACTCTTCAGCAGGTTCATTTACATTTTTAAGAGAAATTAGAGGTTGTAATTAATTAAACATGCAGATGAAATCAGCCCCGGGCATTTCTATTTCTATTCAATTCCATTTATTTCACACTGGCCCCATATTTTCTGTTTTCGATGTGCCACCAATTTGTATGTTGACAAATCATTACTGAATCATAGCTGTTGGGGGCAAAGCTGGGAGGTTGAGCTGGGGGGAAAGTTGGGCTTTTTGGGGAGCCCCCAGGAGGTTAAGCTTTGGCAGCAGGGACACTCAGAAAATCAGTTCTCAACTCGCTCTTTTCCTGTGGTGCCTATAAAGAACTTGATCACGGTTAGTCTGCTGGTGTCATGAAACCACTGCCAATTATGCTGACCAGTATTGTCTTGTTTCCTTGTACTCCCCTGTCTGCCAGTATCCATCTTTTGACTCTTGTCTTATACTTAGATTGTCAGCTCTTAGGGGCAGGGACTATCTCTTTGTTCTTTCTGTACAGCTCCTAGCACTCTGGGCGACGTCTCCTATGCACTACGGTGATACAAACAGTAAAATATAAATAAAAACTAAAATAAATAAGTGTGATTTTGTGACTATTCCCAGAAAAGAAACTCCTAACTGTATAGCCCAAATCTGAAATTCCCCCTTTATTGAAATTCCCCATGGTTATTTACAGAAGGCTCCCAATCAGGGAACAGAAGCAATGTCACATGACTTATGCACATGACCAGTACAGGGTGAAGTTTGAAGATCAAGTAAATGCAGGGAATTTCTTGTGTGTGAGAGAACTGTTTGGAAGGAGAAATTCACAAAGAAATTGCACATTTTGCAGTCTGCCGGCAGATAAGGAAGAGGAGAAAAAGAGGCAAAATTGGATGACCAACATAATTTACTACGAATCCTTCACTTGCCTCTGTCAGTCAAAGGCCATTGAAGTCAATGAGAAGATTCCAGTTGAGTTCAGTGAGCTTTGGATCTGGCCCTAAACACTCTGTCAGAGGATCTGATTCAGTTAAGAAGTTGCCACTTTTATAAACAATTTTTCTGAGCAGATTATCAGAAACAAATATCCCTAGGATGCACCACGGAGTCAGAACATTCTCAAGAAGTTACTTATCATCATTAAAATCCTTTTATCCAACTAATCCTTCAAAGGCAGGTGAGATCAGGGTGGATTAGCACAGCATTGCAAATACATTATTTGGACATTTTCCGGAAAGACGAATGGATGCAAAACATCTCCAAATGCTTTTAATAGGAAAATACCATGTGCAATTAAGTAGCTATTAGGGACTTTCATGAACGTGATTTATGGACTGAGTATCTATAAGTATCCCTGCAGTCTTCATGAACAGTTCTCTATAATGAAAACGGGACGAGCACCATTTCCTTTAAACAATTCAGCTCGAAAAAAAATTGCTGATGGCTTAGCCTAACATTTAATTCCCAATGAGCGACATGAACTTATGTAACAATCAGCCCCCGGGGCTGATGGCTCTAGAGGAAAGTTATTAACTCAGTTGGGAGGGCAAACAGCAGGGGTAAGTGAACAAGGTGAGGGATCACTGCATTACCACTGGGAAAGCATGTGTGTTTACTGGAATAAATAATAAAAAAAGAACCCTGTAAACTGATTTTAGTGCGACGGGAAAATCAGATTTGTGAACTATGTTGTGGTTTTGGAGTAGCAAAAATGCAAACTAAAGCAGAGGGAACCTGTTTAGATAGGGTAGCTGTTAGATAGAGCCTTTCAAATGAGGATCTCAAAGCACTGTACAGATATAAGGGGCCAAATCCTCGGCTGGCACAAGACATCTTGAGAAACAAGTTGGCTGGACGTATTAAAAGCAGGGCAAAGAGAGGGCTTTAGGTTTCCTTTAAGAAGGGGTTCTCCTCATTTCCTGCATCCCTTGCAGCAAAGAGGTAGTCCAACCAACGCAACACAAACCAGATAAGAGGGGTGGAGTGGGGCCGGTGGCACGACAAACACCTGTCAGGGATGGTCTAGATAACACTTAGTCCTGCCACGAATGCAGGGGACTGGACTAGATGACCTCTCAAGGTCTCTTCCAGTGCTATGATTCTATGGTTGCAAACCACCAGTAATGAAGATAAGAAGAAGAAACAGCCCTTACAGCAATCTGTGAGGGTGCCCTCTGATGACTCCCACTAACGATGCACAAGATGAAGGTGATGATTCAGCAGTGGTGCAGAGGGAGAGGGGAAGATGACGAAGAGCCCTGAAGAGGGGATGGATGTGGTCAGAGCGCTGGGAGAGGAAGATGACTATAACACCAGTGTTTTGAGAAAGCTGTTGCAGGGAGAGGTGAGATGCTGGGATGCTGGAGCAGGAAGAGGATCATAGAGTCATAGGACTGGAAGGGACCTCGAGAGGTCATCTATTCCAGTCCCCTGCACTCAAGGCAGGACTACGTAATAACTAAACCATTCCCAAAAGGTATTTGGCTAATCTCTTCTTAAAAACCTCCAGTGATGGAGATTCCACAACCTTCCTAGGCAAGTTATTTCAGTGCTTAACCACCCTGACAGGAAGTTTTTCCTAATGTCCAGCCTAAACCTCCCTTGCTGCAATTTAAGCCCATTGCTTCTTGTCCTATCCTCAGAGGTTAAGGAGAACAATTTTTCAGCCTTCTTCTTGTAACAACCTTTTATGTACTTGAAAATTTTACCATGTCCCTTCTCAGCCTTCTCTACTCCAGACTAAAGAAACCAAATTTTTTCAGTCTTTCCTTATAGATCGTATTTTCTAGACCTTTAATCATTTTTGTTACTGTCCTCTGGATTGTCTCCATTTTGTCCACATCTTCCCTGAAATGTGGCACCCAGAGCTGGACAGATGAGGTCTTACCAGCACGGATTAGAGCAGAAGAATTACTTCTCATGTCTTGCTTACAACACTCCTGCTAATACATCCCAAAATGATGTCTGGTTTCTTTGCTACAGTGTTACACTGTTGACTCATATTTAGCTTGTGGTCGACTATGACCCCCAGATCCCTTTCCGCAGGACTCCTTCCCAGGCAGTCATTTCCCATTTTGTATGTGTGCCACTGATTGTTCCTTACTAAGTGGAGAATACAGGAGCTAAGGCAATAGACAGCCACGTAGGAGCCACAGCCCTAAATGTGCTTTATATGCCTAAGGCCATGTCTACACTACCCGCCGGATCGATCTATCGGGCATCGATTTATCGTGTCTAGTGTAGACGCGATAAATCGATCCCTGATCTCTTTGTCGTCGACTCCAGAACTCCACCACGGCGAGAGGCGGAAGCAGAGTTGACGGGGGAGTGGCTGCCATTGATCCTGTGCCACGAGGATGCGAAGTAAGTGATTCTAAGTCGATCTAAGATACTTCGACTTCAGCTACGCTATTCTCGTAGCTGAAGTTGCGTATCTTAGATCGATACCCACGCCTAGTGTAGACCAGGCCTTAGGGATTTAACCAAATAGGGTTGGAGCGCATCCCAGCGGTCTAGTGGCACCACAGTATCCTGGATCTGCTGTAGAACAGCAGATTCTGCCCCTGTGGGGCTAGAGAGGAAAGAAAGGGGAGCATCATGCATTGCTCTTGGACAGCCCTCTCGGACTGGCATTTACAGGTTGCAAAGGGAGTCATGCACAGTCCACCTGTGCTAGATCAGGAGTCAGGGCAATACAGAGCCCATGAGAACATCAGAACGGCCCTACTGGGTCAGACCACAGGTCCATCTAGCCCCGTGTCCTGTCTTCCGACAGTGGCCAGTGCCAGGTGCCCCAGAGGAAATGAACAGAACAGGGAATCATCAAGTGATCCATCCCCTGTTGCTCATTCCCAGCTTCTGGCAAACAGAGGCTAGGGACACCTTCCCTGCCTATCCTGGCTAATAGCCATTGATGGACCTATCCTCTGTGAACTTATCCAGTTCTTTTTTGAACCCTGTTTCAGTCTTGGCCTTCACAACATCCTCTTGCAAAGAGTTCCACAGGTTGACTGTGCGTTGTGTGAAGAAATACTTCCTTTTGTTAGTTTTAAACCTGCTGCCTATTAATTTCATTTGGTGACCCCTAGTTCATGTGTTACGAGAAGGAGTAAATAACACTTCCTTATTTACTTTCTCCACACCAGTCATGATTTTATAGAGCTCAGTCACATTCCCCCCTTAGCCGTCTCTTTTCCAAGCTGAAAAGTCCCAGTCTTATGAATCACTCCTCACACAGAAGTCGTTCCATACCCCTAATCATTTTTGTTGCCCTTTTCTGAACCTTTTCCAATTCCAGTGTATCTTTTTTTTAAATGGAGTGACCACATCTGTATGCAGTAGTCAAGATGTGGGTGTACCATAGATTTATATAGAGGCAGAGTGATATTTTCTGTCTTATTATCTATCCCTTTCTTAATGATGCCCAACATTCTGTTCGCTTTTTTGACTGCTGCTGCACGTTGAGTGGATGTTTTCAGAGAACTACTCCACACTGACTCCAAAATCTCTTTCTTGAGTGGTAACAGCTAATTTAGACCCCATCATTTTATATTTGTTTTCCAGTGTGCATTACTTTGCAAATATCAACATTGAATTTCATCTGCCATTTTGTTGCCCAGTCCCCCTGTGTTGAGAGATATTTTTGTAACTCTTCGCAGTCTGCCTGGCACTTAACTATCTTGAGTAGTTTTGTATCATCTGCAAATATTGCCACCTCACTGTTTACCCCTTTTTCCAGATCATTTATGAATATGTTGAATAGGACTGGTCCCAGTAGAGACCCCTGGGGGACACCACTTTTACCTGTCTCCATTCTGAAAACTGACCATTTATTCCTACCCTTTGTTTCCTATCTTTTAACCAGCTACCAATCCATGAAAGGACCTTTCCTCTTATCCCATGACAGCTTTCTTTGCTTAAGAGCTTTTGGTGAGGGACCTTGTCAAAGGCTTTCTGAAAATCTAAGTACACTATATCCAGTGGCTCCCCCTTGCCCACATGCTTGCTGACCCCCTCAAAGAATTCTAGTAGATTGCTGAGGCATGATTTTCCTTTACAAAAAACATGTTGACTCTTTTCCAATAAAAAATATATTCATCTGTGTGTCTGACAGTTTTGTTCTTTACTATAGTTTCAACAAGTTTGTTTGGTACTGAAGTCAGGCTTGCCAGCCTGTAATTGCCGGGGTGATCCCGGGATCACCTCTGGAGCCTTTTTTAAAAAATGACATTACATTAGATACCCTCTAGTCATAGAATCATAGAATATCAGGGTTGGAAGGGACCTCAGGAGGTCATCTAGTCCAACCCCCTGCTCGAAGCAGGACCAATCCCCAGCTAAATCATCCCAGCCAGGGCTTTGTCAAGTCTGACCCTGAAAACCTCAAAGGAAGGAGATTCCACCACCTCCCTAGGTAACGCATTCCAGTGCTTCACCACCCTCCTAGTGAAAAAGTTTTTCCTAATATCCAACCTAAACCTCCCCCACTGCAACTTGAGACCATTACTCCTCATTCTGTCATCTGTTACCACTGAGAACAGTCTAGATCCATGCTCTTTGGAACCCCCTTTCAGGAAGTTGAAAGCAGCTATCAAATCCCCTCTCAGTCTTCTCTTCTGCAGACTAAACAACCCCAGTTCCCTCAGCCTCTCCTCATAAGTCATATGTTCCAGACCCCTAATCATTTTTGTTGCCCTCCCCTGGATTCTCTCCAATTTGTCCACATCCTTCTTGTAGTGTGGGGCCCAAAACTGGACACAGTACTCCAGATGAGGCCTCACCAATGTCGAATAGAGGGGAATGATCACATCCCTCGATCTGCTGGCAATGCCCCTACTTATACAGCCCAAAAATGCCATTAGCCTTCTTGGCAACAAGGGCACACTGTTGACTCATATCCAGCTTCTGGCCCACTGTAACCCCTAGGTCCTTTTCTGCAGAACTGTTGCCTAGCCATTCGGTCCCTAGTCTGTAGTGGTGCATGGTATTCTTCCGTCCTAAGTGCAGGACTCTGCACTCGTCCTTGTTGGACCTCATCAGATTTCTTTTGGCCTATCTCATACAGAGGCTGATTTAAATGATAGGTTACATACCATAGTTAGTAGTTCTGCAATTTCACATTTCATAGAATCATAGAATATCAGGGTTGGAAGGGACCTCAGGAGGTCATCTAGACCAACCCCCTGCTCAAAGCAGGACCAATCCCCAATTTTGCCCTAGATCCCTAAACGGCCCCCTCAAGGATTGAATTCACAACCCTGGGTTTAGCAGGCCAATGCTCAAACCACTGAGCTATCCCTCCCCCCCTTCAGAAGTTCCTTCAGAACTCTTGGATGAATCCCACCTGGTCCTGATGATGTATTACTGTTTAGTTTATCAATTTGTTCCAAAACCTCCTCTAATGACACCTCACTCTGGGACAGTTCCTCAGATTTGTCACCTAAAAAGAATGGCTCAGGTTTGGGAATCTCCCGCACATCCTCAGCTGTGAAGACGGATGGAAAGAATTCATTTAGTTTCTCCCCAATGGCCTTATCATCCTTGAGTGCTCCTTTAGCATCTCCATCGTCCAGTGGCCCACATATCAATTCAGGGGACACCATCATAGGGCCTAATCACATCAGCCCCACTATCAGAGGCTCGTTCACCTGCACATCTGCCAATGTGATATATGCCATCATGTGCCAGCAATGCCACTGTGCCATGTACATTGGTCAAACTGGACAGTCTCTACGTAAAAGAATAAATGGACACAAATCAAATGTCAAGAATTATATTATTCAAAAACCAGTTGGAGAACACTTCAATCTCTCTGGTCACTCAATTACAGACCTAAAAGTCGCAATATTACAACAAAAGAACTTCAAAAACTGACTCCAACGAGAGACTGCTGAATTAGAATTAATTTGCAAACTGGACACCATTAAATTAGGCTTGAATAAAGCCTGGGAATGGATGTTTCATTACACAAAGTAAAACTATTTCCCCATGTTTATTCCCCCCCACCCCCGCCACTGTTCCTCAGACATTCTTGTCAACTGCTGGAAATGGCCCACCTTGATTATCACTACAAAAGGTTTTATTTCTCTCCTGCTGGTAATAGCTCACCTTACCTGATCACTCTCGTTACAGGGTGTATGGTAACACACATTGTTTCATGTTCTCTGTGTATATAAAATCTCCCCACTGTATTTTCCACTACATGCATCTGATGAAGTGAGCTGTAGCTCACGAAAGCTTATGCTCAAATATTTGTTAGTCTCTAAGGTGCCACAAGTCCTCCTTTTCTTTTTGCGTTTACAGACTAACACGGCTGCTACTCTGAAACCTATCCATAGAGATTCTATGGTACAGTTTGGTTCATTTAAGACTTTTACTTCATTTGATTCTACGCTTTCTTTCACAGATAGTGCCAGTCCCCCACCAGCGCAACCTGTTCTGTCCCTCTGATATATTTTGTACCCTGGTATTACTGTGTCCCATTGATTATCCTCATTCCACCAAGTTTCTGTGATTCCTGTTATATCAATATCCTCCTTTAACATGAGGCACTCTAGTTCACCCATCTTATTATTTAGACTCCTAGCACTGGTATATGAGCACTTTAAAAACTTGTCACTTTTTACTGTCTGCCATTACGTGATGTAATTGAATGGGACTTTCTTTCATTTGACTGTTTCGCATCAGAGCCTACCTGTATTTTATCATCTTCCATCCTCTCCTCCTTACTAGGACTTAGAGAATCTCCATGAATAGATCCTCCCCTATGGGATGGCTATGACCGAAACACATGCTCCTCCCCACCTGTCAGCTTTCCCCCAGCCCTTAGTTTAAAAACTGTTCAATGACCTTTTAAATTTTAAGTGCCAGCAATCTGGTTCCATTTTGGTTTAGGTGGAGCCCATCCGTCTTGTATGGTGTCCCCCTTTCCCTAAGGGAAACCTCCTCTCCTCCCACAGGGGCTGTGCTCAGAGTTAGAAGGAGGGAAGGGATGGGCTTGTGGTTGGCTCACAGGGCTGTGGGGGTGCACCTGTGGGTTCTGATCCCAGCTCTGCTACTGACCTACCGGGCATGTTCCAGGTTGGCCTGTCTGCATCACTGGTTCCCCAGAGATAAAATGGACTTTCTCTAGTAGGGCTGGCTGGCAGTTTGCACACGGAATAGTTTTCTGCCAGAGGATGCGGATTTATCACAAAGGAAATGGTTTTCTTTTTGCCAAGGGCAGATGGAACACAGATAGGGCTCTGCTGGAAACCTGCCTGCTTTCCTGCCAGTTATATTGCCCAGCTCTCCAGAAGCCCAGAATTCCCGGCTCCCAGTTCTTCAGCCACCCGCCTGGCACGCTGACAGGGACTCGAGACTCTGGGAGGCTGGTTCCCAAGCTTTGAACTCCTCACTCAGACAGCGTTTCCTGGCTCCCAGATACCCTTTAGGCCCCCAGCGGGACTACATTTTGAAATGATCACCATGAAACATGTTGATTTTTCAAAACCCCGGTTTTCAGATTCTGCTGCACAGAGAATTTCAGAATCAGACCAAAATCACCTGTCAACATTCTGAGCTCCTCCATGAAACTGATTTACCATTCTCTGCACAGCTGGAGTGCTGAGATTCCCCAAGCGGGAGGTGCTCCACAAAGTCTTATGTACTGAGTGGAAGCATCTTGGGGCAGGGACCGTTGCTGGGGGGCGGTATACAGCCTCTGGCACCATGGGGCCCTGATCCCGACTGAGGTCTCTAGGTGCTGCTCCAAGGCTTTAATAATTATTACCATACAGTCACTTTCCTTGACTGCAGCACACACACCATCCCCACAAATAACAGAACCAAACATCTGGTTCTCATCAGTGTCCAAGTGATGAGACGTTGACAGTGTTCTCTGTACCTGTCTGGGATAGAAAGCAGCTCCTCTGCTTACCTGCCCTGCCCAGCCTTGTGTTCAGAGTCCACACCTCCCCTGCAACGGGCAGTGATATTAAAGCCCTGAAACAGTGCAGGGAATGGCACTCAAACTGTCGTGTCCAAGAGCAAAGGGCCAGGACCTCAGCTAGTGTAAACTGGTATCACTTCCACTGACATCAGTGGATTTACACCAGCTGAGAATCCTTTTCTTGTAGTTTCCCTCTCCTCCGTGCAGAGATGGTACACCAGGGCTGTGCTGGTATAAATGACAGCCGCATTTGGCCTGTTGCGTTCTGGGCTCCAGAAAGGAACCTAAGAGACAGCAAAGCCGGGAGGGTTAGAAAAAAAAGGGAAAAATGAAGTCAGTAATTGAAGAGACAAAAACTCAGGCGCAAAACCCAATCTATTTAAGAAGCCTGCAGCAGGTTTTAGACACCTTGATTAATCATAACTTGCTACATATTATTTCCCTATAAACAAATGACAATGTTACTCATATAAACAGCTTTATCTTGACAGCTGAAAAATGTCAGGATTTAACGTAGAACGAGCAGAGACTCACCATATGTTACCACTCTGGGCCTGAAATGCTATAATCCACAGCATATTGCCTTCCGGAAGCAGTGATTGCAAAAGAGAAGCCAGCTCTCCCCTCCTTTTAATTGCATTCCTTGTCTCCAGGTTCACATTGTCTCCTTTCTTTCCTCATGGCTTCAAATAAATCAGGGAAGCTCTAAAGTTGCTGGGTTATTTTGAGGGCCCCCTCTCCCCCCCATTTTGATTGCCGTTACCAGACAGAGGGGGAGAGTTTATGCATTTAAAGAGGACAGGAATAATGGCAGCTGGACGAGATATTGGACAGTTCCAGCAAGTCTCTGATAGGGTTCGTTCTTTTCTTCCTGGCTCAAAGCCACTCTGCTCCCTCACCCCGAACAGAATGGCTGGTGGATCTTTGCAGTGGGCCAAATGTCCCCCCCCACCACTGCTGCCACCCCCTAGTGCCTTTCCAGCCCTATCCCCTTGTCATATGTTTATCTGCAGTATGTATTCAGCCACTAGATGTCTCTGTGTGATTTCCAGACAGAGTGTGGTCCCTGGTAAACAAGGGAGACAGAGTTGGAACGCAAGCTGCATAAACACCTGTTTGCTTGTGTTTCTAGTTTGAGGCTGTTAGGAAGGATGATCTTATGGTAAAGCTCTGGTCTAGTGCTTAGGAGACCTGGATTCAGTCCCAAGCCACAGACTCCCTTTATGACCTTGGGCAAGTTACTTAATCTTTCTGTGCTTCAGTTCCCCATCTGTAAAATGAGGATAAAAATACTTCCTTTCCACCTTTTAGGCCTGATTCCCATTTACACTATTGCCCCTTGACATCACTCTGGGAGTGTAAAGGGGCCTTAAAGTGTATGTAAGTGTATTACAGTCAAGACCCCTTTATCAAAAATTCACATCCTCTTTATGGCCCCTTTATGCTGATGGAGTGATGTGTAGGCTCCTGACTGTAAATGAGCATCAGGCCCTATAGCTTGTCCATTTAGACTGTATGCACCTTGGAGCAGCGACTGTCTCTTACTCTGTGTATGTAGACGGCCTCTCCTGGCTCCAGAGTGGGGGCCTCTCGGCATTACAATAATACACATAATAATAACCCATTGGACTCTTTCCTGCACCACTGTGGTGCCGCCCTGCTCCAGTAGGGCTGAGACCCTCGGACTACGGTACCAGATCTGACTAGCTCTGGGTTTTATACTGCTGCCCATCTGAACATCTTCTCCCTCCTGGAGGCACTGTGTCAGCAGGTCCTCAGGAACCATGGTGATGAACACCTACTTCACCAGAAAGACCCACCGCTTCTTGGCGCCCCTCAGCTGCCCTCGTGCATGCAGTGAACACACCCAAACCTGAGCAGCTCGCATGAGCCGGCAATGGAAGCCTAGTCCAAGGTAACATGGCCACACACCCGTAACTAAAGCATATAAATGCGGAGCCACATTATTCCCACTGACGGCTATTACAAAGGGAGAGAGGAAAACGAATGCACCTGACCATCCCCCTAGCCGATGGAGGAAAGTGGAGTGAGACCAGCCCTCCAGCACAGACCGACTGGATCCTGATTAGGCAGCATGAGTTCAGATCACACAGTTGATCAGCTGCAATATGCTGTCCCAGACTGGACTGGCCGGCTCCCGGCTCCTCTTGGGCAGCTGCAGGGCAGAGGTGGAAGAAGCGCTCGGCTCTGCACGTCAGTTATAGTGTCCCAAACTGAGGATCCGTGGGCTGGTCAGGTGATGAGGTCGAGACCACCATTGTATTCTAGCAGATAATACCCCAGCCCCTTCCAGCCAAGTAGAAAGCAGGGAGGTTGTTCTGGGTGGTCAGCAGAGTACAGGTCCCAGGTTCAGTGTGTAGCTGCAAGGCACTGTGCATAGGCGCCAACTCCGTGGTTGCTCTGGGGCTGGAGCACCCACGGGGAAAAATTAGTGAGTGCTCTGCACCCACTGGCACCCAAGGTCCCCTCCCCCTGCCCCCATCCTCCCACCCCCCGAGCACACCACGTCCCCTCTCCTCCGCCTACCTCCCAGCGTTTCCCACCCGGACACCACCAAACAGCTGTTTGCATGCTCTGGGAGGGAGGGGGAGGAGCAGGAATGTGGCACGCTCAGGGGAGGAGGCGGGAAAGAGGCTGGGCCAGGGCGGTGATTTGGGGAAGGGGCTGGGATGGAGTTGGAGAGGGGACTTTGGGGGCAGTGGTTGGAATGGGGGCGGGGAAGGGGGTGGGAAGAGATGGGGCAGGGGCAGGGCCTCGTGGAAGGGGTGGAGTGGGGTGGGGCTGGGGGCAGAGTGGGGGTTGAGCACCCACGGAAAAGAGGGGAAGTCAGCACCTGTGGTGCTGAGCACTCACACCCCAACCCGTGTCCCTCCCGGACCCTGGAGCCCTTTACCTCAGGGTTCTGCCCTCTGCAGCACCCGCTCTCTGGGTCTCCCCTCCCCGGAGAACCCCCAACCCTCTCAGAGTGGGGCAGCCGCCCCACTGCACCATGTTAGAATCAGGATGAACTCTGGTAAGCTTATTAGAGTGCTTGTAGGTTCTTTCATTGTTTTTAGTAGGTTTTCTCTGTACTGCTTTAACCTTTAAGAATAGAGTAAGCCTGCCTAGAAGCCTCTGTGTGGTAACTTATATCCATAGCAATCTCACTGTGGTACCAGTCTTGGAAGAGAAAGCAAGCAGATCTGTTTAGGCAGAGCATCTGTGCTGGGAAATGCACTGTGAAGGCAGGGAGCTGTGCAGCCTGGAAATACTCCAGTCAGAAGGGAGAGAGACGTGGGTCTTCACCCAAGAGAGGGAAGAGCTGGGGAGACAGCACCCTGATACTTGGCGGTCTGTCTGGACCACTGAGGGGAAATATAGGAGCAGCTGCCCTGAGCTGTGACCCAGGGGAACTTGGAAACCAAAAGGTAACCATATTATTTCCCCTCCCTTAAAAAGGGATTGGTTTGGATGGAGAGAGAAAGTCCCAGAGGAGGTGGCTCTTCTGGTTAACTATCGTGGTTCATTGCTGTAGCCCAGTGTCTGGGTAGGTTTGGGGCAGGAAGCTCTTCTAGTGAATAGGGCTCAAGCCACGCAGCTTGGGCCTGGATTACAAGCACCTTGAGGAAGGAGGTGGTTCAGCTCCAACACTGGGTTTGGCCCATTAACAAGCCAAGGACCACTTACAAAATTCGGTTCCCCACCTTGATTACGATGAACTCACATTATCAGAGCTCCTAGAGATCCCCACTTAGATCAGGGTGCCGTTGCGGTAGGTACGGTGAAGACACATAGTGAGAGGGAGCGCCTGGCCCAAAGAACTTACAGCCCGGAGGCAAGACAGCATTTTCACCCCATTTTACAGCAGAACTGAGGTGGCATGCAGAAGTTAAGTGACTTGCTCAAGCTCACACAGGGAGTCTGTACCAGAGCCAGGAATTGAGCCCGGCCTCATTTGGAAACTAGCCACTTCAGGACTGGCCTTGGATCATGAAACCCCTCAGGGTTTAGAGAAGGACGGCGTCAGGCTTTGGCTCATGCTCCAGCATCCTCCCTGCATATGAGCCCTTCACTTAAAAGTCTTTAGCCTTCCCCGCCTCGGGGCCTGCGTCTCCCTTGGTGTAATGAAGGAGAGGGACTGATATCGTCCCAGCACATGGCAGAGAGATAGATGGCCCTGTGAAGCAGCGTTACTGCTAAGTACGTATTGTATTTCTCTGTCTCGTTGGAATCCGCCCAGCTACAGCTATTCGCCAACCAGAGGTTGAACTTCAGTTGTGCTAGGAGAGGCTTTCACTCTCCCATTTATCAGGCCCTCCTAGCAGAGAGGGAAGGCGCCAGAGGATGGGGAGGGGGTGGCAATGGGGAAGTAGAGTGCAATCCCAAAGGGATTAGAGAAGTGGTGGGCAACCTGCGGGCCACATGCGGCCCATCAGGGTAGTCTGATTGCGGGCCGCGAGACGTTTTGCTGACGTCGACCATCCGCAGGAGGGCCGCAGCTGACACCCTCACCACCCTGAGTCCCTGCGATGTAGGCACTGGGCTGGGCTCAGCAGACCCGCACCCGAGTCAATCCTGCCTCCCAGGCGTGTGTGAATCCTGCCTCGCGTCAGGTCCCCTACAGCGCCCACAGGGTGCGATGGAGAAGGAGTTCTCATATGAGCAGGTTGCTGCATGAACGGTTCCAAACCAGTTTCCATTCTAAATCCTCTTCAGGCACATTTTCACTCACTCAGACCGTTTGCAGAGCCTCACCTTTGGGGCTGAAACGAGGTGTCTTCTTCAGGGTGATGGGGTGGGGGGAGGTTGAAAGGAGGAGCACAACTGGCTCCTCTAATATTGATTGAGGAACTCATGAGGGAGAGGAAGCTTTCCCCTTGATTTGAAATCTGTATTTCTTTGTAGCATGTTAGAGAAGAGGTGATGCACACTGTGCTCTCTCTCTTATGTGGAGACGTTACTTTTGTTCTTTCAGCTTGTTTTCTCCCTTTATCTAAAACAAGGCATTTGAAACCCTAAGTGCCTGCTTTGCTCTCCATGTCTAGGGTTGAGGAAGGCCGGGACTCAGTGGTAAATACAGCCACATTCTTCATCAGAGACCCAGAACGGATTAATTAATGGTGACAGGAGCTACTTCGCAATGCCGAGGGGAGGGCTACGGAGGCCCAGATTCATCCCTCTTGCCCAGGTGGCAGGAAATGAAGGAAACTTCTATAAGTACCAGCAAAGGAAACTAATACTCTAAAAATACCAGTGATATTTGGGAGGACCAGTCCATCAAATGTGGTATGTGAAGCCAGTTCCTATAGGGAGGATTCTTCTCTTCTGTTCAGGTTCTTATCCTGTGGCCATCACTGTGGTATCTCTGAGTGCCTGGGTTTGTGCTAGATTTGGTGGAACAGGCAAATCAGTGGAATCCTCTGAACTGAATTATCCTGTTCATCAGTGACTAAGGACTAGACTAACTAGTGAGCAGTGGTTTGGAACGTGGCCCCCACTGGGTGGACGAGGCATGACGGAATCGATTTAACTCCATGCGATGGACTGGTGGTGAATTGATCTAACCCTGGATTGCCAGGGGTTGGCAGCCTCCGAGCTCTGATTGTGCCAGAATGTGGGAGGGTCTCCCTTGTAATAATGAGACAACAATGTTGTCCACAGATATGGCAATGGACCCAGAGCGCCCAGCCTGTCAGTGGATGGATAAGCTGACGAGCCGAGCTTGCCCGAGACCTATGATCATTGGCAGCGCTCTGAGTCAGAGCAGCTGGTTATTGTATCGTCATCACCAGAGCAGAATGAGCTGTTCAGCTCAGCTGCAGTATCAGCAGATAGCAGGGGCTTAGCCCTAAGCAGCAATAACCACATGACAAGAGAAACCAGCGTAAAATCTATAGTGGACACTTATTCAGCCCCTGAAATAAGCCTCTGTTGCCTAACAAATAAAACAAATGGGGCACTGGAGTCCAAAGCACAGTAAGTAAGGCGTAGTTAGAAAAAGCTACCACGGCAGGTATCGAGAGGGACAGCTGAACAGGCATAGATACAGTGAGAGCCCTTACCAGCCACTGGCCAGGATTTGAACCCTGAACCTTTTCTGAGGTTCTGTCAACTTTTACTCCCACATTTCCCCCCACAGCGCATTTAAAAGCCGTCAGTTGTACAAGGGAGGGGGGTGAGCATGGAACAGCTGGCTCTGGCGGTTGCCCCAAAAGCTTGGCCAGTTTTCAACTCCAACTTCTGACCCCATACTGGAAAGACACGCTTGGGGCTAGATCCTCACTTGGGGTAAATCAGTACAACATTGGCCAATGTCGGAAGACAGGATACTGGGCTAGATGGACCTTTGTCTGACCCAGTATGGCCGTTCTTATGTTCACTGATCTAAACCATCCAAGGCAGATGGCCAGCCAGCATCGTTCTGGAAACCTCCAATGAAGGAGATTCCATAACCCCCCTGGCAGTCTGTTCCATTGCCCTGCTGTTCTTACAATTAGGAAGTTTTGCCTGAGATTTAATCTAAATCTGCTCTGCTGGAGTTTGAACCTGTTGCCTCTTGTCCTGCCTTCTGCGGCAAGAGAGAACTTTTCTCCATCTTTTTTATAGCTGCCATTCAAGTATTTGAAGACCGCTATCATGTCCCCCCTTAATCTCCTCTTTTCCAAGCTAAACATACCCAGTTCCTCCAGCCTTTGCTCCTATGGCTTGCATTCCAGCGCTTTGATCATCTTTGTTGCTCACCTGTGGATCCTTTCCAGTTTCTCTACATCCTTTCTATATAGCGGTGACCAAAACCGAACACAGTATCTCACAGGCCACTGAATTTGGTCACAAATTTGGACACAGTACTCCAGCTGAGTCCTCAGCAGCACCGACCAGAACATTACTATCACATCCTGTGACTTGCATGCTATGCCTCTGTTAATGCAACCCAAAATTGCATTTGCTTTTCTTGCAACTGCATCACATTGTTGACTCATGTTGAGGCTGTGATCCACCACAACTCCCAGATCCTTCCCAGCAGTGCTGCTGCCAAGCCACTTATCCCCCATTCTGTATTTGTGCATTTGGTTTTTCTTCCCCAAGTGTAGCATCTTACATTTATCTTTGCTGAATTTCATTTTGTGGTCTATAGCCCAGTTTTCCAATTTATCAAGATCCCTTTGAATTTTAGTTTTATCCTCCAAAGTGTTTGCAGCCCCCCTAGCATTGTGTCATCTGCAAATTTGATCACTGTGCTCTCTATTCCTATATCCAGGCCATTAATAAAGATGTTAAATAACACTGGACCCAGAACAGATGTGTGTGAAACCCCAGTTGACACCTCCCTCCAATCTGACAGCATTCCATTCATAGTTACTCTTTGTTTGCGGCTGCTTAACCAATTATATATCCACTTAATGGTAGTTCTACCAGCAGCTGGTTCCCCATGAAGTCAATGGAGCAACGTTGATTTATGTCAGTTAAGAATCTGACCCTTGAAACATAAAACAATTCTCGGCTCACCATGGGAAGGGATTACTTTGTTTGTGCCACAATATGACGGTGCAGTGTTGTGATGTGGACACGCAATATTGCAACATGGCCGTGCAATGCGACGCTGAAATCTATGTTGTGACATAGCAAGGCAAACATCGAAATGACATTTACCAAGCTGCATTGGCAATAAGGTAGTTCTTTGCAGCAGACACAAATGGAGCTGCTTTGGGCTGCTTTGCAAAAGCCTTTGGCTGATATAAGACTCCTTTAGACAGGAGGTTAGCCTGCTAAGTTTAGTCTCTAGAAAGTGTGTTATGATTTTATTTTATATGTAACCTTTTCTTTCCATTATCCCTACTCACTAGTCCTTGAATTTCGAATCTTTAATAATAAACGTGTGGTTGTTTTCACTAGAACTATATCTCAGTGCTGTGGTGTTAAGCTAAGTACTAATCTTGAGCTACATCATGAAAGCTGGTGTGGGCGCTGTTCCCTTCAGGACTTGGTGTCTGTGAGTGTTCAGGAGATAAGGGGCCGAACACTACAGGGAGCGATTAGAAGGGGTGTGGGGAAAGGGGTGCACCTATCGTTAAACTGCAGGGCAAAGCAAGGGTTGGCAGAGCCCAGAGGAAAGTGCTTGGGTGGTTCACAGGCTGGTGATGTCAGGGAGCTGACACCCTGTTAAGCACAAGCAAGTCTCTCTTCAGCTGGAGGCAGGGGAGGACATGGTGACTCACAGACCTAGGTACCCGAGAACCGTCACACTAGGGTCTTGGCTTACGGGCTTCTTGACCAAGAGGCCACCACAGTTAAGGCGCCAAAGCACTGGCAGTTGTCGTTCTCACGAGCCCTGCAGTGCTTCACCAGTAGGTCCTGCTCTCGGCTGCATAAACCGGAGAGATCTCTGAAGAAGGTTTCACCCAGCACAGGTGGTCAGGTCTATGGAAATTCTCAGCCAAGCATCTGGCAAACAGTTGTGGGAACCAGAGAATAGCTGTTCCTAAATGAGCACTTTGAGTGGATTCTCCACTTGGGAAGAGAATGAGCCATGCTTTTCACTTGCAAGGAAACACGTATTTGGAGGTTAATTTCCCGAAAGCGTGGGGCACATTGGCTTGTTTGTTTTTCCTGCGTGCAAGAGGAATATAATGGAGCTGCTCGTATGTAATAGTCCAGACTATTAGCAGAGCTAACGGGGTTGTTCCTTTGGGGTTCTTGGTGGTGATTGGTGTTCAAGTGCTGAATTCAAATTCTGTCCCCTCTTTGTGTTCTGCTGGAGATTTATCAATGCAAAATGAGACATTTTTAACGCTCCCTCCAACCCCATCCCGGAACAGTTCTGATTTTCCCAGTAACTGTGGAGTTCCTTTGCAGGATGTGGTCTTAGGGTCATGTGCTTATGTGCCCTTATGTGACTGCCGCCCTCTCGATTTACAAACCGGGATTGAACCAGGGACCTCCAGAGCTCAAAGCACGAGCTGCACCAGCTTTCGCTAGAAAGCCAGTCCTCAATAGCTGGGGGTCTGCAACAACTCTGCAGATCAGCAGAGGGGAAAGGGGCCTGTAAAACACCCTTAGCAGTGCTCTACACTATGCTCTGAGATAGTGACAAGATAGTTTTAAAAACCCCCATGGGGGTTTTCACTGCCAGTCTCTTAAACTAAGGAGGTTTAGGCCTGGGCAGTGCTTGGATCGGAGGCCTCAGAGGAAAACGTGGGATGATGCAAGGACTTGTGGTGTTGATTCTGGAGCAATGACCCACAAGAGTGCTAGGGGAGGCTGTGCAGCTGGAGGTGCTCCCTTCATTTTAAACCTGGGTGCTCATTCGTAGCTGGTAAAGACCCCAACCCACTTCTCACAGGTGCAGGGGAGTCCTAGTCAAAGTCCACCTCTGGGTCATTTAGGTTCTGCCTCCCAGAATCCTCCCTGCTGTTTTGAAGGAGTTCTTCACTTCTTGTCCTAAGCTGTTGTGCAGTCACACTGCCCCCCAGAGCTTGCTGCATTTCAGAGCTGTTTGACCCGATTGCTGGCATGCAATTGGAGCGCGTCTTTAGGATATAAGAGAGGCCATTCCGGGTTTTTCAAACAGGGAAGTGCAGCCAAAGTACATAAGAACATAAGAATGGCCCTAATGGGTCAGACCAAGGGTCCATCTAGCCCAGTATCCTGTCTTCCGACAGTGACCAGTGCCAGGTGCCCCAGAGGGAATGAACAGAACAGGGAATCATCAAGTGATCCATCCCCTGTCGCTCATTCCCAACTTCCGGCAAACAGAGGCTAGGGACATTCCTGCCCATCCTAGCTAATAGCCATTGATGGACCTATCCTCCATGAATTTATCTAGTTCTTTTTTGAACCCTGTTATGGTCTTGGCCATCACAACATCCTCTGGCTAGGAGTTCCACAGGTTGACTGTGCGTTGTGTGAAGAAATACTTAGAATAATAGAATATCAGGGTTGGAAGGGACCTCAGGAGGTCATCTAGTCCAACCCCCTGCTCAAAGCAGGACCCAATCCCCAATTTTTGCCCCAGATCCCTAAATGGCCCCCTCAAGGATTGAACTCACAACCCTGGGTTTAGCAGGCCAGTGCTCAAACCACTGAGCTATCCCTCCCCCCCTTTTATAGAAAGAAATATTTCCTTTCATTTGTTTTAAACCTGCTGCCTATTAATTTCATTTGGTGACCCCGAGTTCTTGTGTTATGAGAAGGAGTAAACAACACTTCCTTATCTACTTTCTCTACACCAGTCATGATTTTATAGACTTCTATCATATCTCCCCTTAGCCGTCTCTTTTCCAAGCTGAAAAGTCCCAGTCTTATTAATCTCTTCTCATATGGAAGCCGTTCCATACCCCTAACCATTTTTGTTGCCCTTTTCTGAACCTTTTCCAATTCCAATATATCTTTTTTGAGATGGGCCAACCACCTCTGCACGCAGTATTCAAGGTGTGGGTGTACCATGGATTTATATAGAGGCAGAGTGATATTTTCTGTCTTATTATCTGTCCCTTTCTTAATGATGCCCAACATTCTGTTCACTTTTTTGACTGTCGCTGCACATTGAGTGGATGTTTCCAGACAACTATCCACACTGACTCCAAGATCTCTTTCTTGAGTGGTAACAGCTAATTTAGACCCCATCATTTTACATTTATAGTTGGGATTATGTTTTTCAATGTGCATTACTTTGCATTTATCCACATTGAATTTCATCTGCCATTTTGTTGCCCAGTCCCCCTGTGTTGAGAGATATTTTTGTAACTCTTTGCAGTCTGCCTGGCACTTAACTATCTTGAGTAGTTTTGTATCATCTGCAAATTTTGCCACCTCACTGTTTACCCCTTTTTCCAGATCATTTATGAATATGTTGAATAGGACTGGTCCCAGTAGAGACCCCTGGGGGACACCACTTTTACCTGTCTCCGTTCTGAAAACTGACCATTTATTCCTACCCTTTGCTTCCTGTCTTTTAACCAGCTACCAATCCATGAGAGCACCTCATGGATGTAGAACTACAAGTGCTGTTGGCAGATGCAGTTAATGGCATTGCATGGAAGCCGGCTCATGAAGTTCATTCACGGGTGACTGATTTGTCAGTAACATTTTCCAGCCTGACCCCCTAGGTACACGAAGGAGGATTCCTTCTCTTGGAAATTAAATGATTCTGGGATTAGTGAGCTAGGAATTACGACATCCTCCCTTCGACTCCCTCCGGCTCTGAACATCAATCAGATAATTGCTTGGGACACGGAACATCTCTTCCTGTGCCCTCCAGCTGGCCCCCACTACTAAATCTTATCTCTGTCCTGGCTTGACTTCATCCGGGCTGTGTTTATGCTGCTACGTATTCTGTACCTAGATTACTCTTGACATTGGCCTATGGGAGCGTAGGCATAAAGAGAAGTGAGAGGAGGAGCTTTTGATCACCACAAGGGCTGAAAAATAAAGCAAAGGGCTGTGGAAATTGTGTTGTACTGCAAGGAAACTCTGATTGCCCCGTATGCAATGTTACTTAGCACTGGAGTACATACTAAGGGAGAGTCCGAGGTGGAAAATGGATAGGGAGGTAGGGGTACGATCCCAGGTGCCACTTCTAAGTCAAGCTCCGCCCTCTGGTGACACTGAAATGAGATGCCATCTGCAGATCTTCATAATATGAACGTCCTTCTTTCTCTGCATGCTTTGATCAGCAGTGAACTAGCTGATCAACTACCAATGATAACGTTAGACAGCCACAACTGGGCTTCAGCGTTCACATCCCATTGAGGTGCATGGGGGCCGTTCACACCTCTCGGAGATACATGTTCAGGGTGCATCTTTTTACACCTGGTTCATGATTTGCAGGTTCTCTTTGCAGCCAAAATGGCTGGAAAGTTTTGTTTGGAATGGAAGCTGAGGTTCTGGAGCACAAGGTAACCCCCAGCACAGAACAGGATCAGCGTGCCACGCCTCAGCAAGCAGGCCCCATTCAACCCTGGTGTTTCCGATCCTTCTCCCGCAACAGCTCCGCACCTCCTGGGTCTCCGAGCTGTGTCACTTCTTTGACTGACACACCAGTTCTGACTCTGGTTGGCCTTGTATCCCAGCTAGGGGAGGGATTCTGTTCTGCACTGTCGTGGACAGCTAAGCTGCGACTGCAGCCCATACCTTGCTGGGAGTGATCTAAGAGAGGAATGGGCAGTGATTGTTAAGCTCCTGCATGGTGTTTGCATCACTGGCGAGCTAAATAAATAATATCATCTTTTGATTTATAAAGCGAGTTCATTCAGTGATGATGCTGATGCTGATACTCTATAGCATCTTCCATTCAAGGATGTGAACGAATTGATAACTGTGACTATGTGAAGCTAGCAGACTTTTAAGAGCAAAGCAAGATCCAATGGATGAATTAGAACCTGGAAGAATTCAAGCGGAAATACGGTGCACATTTGTAACAGTGAGGATCGCTAACCATCAAAACCACTTATCAAAGGAAGTGGTGGATTCCACGTCACTACTAGTCCTTATATTAACATTATGTGCCTTTCTAAACGATACACTTTAGCTCAGCCATGAATGGTTGGACTAGGAGTCACTGGGCGAGATTTTCTGGCCTGTGGTACGTCAAAGGTTGAAACTAGGTGATCTTGATGGTCCCTTCTGGCATTCACATTTATGAATTTAGTCTCTCACAGGCAGGGAAGTATTATAATCCCCATTTACAAATGGAGAAACTGAGGCATGGAGCAGTTAAGGGCTTTGCCGAAAACTTGACCTGTGCTGTGACTTTGGGCAGGTCACTTGCCCTCTCTGTGACTCTGCTTCCCATCTCATCCTTTGTCTATTTAGGTTGTGAGCTCTTTTGGGGAGGGACTGTCCCTCACTAAGGGCTTGTCTACATTACCTGCTGGATCAATGGGCAGCGATCGATCCAGTGGGGGTCAATGTATCACGTCTAGTCTAGACATGATAAACCAACTGTCGAGCGCTCTCCTGTCAACTCCGGTACTCCACCAGGGTGAGAGGCGCAGGAGAGCGTCACCTGTTGACTTGCCACAGTGAAGACACTGCAGTAAGTAGAGCTAAGTACGTCGACTTAAGCTGCGTTATTCACACAGCTGAAGTTGTGTGACTTAGATCGATCCCCCCCAGTGTAGACCAGGCCTAAGTGGGCATACAGCGCCTAGCACAATGGGATCCTGAGCTCAGCTGGGGCCTCTAGGCAATGCTGTGGTCTAAATAACAATGCTGGCACAGCAAGACAGTGGCTGAGCTGATTAGGAGTTCCTGGCTCTGAGCTCACTCCACTAGACACCACTGCCTCTCTGTGAAATGAAAGGAGGACCATTATGGTATCATGGGGCTCCTGCGGCAAAGCCAGGACGAGAACGCAGGTCACCTAGCTCCCAGCCCCCGTGCCTTTGTAACCCACTGGTCAGCAGGCGTCATAGATCTCCCTCTGCACTCGATCCACGGCTGACAGAGGTCGGTTACAGTTCTTAGCTTGAGAGCCGGTTAAGAGCTCACTCGTGTGGAGCTGCCCAGGGCTGGCAGTTGTCACATCCGAACCCCAAGGCTCACCTCGACGCCACTGAGAGAAGGAATGTGGTGTGCCAAAGCGCCATTTGTCGTGGAGGCAGGTTTCAGAGGAGTTTTGCACTGACGGGAAGACAACCCAGCTAGTTGTGGAGTTTTCATTGTTGCTGCTCACTTGGTAAGGACTCCGCACCATGTGGGCTTCCGTTGCTGTCAGAAGGTGCACGAACATCTGTTGCATTAGCGGTGCCTTCTCAGTGAAGATGAGAAGATGAACGGTGCGGTGGACTTAACTTGCTAATGGCTCTCTCCTGCCAGCCCACGCTAACTGAGCCGTGCGGTGCTGCCCCAGGCTCAGCAGGGGTTCGCCCAAGCTGGATGGTGCGGGCCCAGAGCGGATTTGGAAGTTGCTTTGCTGGCTGGATTGGCTTTGTTTCGAAACACTCCAAAGGCTAAATGTTGTTCTCTTTTGATCTCCGTGGGGCCTGCAGGGATGTAAATGACAGCAGGGTTTGGCCCCAGGTGTGTTGGGATCCAGGCTGGTCTTCAAGCTGGACAGTGTGAGCAGCCTCTGAAGACTGGGGGCACCATTGTCTGCACAGACCATGCAACCTTAGGGACAAGAGAAGGGGGACCACAGAGCCAGCACCCACATAAGGGTTCATGTACAAAAGGCAACCCTCAGTAACAGCGAGAGTGACCTCCCCCGTGGTCTGATCAGCCAATGGGTGTTAGGGTGATTGAGTGCCTTGTCAACTCGTATTCTGCTGGAGAGAGGTCTGATACATTTCCATTGCCTGCATGTCAGCTCTGCCCTTATCAAACTCAATGGCTGTGTTTCTGCCTCGGGATTCTTTCGTCACTAGTTCTCCATACCCAAGGAAAAAGGCATGGGCATTATTGGCTTCCTGCTCCATACAGGGCTTGGAAATGCCTGGTCACTAAACAGCTTCCCCCACTGATCGTATGGCTGAGAACTTTGAGGAACACCTGGCTTCAGGAATGGCATCAGGTTAAGGTCTCTGCCCCAGGCATGGGGATGGCCCCTTCAAAGTGCCATATAAAGTCTGCTGCAGTTTCCACGGTATGTATCTGATGAAGTGAGCTGTAGCTCACGAAAGCTCATGCTCAAATAAATTGGTTAGTCTCTAAGGTGCCACAAGTACTCCTTTTCTTTTTGCGAATACAGACTAACACGGCTGTTACTCTGAAACCATACAGAGCACAGTCCATGAGCAGGGTCACAGCAGTCATGCTGCATGGTACCACCTTCCGTCTGGGCAGCTGGCACCACCTCAATAGGTTCCCTTCAATCCTAACTGATGCACCCGCTCCCGCCTCACCCACAGAGACAGAGACTGTCCCCCACGGTGGCTGCCTCTCGTCTGCTGGCATCTCTTCTCCCCATCTCTGGAAGGAATAGACCTGCTTGAGCCACGTCCCAAGCTAAAGGGTCATTCCCGCTTCACACTTGACCAATTTGATCCATGCACATGTGGAGTGAGTGACTGGTTCATGGTAGCAGTCGGGGCTGGTGCTGGTGAATGGTCAGACTCCCAGTCCATAGAGCCAGTAGATGGAAGAGGAGCAGGGTTGCCGAGGGAAAATGTCTCATCAGCATGGGGAAAGAGGGGCTAGGTTCCTCACAATGGACATAGGCCCTTTATTCAGCATTGGGTTGGATTCCCTGGTCAGAGCATTTCCTCCCCTTTGCAAGGTAGCCCTAGATTTAAAAAATATCATTTGCATAATAATATTTTTCCATGCTGTGGGAAGGGGAAACACCCCCATTGTCTCCTGGCAGGGGCTGGAGCTCCACTGAGAGAGGAGAGCTACTGCCAGACCTAGGACAAGAGCTGGGTGATTGGACTGCTGACTGCCAGAGACCTCGGTGACATTCTCTGCTTCAGCCCCTGGGCTGCGGGACTCTGGAGCTGGCAGCCAGCGGGGCCCTGGGAGGGTTCCAGCGACAGGCGACAGCAGCGTCTGGGGGCTCCCTGCAAGGTTCCAGCGACAGGCGACAGGCTCCTGAGCAGGCCCTCCTCAGGGTTCCAGCGACAGGCGACGGCTTTGCATGGGGCCTCCTCGGGCCAGCGGCGGGGGGTGTCCCGTTTTCTCTTTGGGAAATATGGTCACCCTGCAGCTCCCAGCCCCACGGTGGCAGGGGAAACCATGGAGCCGCAGCAGCAAAAGACACAGCCAGGTCACGGCTTGCGTGAAGTTTTGTTCATTGCCCGTGACGTTTACTAAAAATAACCCTGACAAAACCTTAGCCTTAGCGATGACATTGTTGCCCTTGTTGGGCGTCTCAGTCGGGAGGCCAGTAACTGAACGGGCCACGGAGACTGAGCACACGCGCTTCACCTAGGGGGAACTCCCTGCCCGCTCAAGGCTGAGCCCTGTGGGGCAGCCAGCGCTGGGCACTGCCCGTCTGGGTTGCTGGAAGGACTGCGTCAAGGAGCTCATGCGCGGCCACTGTGCTCTGGTGGCACTTTTCAACAGGACCAAATCCTCCCTTGGGGAGAGACCCTGCCAGAAAGCTGAGCTGCAGAGAGGGCCCCCAGGCTTCAGATGCATCCGAACAGCAGGGAAAGATACATGTGCAGCCCGCTGCTGAGTGGTGTTGTGGGTCTCCTTCTTTGTTCAATTCATAGAGGATCTGAGTCTGCTACTGAGCCACGAGGGAGGCCTAATTCTTTAGCTCAAGCTGTAGCAGCTTGCGCTTTTAGCTCTGGATTGTCCCCGGTTCAATTCCCCATGTGTCAGCCAAGATGATGGCCGTCACACATGGAAAGGCAGACTTAGTGAAGAGAGGACTAGCAACATAAGGCACCTGCTCATACCTGGGGAGTATGTGTATCCTCCAACCACTACATAAGAATGGCCATGCGGGGTCAGACCAACTGTCCATCTAGCCCAGTATCCTGTCTTCCGACAGTGACCGGTGCCAGGTGCTTCAGAAGGAATGAACCAAACAGGCAATTCTGAGAGATCCATCCTCTGTTGTTCAGTCCCAGCTTCTGATAGTTCGGGGTTTAGAGACATCCAGAGCATGGGGTTGCATTCCTGACCATTTTGGCTAATAGCCATTGATGGACCTATTCTGCATGAACTTATCTCATTCTTTTTTTGAACCCACTTATACTTTTGGCCTCACAGCATCCCCTGGAAACAAGTTCCACAGGTTTCAGAGTAGCAGCCGTGTTAGTCTGTATCCGCAAAAAGAACAGGAGTACTTGTGGCACCTTAGAGACTAACAAATTTATTTGAGCATAAGCTTTCGTGGGCTAAAACCCACTTCATCGGATGCATTCAGTGGAAAATACAGTAAGAAGATATATATACACAGAGAACATGAAACAGTGGGTGTTACCATACACACTATAACGAGAGTGATCAGGTAAGGTGAGCTATTACCAGCAGGAGAGCTGGGCGAGGGAGGGAGGAACGTTTTGTAGTGCTAATCAAGGTGGGCCATTTCCAGCCATTGACAAGAATGTGTGAGGAACAGTAGGGGGGAAAAATAACCGCGGGGAAATAGTTTTACTTTGTGTAATGACCCATCCACTCCCAGTCTTTATTCAAGCCTAATGTAATGGTGTCCAGTTTGCAAACTGGACACCATTAAACTAGGTTTGAATAAAGACTGGGAGTGGATGGGTCATTACACAAAGTAAAACTATTTCCCTGTGTTTATTTCCCCCCCGCACCCCCCACTGTTCCACTGTTCCCCACTGTTCTTGTCAAACAGTGGGCTGGAAATGGCCCACCTTGATTATCACTACAAAAGGGTTCCTCCCACCCCCCCCCCCGGCTGGTAATAGCTCACCTTAACTGATCACTCTCATTACAGTGTGTATGGTAACACCCATTGTTTTGTGTTCTCTGTGTATATATATCTTCCTACTGTATTTTCCACTGCATGCATCTGATGAAGTGGGTTTTAGCCTACGAAAGGTTATGCTCAAATAAATGTGTTAATCTCTAAAGTTCCACAGGTTAACTGTACATTATGTGAAGAAGTCCTTCCTTTTGTTTATTTTAAACCTGCTGTCTATTAATTTCATTGGGGTGACCCCCTAGTTCTTGTGTTATGTGAAGGGGTAAATAACACTTCCTTGTTCACTTTGTCCACACCATTCTTGATTTTATAGCCCTTTCTCATATCCCCCCCTTAGTTGTCACTTTTCTAAACTCAGCAGTCCCGGTCTTTTTCACCTCTCCTTGCACGGAAGCTGTTCCATCCCCCTCATCATTTTCATTCCTCTTCCCTGAACCTTTTCCAGTTTTAATATAGCTTTTTTGAGATGTGGAGGTCAGAACTGCATGCAGTATTCAGGGTGTACCATGGATTGATAGAGTGGAATTATATTTTCTGTTTTATTATCTAACCCTTTCCTAATGGTTTTTAACATTGTTAACTTTTATGACTGCCACTGTGTATGGAGAGACTTTGGCAAACCAGTAAAGTGCCTGAAACCACTATGGCTTATTGGTAAAAGCAGCCAAGTCAGCAGGCTGTAAATTGGCCAAGTCAGCAGGCTTACCTTAACCAAGGGGGGGGGGTGTCTTTGGGTGTCACAGAGAAGGCAGCTTGAGCCCGCATCCTTCCTGATAAGAATTGTGTTGAAGTGGCTGATACATGCATTTTAGAAGACCAGGAATGTCTATTGGGGCCTCAAGGCTGCAAACTCTGGAAAAGCCAACATCTGGTTAATCGATAATCAGAAGGAACCTCTTGCTTGACTATTGAAACTGCTTGTTTAACAAGTTTTCTTTAAGGGACATGTCATTCTATTACTAATGTATAAATAAGGGGAAAAAGTCTGAGGTAGTTGGACTCTTTTTGGACTCTCCCTCTGGATACATCTTGCAGTCCCCACCGGCAGACGGAAGATTTGGCCACCGGAAGCCTGCCACTGTGCCACTAGAGAGCCACACTCAGCTCTGGTAATTATCAAGGGTTGGGGTGTTTTATTAACCTTTTGCAGACGTGTTTAAGTGCTTGAGACTAAGTAAAGTTTAGCTTTAAGTGAAAACACTCTTGTGTTGTCCTGTTTGTGCCAGCCATCCATCGGTTGGATGGCCGTGTCTCCCCTGATCTATCTCCGACACCACCTCGCACAGAGTAAAAGTTATCAAGAGCTTTGGGTTGAAAGAAGCAGATGTTGAGCAGATGTTTGGGTTGAGCAGATGTTGTCAGAGATCTATCCACGATGGCTCCAAGATCTCTTTCTTGAGTGGTAACAGCTACTTTAGGCTCCATCATTGTATATGTGTAGTGGAGATTATGTTTTCCAATGCGGATTACTTTGCATTTATCAACATTGAATTTCATCTGCCATTTTGCTTCCCCGTCATCCAGTTTAGTGCTATCCCTTTGTAACGCTTTGCAGTCAGCTTTAGACTTGACCAGCTTCAGTAATTTTGTATTCTCTGCAAAGGTTGCCACCTCACTGTTCACCCCCTTTGTGATAACTTGTGACCGTGTGGAACAGTGTGTGTTATGTTCTGGAGGTGGATTAGAAAGATCATTCCTTCATGAAGTAGATTCATTGACCTGCACTAGCAGAAGGGATCTGCCTTTAAAGCCCAGCTCCAGCCACAGACTGTCAGGTGATGGCACGGTTCACCAATGGAACACAGGGCAGAAGTGCATCACATGAGAAGATCTTCTTTGAATGAACATAAACTGAAAGCAGGGCACTGTTATCTAACAACTGCTGGGCACTGACTTTTGTCGGTGGCACATACAGCACGAGAAAGGTTCGCAGTCGAAAGCAATGCTGGCAGCTATAGGGCTGGCCAAACATTTTTCATTGAACTGTTTTTGGCTGGGAAACTGGGTCTTCAACACATCAGAAATGGTTCTCAATAAAGTGGCTGCTTTCCTAGGAAAATCTCAGTTTTTTGACAAAATTGAAATATTTCCATTCTGATATGGTGCCTCATGCCCAGCGATGCACCTGAGTTATTGTCTGAGTGTTTCATGAGCCCGTTTTTCTCCACGGGCTGGGGGCTTCAGCCAGACTTCACCTCCCATGATGCAACACGGCCATGAGACTGCCAGGGTGCACTGCCTCCCGTCACCAGCAGGTGGGAGATGTGGTCCACTCAGGGAGCCCGGCCTACTAGTAAGAATGAGCTTGAGATGCTCAACCCATAAGTCCCATGAGGCACCATGGTGGCATTTCAGATTTGAATTATTTCAGTTTTTAATGTTTTCACCGAAAACTTGAAAAGTTCCATGGAAACCCTGCCCCCTCCATTTTCCGACCAACGCTAGATGAATGCACAGACGCTGTCTACAGAGGAGGCCTCTGGGGGGTTGTTGGTGCTGTCAAACTGCACCCTCTCTGCGCTGCTGTCATGGAAATCACGCTGTCCCCAGCTCCTTCCTGAACAACTTTGTGCAGTTTGCCAAGCTGCCGTAAGCCAGCGCACTGTCCTGGTTGAGACCATCTCCCCTCTGCCTCCCTTTCTTGCCAACGAGAGGGATGTGATCTTGGCCATTTTAGTGACTGCAGACGCAGATGCTAAGTGCAAGGGAACCTTCTCAGGCCATTACCCCTGGCAACGGGCCATTAGACCCTTCCTCAAAGGGTCGGCAGCAGTGACTGATGTGACAAAACTTATTCCCAGCTGGCAAAGTGCGGTAGCGAACAGAGAGACAGGAGAAGGGGGGTAGACAATAAATGATTCATGATGCATCGGGCAGGGGGAGACCCTTTTATGATTCACATGGGGGGGCACTTATTTCTCTAGCCTGCTGCATCCCATTAAACAAGGGCGGGTGTAGGATAATGTGTGAGTTGCCTGAGGCCTAGACATCTCTCGTCAGAGAGCCACCGGAGGGGGGTGGAGGAGGACGGGGGGGAGAGGGTGTGGTGTTGCTAACACGCTCGTTACCGTTGTGATTTCAGACAAGCTCGCGAGCAAACTGGCAAATTTTGCCTCAGCCCTCCCCCCTCTCTCTCCCACTTTTGGCCACTACAGGCTCCAGCGGCCTGCAGTTCCAGGGCACCCTTGTGCAATGTGCAGAGCAGAGCTGGTGCGGCCGGGTGGAACCACCTCTTTCCCAGCGCAGCAGCATCAGCCTCACTGGAACCTGCCTGGGAGGAGTGGATAAGACAAGGGGGGATGCCTGAGTCTTCCCGGAAGGAGCCAGGAGGACTGTGGGTTATGGCAAGGAGCAGAGGAGGGTTGGGGGAAGCTGACGCCTGCGTTTTTGGGTGTGTATTTACAGTTGAATCAGCAATTGTTCTTGTCATTCCCCCATACACCCCCATTCACTCACTGCGGGAGCCCCAAACTAGAAGACAGACTACAAACCATGGCTTATTATGATTGTGTTAATTTTCTGATTGCCAATCCCAGGGCAGAGCGCGTAATTTTATGGAGTGCTGACTCATGCTATTTGAACTCTCGGGATTGGCCGTTCAAGCATGTTAGCAGGAGAAACTGCACAATTTGGGGTGCGGTGCGGGGTTCTGCTGAAGAGTTTTTCATGGCCACACAATAAATTAGTAACACAGCTCTAGGAATAGAACCCGGGTGACTGTGAGCGAATGCACCCCTCTATTGGTACCCTACACACGATTGTAATAAGCTCTGTATAGAATATGCCCTGTGAGGTGTTGTTTGAAAACGAATAACTTGCTGGTCAATAATTTCATGATGAAATGTGTGTAGCAACATTGTATGCAAAGTTATGAACATAAGTTGAAATCATGACTGAAATGTGTTTATCGGGCAAGCTGGGGAGGGGGTGAACCTGTTTCTCAGAGACAAAGAACAAGCTGACGCTTCTAGCCAGGTGTCATCAAAGTTGAAGGGTCATCACCTATCAAGTGCCCATTCTTTACAAAGGAAGGGTGGGGGACAGGAAAAAAACAGATCTGCATCTTAGCAAACAACAGCATAGAACTTCTTTCACCAGGAGACTCCATGACTCCAACCTCACAGTGGGAATTAACTTTATCTTGGGGTAACCCTCAGGAAAATGCATTTCAAACAAGGACTGGACTACAAAGTGAGGGGCGAAAGCACCCCAAGGGCTCTCTCCCTATTTACCGCTCTTTCTTTTTCACCTAATAAGACAAAAGAAGAAGCCATAGGACTTTGGTAGAGATCCTGACCTGAAATTTGGTCACCCTATTGCTGGGAACCAGTGGTAAGAATTTCATCTTGCACCAAGTCTAGTTCGTTACGTTTTAGCTCCAGAAAGCATATTATCCTTCTCATGTCACCATTTCTGACTTTAATGCCTTGTGCTTGTACTCACTTAAAACCTATCGCCAGGTAGTTAAATAAACATGTTTTAATCAAAATTAATCCAGTGCTGTCAATTGTGTGGCTAGCTCCATTGAGGATGGCAGACTGTTGTACCTTTATCCACTTAGCGGAGCAATGGACCTTCTATATCTGGACTGTCAGGAGAGGCTGAACAGTGCAGAACACACATTTTTGGGAGAAAATCTGGGACTGGGAGTGTGTTGGGGTCACTCTACAAGTAGTAACCGAGGCTGGTGGAAGCCAGGGTATTGCTGGTGCTTGCTGACAAGCTGCTGGGGTCAGAGTTGCTCGACCAGGGCCGTGGCGAGACAGAGATGCTCAGGATGTGATCTGCATGCTGTCTGGCTGCTTGTGGGGGGAGGGATAGCTCAGTGGTTTGAGCATGGGCCTGCTAAACCCAGGGTTGTGAGTTCAATCCTTGAGGGGGCCATTTAGGGATCTGGGGCAAAAATCGGGGATTGGTCCTGCTTTGAGCGGAAGGGGTTGGACTAGATGACCTCCTGAGGTCCCTTCCAACCCGGATATTCTATGATTGTGAGGAGCCCAGGTTGGGCGCTACAGCCGTAAAGCATTGTGAGGCACCCCAGGTTGCAGGGCAGGGGTGACACAGCCCCTCCCTGGTCTAGATTGTCATAATGATGTGACTCCCAGCTCCCTGGTTTAACCCCTAGACCACATTTTTGCCTCTGTGTAAATCATTTCCCTCTTCTGGTGTGCGTTTGTGTGTGTGAGCCTGCTTGTGTGTGCCTACTACTGCCCTCTTGTGGGTGGAATATGTCAGAGTTATGCTTAATGCACTTCAGCCCCTCTGCTGGCTGCCTGAATGGGGTGGTTCCCTTGGGTGGGGTGAAGGCAAATAGGGTGGCCTGTTGTCTGTAATTGTGTGTGTTTGCAGCCACAAACCATTACTGGCCTCTTAGCAAATGGTTTGGGGAGGAAGATATTACCAGCCGCTAACTGAAAGGCCATTGGGTATAAACAATAAAACAGCCACGTGCACTACCTTAAACCTCGATGAAGCCGAGGGCCCCTTGACCATAGCTGCAGAGAGGGCAAGGCGAATTGAAGTGAAAACCCCACCGGCAACTCTTGAACATCCACACGCTATGAAATATCAACCGAGATGGCTAGACTTACCAGCAGCAGGAAGTGGCAGAAATCTCAAAGAGCGGTTGTCCTTGGGAGACTGCCCGCCCCGACATTGCAGTCTAGAATTTTGCAGCTGGTCGAATTATTTAACGTCTTTAATTTATTCCACAAATTTAGCCCTTCTCAGTTTTTTGCCAGGCTGTGAATTTGTACGAACTTATTTATTAGTTGCAGTTGTTCAAATACTTGTGTGAACAAACATTAGCATCTCTATTGTTCACAAATCAGGCTGTTATGTTTGCTCTTTGTGCTGTGTGATGGGCTTCCTAAGTCACATGGTGTTAGTTCTGTCCCTTGATTGGGTGGCCCTTTTCCTCTTTGCAAACATTCATTATTGCTTGGAGCCGTTCTGTGAAAAGAGCTTTCCCCCATGGCCACAAGGGCATATCTGGTGCCGCTGCTCTCAGGGATATTTACAACAGGTGATAGTCACAACCCTTTCTACAAACATTCCTGTCAATGGGAACTTGTTTTCTCAAAGGCTCACAAATAAAAGAGGCCGTGAGTACAAGTGGAAGCAAAGGGGGCTTTGTCGAGAGTTAAGGAGGATCTTTCGGTTAAGGCAGTGGATTGGGACTCAGAAGCTCTGGGTTCAGATCTATGGTTTGTCACATGCTTCCTGATGATCAGTTGGCAAGAGCAAAAGGGACAAATGCCCAGTTTTGCCAAAAAAGTGGGGTGCGACCTGTACTGGGGCGCAGAGGAACATGCGGAGGGATGGGGGAAAGAGGGCAAGCGGCAATGCCAACCCTGCGTGGGAGGGAGGGCTCAGGAGAGTGGCTTGGGCTGGGCCAGCCCCCCGTGGGCGGGCGGCAGGGGGCCTTGGGCCAGCCCCACATGAGGAGGGTAGAGGGGATGGGCTGGCCCCAAGCAGGAGGGCAGCAGCGGGGGCTTGGGCCGGTCCCGCATGGTGGGGGGGCCTTAGGCCAGCACCGTGCAGTATCCCATTTGCCCTTTGGAGTCCAGCACTACTGTAACACACATTTTAATATTGTATCATTTCCACGAATATTCCCCAGGCACCTTCTTGTTGTATGAACCCAGATCTGGGGGTGTGTCAGCTCTCACTTTACTTGAACCAGTCTTGGAGCCACCTGATGCGTAGAGACCATCAGCCAACAACGCCGTAGTATGTTTGAGGCCCGCTAATTCTATTGACCTCAGTGTGAACGCTTGATCTGGACCCAGGTCTCCATCTGATGGTTCCATGCTTTCCTCTGGAATCCTGGGCTGTTGCTGGTGGTCTCTGGATGATCTGTTTGGTATTTTACAGCCTGAGCTAACGGGGATTTTAATTGGTTTTAATTTTTGAAACAGGAAAATTCATGGCTCCTTTAAGACTCTGGAATAGGTTAACAGGGGCCTTCCCATCCTGTTCCTAATGCCAGAGCCGCAGGGGCTACCATGCAATTAACCAGCGATTGCACTGCCGAGACCAGATTGTATTAAAGATAAACAGATGTGAGCAGATAAAGCGGCCGAAGGAATCTGAGCCTTGTGTGTCTTATCTCTTAAAGTGCTCGATAGAGTCTCAACCCCGAAAGTTCAAATAGCAGTCACAGCCCTGCAGTATCTCATGCCATGATGTTTATTAGGTTCTGCTGCTGGAGATCTCAGTCCATTAAACTCGCCAGGTGAATGAGAAGGTCAGTGATTTGAAGGGGAAGGAGGAGTTATGTTCCTGTCTGGTTTTTCTGATCAGCGCATCCGCTCCTTGAGGGAAGTTAGACTGTACTGTGCCTATACTGTCTGATGCGTGGCCACGGTGTAGGTCACTGGCAGCCATCTTGGTATCTGGCAGCCATCTTGGTATCAGCTACTTGCTGAGTTGGTTCTGGTATCGTCAGGCCATGATGCAGCTAGGATGGTTTGAAGGGCTGGGAGAAGGAACTGGACATCCCATTATTGTCCAGGGGAGAAGAACTCAAGAGTCCATGACTGCATTTTGTTCCTCACTAGACTTTCAAGGGCCAGGGCATCCCTCTGGTGAACTTGCTCTGGCTTGGTGCTCAGAGCCGCTGTCTTGGACTCTCCCTGTTGGGGTCAATTGGAAGTAGCACGCTCTCGCTCCCTAGCTGGAAGAGGTACTGTATTGGCTAACTCATTAGGTGTCCACCCCAGCCTGCTCCTCACACTGATGCTGTAGGGGTTACCCTGCAATTAACCAGCGACGCAGGATGTAGCCTTTCCAGAGCTGAGGCCAGCCTCCCCATAGAAATAGCAGGGGGCAAACAACTTAACTGGTTTTAAAATGGAGCGTGATACGTTTCTGAATGGGCTTGTATGACGTAGCTGCCAGTGACAACATGGGCCTGGACTCTCTGACCCAGGCAGTCCCTTCCAGTCCTTCTTTCCGGGCATCTAGGAAAGGTACCATAACTGTAACACCAGGGATTCACCAAACTCATGACCCATCTGGAGGGCAAATCCTGGCGTGAAATGTGCAGAGATGGACAAGCCTTGTTATTAGCATGTGTGTGTCAGGGCAATATTAACTCTGCAAAGAGGCTAGTCCTCAGCAGGGCTCAAAGCAGACCTAGATTCCAATTCCCCATATTAAGGGGTGTTTGGAGCTGCAGTTTTGGTTTGGGCCCATTGCAACCAATGACAGTAGAGCAGAGTTTAGCTTCTATTTAGGCTTCCAGTAATGTCCCCTGGGCACAGACTCTCTTACTTGTGGGCACCATTGTTCTTCTTAGAACTAACGGTGGCCATGCGGTGACCTACCTGCCTCTCATTCTTCTCATGCAGAAGTATGAAGGCAATGACAGACCTTTCAGAGAGAAGGCTCTGAAGACAAGAGGGGAGGATTGTCATACATAGCTAAGGGATTCGGGAGCAGACGTCCCAGCACCATCCAATCCTAAATAACCTTGGCAAATTTGAAAATTTCCCTTATAGCGACATAGATCAACCATCACTGATGTGCAGCCACTTCTGGGCTGGACCAGAGGAGCACCAGCAACAACACAGGGTTGGGAGTGAAGAATGCTGTAGCCCTTTGAAACGGCTGGATCTTGAAAAGCCACAAGCGATCCCATGAAAACTGCAGCAGCACTGAGTCCCTTAGCACCTTGCTGGGACACTGGGCCAAGTATTGTCTCAGAATGTTCTTGACGGGCTGTGGGAACTTGTTGTCAACACCTACAGCACCCAGAGTTTTCCTTTGTGCTCTCCCACATACCTAATAGCCAAGGCTCCCCATGCTCTGTCCTGGAGGTTGGTCTAGACACTTTGAGATCATGCTAGAGTCTTTCCCCTGTTGATCAGGCACTTTGGACGTTCTTAACGAGCCACTTTCTTTCTTTTATCCTCTTTCTTTGGAGTCAAATGAAACTATTCAATAGGTAACTTCCCTCCTCCCCCCTTTATTCCCTCTCTCTGACATGCAAACTGGGATTCTTTGCCAAAGTAATCTAAGCTTTACAGGACTGCTACTCTCAGGCTATTTCAGATATTCCATCGGCATCTCCTAGCCAGATTTATCTCCACGGCTATTCAGTGCCTCCGGATAGCATTGTCCTTCTGCTAATTGAAATTCAGTCCAAAGAGAGAAACATGAACATTTTCCAAAGAAACAACAACAAAAAACCCCAAGCAAGCCTCCGAGGTGACCCCCCCAGACAAGAACCACCACAATGGCTCTCACCCCTCCCTTCCCACTGACTTTCCTAGGAGGCAGAATTATCGGAAGTTACACGGCTTAATCTTGCTAATTAAAGGCGTTTATATGCATCTGAAAGCCCACGAAGCTGATCACAGGGAACAATCCTATCTGTAACATGAATTTCTGCTGGGGTTAGCCCAGACATATGTAAATATTTAATATTTGAGTGACTTTAATCTCATTTTTCCAGATGTTTTGCCTATCAGCTTTGTCGGCTCTAATTCACAGCTCCGTTGTTTGCTGACCTTGCAATTTTCTTTCTCTTTCCTTCCCAAAGATTTTAGCATGTGATTTGCAGAGTGTGTTTGAAAGTGCACCTTACCTGGTATAATGCTGTTTAGCCATTTTTGGAGAAGGGCTTTTAGGAAAGGGACATATTTGGAACGCGCGGTCAGATGACCATCTCTACCTCTTGAGTCTGCAGACCTGAGAGAGGGATCTTGCACAAACACACTGAAAGCCAACCAAGTCAAACCCTAGCACTTACCTTGCAATAAATATTTGACAGTCTCCTGCCTTTTTTTCATGCACTCAAATGAAGGCATCATTTCCCTGTGTCCGCCTTGACATCACGTGTCTGGCCTTCCTGCTGGGAAGCATCAATAAAAGAGTGTCTCCCAGAATGGAGGCCAGCACCGTTCAAAGACAATGAAACGGTGAGAGAGACTTTTTTTATGAAAGGCAAAACAAGATCCAACGGGTGCAGGGTAACACCGGGTTCGAACTAAGGCGGGTCGTTTAACAGTGAGGGCAAGTAACCATTGTTTCTGAAGGTCATGATGGATTCGCGTTCACTAGACGTCTTTAAAACAAGCCTGGATTTCTTTCTAAACAAATATACGCTAGCTCAGCCGGAAGTGGCGGGCTTGCCACAGGAATCTCTGGGTGAAATTCTCTGGGCCCGTGTTATACAGGAGGTTGAACTGGATGATCATAATCTGGCTTTAAAATCTATGGACCAGAGCTTCAGCTGGTGTGAATTGTCAGAGCTTCACTGAAGCCAGGAGAACTCTCACAAGTTAGACCAGCAGAAGAACTGCCTCAGGTCATTTATCTAGGGCTCTGTATAGCCCTCACTTTAGTCAGAGCTTCATCCTGCCTGGTGCAGAGCACGGCAGCCCTGCTCCAGCAAAGCAATGACGCACATACGTAACTTTATGCTCTTGGGTCGTGCTAGTGAAGCCGGTGGCCCTGCTCACCTGCTTAAAGTTAAGCACATGCTTAGCTTACGTGCTTTGCTCGACTGGATTGCTTCACAAGTCCTACCTGAGCTCCTCCTCTGATTTAGATTTGTCCTCACAGTGTGTGGCCGGAGGATTATTTCACAGATGGCACCGGAGGCAGGGCGAGGTTGTGTGACTTGGCCAGGGTCACAAAGAACCTCGGTAGCAGATGTGAGAAGGCAACTCAACTATCTTGCATTCCAGCCCCGAGCTGCACCACCCCGCCCCAAGCCCTCCCTTCCTCCCCCAGACAGGGCTGAGAAAGTCTTGTCACTAATCTTTGCTTGAGAGAGAACAAGAGGTTTTTTAAACTGCCAAGGGGAGTTGGCTGCCTAGTGGCCATTCCGCTGAATGGGAATCGGGCAACTAAACTCTGTAGGCGGCTGGGAAAACCTCAATCTAGCTCAGCAGAATTGACACTGGGACAACCACCCCCACTGCAATTTGCTTTTAATCCTTTGAAAAATGTACTGCCAGGGGCTGAAATATTCCACGTTAGGTCTTTGCAAAGTGATGACCCCCCCGCCTTTCAGATTAAGCACAATGTACTCCTCATTGCTTAGTGGTCAGTAGGCACTTCCTTGAGCACAGGGTCCCACCCAGAGGGTTCAGGTGGGCTTGTGCTCAGATAGCCAGTCTGGGCTGACACCCTTTCCGCACCCTGCTATTCTAAGCACACTAGCTCAAGCAAAGCCAGTACCTGGCTGCCTACCCGGGCCAGGTGGCACGCTCCCGGCCGCAGTGTAGACATACCCAGCGAGGGTAGAGTTGCTCAATGGCTGAGAACTTTTTTGCACCAGCTTTCTCTGCTGACCGCGTGCTCAGAAATGGCTGACCATGTTTGCTGGGAAAACTCAGCCTTGGGGGAGGGGGTGGGGGGATTTCAGCCTGCACGGCCAAAGTGCGGCACAGAAGCGATCGCCTTATAACGGGGAAGTGCTGAGCCCCTGATTGCAGGAAACTGAATCCCCTTGCCCTGCCCCTGTCCCGAGGCCCCTGCCCCCTGTCCACTCCAGCCCCTACTCCCCCACTTTGTCGCTCGCTGTTCCCTACCCTCACTCACTTGCTCATTTTTTCAATGGAGAGGGAAGAACCAGCAAGAGCAGCTGGTTCAAGAGCCCCTCTGCACCTGTATTACTGAACGGCTTGGTTAAACGTGCAATGCTTGAGCCTGTGAAAAAACTTGCGCTCACGAGTCACTTTGCTCCAGTGAGCAGGTCGCTGAATTTGCTGGCCCCAGACGGGCACAGATAGTTGATAATAGACCGTTAGGGCCAAATTCTTCCATCCGTTCTCAGACCAACCAGCTTTGCAGGGCCTGGGCCTTTTGCCTACGAGCTTGTCTACACAGGGACACTCAGGAAAGCTAAGCATGTGAATTTAACGTGGAGTAGTTAAACAACATCAAATCGCGACGTGGACTCTCTTGTTCAGAATTAAAGTGCCTTCCCCTTGGATTTAGTGTAATTCTCTTCCAGACGTGAATCAAAGAACAGCACGAGGAGCTTGGGATTTGGGCCTTAAGCGAAATGCACACGAGCCCTTCACACCCCTCAGGGTGTAGACACATTCCAGGCCCGAGCCTGATTCCACACGGGTGTGGCACCCGTGACTTTCCTGGGGTTGCACCTAATTTCTGCCAGTGCACGAGTGAGAAACAGCTCCGCAGGCTTGGCACCATGCCCCGCTGCAACTGTGCGGCAATTTCCAGCCACTTATAACCCCGGTAGTATCCAGCCAAGGCTTTTAAAAGGTCCTTGTGGGCATGTGCCTTGCTCAGGGGCAGGGCCATGCCAGGGTTCAGTGGCCAGCTGGCTGTGAATGCTCTGGGGCGGTGGAGGGAGAAATGCGGGCACTGGCTCAGCAGGTGACCCGGATTCTAGTGCCAGCTCTGCCACAGACCTGCTGGGCGACCTTGGGACAGTCACTCGTCCTGTCACCCTGACCACGCTTTGCCGAGGAGACTGTACGCTCATTGGAACAGGTGGGAAAAAGGCAGGACGGGAGACTGCCGTGGGAGGGGAGTAGGGGGCTAAAGGAAAGGAATTTGGAGGAGCAGCACCTTCTATGTAGCCACTGGGGCTGGAGCAGCATGGGGGGCAGGATGGCAGGAGTGAACGCAAGCAGATGATTTACAACCCCCCCCCGCCCGCCACGCCGCTTGGCTCCTGGTATCCGTTCTCTCAAACACAAAGCAGGCCCCTCTTGAGTTATGGGGCTATAATTCTATCGGGGCTGGGGGCTGGGGGGAGCTGAGCCATGGTTTATAGCCTCGCCAGAAACCCTTGATGGCATTCCAGCCCCGTAACTCACAGCTGCCTCTTCTGGATCTAATTCACTGGAGGCCTTTGATAGCGTAAGAGAGGCCCAGCCTGGCGCTGCCCCGCCCTCCCGCTGTCAGCCAGGCTCGGCACACTCCAGCGGGCGAGTTCCTGGCGCGCGTGCTGCCGGCTTGGCTTGGGACGCGAAGGGAGCAAAGAGTTTCAGGAGTCGCTCCCGTCGTCGGCTCCGTGTTCGCAGCCCAGGGCTTCATGCCCCAGTGGCAGGGAGACGGGAGGGCTCCAGACCCGCCTTGCCTGGTAACGAGGCTAGTCTGGGTCTTCCTGCAACCTTAATGGGCTGGGGGTATCGAAGGATGTAGGGCCAGGAATTCAGCGGGTGTAAATCAGTATAGGACCACTGTAGCCAATGGACCTACGCCAGCCGAGGAGCTGGCCCATCCCGTGGGACTGTAAATTAGGCCGTTGGGTACCATACGGTGAGACATTGGGCTAGGGCTTGGGTGCCCACCATGCTGGTGTGCCTTGCACCTGACTAGCAGGCAGTGGGTGTTAGCGGGGCTGAGTGCCGGCACTCACCCTGCCTTCTGGACGTGGCTGCGGCAGCGCCCCCCAGAGGATGCATCGAGGACTTACAGGCTGGAAAAGGAGGCTGAACGGCGGGGGGGGGGGAATCCCCTTCCTGACAGTGGGCCCTATTAGCTGGCTGACCCGTTTCCCCTGGGCAGGGCTGGGAGGCTCATTGCTCAGGGCTATTCCAACAACCTGGGACAAGCCCCAGGAAACATACAAGGCCCAAGCCTGTGCTGGCTGGGGGGGGGGGGGTGAGGCCTGGATGCCCTTATAGGTCGTCTTCTCCAGCAGCTAATCTCGCAGGCACGTGCAGCAAGCGCAGGCAGTTGGGGTCACGCCCACCGACCTCCAGGGCTAGCCACAAACTCCAGCCGTAGCAGAGCTCATCCTGCCACCCCCTCGCCTCGACCTAGGCACGCCGAGCGAGACCGGGCATGTGCCAGTGACATTCAGACTCATGCGACTGGCGCTGGCGTGGGCCGGTGCCCTACGGCATGGCCCCTTGGTGACCTCCAAACACCCCCTGGTGCAGGGTTGGCCCCTCAGAAGAATTTCCTCGCGGGCTCCCTTTCTGGGGGCTGGCCCCTTCAATTCGGCGCCGAGAAGCGGCTGCACCCCGACGTGGCCCTTTTGCAACTGGCTCTGGCTGTTCGCTGCCTCCCGCTCCCTTCCGGCTGATCAGTACCAGTCTGATTTTCAACTGGGCTCCAAAATCCCTTGCGAACAAGGGCTCCTGAGCTGTTCCCAGCCAGTCCGGAAGCCGGTGGCACAGCCTGCCTCATGGTATGTCTAAGCTCCCCATATCCCTGGGCCTTGCTCGTTGCCACAGCATGGGAGCGGTGGGCTGGGGAGTCGTGCTACGTGGCTCTTCCCATCCTGCCGCGCCAGGCTGATGCCAGGGCCCTGGCAGGTCATTTTATAGTGTATGATCGAGGGGGAGCTAGCGTACGGTGAGGCTTTGTCTCTGGAGGTGGTAAAGTTCATGAGGACGTCTCCCTCTAGAGTTGATGGCAACTAGGAAATTCAAAGCAGCAGATAATGTGGGATGGGAAAATGTTATTCCCCATTTATTGTCTTTGAGCCTCTGAGTTGTGGGCAAAGGTCAAGGTTAGTTCTTACTTCACACCCCGCCCCCCCCCCCCCCAAGTCCTATGTCTATTACGGTAGCACCTGGCTGGCCCAGCTGGGATCAGGCCCCAGTGTGCTAGGTGCTGTATGTACATGCCGTGAGAGAGGTTTTGAAGACATTGCACCCAGAGTAGTCAAGGCAGCCCGAGGAGCAGGGAGCAGAAACACAGCGAGGGGAGTGAGTTGCTCAAGATCACCTGGCAGGCTGGTGGCAGACCTCCTGCACCCCGGTGCTCTAGCTTCTAGGTCGTACTGCCTCGCGTCGGCTCATTCCCAGACAGGTTTGCTTCGCCACCCGAGTGCGAGGAGAGACACGGGTGCTTGGCTAGGGCAGAGCAGGAAGCTCAAGGGTCCAGCTGGGCCGTGAGCTTTGGCCGGGCGGTGCGCAGCTCCGAGAATTTGGCACAGGATCAATAACTAGCTAGCCCCACCCCCGTGCTGTTTATCACCAGCTTCACCTCCCCAAACAATAGCCTGGGACGTGCTTAGGAAAATAAATCTGCAGCCCAACACCCCCTCTAACTGTTAACAGAGGGCAAGAGGGAGCCACTCGGCTACAGACCAGTGTGTGTGTGTAGGCAGGCTGCCAGCAAAGGGCAGTTCACTAGCAAAGCCGCGCTGACCAAAGGAGCCCTCCGAACCACGTGCGCTGCCGAAAGCCGCCAGGGCTCCAGCTGGGCTGCTCGGCCCCGTCGCCATCACGATGCAAGGCGGGGAGGGGCTCGGGCCTTGCGGGCAGTCCACTGGGGCGCTCCCTGGTATACCTGGAGCCAGCGGGCGTGCTGCTGGGGGGAGGCGATGTGAAAACGTCCCTCGTGCTGCGGGCTGCCGAAGCTGTCCAGTGTCAGTGAGCAGGGGGGCGAGCTGGGAAAGGGAAAGGCATGCCCGGCAGCTCCTTAAAAGGTCCCTTCTCGGCTGACATCTGGGATTGCTTAGGGGCTGCGGACAACCTTCCCACCCCTCCCCCGCACTGCCTCCCCCCCACACCCCCGCCATAAGAGGGTAAAGCTCGTCTGGGCAGGAGCCAGCACTTTCTAGGGGCTGATCCCAAACTGTGCAGCGCCCCAGGGATGAACGCCCGTCATGGCCCTCCCCAGTTCCCACACCCAGGGCAGGGCGCATTGCCGCAACCGGCCCTCTCTAACCGCAGCAGGTGTATTGAACACCCCGCCCAAGCAAGACACAGCCCCGCGCACGCGTCTCCTCCGGGGGCGAGGACGGGAGATCCAGACGTGTCCACGAGGCGCCGCGGTCAGACATCGCTCTGATGGCGATAAGCTCCTACCCAGACGGGACCGGAGAGGGCCCCTGGTTTGCCATGTAATTTACGAGGGTTTCTCACGGACGCTGGTGAACTTGGGCAGTGTTTCCTCGATGGACGGCCCGTGGGCCATCTGGGGAGCGGCCTTCGCACTGCGACAGCAAAGCTGGGCACGGCTGGAGCGCCGGCTGTGGGGCTGGACGCGCTGTCTGCCTGGGTTGTGGGTAGGGGTGCCAACTTTCTGATTGCAGGAAACCGAACCCCCTTGCCCTGCCCCGAGGCCCCCGCCCCCTGTCCACTCCAGCCCCCACTCCCCCACTTTGTCGCTCGCTGTCCCCCACCCTCACTAGCTCATTTTCACCGGGATGGGGAAGAGAGTTGGTGTGCAGGGGTGAGGGGAGGGTGCAGGCTGGGGGTTCAGACTCTGGGGTGGGGCCAGGGATGAGGGGTTTGGGGTGCAGGAGGGGGCTCCAGGCTGGGGTCGAGGGGTTTGGAGTGGGAGGGGCGGAGTTAGGGCTGAGGTAGGGGTTGGAGTGCGAGAGGGGGTGCAGGCTCTGGTAGGGAGTTTGGGTGCGGGAGGGAGCTCAGGGCTGGGGGAGGAGTGTGGGCTCCAGCTGGAGCTTACCTCATGTGGCTCCCAGGAAGCAGCAACATGTCCTGCCAGCTTGTAGGTGCGGGGTGGCCAGGGGTCTCCGCACGCTGCCCCTGTCCACAGGCACCGCCCCCGTAGCTCCCATTGGCCGTGGTTCCCGGTTGGCCGCAGCAGCTGGCTCTGCGCGGCTCCCGGAAGCGGCTGGCATGTCCCGTAGGCTCCTAGGCGCAGGGGTGGCCAGGGGATCTGCGCGCTGCCCCTGCCTGCGGTGGAGGTGCTGGCACCAGGCTGGGATCAATAGGCAGCTGCTCGCGTCCCAAAGGCCTGGACAAATTGCATTTTTACTGTGGCCTGAAAATCCCATCGAGCTTGCAGGCTGTCTTTGGCCTCTGCAAGTTATGGGGAGTTAGCCCCTCGGTGCGACAGGGACAAGGAAGTGCGACGGGAGCAGGGCAGTGACAGCCACATGGCTGTGATGCTGCATTACCAGCGGCTGTGTTTCGAAAGGAGGGCCAACAGGGGCGTTGCATGAGATAATGGGATTCACTTCACAGTTTTGAAGCAGAATCACTGCCCAAGCAGAGCCAACCAGGCAGGCAGGCTGGACCAGTGGTTAGGGCACTAGCCAGCCCCTTAGGAGCCCTGGGTCCAATGCCCAGCTCCGCCACAGACTTCCTGGGTGCTCTTGGGCAAGTCCCTTAGCGTCTGTGTGCCTCAGGCCCCCAGTGGGGTTAATAGTACTGTCCTACTTCGCGGGCATGGTGGGAGGAAAAACACAGCTATGTCTGCGAGCTGCTCAGACACAGTGGCAATGGGGCAGCCGAAGAAGTAGCAGAGACAGCCCTGCCGGGTGCATGCTTCCAACCAGTGCTGCTTGCACTCCCCCCCCCGCATCCCCCCCTCCCGCTGCCACCACCTATCGCGGGTGGTGACTTCTACAGGCTGTTGCCTCGGTCGACCCGAAACTATTGGCTACGTTGACGCGCATTGTTTCCGCCAGTCACAAAATGGCCGGAGGCGGGGGTGGGGGTGGTGCTGCCCTCCCCCCAACCTTTTTCCCAGTGTTTAGGGCACGCAGCTGGGCTCTGGGAGCCCCGGCTTTGACTCCCTGCTCTGGAACGGCCCCACGAGGGACTTTTTGATCGGCTGAAAATTGTGGGAAAAACTCAGCTTGGGGGGGGGCACCCAGAATTGCCTTTGATCCTGAACAACCATGTCCCCACCCAGCTTTGCTAACGAGCCCCAGCTGCTGCCTGACACAGCGCCCTTCCCCCCAGGGTGCACACACGCCTGCCTGTGTCACAGCCTATGGGGCTCAGGGCTCAGCCAGAGGGGGCCAGCGCCCGGGCGGGGCCGCCATTCAGCACCCGCTGAAGAATCAGTGGAATGATTTCGGGACTCCGTGGCTTTTCCTTTGCCGGCCCCCTTCTGCTCACCAACCAAGCCTGAGCTCACGTAGCTCTTGGTTTGCGGGTGGATGGGTCCTGAGACATGACCCAGCCTTCTTGAGGTTTTATGCTGAGAGGTGAGCTTAGCGGGGCTGCATTGGTAGCTTGTACCTTGGGGTGGAAATTGTTTCCTCCTTTAGTCAGATGGCAACTGAGTTTGTTGACCTTCGGGGCCAGTTGCAAGACCATGGCTGACAAGACCCCAGCCCCAGCATGGGCGGCCTCACAGACCAAGCTGCCTATTTCCACACTATAGTGGGGTTGGGTCACACTTTTTGGCACTGCAAGGCTGGCTCGGCCCAGGAAGGTCCCTCAAGCCCAGGATACAGTCTCTGACAGTGTCCAGCTGTTTCCGAGGAAGGTGCAGCAAGCCCCGGCTTGTCACTTCATAGAATATCAGGGTTGGAAGGGACCTCAGGAGGTCATCTAGTCCAACCCCCTGCTCAAAAGCAGGACCCATCCCCAATTAACTCATCCCAGCCAGGGCTTTGTCAAGCCTGACCTTAAAAACTTCTAAGGAAGGAGATTCCACCACCTCCCTAGGCAACGCATTCCAGTGTTTCACCACCCTCCTAGTGAAAAAGTTTTTCCTAATATCCAACCTAAACCTCCCCCACTGCAACTTGAGACCATTACTCCTTGTCCTGTCCTCTTCCACCACTGAGAATAGTCTAGAACCATCCTCTCTGGAACCACCTCTCAGGTAGTTGAAAGCAGCTATCAAATCCCCCCTCATTCTTCTCTTCCGCAGACTAAACAATCCCAGTTCCCTCAGCCTCTCCTCATAAGTCATGTGTTCCAGACCCCTAATCATTTTTGTTGCCCTCCGCTGGACTCTTTCCAATTTATCCACATCCTTCTTGTAGTGTGGGGCCCAAAACTGGACACAGTACTCCAGATGAGGCCTCACGAATGTCGAATAGAGGGGGACGATCACGTCCCTCAATCTGCTCGCTATGCCCCTACTTATACAACCCCAAATGCCATTGGCCTTCTTGGCAACAAGGGCACACTGCTGACTCATATCCAGCTTCTCGTCCACTGTCACCCCTAGGTCCTTTTCCGCAGAACTGCTGCCGAGCCATTCGGTCCCTAGTCTGTAGCTGTGCATTGGGTTCTTCCGTCCTAAGTGCGGACCCTGCACTTATCCTTATTGAACCTCATCAGATTTCTTTTGGCCCAATCCTCCAATTTGTCTGGGTCCCTCTGTATCCTATCCCTGCCTTCCAGCGTATCTACCACTCCTCCCAGTTTAGTATCATCCGCAAATTTGCTGAGAGTGCAATCCACACCATCCTCCAGATCATTTATGAAGATATTGAACAAAACCAGCCCCAGGACCGACCCCTGGGGTCATCTAGTCCAAACCCCTGCTCAAAGCAGGACCAATCCCCAATTTTTGCCCCAGATCCCTAAATGGCCCCCTCAAGGGTTGAACTCAAAACCCTGGGTTTAGCAGGCCAATGCTCAAACTTGTCACTCAAACACTCCCAAATGGGACCGGTGCCAGTTCACAAGCTTGGCACAGACATGAATGACTAAGCAGGTGTCAAGCAGCTGGGGGAGGTAGGCCCAGGGTGTGCAGCATTGCAGGGCCCGGGCATCCCCCCATGGGAGTTTGGTGCGGGGGGGGATTCACTAAGGAATATCCCTGTGGGATATGGCCAGGCCGAGGGAGCGGAAGAACTTTGCAAACACAGCTTGGGAGGGGGTCAGAATTGGCGCACTTCCCTCAGGGCCCGTCCTGCCCTCAGTGCCCCAGCACGGTGCAAGAGGGCGCTGTGCCGTTGGCGGGGCTGCCTCTGTGACGACGGCTCCCTGGCACTTTGCACACCGGTAAGCGTGTAACGCCCGCCCACCATGGCCCGTGGAAAGCTGGATACTTTGCTGCCTTGTGTGCTCAGTGCGGCTCTCTGGCTCCTCGCTGTGTGTGTGCTGGTGTCTTTGTTTGCCCTGCTGGGCTGCGTTTTGCTGGCTGTCTCTCTTAACGGGCTTATAGCGTTGCTTGAAAGGCCAATGCCATGTTAGTCCCTCTGGCTTATTGCTAAAAGCAGCCAAGTCAGCAGGCTGTAAATTGGCCATTCAGCTGTCTCAGTTTAACCAAGGCAGGAAGGGGGGGTGGGGGGCTGTTTGGGTGCCACAGAGAGGGCAGCTTGACCCCGCATCCTTCCTGATAAGAATTGTGTTGAAGTTGCTGGTACATGCATTTTAGAAGAGCAGGATGTGGCCCAGGAATGTCTACTGGGGCCTCAAGGCTGCAAACTCTGGAAAAACCCACACCTGGTAAAGAGAAGGAGCCTCTCGCTTGACCATTGAAACTGCTTACTTAACAAGCTTGCTTTAAGGGACATGTCATTCTATTACTAATGTATAAATAAGGGGGAAAAGTTTGAGGTAGGGGGACTCTTCAGGCCTGGACTCTCCCTCTGGATGCATCTTGTGTTCCCCACCGGCAGATGGGCTGCCGCTGTGCCACTCGAGAGCCACACTCAGCTCTGGTAATTATCAAGGGTTGGGGGTGTTTTATTAACCTGTTGCAGACATCTGTATAAGTGCTTGAGACTAAGTAAAGTTTAGCTTTAAGTGAAAGCACGCTTGTGTTGTCCTGTTTGTGCCAGCCATCCATCGGTCGGACGGCCGTGTCTCCCCTGATCTATCTCCTGACACCACCTCGCACAGAGTAAAAGTTACCAAGAGCTTTGGGTTGCAAGAACCCCGGGTAACAAAAGGGAAGACCTGGCCGACTCCTCAGCCACCTTCGAGCTGGACAGGTGACTCCCAGCCCCAGCACTTAAGGAGCACCAGTGTCAAAGAGAAGGGGGGACTAGGTTACCTTCTCTCCACCCTTTTTGTAAACTCAAACTGTTGATCTGGCGAAGCTTTCCACCATGCTCTAGAACTGCTGGGAAAATAGGGGAGGGGAAATATCATGACCACTGTGTTGAAGGGGTTTTTTTTAACATGTCAAGTGGTGTCAAAATTTTAATCTGAGACACACTCCACCCTGGCGTGCGTTTGGGGTGCAGGCTGGGGTTCTCCTCCCGCCTCTCTGGGTCGAATCCAGCTCACCCCCCCTTCTCCCCCCGCAGTTCCACACAGTCATAGACGTCAGGGAATCACAACATTGTTATTTTTTATTTATTATTTTTTAATAAACTTTATTCTATATTACAAATAGGTTTTTTTTTTGTTCTGGACTGCAAAATAGGAATGCCTTATATTTACATACACAGGTATACAATTAATTATAACAAAGGTACAGAAGCTTTGCCTTTACCAAGTAACAACGGCTTTCCAATTTAAATAGTAGAGAACTTTCTTCTTTGTAACTAGGATCATTTCCAAAGAAAAGAAACCAACAACGACAACAAAAATGATCCCGACCTCCTTTCTAATGCGGTCGTCTCTTTGAGGCGCACAGTAACACTGTCGTCCAAGGATATGTCTTTACGTTGAGTTCGTGTTTAAGGTGGAAGCTTTATCAAAGCCAGCGGGGAGCGTGAGCCATCTGAGAAAATTTGTGTCCAGTTCAGAAACTAGAAAGGGACTGGCCTGTTGCTTTAAATGATCCAGCTGTCACTTATACTGGTTTGTTAGCCAAAGCAGTGTTTGGGAGGCCTTTGAGAGCATGGTGGGCTAGCACCTAGATCTCCCTTTGATTCTCTCCCCCCCACACCTCACTGTGTTGGAAAACGGTTTGCTCCCAGGATTTGCAAAAGGCCAGCACTGACATTTAAACAACACAGAGTTTGTGCAGGATATTTCTGCGTTGGCTTGGACACGACAGTTACTGTGCAGGATGCAGCTTGTGCACTGTCGGGTTGCTGGCTTAGCTCAGGAAGCCGAGACAACTAGAGAAAAGATGTCTTTGAAGAGGGGTTTCAGATCAGAGGAGAGATGGCTGGTCAGCCACATGGATCTGTTCTCTCCTCATGTTCTCCTTGCTTGCCATTTACTGGAAGCTATTCCGTCTTTAACAAAAGCCTCCCTCCCCTCTGGCAAAATTCTGCAGGGGGAGCAGAATTTCGAAGTCCAGCTCTCTGGATACTTGAAGGTATTCAACCAGCAGAACGCTGGAGTCTAGAGGTAGAAGAGGATCTTATAGACAGTGGCATAATCTAGATCTGTGAATCAGACCCATTGCAGGTTCTGGGCTGGACAGCTCATTGCTTGCATTGGGGCAAGGACCTCACTGAAATTTGGGCGGCTCTGTTGATGTCAATGGAACTACCCTGGTTTACAGCAGCTGAGAAGCTGGCCCAGTGGCTATCCTGATCTGAGTGTATAATTTTAGTCCATCTCTGCCTCCCCTCTGCAATCTTGCAGATTAAGCTGCAGTGCAGGGTATGGGACCCCAGGTCCATATCCCAGGCACACAGGAATGCAGCCAGCTTGCAGTGTGAAGAGAGAAGGAACCCAGCAGAGGAATTTGAGAGCAGAACAAAAAATCTGCTAACAAGCTGAATCCTGCTACAGCTGAGCAGCTGCAAACCCTGCTGGACTCAATGGAGTGATTTAGGAAGGAGCCTATCTCAGGATCTGACCACGTGTATTTTCATTGAAAGGGAAATGCAGAAATGTACTAACCACAGAATGTTTCCCCTCTCTTTTAATATAAAGGTTTCCTTTCCCCACCTTTCCTGAATGTTGCTCCCAGGTGAAAAGTCTCTTGAAGGTGATCTGTTTCCAAGTAGAAACAAATTTTTGAGGTAAACACTCCATTTTTAGAACAGAAAGCCAACAAACAAACAACGCCGACAACAACAAAAAATCGCACTCGTGACCATTTGATCAGCATAAGCAGCTTTATATTTGCACTCGCTTATTTATTTTTTTTGCGGGGTAAGATTTTCTGGGTTTAAATCTTTTTTAGACATCCTTCTGCAAATTAATTCTCCCCCTTAAGCCTGGGCCCTGCTGAGCACCTCTAAAATAGTGTGGAGAACTCAGAACTCAGGTGACCAAAATAATCCTTAATACTTAGCACTTCCCATTTTCAAAGTGCATTGCAAACAATCATTAACCCTCAAGGCCTCGTGACAGGCACGGCTACTCTCCTGTTCCATGGGCAGGGGAAGCGAGGTTAAGGACTTGCCCAGGGCCAGGCAAGGAGGTGGGTGCAGAGCTGAGATTAGAATTCAGGCGTTCCTGGCACTGGGCTCACTCCATTAGACCAGGCTGCTTCCCTAAGAACGGGAACAGCAGCTGTGTCAAAACTAGAAAAGAAAGGGTGAGAGAATGAGTGTGGGAGGCATCGTTCACCCCATGCACAACGGTCCTGGCAGCTCGCTGAATCACAGTGGCAAGTGGTCCTCGTTTGCATCGCAATCCACAGCAGAACACGGGTGGTCGCTGGGCTGCTCAGTCCCTGCTAGAGTAACCTGCTTTGCAGGTGCAGTGGGCCTGATCCATTGATTTCGGTGGCACTACCATGCACTGATTTACACCAGTGGAGGATCTGGACCGCGGGGGTCTTTTCCTGGTGGCCATGCAGAGCCCCCTGCTGGGGGAGGCCCACACATTTACTTATCACACCCTCTTCCCTGCTTCTTTAGCCCTGCACAATCAAGGAGGAGAGCTTGGGGGCGGGGGGCGGCTGGATTTATGGCTGATAGCTTCTCTGCATGTGGCATTTTCAAACCAGGGGATGGCCTAAACTAGCACAGAATGCCACGGAGCTTTGGTGATGAACAAACCCCTGAAGTCTGAACTAGGGAGTGTTCTCCGAAGTCTCCACAACAGGGGCATCTGGACCAGGGTTTGCCCATACTGCAAGTTGGGGGCAGCTTCCAAGACCAGAAGATGGGGCTGCTTCCATATTTCAATTTACCTGGTAATGTCAAAGGGACACTAATAAAGTTGTGTGGCCTATAAATAGCACTTTCCAAACTTCAGGGGGGTTGCTGCAGGGTGCCAGGGCTGTCCCTAGCAATGATTTTTTTTTTAAAAAAAGGAAAAACTCATTACCATCTTTTCCCAAAAAAATTTACACATTTTTTTCTTCAACCTTTTCTTTCTAAATTTAAACCATTTTCACCAGCTCATAGATTCACAGCGCTTAAGGCCAGAAGGAACCATTAGATCATCTAGGCTGACCTCCTGTAGCATAGAACCCCAGGGTTAGACGGAACCACAAGGGACATCTAAGCTAACCCCCTGCCAAAATGCAGGATTTGTTGGGTCTAAGCTGTCCAAGACAGATAGCCATTGAACCTCCTTTTTAAAACCTCCAATGAAGGAGCTTCCACAACCTCCCCTGGCAGTCTGTTCTATTGTTCCGGGGCCTGGGCAATGGGAGTTGGCTGCATTTAAGTCTTGTTACTAGTACAAAGATCTCCAGCAGAATCATAGACTCATAGAACCCCAGAGTTAGACGGGACTGCATGAGACAGCTAGTCTGACCCCCTGCCAAATGCAGGATTTGTTGGGTCTAAGCTGTCCCAGACAGATGGCCATCCAGCCTCCTTTTGAAACCCTCCAGTGAAGGAGCTTCCACAACCTCCCCTGGCAGTGTGTTCCATTTGCCTACTGTTCTTACAGTGAGGAAGTGTTTCCTGCTCTGCTGGAGTTTGAACCTGTTGCCTCTTGTCCTGCCCTCTGTGGCAAGAGAGAACAATTTTTCTCCATCTTTTTATGGCAGCCTTTCAAGTATTTGAAGACTGTGATCATGTCCCCCCTTAATCTCCCCTTTTCCAAACTAAACATACCCAGTTCCTCCAGCCTTTGCTCCTATGACTTGCATCCCATCCCTTTGATCATCTTTGTCGCTCGCCTCTGGATCCTTTCCAGTTTCTCTACATCCTTTCTATATAGCAGTGACCAAAACTGGATACAGTATAGCTCACAGGCCACTGAATTTCACCCTGTTGCATGTGTATTTACCTCCATAACTTGTATTTGACTAAAGCATAACTTCCAGACAGGCATTCAGGATTTCAAGACATCAAGAGGTGGAGAATTCCTTACTTCCCTAGGTAGTTTGTTCCTATAGTCTCCAGAGTTGGTCAAAAAATAAAAACAAGTGTGTGTATGTGTGTGGGGTTGGTGGTGGTGGTGGAAAGGGTTAAATTTAGTTACAATCTTGCCAACATTTATTTTTCAGATCTCAAAATTCAACGAATTTCAGATAGGTTTAACTGAGGGGACCTTGAACAAGGACGTCCCCACTGGACGAAACACAGTTCATTCTCCTCACCCTGGCTTTTCTGTTTGTCTTACTGAAATTGCCAGTGACTGAATCACAGATAATTAGAGCTGGAAAAATCAATCAGAGAAGGAAACGCCTGTCAATTTTCTGCTGCCATTAGGGCCTGATCCAAACCCCCCTGGAGTCAGTGGGAACGTTTCCACTGACTTCCATAGGCTTTGCGTCAGGGCCTTACTTGTCACTCTCATGTTTTTAAGGCTGTTGCTGTTGATTAAAGTCTTTTCTCCAAATCCCAATGTTCAAAATGAGCAGCAGGCCACAAGAATGATACTCTGGCCATATTCTCCTAGCAGCAGCTGAGTGTAGGCCTGCCATACTAATAGGAATAGATGTCAGAGGCAGAAAAGACAAGTACAATTTGAGTTTTTTGTCCATCCCTCTGCAAGTACAGGATTGTACTTTAGGCCCATGTGTAGAGTCACAACTCAGTGCTATTCCCAGCCCAGTTTAACTGGACTCCATCCATTTGGGTTTCTAGCACTTCTCGTGGGAGACTATGCCACAAAGTGATGGGTCCATCCAAAGATCCAAACTTTGTGTCCTCTACATTAGAGCTTATTATTAGGCCATTTCCTCTTGATATCAGCCAATGTTTTCTTGTGCTGTGTCATCTCTTGACCACTAGTTACATCTACCTGTGGACTGATGTGAGTGGCATGTAAGCCTTGTGCTGGCTCTCTACACCAATGGTGAAAAAGGCCATTAGCCTTTAAAAATTCTACCTCTCTTAAAGACCAAAATGTGAATTTGTTGCCCTGACCCCAGCTTTCATTAGGGTAAGAGCCTCCACTTGGGGATGATGGTTAAGATAGTTCAATTAGCAGGCACGGCAATTTTGACAAGCACTACAATTATCAACCAACTACCAGCTGGCAAAGCCTCTTAAGATCTTAGCTTTCATGCCTGGGCACCAAAATCTGAATGAGACGAAGAGGTAACCACAGGGGTCAGAGCCTCAGCTTGTGTAAATCAGTGCTGCAGCTCCTTTAAGCCAGTGGAACAATGCAGGTGTCCAATAGATGAGGATCTGGCCTATGAATTTAATCTGCCTAGGACCAGTGTGGGGTCAGTCCCATCTGCAAGGAAGGAGAAGGAAGGTTCCAGGATTTCTCTTGGGTTTGTATCATCCCTACGCTTCACAGTGTTTGTTAAAGGTTCCACCTTTACAGACCGCAAGGTATGGCTGCACTGCTGAGTTACTCAGCCATTGCCCCTAGCATGCTGCCTGTCCACACACAAATCCCTCTCATCGGGCTAGCTGGGGATACAGATGACACTACAGTCTGGGTTCCGTTCTCACTCAGGCTGGTACGCTACCCACCTTGCAGTGAGGACTCAGGCTAAATCACTCGAGGGCTGATCGTCCTCCAGGGCCTGCCCACAATCCCCCCAGGCACCCAGAACAGCAGCCAAGTTCTCCCACAATTCACGAGGAAAGAATCAGAGAGCAGCTCATCTCACGCAGCACAAGGAACCACGGGAGGTGCTCTGGGAGTCCTAGCAACACAGTGGAGCGGCGCGGCACCAATGAGGACAGGGTCACTTAGCAGTGCTTTGTAGCGTGGCTGCCCCATGCTCAGACCCAGGTGCTGATCCCCCAAGTTAACTCTGCAGTGACACCATTCCTCTACCTATACCCACAGGGCCAGGGCTGGGATCTGTCTGCCAGAGTCTCCCAGCCCTGCCGCCTGACATCTGGTGACATTCAGAGCTCTTTAACTGTCTTGCCTGCAGCATGGGGGTCACACCCATGAAATAGCAATAAGTGACCTAGGAACTCTGGGCCCTGAGGCAAAGCCAGGAGTGTGGAGCTTTTCTCCACTGATTTCAGTGGGCTTTGGATCAAACCCTCAATGGGTAGCTTAAATCCCAGGCCTGAGCGTGACGTACCACACAGGTTGGGTGGTCACAGGCAGTCGGAGAAAAGACATAGGCAAAGAAATCAGGAAAGTAACTCACCTAGATGATAGCAAGGCTCATTCTTCCTTCTGTTTGTGTGGCTTTGTTTTTAATTGTATTTTACATGCACGTAAAAAAATTAAATTAAATTAAATTGTGGGGGGGTCAAGACATTTCTTAGGACTGTGGGGACAGGGGAGGTGGGAGTGGGAGGGGGGCACAGGGGGATGGAGAGCAGAGCCCACACATTCACATCACAATTTCGGCACATTTTCAAGGCAAAAACCAACCAACCAAAAGCTCAGATACAAAAATAAAAATGAAGCAAAATATAGATTTGTCTAAAATCCTCAGGGGTGGGGGGAAAGGAGGGGGTCAGGGTTTGAAGCTCACAATGCTTCCTGTTTCCAATGAGTTTTTCATTCTCACCATTTCTATGAGGTGTTCAAGTTTTTCTTTGACAAATTAAAAAAAAAAAAAGTTGAAAAATTCTGTACCGGCAAAAAATTTAAATAATAAAATCTGCAAACTCTAACCAGAATCAGGACACGTCTCTTCTTTCCCAGTTTTTTTTTAACTTCTCTAGCTGTGCAAAATCACATGTGTTTCCTTCAATACCTCTTTTATATATATACATATAATGTCGTCTTCCCTCCCTTCACATGTGCAAACAAAATCCATCTCTGGGCAGCACAGCTGGCTGCCGGACACTCATCTCTCCAAAACCAGCTTTTTATCCTTAGATCTGACCAGCCTGCTGAGTAAAAGTCATGGGAATAGGGTCTGTATTTATCATTTGTGGCACTTTGTCAAAACCTTTGGTTTCTTTCATTTTTAATTTTTTAATGTATTTTTTTAAAAAAGCAATTTTTGTGTGTTTCCTTATCACCCATGGCTCTTTCCACTCCACTGCCATAACCATCTAATCAGGGACACACTGCAACCTAACCAAATTATTAAAACCATGACGTTGTCAACCCAAACCAAAATGTCCTCAGCACTCAGTCCTCTAGCAAGTGTTGAAATGTCCATAAGGTGCGTGACAAGTCAATCAGTTGACCAACGTAAAAGAAAGCAAGCACAACGAAAAGAAATCACACACACACATACACGTCTGGTATTTAAAAACTAAAATGTGTCCCTAAGCTTTGCTGTTTGAATATAAATCTTACAACAGCCTCCTTTCTACTGTTGAAAGCACTGCCTCTGTATTTAAGTGTGTGGATGAATGAAATCAGCTTGATAATTAATTATTTTCCCCCACCCTGCCCACCCTTCAATTCATGGGCAATACGCTGTCACACAGTGCTTTTGCTTTCATAGCAAGATATATGAACCAGACCGGATCTGACCATCACCTCCCCATCACACCTAACAGATGTCCTCTCTCCTGCATCCTCCAAAGCCTATCCTCTGTGGACGAAAGCAGCTGGCTGCAGGCGGCTCCAGTCCACTCCTGTGCATGTTTTTTGCAAGCACTCTTGTTTTCCTTGAGGGATGGGTGCAAACCCATCGCCTCCTTCCATCCTCGCTCGGTGTTGTGCCAAATTCGAGGTTTTCTGGTTTGTGCTCTGGGGTCGGTGTCTCTGCCACGCTGAGCTGAGATGGTATCAAAGTAAGCAGTTTGCGATCGTACAAAACGAGAAGAGGACCGGGTCTCTCCTGTGTTTCATTACAAGATGGCTTGGACCTCGGAGACGCAGCTGTTCTGGGGGAGTGGACTGGTCAAGCATCATCTCCCATCCATGCCCATTCCGAGACAAACGTGACCTCGGGAGGGAGGGGAAGTAGATGAGTGCTGGCACTGGGGACGGAAGGAGCAGGGAGATAGTTTGCAGGCACCAGCTGTGCTTTAAAAACGAGTCAATTGTTGGGGAGGGAGATGGGAGTGGGACATAAGGAACGTCTGGGGACAGGGCGGGAGAGCAAGGGGGAAGAGGGTGGCTCGGTGTTGCTGAAAAACAGTCACTTAGTTTGGAATATTAAAGAAGAAAACTTTGCACTGTTTTTAAGAAAAAGGCCCACTACGTGTGAGGTCACTTCCCCCCTGGAAGCGAGGTCACTTCCTCCTGGGAGCAGCCTGAGAGGAAGTTATTGACTATTGTCCCACGGACCTACCCTCACGCTTTGCAGCAAACACCCCACATTGTTCAACAAAAACCATCTTGTTCCAGCTCAGAAAGAGACACAAACAAAAATCCCGTGGTAGAACTTATCCATTTCCTGGGCTATCACGATTTTCAAGGCCAGAATGAAGCGTGGCTCCTTGTGGCTTGTCTTCTCCAGGGCGTGTTTGGAAATGGGGTGCTATACGCCACCAGGAGGACACGGTTACCACCAATGGGGTCCAATTAGGCAGAGAGCCTTTTGTTGCAGTTATACAGTCGACAGGACACACCAGGAAAGACTGGGAGGGACACAGATCTGTTTTAAAAATAATAATAAACGTACGAAAAATGGGGCAAGGGGCAAGGTGGGGCCCCACCTTCCCCCAATCCCTGGAGAACGGCTCACATTGCTGTTCACCCAGACAGTTAGAGTCCCCAGTGCCACGACGGTCTTGCTCCAGTTTTAACCAGGTCCCTGGGGCTTCCCAGAACTGCCTTGAATTCCCTCCTCTGGGATTGAGGTTGACCAAAGGCGCTGGAATGGCTCTGCTGGAGGAGGATCCAGGTTCATTCTTGCCCCCGTTAGGATCCCTGGAGGCAGGCCAAGAAAGGGGAGTAGCTTCCCCTTGGCAAGACTCTAATAATACTGAGTTTGTTTCCATGGCCGCTCTGGGGCTATAGGCCCAGGAGGGCAGTTAAAGCAGCATGGCAGAGGCCACCTTCCAGTTTCCCATCTGGATACAGCTGATATGGTATTTCTAGGGTGAGGGAGGAAGGGGGAGCTGTGAACAAGAGAGCTCCATCTGAATGTCTCGATGTCCCCCAAAGCTGAGATTCCTTCACCATCACTTCCCGGGAATCCCTGGGGCCTGGTCTATAGGTTTGGAGAGAGGGGGAAAGAGGGGAAGAGAGAGAGAGCACTGATCAGGTGACTCTGCTTACACTTGCACTTGGTAAAGATGGTGATCTTGACTGAGGCACGGGTTGGTTTTTCCCTCCCAGGGCTTCCCTGGCAGGCCAGTTCTCAGCTGTCTATGCTCATGAGGGTTATGACTTGTTCAAGTTTGTAGGCGAGTTTCTGTTTCCCGGCCTGGTCGTCTTGATCAAGGGCTCCGAGAATCTGCAAAGGAGAGAGAGGAAAGATGGCGGCATTAATTACAAGCAGGCCCACGTCCTGCCTCACAAACGAGGGTCAGGCTGTCTGTAGATGGGATGGGGGATTGGGTCAGCTTAGCCCATGGCCTCACAAGGCATTTTATCAAGCAGTGAGGGAGTTTCTGACAGGACAGTGATTGTGCAGGCCGAAGCAGCACCCCTTCTGCACTTAGCAGGGCGCTTTCACTGTCTGGGCCTTACAAGCTACTCCCTTGAGAGAGCCTGCTGGCTGAGACAATGGGGTTTTCCTCTAATCTCTTCCCCAGCTGTCCCAGGCTCTGTATGTCTGCCTGTCAGACAGATGGGGCCTTGGCTTAGCGCCTCATTCAAAGACAGGCCATGTGCAGTGCTCCAGGCGCATCGCCTCTCCTGCTACACACAGTGATGCAGAGGCCCGTTGGTGGTCCACTGCTCTGTGTCTGCAGCCTGACGTACTCGCTACACCTCATGCTGTCGTCGCAATCTGTACCAAAGAGGTGTCACGTGAGGGATCATATACAAACTGGTGGCACACTGGTGCCGCCAATCACTGGCATGGTGTGTGTACAAGGTGTGTACAAAGGGTTAGCAATATGGGCTAGAATTATGTTCTTAAAATGTGTTTGGCAAACAAGGCATAAGCCCAGTCTGCCCTAGACAAAGGGATGGGGATTTGCTTGGCTGAGCAGCCTGCTCATCAGGCAAGTGACAGTGAAGGTCCATTTACAGAGACGGTAACCAAAGCCATCAGCCTAGTGAGTGGGGGGCAGAGCCACTGAACTAACACCAGCAGGGAGGAACCAGCACGAAGTCTTCAGCAGCCCGCGTGACCTCTACAATCCGCAGGAGAAAAGGAACGTTATCTGAGAACATATTTCAAAGGTTTCCCGGTTTGTAAAGAGAGTGGGAGCCCATCCGTAAGTTATCCTTCACCTGACGAAAAAGGAACCAGGCACTCTGAGATGTGTGAAGGATCCTGGCCAGACAGGCAGGAAAAGACACGAAGTGAGAAACCCTTCTGGGAAGAAGAGAGGCTAATTTGTTAAATCAGGTTTTGGTCTTAGAAGCGTATTTTTACCTTTGGTTGCTTGTAAACCTTCCTTATATTTATTCCTTTATGCTGGTATCACTTAATCCTAAATCCTTTTGTTAAATACACTCGTTTTACTTTGCACTGATTGGAGGGAAGTGTCCAATTCACCCTACCAGCCACAGAGTTCAGTGGCTTATAGGCCATGTGCCAGCCCCTCTGTACAGGGCAGAATCTTAGCTACGTTGCACTCACCCTAAGCGGCAAGAGGCGCCCAGTCAAGAGAAGGCAGACCTGGGACTGTAGGGGACTACAGGGCCTTTAACAGAACAATGCTGGATTTTTGACAAGAGTGCTTTTCGAGTACTAAACACCGTCCTTGTCCTGGTGTTGCTGCAAAGGGTTATCTCATTAACCCTTCGCATCTGGATACTCAGGTTCTGATACCAAGTAGGGGCTTGATCCTGCAGCCGTTCGCCAATGAGTAGTTCCAGTAGAGTTACTCCACTGAGTAAGGGCCTAAGGGTTGGGCTGTAGATCCCAAGTGAAAATGCTGTTAGCCATTTAAAGTCCCAGTCCTCAGTGGCACACATCATGACAGCACTGCCCCGCAAAGCACACCTGGCCTCTCTCTGCTCAAGAGAAGCTGGCAGGACTTGGAGCAGAGCCGGGTGAGAGCCCTTGACTGGAACAGCAGGGGAGCTGCAGGCTAGGGCTAAGAAACCCTGGCAGAGGGAGGTGGTGCCAGACTCTGGCATAGCAGCTATTACTGAAGGTCAGGATGGAGATGCATTGGGGACTCAGGGCTGAAGTCACAAGGGATGCTGCAGAGATGTCCCTCGGACTGACTTTGCAGGGAATGCTGCCCAGTACGGTGCATCGGCAGAGCTGTTCGAGGGCTTGGCACTGAAACGGCATCAGTGCGCCAGCCGAGCTGTTAGGAAACCTAATGACCAAAGAGCAGGGGATGTGGGCTGCAGGTTTGGCTAGAAGTGGCCGAGTCAAGCAGTCTGGGGGCACTGCATTCCAATGGCAGTGTTGTGATGCATAGGGTGGGGGGAATAGTTTGCAGAGGGCCTGCTGGCTCTAGCCAGTGCAGTTAGCCCCTGTCAAACACCAGGTCCACTCACAAATAGAGCCCTGCATGGATACAAATTTATAGCCGAGGATGCGGATATACGCGGATATAAATTTGTATCTGCGCAGGGCTCGGCTCACAAACACTGAGAGAAGTGAGAGCCCTCTCCCCTGCTCATCTCTGTCTGGATCTGACTGGGGAATGGCTTCTGTTTCTCTAGCGGCCTGAGAGAATTTTTTTCCCTGCTAATCCCTCGCCTTAGTGCTGGCAGATGTTGGCCATCCGCACCAGTGGTTAAATCAGCTCTTTTTAATTAGATTGCAGAATTTCCTGCTTGCCTGGAGTAGCTCATGAGACACAGCCCGGCTGTAACTAACGCCCCTTCCCAGGCAAAACTCTCCTCATTCCCGCTTTGCACCATGCTCAGCTGGGCAGCCTGAGTTTATCTGAGCTGAAATTAGCTTCCTTTTGTCTCTGCACCCAGGGTCTCCAGCGTGGTGCTGGTGCCCATGGACATTCAGTCGCATGCGATGCAGAGACTAGACGGGGCTTGGGGTGCTCTATGGGATATAGAACAGGAAGCAAACACTGGGAAGTAGACCCTGAAGGGCCCAATTCATCCCTGGAGTCACTCCACAGCGAGGCCAGGCTGAGAGTGAAATAACAAGGGAGGACAGCAGGCCAGGTGGGACGCCTGCGCCCAGTTGCTGCTCTCCATCCCTTACCCGCACAAGCCCTCTGTTGAAAATAAACCGGACGCGCACTGGTGGCCGATGGGGTTTCTGGGCTGGCCAGCCCGTGCCCTCAGGCAATCTGGCAGCACACCCCACTTCCCCTCTCGCTCACCTCCTCACTGTACTTGCCCACGTAGGAATAGATCTCGGAGAGTGCACTCATGGTGTTAAACTCGTTCATGTGCATGCGAGACTGCTCCGCCAGGTAGGCGTTCATGTCCTGGTCGCTGATCGCCGGCATTTTGCCAATGTCCGAGTAGTACCTGAGGGGGGAATGGAGAGAGCCACATGTTTGCTTGGGGAACAGGCGTGGGTCTGGGCTGGCCAGGGCTGCCCGTTAACAACATGGAATGGAAAAGCTATGTGCGTATTTGCAGCATGGGAGCTGGGGCACTTCCTGGGTGTGAAAACACAACAGCCCTCGGAGGGGGTCAGCATCATTCACCTCATGCTGCAGATGGGCAATCTGAGGCACAGAGAGGAAAAGTGCCCCTAAGTGCCCCTAGTGAGTCAAAGGCAGAGCTTGGAAAAGAACCCAGACCTCCAGGCTCCCAGTCCTGCGCTTTAACCACTGAACCACTCTCCCCAACGTGGGATCACCTCCCCTAAGAATCCAAGGTAAATCTTCCCCCATATCCACAAAAGACTAAGCACCCTCTATCTCCCCCCTCCCCCCCTCTCCCCCCATGATGTTGTGTTCCAAGGGCAGATCTTCATGCTCGACTGGCACCCACGCATCAGGGGTTGTTATTTACGGCAGCACCCACCGTGTGCTCTAATCAGCCTCAGGGCTTTGGAGATGGTAGGAGGACACCAGCTGGGGCCTTAGACAATTATTGATGGTTCCGGGGATTGCCTGCTTCCCCCCAGTGAGCTGGAACATGCAGTCCTGTTGGGTGACAGCACAACATATAGAGAGGGCTAGTCCTGAGAACGGACACCGCCAACACGGCCAGGCTGCAGCTCAGCTGCGGCTTTCTTCTTTGGCCCTGTCTAAGGAACGCTGTGTCCTGCCCTCACTGTCCTGCTCGGCACCAGGAGTCCCGTGCACTGGCCAAAGCTGCCGCCCTTCAGGCGGGTGAGCAGTGGCAATGCCGGTTCAAGGAGAGCTGTGCAAGGCAGAAGAGCAGAGCTGGGTCCAACCCAAAACCCAGGCTTCAAACAGCCCCCGACTTTGGGTGAGTTCAGCTCTGGAGCTCAGTTCTGCAGCTCTGGCCCAGTTCTGCTGAATCAAAACCCCTGTCACGCACAACGTGGGATCAAGCCAGTGCTTAGTGCTGCGTGGGGACTATGGAACCAGACTGCCGGCCAAGGGAATCAGGAGAACCCTCTTGCTAGGAGCAGGGGATCTGGTGCTCTCGTGATGAGCAGAGAGCCCGAGCAACTGCATACAAACCACCCCCACATGCCAGGATAAAAGGTACTTGATACTGATTTAGTACGGAACAGGCAATTTTCTAGTTCAATAAGGGACGTCCCTTGTAATACGGGACTGTTGGCAACCCCATGCCACACCCACATCGCCAACTGCACATATGCATGCCCCCAGATGTCCCCCCCAGCCTGTATTCCCACGTGCATCCCTGCATGCATCTCCTCTCACCCCAATATCTCAACACAGACAACCCACAGTACACACAACCTATACCAACTCCATTCACACCCCCATATGCACCCACACCCATGTCCACACTCCCATACACGCTCCAACCTTCCCAGCATGTCCCGCCCACAACCCCGCTGCACCCATGCGCCCCTCCCCACCAAAAATCCACCAGCATCTCCCCTTACTTCCCCCCAGATCTGTCTTATAAACACACGTGCTGGCCCAGTGCAGCAGTGAGCTCCCTGTGCACCCAACCTGCTCAGGGGCTGAAATCCCAGCCCCAGTGGCAAAACTCCCATCGACTGCCATGGGGCTGGGATTTCCCCGCCGGGATCTGGAGCTACGGGGCTATGGCTGCTGCACAGGGCTTTGCACACCAGGCTGTGTCTCTGGAAGGAAGTTGCTATTTTCGATGTCCTTCCTCCCCTGGGTACAGCAGGTCTTGGAGGACAAAGTTTGCAGAAGGCAATCAGTCACTGTCACTCGCAGCTGTGCTCTGCTGTCATCTGGTTAATTAGACACCATCATTTACATTTTTAATTTTTGCAATTTGACATTTTGTGCGTAAAAAACCCCTGTCGCCAATGGGATCCACAATTTTATAATTAGGAGGCAGAAAGGACAAGGAGCCAAAATAGCTGACAGGTGTCCTGTAAACAGCTCCGAGCCACCTGCTGAGCCACAGGCCGCCTTCCGGGGCAGGGAAATTGGACACTGACGTGCTGTGTGAGAATCCCTCCACAAAGCAGGCAAGGGAGCACTGCAGACAGCGAAGTCGTCGCCCACGAACCGGGGCCCTGTTGCTCTTGGGGCAGGGGATGGCCATAAGCTGCCATGGGAAGGTCAGGCATGTTGTAGTACCCCACCCCGGCACCTCCAGGCAGCGAGGGTGATGGATCACTGATTGCGTCTGCCTGCTCACATATACTGCTTACAGCACTGGGTGGCTCTGGGTTACTATCCCCACTTCACAGAGAGGGGATGGGACAACTCCGAGCGTACAACAGAGCAAGGACTAGAAGCCAGGTGTCCTGACGCTCAGCTCCCTGCATAGTCTACAGCTTCCAGCTAAAGACTCCTGGAGGCCGGGGAGAGGACAGCGCAGTCTCCAAGACCCTTGGTCTTTTTGCTGAGGCTGCCAACGAGAGCACCAAATCAACGGCAACCATGGTGCTGGTTTCTGTAATAGAGGCACCTGTCCACTGGGTACTGGACTGAGAGCCAGTCCGGAACCTCCAGGTCTCCTGACTGACAGTCTTGTGCCCCACCCACTGGACTGCACTCCCTCAAGTGGAAAGTGAGCTTGGCGTGGTACTTGCCTGACAAGCCTTTGCAGCCTGCCTGGCCACTCTGATAACTGGCTCCAGAGCCTGATAACACAAAGGGGAAGAGTCTGGGTTCAGGCAGAGCATCCTGCAACCTCTTCAGGAACCAGCTCTGCAGAACCAACTCCAGAAGAAACAGCAGAGCTCAGTGAATCAGATGCCTGCTGCCCATGGCAATGGTTAGTGGGCTCACCAAGAGCAGCTGAGGGGAAATGTCGCCTGGCAAGCACAAACCGCGAACTCAGCCCAGGCTCTCCCCACATTTACTGTTGTCCAGTCAGCTTAACTTCAGTACCCGGAAAGATAATGGAGCAAATAACTAAGCAATCAGTTTGCAAACACCTAGAAGATAATCAGGTGATAAGTAACAGTCAGCATGGATCTGTCAAGAACAAATTGTGTCAAACCAACCTGAAAACTTTTTTTGACAGGGTAACAAGCCTTGTGGATGGGGGGGAAGCAGTAGATGTGGTATATCTTGACTTTAGTAAGGCTTTTGATACTGTCTCGCATGATCCTTCTCATAAACAAAATAGGGAAATAGAACCCAGATGGAGCTACTACAAGCTGGGTGCATAACTGGTTGGAAAACCGTTCCCAGAGAGTAGTTATCAGTGGTTCACAGTCATGCTGGAAGGGCATAACAAGTGGGGTCCCGCAGGGATCAGTTCTGGGTCCGGTTCTGTTCAGTATCTTCATCAATGAGATTAGATAATGGCATAGAAAGTACACTTATAAAGTTTGTGGACAATACCAAGCTGGGAGGGGTGCAAGTGCTTTGGAGGATAGGATTAAAATTCAAAACGATCTGCGCAAACTGGAGAAATGGTCTGAAGTAAATAGGATGAAATTCAATAAGGACAAATGCAAAGTACTTCATTTAGGAAGGAACAATCAGTTGCACACATACAAAATGGGAAATGACTGCCTAGAAAGGACTACTGCAAAAGGAGATCTGGGGGTCCTAGCTGATCACAAGCTAAATAAGAGTCAACAGTGCAACGCTGTTGCAAACAAAGAAAATATCATTCGGGGAGGTATTAGCAGGAGTGTTGTAAGCAAGGCACGAGAAGTAATTCTTCTGCTTTACTCTGTGCTGATTAGGCCTCAACTGGAGTATTGTATCCAGTTCTGGGCACCACATTTCAGGAAAGATGTGGACAAATTGGAGGAAATCCAGAGAAGATCAACAAAAATGATTCAAGGAAACAAGAGCAACAAAAATGATCCTAGAAAACATGACCTGTGAGAGAAGATTGAAAACAATGGGTTTGTTTAGCCTGGAGAAGAGAAGACTGAGGGGGGACATGATAACAGTTTTCAAATACAAAGAAGGTTGTTACAAAGAGGAGGGAGAAAAATTGTTCTCTTTAACCTCTGAGGCTAGGACAAGAAACAATGGGCTTAAATTGCAGCAAGGGCGGTGTAGGTTGGACATTAGGAAAAACTTCCTGTCAGAGTGGTTAAGCACTGGAATAATTTGCCTAGGGAGGTGGTGGAATCTCCATCACTGTTAAGGTTTTTAAGAGCAGGTTGGACAAACACCTGTCAGGGATGGTCTAGATAATACTTAGTCCTGTCTTGAGTGCAGGGGACTGGGCTAGATGACCTCTCGACATCCCTTCCAGTCCTACGATTTGATGAAACAGGGTCCCTGCTGCTCCTGCTCAGTGCTCCTGCGTTGCTCTCAAGAGGGGGGCTTTGGGGGCCGGGTAACCTCTGTAATGGTTCTGTCGGAGCATAATCCCAGGCTCCTCTGCATTAAAGCTTCCCGTTAACAGTGCCCAGCTGGCTGAGAAATGAACACATATTTTAGCCATGGAGGACTCTGTGGCTAAGTGCAGCCAGCGCAGCTCGTGGGGAAGATAGGTGGGGGATCGGAGCCCACGGTGCAATGTGAGTGCCTTGATTTATGGAACTGAAGAGTTGCCAGTGGAGAGAAGCCCTGCTCTTTATAAATATTCCATGGGCGCCCTCCCACTGGGTGAAATGAGAGAGCACCGGTATTACATCACATTCAAAATCAATAAGGCCTTTGGTGAGAAGCTGCAGCACACTGTGTAAACGGGCCTGGCTTGAGAAGTAGTCTGAACCTTACCTTGCCCTCAAGTTAATAGTGTCATCAGAACGGTAGGCTGGGAGGAGAAATGTCCCCTGGCAAGCCCAAACTGCTCACTCAGCCCAGGCTCTCGCCCACATTTACCATTGCTCTATCAGTAGCATGGATCCCTTACTTGTGGGAGCTGGGAAACACCCCACACTGGCTAACGGCAGCTATTCCTGAGTGGAACAAGTCCCAGCCTTTGAGAGTGAAGCTTCGTTTCTGAGGGGCAGGGCTTTGAGGCAGGGATTCCTGGTTTCTGATCCCAGCTCTCATGCTGTCTAACTTTGGGCAAATAACCTGGCCTCAGTTTGCCCTTCAGTAAAATGGGGATAGCAATGCTGTATCCTCCTCACTGGGGAGTTGTGAGAATTCGCAGCAGGGCTTTGAAGATGGAAAGTGCTATACAAATGCTAATGGTCAGATTGTGGTATTTCGCTGCTTGCCTCAATAGGAGGCAGTGTGGAGCCCCAGCGTCCATTGGGGAGGGGTGCCCCAGCGAGGTGCGGGCCAAGGGACAGCGTACTGAACAGGCTGTGCTGCTCTGCAGGCCCGTGTGGCAGGAGAACTGGGTCGTGGCTTGACTGGGATGCACTGACAGGGCACTTCCTGCACGCCCCCTCAGTGCAGGGATTGCAACTGTGGTCACAGAATGAGAACCCAGGACTCCCCTGGCTCTCAGCACCTCCATGTGAGGGGCTCTCCTAGCCTGGCCTCATGGTATTTTAACATGGCCCTAGGCAATGCCCCCAGTAAGCCATGAGTGTCAACTGCTCCTCCTGTAGGCCGCGACCCCTCTGCAAATGCCACTAAAAGGCTGTTGGCATAGACGGGCCCCTCTCTTCTCCCAGGCACAGGGCAGTAATAATGCTGCCCACAGGTGAGGCTCCCAAGGTGGAGGCGGTGTCCCCGCACAGACAGTTTCTCTCCCCATCAACAGGCAATCTTAGAAGAGTCGTTCTCCACAAAGCTGCTCACCATTGGCACCTCACATTGAGTGGATTCAAGATGGCGACTGGCCATGAGCAGCCTCTGCAGGACCTCACACAGCCCTGCACTTTGTCCCCCTACCATTTTTCCAGTGAATTGTAACCCTCTCCCAGGTGCCGGGTTGAGAGCCCTAGAGACTGATGCCCTGTGTGTGTGCAGAATGGGCTCTCCTGAGGCGGGCAAGGTGCAAGCTAACCCCACCCTGTTCCCTGTCAACGTGCCTCATACCTAACCTGGAGGGGGCTAAAGTTCAGGGTCTAAGGCCCATTCCTTGGCTTCCCCACTGAGACTGCCAAGAGGGGGGCCTGTTCTCTAAATTAGTGGTGGTGCATTTTGAGAGGTGGACACTGGACCAACTACAAACCGGACTGAGAACCAGCAACAGGCCACTGCGCAGCCAGACAAACGCAAGTGGAGCTGGTCGGGAATTTGTTGACGAAACACTTGTCTGTCCACACTTTAAGTAAGGTGAAAGGCTCCTGTGAGAAATACCCGTGAAGAGGAGAAATATATTGCTGAGACAAAATACCTTGCTGAAGAGCCTCGTGCTCTTGAAAATTTTTTGAAAAAAAAAAAAAACCCATTTCAAAACTGTCAAAATGCATCATGTTGACACTTTTTAAATGAAAAATTCCAGTTTTCGGATTTAAAACTTTTTGTTTAGAAATGTGAGCTAATTAGACTGAAAAAGAGTTAGAAAAGGTTGAAATCAAAACAAATGTTTTGAAATTCTCAAAACGAGACATTTCAATTGACCCAAACAAATCTTTTTTCCGGTGTTTCAGTGTGTGAACATTTTCAAGACTTTGAAGTTTGGTCCCAATTCAAGATGGGGAAAAATGTTCGACTCTCAAGAATATTTGAAGGACAAGAAAACAGTTTCCTGGCCAGCTCTAATCACATCAATCTTCAGCCCCTGCTTCATAGATTCATAGAGTCATAGATATTAAGGTCAGAAGGGACCATTATGATCATCTAGTCTGACCTGCACAATGCAGGCCACCAAATCTTACCCACCCACTACTGTAATAAACTTCTCACCTATGTCTGAGCTATTGAAATCCTCAAATCATGGTTTAAAGACTTCAAGGCGCAGAGAATCCTCCAGCAAGTGACCCGTGCCCCACGCTGCAGAGGAAGGCGAAAACCCCCCAGGGCCTCTTCCAATCTGCCCTGGAGGAAAATTCCTTCCCGACCCCAGATATGGTGATCAGCTGAGCCCTGAGCATGTGGGCGAGACTCATCAGCCAGACACCCAGGAAAGAATTCTCTGTAGTAACTCAGATCCCTCCCCATCTAACATTCCATCACAGGCCATTGGGCATATTTACCACTAATCGTCAAAGATCAATTAATTGCCAAAATTAGGCTATCCCATCATACCATCCCCTCCATAAACTTATCAAGCTTAGTCTTGAAGCCAGATAGGTCTTTTGCCTCCACTGCTCCCCTTGGAAGGCTGTTCCAGAACTTCACTCCTCTGATGGGTAGAAACCTTCATCTAATTTCAAGTCTAAACTTCCTGATGGCCAGTTTATATCCATTTGTTCTTGTGTCCACATTGGTACTGAGCTTAAATAATTCCTCTCCCTCCCTGGTATTTATCCCTCTGATATATTTATAGAGAGCAATCATATCTTCCCTGCCTGGGGCTTGTAGTGATGTCCTAGTTTTTCAGGAGGGAGCTAGTGGAGAGGAGCTTCCTGCAGGGAGAATGCCAGGCTGCCTATCACCATGTGAATCACCTTCAGCCAGACGTCTTCCTCCTGCACTGTATACAGAGACGCCTTCTCTCTGCCGTGCTGGTGAAGTGCTTGGAAGCCTACCACTGTTTAGTGTCACAAGGACGTGGACCAGTACTTGTGCTGCTGCCTCCCCTCCACTTCTCTCTCTCGTCCATATCGTAACCCAGCTGCTCGGTATAGCTGGGTGACAGCCCAACAGAGGTGGCACTTGAGTGGCATTCCAGATACCAAGCTCAAGTGCCTGGGATGGCATGACAGTTCAATTTACAGCGAGCCAGCTCCAGCAGCCTGCTAGGATTGGGAGCTCTGCAGCTTGAGTCTCCTTTGTTACTCCAGATCAGTCATCCCTGCAGAAAGGCAGGGACAGCAGAGAGGGGAGATTGGGACGGGGAAGACGGCACCTCCTACAGCTCCAGTGCAGCCCGTTTTGTGTGGCTTTCCTTCTTCTCTTTGGTGGTTAGCGACCCATGTAGGTGGGGGTGACTGTGCTGCACAATGGAACGTGTTCAACTCATGGGGAGTTGCCTGGGCCCTTCCCAAATCCTGTCATTCTCTTGGATTAATCAGAGATAAATTACCTTGCCCACTTCTCCCGCATTCAGAAACACGGCTGTGCAGAGATCCCTGCTCAGTGCTACTGCCCCTGGGGAGGGAGCTGTCTGCATCTGAAGCTCAGACAGGGCTCTGCTTGGCAGAATTGGATGGGCTGCTTGTTTGTAACTGGGACGATTAATATTGATTTTTATTTCCGTGCGGTTTTTTTCTATTTGTAACTATGGTCGAGTTCAGGATCCTGACACAAGGAAGAAAGGAGAGCAGCAGAATACAGACCCTGGACTTCAGAAAAGCAGACTTTGACTCCCTCAGGGAACTGATGGGCAGGATCCCCTGGGAGGCTAATATGAGGGGGAAAGGAGTTGAGGTGAGCTGGCTGTATTTTAAAGAAGCCTTATTGAGGGCGCAGGAACAAACCATCCCGATGCGCAGAAAGAATAGCAAATATGGCAGGCGACCAGCTTGGTTTAACAGAGAAATCTTCGGTGAGCTTAAACACAAAAAGGAAGCTTACAAGAAGTGGAAACTTGGACAGATGACTAGGGAGGAGTATAAGAATATTGCTCGAGGAAGCAGGGGTGTACTCAGGAAGGCCAAAGTACAATTGGAGTTGCAGCTAGCAGGGGATGCGAAGTGTAACGAGAAGGGTTTCTATAGGTATGTTAGCAACAAGAAAGTGGTCAGAGAAAGTGTGGGACCCTTACTGAATGGGGGAGGCAACCTAGTGACGGATGATGTGGAAAAAGCTGACGTACTGAATGCTTTTTTTGCCTCGGTCTTCACAGACAAGGTCAACTCCCATATTGCTGCATTGGAGAGCACCGTATGGGGAGGAGGTGAGCAGCCCTCAGTGGTGAAAGAACAGGTTAAGGACTATTTAGAAAAGCTGGACATGCACAAGTCCCTGGGGCCGGATGCAATGCATCCGAGGGTGCTGAGGGAATTGGCTGATGTGATTGCAGAATCACTGGCCATTATCTTTGAAAACTCATGGCGATCCGGGGAGATCCCAAACAATTGGAAAAAGGCAAATACAGTGCCCATCTTTAAAAAAGGGAAGGAGAATCTGGGGAACTACAGACCGGTCAGCCTCACTTCAGTCCCCAGAGAAATCATGGAGCAGGTCCTCAATGAATCTATTTTGAAGCACTTGGAGGAGAGGAAGGTTATCAGGAACAATCAACATGGATTCACCAAGGGCAAGTCATGCCTGACCAACCTGACTGCCTTCTATGACGAGATAACTGTCTCTGTGGATATGGGGAAAGTGGTGGACATGATATACCTTGACTTTAGCAAAGCTTTTGATGCGGTCTCCCACAGTATCCTTGCCAGCAAGTTAAAGAAGTTTGGGCTGGATGAATGGACTATAAGGTGAATAGAAAGTTGGCTAGATCGTCAGGCTCTGTCATAACCATACAGCTAGGGTAAAATCCCTCCTTTACCTGTAAGGGGTTAAAAAGCTCAAATAACCTGGTTGGCACCTGACCAAAAGGATCAATAAGAAAACAAGATACTTTCAAATCTGGGGGTAGGTTTTATTTGTGCTCTCTTTGTTGTACTCACTCGGGACAGAGACAGGGACCAGGTAGGAAAAGAACATCTCCTAAAACCCTACCTGAAATAAGCATCTAAGATTACAAAAATTAAAGATTACAAGTAAAGTAAAGCAAGGAAATGGGTTAGATTATCTTTTGTTTTAGCTTGCGAATTTTCTGTATGCTAAGAGGGAGGTTTATTCCTGTTTTTGGAACTTTGAAGTTGAGACTAGAGGGGAATCCTTTGTGTTTTAAATCTTTTTATTACCCTGTAAAATTACCTTCCATCCTGATTTTACAGAGGTGCTTCTTTTACCTTTTTCTTTATAATAAAGTTCTTCTTTTAAGAACCTGATTGATTTTATTGTCCTAAAGGTAAAGGGTCTGGTCTATACTTTTATTAAAGGAATTGGTTAGTATATTATTCTCAAGCCTCCCCAGGAAAGGGGGTGAAGAGACTTGGGGGAATATTTTGGGGAAACAGGGACTCCAAGTGGCCCTTTTCCCTGGATATTTGTCTAAATCACTTGGTGGTGGCAGCAATACCGTACAAGGACAAAGAAAGGAATTTGTGCCTTGGAGAAGTTTTAACCTAAGCTGGTAGAAATAAGCTTAGGGGGTCTTTCATGCGGGTCCCCACATCTGTACCCCAGAGTTCAGAGTGGGGAGGGAACCCTGACAGGCTCATTGGGCAGTGATCAATGGCTCAACATCTAGTTGGCAGCCAATATCAAGCGCAGTGCCCCAGGGGTCGGTCCTGGGGCAGGTTTTGTTCAACATCTTCATTAATGATCTCGATGATGGGATGGATTGCACCCTCAATGCAACAAGTTAAAGAAGTATGGGCTGGATGAATGGACTATAAGGTGGATAGAAAGCTGGCTAGATTGTCGGGCTCAACGGGTAGTGATCAATGGCTCCATGTCTAGCTGGCAGCCAGTATCAAGTGAAGTGCCCCAAGGGTCGGTCCTGGGGCCGGTTTTGTTCAATATCTTCATAAATGATCTGGAGGATGGTGTGGATTGCACTCTCAGCAAGTTTGCAGACGACACTGAACTGGGAGGAGAGGTAGATATGCTAGAGGGTAGGGATAGGATAAAGAGGGACCTAGACAAATTAGAGGATTGGGCCAAAAGAAATCAGATGAGGTTCAACAAGGACAAGTGCAGAGTCCTGCACTTAGGACGGAAGAATCCCACGCACCGCTACAGACTAGGGACCGAATGGCTCGGCAGCAGTTCTGCAGAAAAGGACCTAGGGGTTAGAGTGGACGAGAAGCTGGATATGAGTCAACAGTGTGCCCTTGTTGCCAAGAAGGCCAATGGCATTTGGGGATGTATACGTAGGGGCATTGCCAGCAGATTGAGGGACATGATCGTTCCCCTCTATTCGACATAGGTGAGGCCTCATCTGGAGTACTGTGTCCAGTTTTGGGACCCGCACTACAAGAAGGACGTGGAAAAATTGGAAAGCGTCCAGCGGAGGGCAACAAAAATGATTACGGGACTGGAACACATGACTTATGAAGAGAGGCTGAGGGAACTGGGATTGTTTAGTGGTGCAAGAGAAGAATGAGGGGGGATTTGATAGCTGCTTTCAACTACCTGAAAGGGGGTTCCAAAGAGGATGGATCTAGACTGTTCTCAGTGGTAGCTGATGACAGAACAAGGAGTAATGGTCTCAAGTTGCAGTGGGGGAGGTTTAGGTTGGATATTAGGAAAAACTTTTTCACTAGGAGGGTGGTGAAACAATGGGATGCGTTACCTAGGGAGGTGGTGGAATCTCCTTCCTTAGATATTTTTAAGGTCAGGCTTGACAAAGCCCTGGCTGGGATGATTTAGTTGGGGATTGGCCTACTTTGAGCAGGGGGTTGGACTAGATGACCTCCTGAGGTCCCTTCCAAGCCTGATATTCTATGATTCTATGATTCTCAGCAAGTTCTTGGATGACACTAAGCTGGGAGGAGAGGTAGATACACTGGACGGAAGGGATAGGGTCCAGAGTGACCTAGACAAATTGGAGGATTAGGCCAAAAGAAATCGGATGAGGTTCAACAAGGAGAAATGCAGAGTCCTGCACTTCAGATGGAAGAATCCCACGGACTGCTACAGGGTGGGGACCGACCGGCTAAGCGGCAGTTCTGCAGAAAAGAACTTGGGGATTACAGTGGATGAGAAGCTGGGTATGAGTCAGCAGTGTGCCCTTGTTGCCAAGAAGGCTAAAGGCATATTGGGCTGCATTAGTAGGAGCATTGCCAGCAGATCGAGAGAAGTGATTATTCCTCTCTATTTGGCACAGGTGAGTCCACACCTGGAGTATTGCATCCAGTTTTTGGGACCCCCACTACAGAAAGGATGTGGATAAATTGGAGAGACTCCAGCAGAGAGTGATGAAAATGATCAGGGGGCTGGGGCACGTGACTTATGAGGAGAGGCTGAGGGAACTGGGATTGTTTAGTCTGCAGAAGAGAAGAGTGTGGGGGGATTTGATAGCAGCCGTCATCTACCTGAAAGGAGGTTTCAAAGAGGATGGAGCTCAGCTGTTCTCAGTGGTGGCAGATGACAGAACAAGGAGCAATTGTCTCAAGTTGCAGTGGGGGAGGTCTAGGTTGGATATTAGGAAAAACTATTTCACTAGGAGGGTGGTGAAGCACTGGAATAGGTTACCTAGGGAGGTGGTGGAATCTCCATCATTAGAGGTTTTTAAGGCCCAGCTTGAGAAAGCCCTGGCTGGGATGATTTAGTTGGGGTTGGTCCTGCTTTGAGCAGGGGGTTGGACTAGCTGACCTCCTGAGGTCTCTTCCAACCCTAATTTTCTATGATTCTATGATTCTATTTTAATTTTCACAGATGTGGGAAATTCAGGGAGGAGTTAGGGCAATGCTGACAGCAGGGCCCAAGACACCCACACGCTGGGACTTGGCGGCAGGGGTTGGGGTTGGGGGTAGGCTGTTGGCCTGGTACAGCTAAGCTGACACCCCTGGCCAGAGCTGTGAGTATGGAGATGAGCTCCGGGCCGAGGGGGAGGCCACCCCACTGTTGAACGGCTTCGCCCGGCGATGACCTCTGTGCTCCGGGCTGGTGAGTGAGCGAGCAGTGAGGGAGCCATGACAGCAGGGCTGCTGCAGGGGGCTCCCTGCACGGCTGGTGACTCTGGATCCCTGCAGGCGTGAGGTGTGGGGAGTGGCAGAGCAGAGACACCCCAGCTGAGGAGGAGGCCATCCCACTGCTGAACAGCTCCTGCCTGGGGATGGCCCCCACACGCTCGGCCGGTGAGTGAGTGGGGCCATGACAGTGGGGCTGCAGAGGGTGCCCTGCAGGGCCACGAGGCTGGTGGTGCGGGGGAGGCTGCGCTTGCCAGTTGTTCTCAATGGATATTCTTCTTCTTCAATTTTGATGTGTCAGGTGAAATTGACGTTTACCAGTAATGCGTTTACTTTATTGTCTCCAACTTGTATGACCCACTGGATCATTCCTCAGCCGATGCGTCTCCGTTAACACTGCCCCTCCGCCCCCCAAATGCTATGCAGAACAAGTAGTGTCCACAGGAAGGTGTGACAGGTTGGAGGGGAGAGGAGGCAGAACGCTTCCCTGCTTTAGGCACTTGGAGACACAGTCCTTGGTGGATTAAACTAGACATGGTGGGTGTGAATCCAATTGAACAAAGAATCCCCAGTTGACCAATCCAAGTCCTCCTGGCTGCCTGCCCTGCCATCTCCACCTGCTGCTCCCTATCCCCATCCCCCATAGCTACCTCCAGCATTTTCTGGCCATGCCTTCCATGCTCATGGGTCCAACCTTGGTGGATCCATGGACCCTCTCCCAGCTTGGCTGGATCCTCCTCTATCCACCCCTGCATATACTCTGGCTTATCTAACCATGCTCATCACCATGATATTGCAGCAGCTGGGCCCTAACGGGCTGAGAAATCGGTTATTGGAGAGGCTTTTAAACCATGTACCCTACAACCAAACTAGGCTGGCTGTTAGAGAACTCACCAGTTTCACTTTCTCCCATCACAGTCCGACCATTGCTAGGTGAGTTCTTAGTACATATGTTTCTTAGGAACCAATTGATGTAGTATCCAAGCCCATCAGAAATGCATGTAGTAGAGAATCCTGGTAGGTGAAATGGCCAAGTCCTTACCGAGTCTTTACTCAGTTTTCACTTGGTCCTTATGCAGCCAGCCACTTACTTCTGACCTCAAGCAAAGGCCAGGTAAAACTGGAGGAAAAGCTGACCTTGTGGAACAGCTCAGAAATTTCCCATCATTGCAGCTAGCTCCGGTACGGCTTAAACAAAAGCAGGGCTGGCTCGTATGACTGTGAACTTCCGATCCATGCTGGGTGGAGTGTATCAGTCCTGCCAGTGTGCATCTCACGCACTCTTTGCCAAAGGAAAGAAATGACTCTCCTCCCTTCTGCATGCTCCCCGCCCCCTTAGGAGAAAGAGCTTTACAATTAATTATTTCTTTAAAGAAAACCATGCAAAATCACTCAGGGTAATAAACCTGGCCCCTTGGCTTATGCCTGTGGCAGAGGACAATGCACTGTGCACTGGGCACATAAACCCTGTTTTATGGGACTGGTTTCATGAGGCTGCAGAATTACAGCAGCGCCCTGGCATGCTGTCACTGTCTGCCCCCCAGTCACTCATTAACTCATCAAGGGAGAAGAGACCAACTCTGGGCAGCCCTTAGCACTGAACTCTTCCAGGGAGCCCTGGGCTTGGCTAGGCCGTGGAGCTAATCAGGATTTTTTTGTTTTCGTCATTGCTGGTTTGGGATCGTGCTCATTAATAATCGTTTTAGCATCTGAACAGCCTGTAACGAATCCATGTGCTGCAGACAGCAAAGGCAATTACAGAAATAACATAATTAGGGTTATGCAATAGCATTCCGAATGCTGCACGCTGAGAAGGAAGAAGCATACAACAGGGAGTTCGGTAACTGACAGACCTGGCACTGGTAGATCAGAGAAGGTCTGGAGAAAAGCTTGGTAATGAACTAGCAGCAAACTGGAGCAATTCAAGCCTACGAAGTTGTTTCATCTGTTGAATCATATTCAGATGGACTAAGGGGTTGTTTTGGTCTGCTGGTAGGCATCACAGCTACTTAAATTTGTGTATTGGCTCTCTCAGCTGGGTACCCCCACAAGCCTCTGTTACACCAAATTGGTCTGACTGCAAAGAGAGCCTAGGTTCAAGGCAAGAATCTCAGCATCTAATTGGGATATGAAATATTTAGTCTTATAGTTGAACAGATGGCCCTGACTCCAAATGAAGCTCAACTCATCTTCAGATCAAGAGATCTGCTATTAATGGCTTGTAACTGGTGTTCTACCTTTTCAGACAGCCTCTTGTATCTTGATTTTTTATGGCTTTTTCTGCTCCTTACCCTCTCAGAGGAGAACTGGTGGGGCTATTGTGCCAAAGGATAGTAAGCCTTCAGCCAGCCTTGCTGTAAGGACAGCTAATCCTACAGTGAATGCCCCGACCTCCTCAAGGCAGGAGAAAGGAACTAACATCTGCTCGTTAAAGACCCTTTGCGGGCCATATATTGTACACTTGCAAATACAGTCTGGCCCCCCTTTCCACTGTTCCATCTCAGCTGCCTGCCCATGCTCCCATCTCCACTGCTCCCCCAGCATCTCTGTAAGCTCCCTGCTCTGCCCAGCCCACACATACTTCCTGCAGGCATCCTACAGTCCAGAGCCAATAAGCATTTGAGGAGGTCTGCAAAAGGGAAGAAGTGGGGCTAGGAAGGACAGGACAAGCAGCACAGGGATGCACCCCCTTCCAGCCTGCCACTGAATAGATGAACCAAGAGATTTAATTTTAAGCGGCTCCCACTCTCTGTTCTCATGTTGGGATCTGTGATGAAAAGATTAGTAGTTTATAACTGGTGAGCATCACTTCCTTAAAGTAGATCTCAGCTCATCTGAATAACTCCAGCCTTCTGCTGGATGCAGCACGGTCTAGTGGGTATAGCACTGGACTGGAACTTAGGAGAAATAGGTTCTAGTCCCTGTTCTGCCGCTGGCCTGCTTGTTGATCTTTAGCAAGTCACTTCCCCACTCCATGCCTCAGTTTCCCCATCTGTAACAATGGGAATAATGATACTGATCTCGTTTGAGATCTACAGGTAATAAGAGCTAGTTATTATTATTATTTCTATTGACAAGCCCCCTCCCTAGTGATCAGTTTCATTTTGAGTCCCCTGTGTGCCGGGGCAAGGGCTGGAAACTCACTGTTGTTTAAAATGCAAGCTGAAATTTCCAGCAGTCCTTTGATCTCTCTTCTGAACTCCTTGGACTTGGTGAACCACCCTGATGTTACTATTTAAAGTCTAAATAATTTTTATAAGTAGAGTTTACTCAGCGAATAAGTTTTTGTTGCACTAGGTCAGTCCATTTCATAACTAGCTCTCTTTTCTGGTTGTAAAATGGCCAGACGAGGTTAGCCAGCTTTTCAAACTCTGTTGAACACCTGGATTTTAGGGTATCATAATTCAGGGACCCCTTGTCCAAGTCACTTCAAACATGGCATAAAAATTGTTTCCTGGCCCCAGACTCAATCCTCCAATGTTGAGACTTGTATTTCTTTGATGGCAGAATTTGGAAGGGGTAAGAGCATGTCTAAAATAAAGCTCATCAGTTTTACTTCACCATATACTCAGAGTAGTTACTTCTACTGCACAGTAAGGGCCTGAGGAGGAGCATCAAGGCTTTCCAGGGGTGAGAGGGAAGCACGTGATCTTTTCTTTGTGCCTCCGCGTGTATCTTAAATGCTTAATGGAATACCTGGGCGTAAGAGGGTCTTTTATCCCACTGCCCCCTTTTGGTTCCCTGCATTCCTGCCTTCACGCCACAGGCTTCTGTGTGGAAACGATTTATTGATTGGGACGAATGCAATTAAGCTGTGTTAATGAAGTTCAAACAAGTGTTATCATAAATTTGGCAGCGTGGAGAGAAATGAAAGGTCAGCCACAGCCCTTTGTCATATTTCCAGCGCGCTAGTGAATGCTAATGAGCCAGTTCCAGTCAGAACATACTCCCCTTCTCGGTGCTCTGGGATTACATTAAGTGTTCCCAAATCCCCAGGATTTCTAGGCTCAAAGGGGCAACATCGGCACTGAAGCAAACTTGAAAAGGTTCTGATCTCAGCTGCACTGACGTAAATCCAGGGTGACTCCAGTGAAGCCTAAGGCATTACACCAGCATAGGTGAGATTGGCAACAGGCCCGCTCTCTCCTCTGCCCTTCTCCCTCTGTCCAGCTGCAGAGAAAGGAAGAGCTCCAATCAGATGACAGCAGCACATCTTGGGTCTTGAAAAGCTACCTGTCACTCTAGAACCACAGGTTGAGTATTGCCGGTTCACACACACACACACAAATGGACCTGGTTGTCTTTTCCTGTGTTCTCTGTCTCTTTCTCCTGCCCCATCCTACCTTCACCTTTTGTACCAGAGATGCCCAAGCTCCGGCTGGCTCTAGCTAGTTTTCGCTGCATGTTTTCACCCAGAGGTGGCCTCAGGTACAGAGACTGAATCCAGAACTCAGCTCTTCCAAAACTCAGGGCTGTTCAGATCAGGGTTCTGGTTAGAGCTTAGCTCCATGTCCAGCAGCACCGAAACGTAGAATTCCATTTAAACCAAATTCCCCATGGGCCCAGAAGAGCAAGCTGGGCATATATCAGGGTCTGAACCTGCTTTTGTTCCCTCCCATCCTGCATCCACAGCCCAAGCTCTGCATGGGTAGTATTTTGCCTGGATGCTCATCCATACCCAGCACTTACTTTCACCAGGTGCTACTGGATGTTCTGCTTGAAACATGTACCATGTACTCCTGGGGGAATTCCGTGCCACTGCACATGCACATAATTCATGTGCCGTGCATACTTTTAATTGTTTTCACAGAAAATAGCTTTTGCAAGAAAGTTGCTGCACTTCCGCCTTTTGTCCACCAGAGGGCTGTTGCTCCTGGCCAGCCCAAGCTACCATAGGGAAGAGAAAGAACCTGCAGTGCCTTCTTCACAGCACCTGTCAGGCCAGGTCAGGAGACAGACACCGTGGGGCACATGGGGCTGCATGTGTGTGTGTGTGACAGATGGTTCATAAGGGCTAGTGCAGGAAGATAGACTGGGCTGGAGCAGAATGGGAGTGGAGGCTCAGGGTCACAGGGGGGAAGAGGGTGCAGGGACACATGGGGATGGGGAGGGGGTGCAGGGCCACATGGGGAAATGGGGTGTGGCTGAGTGGGGGCACAGAGGCACATGGGTAAGGGGCATGCAGGGACACACGGGGATGAAGGGAGGGGACTGGCTGCGGTGGTGCAGGGCCACATGGAGATGGGGGGAGTAGGTGTCTGAGTGGGGATGGAGGGACACATGGGGACAGGGAGTGCAAGGACACATGGGGACAGGGTGGAGGGGACTGGCTGAGGGGGTGCAGGGCCACATGGGGATGGGGGGAGTGGGTGTCTGAGTGGGATGGAGGGGCACATGGGGACAAGGAAAGATGTGCCTGACTCAATGGGAAAGGCTGGGGGTCAGCCAGGGTCTGCGTGGAGGAAGCTCCCTAACAATCTCTCCCCACCCTCCGAAAAAACCTGTTCCATACTTTTCCCATCCACACCCGACAACCCTCCAAATTCACTCCCAGGCTCCTTTCCAGCAATTACTTTCCTCTCCCTCAGCTTCTCCGTTACCCCTGACTTCCCCAAACCTTTGCACTGCTTCTGAGGGATGTGGGAAATATGGTTCTGTATTGTAGTTTAAATCAATTATCACTCAGAGTTCTGTATTAATATGCCAGTAAGGAATCTATTTGTCAAAAAACAGTTCATGCATCTTTTTTGCTGTCTGTATTGTTACAGACATACTTGCTGATGGGTATTTCGCAATAAATTACCACAATAATTTAAACTGGTGTGATTATATTGTGTTATTTTGACAAATAAAAATATGCAGAATGTTTAATTTTTGGGGGGTAGAATTTTTAATTTTTTGGCGCAGAATTCTCCCAGGAGTAACTATGGCAGCTGACCCTGCTTTGATGTCTTCTGAGCACCGGTACATACTCCAAGCAGAGACACCAGCAGCTATAAGTAGATGGCTTGGAACACAGGAGTGTCTGGGATGGGCTAGCTAAGTTAGCATTAATTTTAGACAGATGCATACTAGGACAGATACCTTGCTTTTGTGCTAGAGTTCCTTCAGATAGATATTATCACCAAGCACCCATGCACAATCACTTTTAGCTCTAATGTTCCTACACAGGACAATTCATCTGATTTCACGTTCCTTCTGGCAAACTCCTTAGCAATCCAGAAATTCTCTGGCTGTGACTCCAGTTATCTTAGCATTGACTCCTGTCCTGTCTTTAAAACACAACTGTCTTAGATTCATAGAATCATAGAATATCAGGGTTGGAAGGGACCTCAGGAGGTCATCTAGTCCAACCCCCTGCTCAAAGCAGGACCAATCCCCAACTAAATCATACCAGACAGGGCTTTGTCAAGTCTGACCTTAAAAACTGCTAAGGAAGGAGATTCCACCACCTCCCTAGGTAACGCATTCCAGTGCTTCACCACCCTCCTAGTGAAAAAGTTTTTCCTAATATCCAACCTAAACCTCCCCCACTGCAACTTGAGACCATTACTCCTTGTTCTGTCATCTGCTACCACTGAGAACAGTCTAGATCCATCTTCTTTGGAACCCCCTTTCAGTGATGATTTTGTCAGTGATGATGACTACTGAATTAACTGGAATAACTCCCACCCTACCTGGTTGTAAAAAAGTAGAAAGGAATTCATTAGGAGTTGCGTGCAAAACAGTCCTATCTTCCATCCTTAACACAGCCATCACCCTAGCATCTAGGCACTGCTGGTTTGCAGTTTTTCTGAGATGGAAGCAACAACCATCCCCATTCCAGGTGCGTTGTGCATCTCAGAGATAGGCACATGCATTTCAGAAAACAGAAGAGGGGCAAAATTGACGTTGATATTCACAGACTCACAACCTGCTTTGGGCTTCTGCCAATACAGCAACAAGGAACCTTGCAAAAATTTTGTACACCATTAAAAATCACCCCAGCAGCTCCTGGGTCTGTCTCAGATAAAAGCTGGCGATATTAACTAGTAAGAGGAGCTTTGTTGCACCTGATTTATGAATGCAAACTCATCCAGTTGTTCTGGGAAAGCTTCCAGGAAAGCGTAACAGCTACTGCTGGGGATCATCCTTCCACACGATCCAGTTTTAATGAATGCAGTGCTGGTATAAGCCCTGGAGACTGAAGCTAGCTATTTATCCAGAAAAGAGGGACAGGACTGGGACAAGCTCTCCATACCCCCTTTCCCACCAAAGTGCCCTCACCCCACAACCTGAAGGACAGACACGCCTCTAGGGAAGGGGAGGGACTTTGGTCACCATGACCCTTTCAATCCTTGGACCTATCAGCTGACAGCTAATGAGAGTGACAGTACAATTTGCAGTGGAGGGTGTGAGCTAGGTATCTGTCCACTGAAACCAACGTCCCATTTCACACAGACCACCGAAGATCTACCAGATCATAACATCTTTGGGTCGCGAATGACCTGAATGCACAATCCACAAATAAATATCTCCATATCTCATTCCCAGTGCCTAGATAGAGCTTGTTCCCAAGCCCTTTACAAATAAGAAAACTTGGGCACAGTATCAGAAATAGGTCATAATTAAGCAAGGTAGCTTCTAAGTGCCCAATTGGTTGCTAAGAAACTACATTCATAAAAAATGGAAGTCTCTAAACCGCTGATAAAAATAATCGTCTGGACAAATCAGTAACCGACAGTAGCTGCATTCGAAAGGATTTCATTTAACTCTCACTACAGCATAGAAACCTTTAACCAGCTTTAACCTTTCGCTGATGTATCAGAATGACTAACCCACTCCATTAAAAGAAATATACTATGATATAAACAGGTATATCTACAATAACAAAGAATTCTTATAAACTGGTGTGGTGTGTGATCAGCTGTAGACAACATCTATCTATCCAGCCAGCTGAATAATTGTTTAAACCTGTGCACAGTTTATATGAACTCTCTGATGTTAACCGTGGCTCCATGTTTAGTGTTCAGCAAGCATTTTCTAGCTGTGTATTTCCAAAACCTGTCAGTAACGCCTATCAAACATGAGGATATTGGAAAACAAACTATGCATTACATTCTACAAAGCTTCCTCAAGCAAATTCCCACTGAAGTCCACAGGAGCTTTGCCAGAGCTAGTCCCGCAAGATCTAGCCCTCTATTATTAAGGTGAAAAGAAAGATCTTACATTAACTGGGCACAAAGCACTGACTGACCCGTGCAGATAGGAACTGGGACAGTGCACAGTCCACTGCACAGCAGCAAGTATGCATGCGGGGGAGATTATGGTTAGGGTGTCTGGGCAATCCCCTGCTCTGACAGATAATGCCTGGAGATCCAAAGTAGCCAGTCCCTTTGTTCTTCAGGGTTTCATCCAAAGGACCCAACACACGGTCATCTGCATGGAAATCTATTTGCCGCAGAAGGTAAACAAGGCAGCTCAGCCAGGATTTGCATTGTTGGCTCTCCAGTGTGTAGAGATTCCAAACCCAATGCTCAGAACATGGAGCCGTCCTTCCCGGACAGGGTGGCTGGACTCAACCCCCCTCTGTCACACTATCCGTCACCCTCAGTCCCCACACACTAGTTCCTCTGCAAGAGAAATTACACCTGAAAACAACCTCAGCGTATGCCTCTCACTGCCGTGTCCGTGTTTGGCGTGAGGCGTATTGAGCTAAATGGCCCAGATGGATCTTTCCATCGGATCTTAACCCAAAGTAAAATAGCCAAGCGCTACAGCCTTCTAGTGCAACTCCGTTACCAGCAGCAGCACACGGGACGCCAGCCTGCAGCCTCTGCCCACAGAGCGGGCCCACGTTGTACAGCTATGGCTTGTGCCAACCAGCCTCCTCAGTGTAGGACTCACCTTTCCACCCAGTTCTTGTAGCTGGGGATGTCCTTGGCATACAGAAGCTTGTTGGAAGGGGAGTCTTTGCCCAGACGGTGCTCCGAGGTTGAACAGGAGTCCATGAAGGTCTGAGCCACCACCGAGAGGCAGGCATCTGTGATGCTGTTCTTGTGGATGTCGAATACGAACTGGGGGTTTTTGATCATGTTGACCCAGAACCGTAGTGGCAAGCTGCAGGGAGGAAGGCAGAGGTGGAAGAAGATGGTTCAGAGTCAGGGTGTTGTTTCACTGGCGATCTTGCTACACTACAATAACAACAGGATGGAGCATGTGACTGGGAGGCAGGATTTCTGGCTCTGCAACTGGTATACAATGGCTCACATTTATCCCTGATGGGACTCTACTCAAGTCAAGGGAGTGACTCCAGAGTTGGCTTTGGTACAGGGCATCCTTAGATCATTCCCAGAGGGCCAGATCTGGACACCTTTACTCATGTTGAGTAGCATCTTACTCTGCAAGGAGCCCCTTTGAAATCAATGGAACTAGTTGGGCTGGCCCAACTGGCCCCTTACCCTCTCTATAGTTCCTATTAAGGTCTGTAAAATGGAGATAATACTTACCTGCCTCGCAAGGGTGTTGGGATGAGATCTGACTGCTAACCATTCCACCCTATGTGGCTAGAAGAGGTCATATACCTACAAAGCCTTAGTATTATTAATGCTAGTAGGTGGGGAGCAGAGTCTGGCTTTTCGGTCTCAGCAATTCCTGGGGTGGACATGGACATATAATACTATAAACTGAGGAGCTGGGATTTAGCTTCACAACTATAACTCCGTGCACCAGTTGATACCGTAATGGCATGTAACCACCCTGTGCCATCCTGCACAGCTGGACCCCCAGCCAGCCCCCAGTTCCCGCTGGCTGGGCACTGCACAGCTCTGCGTTTATAACTAGCAGATGAATCCCTGCTATCAGAGCCCACCCACTAGATCTCCATCTCCACGGTTTTAGCAAGTCCAATTTGAAATGTCTCCAGGGCTGGGGCTTCCTGGAGGGAGATTATTTCCCACTAACAGATCTTCACCACAGTGGGTTTATCCTAATAGCCAACCTACATTTTCCTTTCCTTAATTTTATCCCATTGCTTCTAGTCGTCCTGTTTCCACAATACCAACCTAAACAATTCACCTCTATCACGGGCATCTACACCCTGCAGATACAAGCAGGCAGTGTTAATACATCCTTCTTGGCTACTTCACCACCTGATCTTCCCCACGGACTCCTCTGGAGCAAAGAAACTTGTGGGCTGAACGTCAGAAAAAAACTTCCCAAGGGAAGCGCCCGAAGCCCAGTTGCTGGAGATACTTGAAACTAGAACTGAGGAAGCACTGGGAGAGTAGGGGCCTGTGCGAGCACCTGCAATAGCAGCATGCAGGGGGAGAAGGAGCTGGGGAAGATGGCTTGGAAAAGGTCTTTTGCATCTCTAATTTCTCTGATGCTAAGCTCCAGCCAGCCACAGGTAGTGGGGAGTGCTGGCTGGGAATGATGAGCCCTGTGAAGTGACTTGGAGTTAATTTAATCTGATTGAGAAGAGATCATTTCTACCTCCACCCTTCCCCCATTAAATAAACCTCCTGATCATTTAGTCTGAGTAGCGGCAATCAGCCTTAGATTAGCGCCACAGATAATGTTAATAATATGCTAATGTTTCATTAGCTGAAAGCCTCTTTGATGCATGGGGTTTCTTTTTTTATTCCAGGGCACTGTGCCGACCTGCCAGTCAGCATGGCTGGTAAAAGGAGAAAACTCATCAGCTGGGAGTCCTGTGGTTCTCCTCCGCTGTGCCTTTTATAGTCCCTCATATTTACACAGAAGGAGGGAGGGAAAGAGTCCCCAGGGGACTCTTTCCAACAGGGAGACTCAGAGGATAAAAGCAGCAGGGATCCTTCTCTCTCGAGATCTCAGCCCCCTGTCTCTATTCCAGTACATGCAACAAGAGTGGGGAGGGGTGTTGTCTAGCGGTTGGAGCACAGTCAGGCTCTACCTAGCTCTGTCCTCACGTGGCCCCATCACCATTTCATAGAATCGTAGAAGGTTAGGGTTGGAAGGGACCTCAGGAGGTCATCTAGTCCAAACCCCTGCTTGAAGCAGGACCAATCCCCAATTTTTGGCCCAGATCCCTAAATGGCCCCCTCAAGGATTGAACTCACAACCCTGGGTTTAGCAGGCCAATGCTCAAACCACTGAGCTATCCCTCGAGACCCTTAATGGGTCGATCCCCACAGCACCCCTGGGAATTACTGTGACACCTTTCACAGAAGGAGAAACAGAGGCACAGAGACTCAGGGTATGTCTATCCTGTCATCACAGGGTGTGATCTCAGCTTGAGCAGACACCTGCGCTAGCTTTCATCGAGCTCAGGTAGGTACCAGGGCAATGAAGCTGAGGCAACACGAGCTAGCTGCGTGAGTAATTACCCAGGGTCCTGGGCGGCTATACAGCCCGCACCAAACCTCGATTAAATCCAGCTCAGGTACGTCTCCTGGGGCTGCAATGACACCCCCTGAGGGCAGTAGAGAGACACCCCAAGTGATTTCCCCCAGGTGACACCAGAGCTGGGAGAGGAACCCAGGTGCCCTGCAGCCCAGGCCAGTGCCTTGCCCACAAGCCCATCCTCCCTGAACATCAGCACCCCAAACCCTTTCCCCTCCGTCTGGGACCCGGAGCTGGAGGGATCACACTTACCAGTTGCTCTTCCAGGTGTGCCGCACATGGGGGTCGTGGATGTTGTGCTTGTCCGCCTGCTCGTCCAGGAAATCAAACATGTACTTGATGGCCAGGGGCAGGGCGCTGCCACGATGCGCCGTGCTGAAGATCGTCTCAAAGAGGTCGTCGACAAACTTCTGCAAAGTGCCCTGTGGGGTCAAGGGAGGAGGAAGAAGAGAGTGAGACACTGACCCGGGGCTCTGATGTCCTCCCTGGGAAATTTCAGTGAGACACATGAGACGGGGGCATTGCCAGGGTGGCTCAGAGGAGCGCTGCCAGACTGTTCCCTGGAGTTCACGGGTTCAGCCCTGGAAGTAGTGACTGAGAGCTGGTGCCATCTGACAGCTATACAGTGGGAAATAAGCTAGAGCTTTAAACCCTGTCGTCAGGCACACGCATGACTGGGATCCCCCTCGGCCTTGGACCCGAATAGCAGCCTCAGCAAGTAGCCATGGACTAAACAGGCCAGGTAAGCTGCCTACGTCTCTCTTCTTAGAGCTTGTCCCTCCGGGTGAGGGCTGAGGTGCAGTGGCGGGGAACACTCAGCGGAGAAAGGGAAGGGTTTGCTCTCCTGTGTTGTTAAATGGGCCCCCCTGTTGGCCCCCGGATCACAGAATGCCACGGGATTTGTGAGCAACATCAGGAACACTGCATATCGCAAAAGGATTGGGAGATTTCAAGTTTGGGGTCAGATCTTCCGCAGGTGTACACTGGTGATACTCCAGTGAAGTCAACCTGCTCCTGTGGGGATGGGGATGGGAGAGGTGGGCGTTTTGCATGCGAGACAGCCCAACCTGTGCGCTGAGCAACAAGTGACCGATCCTGCTCCCAACGGGATTTTGCCATCCTCTGCACTGGGAGTAGGCCCTGAAAGAGCATCCATCATGCAGTGCGTAAGTGGAAACTGACTTCAGTATCTGCTAGTGTAGAGCTTGGTGAGGTTTCCTCATGCTCCTATAGGGGAGAGATCCCAGATCACCATGCTTAGAAACCACCGTGATCACTGCCTGATCAGCAAGAACAGGACACCTAATGGGACGATCTGAATGTGAAGGGTCTGTCGGTTGAGTGGGTACATAAGAATGGCCATACGGGATCAGACCAAAGGTCCATCCAGCCCAGTATCCTGTCTACCGACAGTGACCAATGCCAGGTGCCCCAGAGGGAGTGAACGTAACAGGTAATGATCAAGTGATCTCTCTCCTGCCTTCCATCTCCACCCTCTGACAAACAGAAGCTAGGGACACCATTCCTTACCCATCCTGGCTAATAGCCATTAATGGACTTAACCTCCATGAATTTATCCAGTTCTCTTTCAAAACCTGTTATAGTCCTAGCCTTCACAACCTCCTCAGGCAAGGAGTTCCACAGGTTGACTGTGCGCTGTGTGAAGAAGAACTTCCTTTTATTTGTTTTACACCTGCTGCCCATTCATTTCATTTAGTGGCCCCTAGTTCTTATATTATGGGAGCAAGTAAATAACTTTTTCTTATTCACTTTCTCCACACCACTCATGATTTTACATACCTCTATCATATTCCACCTTAGTCTCCTCTTTTCTAAGCTGAAAAGTCCTAGCCTCTTTAATCTCTCCTCATATGAGACCCGTTTCAAACCCCTAATCATTTTAGTTGCCCTTCTCTGAACCTTTTCTAATGCCAGTATATCTTTTTTGAGATGAGGAGACCACATCTGTACTTAACACACCTAGCATCTTCAATGGCCCAGGGTCCTCCCCATGAGTGATGAACACCATAAAACCACACCCCACTCTTACTATGAATTCAATCTCTGCTCGCAAGTGAAATAGCAAAGAGTAATGCAGGTCCGGATTGGTGAGCAGGCACAAGCCAGGTGTGGTGCACAGGTCTGGGATAGGAGGGGTGTGTGTGACAGAGTTCACAATGGAGGTGCATTGATAGCTGGTGCAGTGGATGCTGGACGTCAGGTGGGTCAGGACTGGGGGTACGATGAGGGAAGTCATGTTGGGAGCCTGGAAGTGGAATAGAGGTTCAGGTAGGTCACAACTGAGGTGCAGTGACCAAGCTGGTGCACGCTGAGGGGGCGCAGGCTTGGCAGTGGAAATCTGATGGCAGGGCAGGTCAGGAGGAAGGGGCAGTCAAGGGGTTGGCGCCGGACCGGAATGGCAAGGTGAGCTGCAGGCCAGGATTGAGATGCAACTGGCAAAGGTGGTTGTGTATGGCTTCTGCAGCATAGCGCACTCCAGCCTGTGTTCCCAGCACTCCTCTTTCGTCAGAGCTAGGACATTGCCACCTACGGCATGTTAATAACTGTAACTGCTTAACAAGATCAACTCCTAAAATGACAAATTCCCTGTAATGGAAAGGTTCCTCCTGTCTTTACAGACACACAACAAGATTTCCCTTACTGGAAGTGGAGTGCCAACTTCCGCCAGGGTGGGTAGAGTCTACCCAGCACTAACAAATGCACAAAAGCTTAATTAGCAGGCTGATGTCCCTTGCTGATTCGCCATTTGATTTATTCTTTGAGAAACAAACACAGAGAGAGCTCCTGCAAAAAGGAACAAAACCCTGCAGCACATGTCTGAGCATGGGGAGGGCCCCGAGGGGAAATCTGACACAGAGGAGCTGCCCTCAGGATCAGTTTCCAGGGAGAATTGCATCTCTAACTTGCCCAGCCAAATGCAAAGAAACCGTCCAAGGCTTTTAGAAACCGTCCAAAAGATTCCAGTTCTCAGAGGTCAGAGACTTAGCAGGGTTAAAACCATTCTCAGTTTAACTAAGTATTCCCCAGGACTGTGTTAGCAGAAATTGCACACTCTTCTCTGTCTCTCAGAGGGGCAAGATGGGGAGAGGAAATTTCTCTTATACTAAGTGCTGGGTGAAAAAAACAGCCTTTCCAGTTTTCTTTGTTGCTGTGTCAAATTCTCAGCTGGCTCCCTGCCTCGCTTACAAGAGCGGGCAGACGGGACAGGCAGAATCTGGAGTTCTGTTTGTGGTCCACCAGTATCTGAGCTGACCACCAAGTATGTTCAGTGGTGGCCAGAGCCCCTGCAGGTGTAAATCAGCCTTGCTCCAAGGACTATTGATTTACATCAGCTGGGGATCTCACCCCATGGGGGGTGCCCCTTAATTTTTATGTTGTCGGACGCATTATGGCACCTAGATGCTATGGGGAATGGGCATATCCAAAGACAGACAGAGCAATTGCATAGTCTGTGCCCATCGACAGAAGAGTAACCGGATTAGGATTTATTATTCAGTTGCTGGGGGTCAGACACCAGAGGCTGTACCACCTGGGGACTGAGCACACAGGTGAAACACCAGAGCAGGACTTAAATGTGTTGATGGAGTCCCCTGTCCAGTGGACAGACTCAGACTCTGTGTGTGTATGCAACTATGGCTGTGCAGACGAATCTGCCACCACTGAATCTCTGCGGGTCAGAGCAATGGTGGACGCTACAGTGTAGAAAGGCCTCAGGCTGGCTTGCCTCTGTATTGTCCAACTCTGCTCCGAATTGGTTAGATAACATGATGGTTATAAACGCCTGAGCCCTGTCTACACTGCAGCTTCCGCCACTGCTGATGGGGCTGACCCGGGGGGGGGAGGGGGGGGTGACGTGCCGGTGCCAGAGGTTCCCGCTGCAGGATGTGGCAGATGTGCCAGGCGAGCCTCACTCACTGACAGTTCCTGGTGTGAGCTGTGCTAAGACCGGCCTTCATCGTATCCTTTATCCCCGGGCTGGTGGGCAGACTCCTGGGGCCAGAGAAGAGCATGTCCAGCCACCTCTCTAATCAGGGCCAGTGGCACAAAGCCCCTCGGTCAGTGGGGAAGTGCCCCGGTCAGCAGTGCTCTTTAGTTATTCACACCCGTGTAATGCTAACAATGCATGGACGTGCTTTAGGTACCTGCCTATCAACCAGCAGTGCTGCAAACTGCCCAGCCCTGACTCGGGGAAAGAGAGACTTTCCCCATCCTTGGCCTCTCTAATGAGACTGCCAACAAGGGGAGAATACCGAATGGGGGATAAGTGGCGTGGCAGCAGCACTGCTGGGAAGGATCTGGGAGTTGTGGTCGATCACAACCTCAACATGAGTCAACAATGCGATGCTGTTGCAAGACAAGCACATGCAATCTTGGGTTGCATTAACAAAGGCATAGCATGTAAGTCACAGGAGGTGACAGTACTTCTCTGCTGGGATCTGTGTAGGCCTCAGCTGGAGAACTGTTTCCCATTGTGGTCACCAATATATTGAAAGAATGTAGAGAAACTGGAAAGGACCCAGAGGCGAGCAACAAAGATGATCAAAGGGATGGGATGCAAACCATACGAGCAAAGGCTGGAGGAACTGGGTATGTTTAGTTTGGAAAAGGGGAGATTAACGGGGGACATGATCGCAGTCTTCAAATACTTGAAAGGCTGCCATAAAAAGATGGAGAAAAATTGTTCTCTCTTGCCACAGAGGACAGGACAAGAGGTAACAGGTTCAAACTCCAGCAGAGCAGATTTAGATTAAATCTCAGGAAACACTTCCTCACTGTAAGAACAGTAGGCAAATGGAACACACTGCCGGGGAGGTTGTGGAAGCTCCTTCATTGGAGGGTTTCAAAAGGAGGCTGGATGGCCATCTGTCTGGGATGGCTTAGACCCAACAAATCCTGCATTTGGCAGCGGGTCAGACTAGCTGTCTCATGGAGTCCCGTCTAACTCTGGGGTTCTATGAGTCTATGATTCTGCTGGAGATCTTTGTACTAGTAACAAGACTTAAACGCAGCCAACTCCCTTTGCCCAGGTCCGGGAACAGCCACTGGACATTATGACTATTGGCCACTGCTGATCCGGGCCAGATTCCCACCAGCAATGAGGTGGCAAAAGGCTGTGTGGCCCTCTGCTGATCCCCTGAGCCAGCCTGTCACTCCCATGTTCTAGTCTATAGGTTCTTAGTCCGCTCCCATCACTGCAGTATCCAAGGGCCTTCTGGTCATGCATTGTGCAATGTGACGAACATTGGTCACGTGGTTTGTTCTCTCCTCCTCTCCACAGTGTGCCTAGCAGAGTGCTAGGGTTTGTTTTATACCTGTACCTGGTCGCTGTATTTGGGTCAGAGGAGGCAGATCAAAGCAGCACGCTCTGCACGGGGAGCAGAAGGTGGGGAGGTTTGGGATGATCCTTAGTTCTTGGGGGAGTTCACTGAGCAGTCTGGGACCAGCCTCAGAAAGCTCTGTCTCCTGCACAGATGAACCTGACCCTGGTGGTGGAGAGTTCTGCTGGACCACAGGAGTGGATCTGTCAATTACAGTTTTCATCCCAGGGCTTTAAGCTCTTTAGATACTCTGGGCCCAGGCTACGGAGCACCTTGAAGATAAGGCCTGAAAACCTGACCTGGACTCGAGCACCGTGTCGTGGCTGTTTCCGTCCGCAAACACAGCATCCCCTTGCAGCCCCTGCCTGCTGCCCTGCCAGCAGCATTTGACGTGTCAGCAAAATCAACTTGGGTCAATAACTAAGTGCCAGCACCGTGTGACACTGAGGTGGGGCCGTGAAGAAGTTTAGCATTTATGGGACAAAAGTTATAGATCTGTCAGGCAATCATCTGCCATGCAGGACTGCGCGGGACGATAGCGTGAGTGCTCGCTGCCGAGGACCAATGTGCTCCCCGCAGCCCGTCAGCCCAGGCAGATGCCTGCTGCTCCCCCTGTCAAGCCAGCATGCTCCACTGAGTGTTTCGCTCACTCCTTTGTCCATGCATCAGGCAAAATGGCTCCCCCAGCTCTCTGTGAGTAAGTGACATAATCTAAGCTGCAGAGAGGTGTACGTGTTTCTCTCAGCTCATCCCGCTGAGCTGCCCCTCCAAGATGCATGATGAAGCATCTAACTGGCTGGTACGTCTTCCAGCGCAAGCACCACCGGTGAGACAGCCTGGTGTCCGTGTGGGCCAGAGGGATGGGGTGCAGAAGTGAGTAACGTTCCCCATGGGTTTGTGGCATAACTCACAGTCCCATTTTGCCAGGCTGGATTTGTCCTTTGAACATGTCCAGGACGTGCTCCCTAGGCTCCCCTTGACCTCTTGAATCACATGTGGTCGGCTCTACAAACAATTCAGGGTATATCCTCAAACCAATCTGCTCCTGCCCACATAATTCTGCACACACAGGGATCCCTATGCAGGAAGCCACTGTTGGTAATGCCACCTTTCCGCCCTCGTCCAGGCTCAGAGCCTCGCTGCTGTCTTTGGCTGTTCCCTCTCCCGCCCCAGTCTTTCACTAAACTCTTCACTCATCTCACCAGAAGCCACCCTTTCCTCACTAACCCGTTGTCTGTGCCTTCATCGCCTCCCACCTTGACTATTGTAACCTGCTTCTTCCTGGTCTCCCCTCTTCTCCCCTCTCTTCAATCCAGTTGACCCAAACCATTGCTCCCAGAGCCAACTTCCTCTCCTGTCACTCGGCACATGTTATATCCCCGTCTTCTGGAATCCTCCACTGACTGGCTCCTAAATTCAAGCTCTTCTCACTTTCTACTGCGCTCTTCCCATGTACTTCCCAAGCTTCTCCCTTTACCCTCCCTTAGCTGCACATCTTTTCTCATGCTTCCCCTTACACTTGGAGCAGTTTCTCCTCTCTTGCCCATGAAGAGTCCCATCCCCTCCTTCAACCCCTTTGAAGCCCCACTGCCGTTCTCCAGCATTATACCTTGGTGGCTAGCAGCCTGGTCAGGTAGATCTCAGACACCATCTTGCTGCCCCGGTCGCCCTCTTTTTGATCTCCATGCTCATGATTCTTGACTAGATGCCACATCTTGACTCCGCTCTCCAGGTCAGGTGTGATCATGGGTGTGCGGGAGCGCAGGCTGTCTGGGCTGCCTGTGTAACGGATCATGTTTTCTGGAACACAAAGCCACAGCTTGCTCAAGAATCAATTCTCCACCTTCAAGAAGAGGTGGCCACATCAGGGGCGGGAAATGTGATTTCCCAGGGAAATACTCTGCAGTCATGTCTGCTTTAAAAATGGAACTCTACTACCAAATCCCCCACAACGCCTGCCTTAGCTGCACCTGCAACATTCGCACACATCTAGAAGTTCCGAGGCACCTGAGCAGATACACGGGAAAACTTTCCTGCAATGAGTTCAGTTAGCCTGGGAAAGGGTCTCCCGGGGGAAAGGGTGGGAGCCTTATCCCGCGGCACCACGACGGCCAGGCTGGACGAGACACTAGTACATTTAGAAAGGGGGATGTTCCAGCACCGGCGAGGGCTACACATGTTGCTGCTGTGATTCAGGGCAGGCAGCCACGGCTGGAAATGGGTTCCTTCATGGGTAATCAGAGCAGGATCCTGAGAACCCACAACTCCCACTGGCTCCAGCAGAAGCTGCAGGTGCTGAACAGCCATCTGGGCTAGGCCCAAAGACCTTCACAATCCAAGAGCTTGTCTTTCGGTGTGTGCTGGGCTTGGTACACACAATGGATAATGACCTCTCCCCCCAGCCATTTGCTCCCTCCTTCCCCCGATACACCCCATTCGCTACCCACCACTGTGTCATTCCCTCCTCCAAAGGGGGCTGCTCAGCTCATTGCACCCCAAACCTGCCCATGTGGATGGCATGATGCCCCATTGAAAGCCACCTCCATTAATGGGGGAACCCATTACTACTTCCCTTTCCACAGGCCCAAGGTGACAGCCTGGGCAACCCCCCGGCCCTCCAGCAGCGCTACAAGTTAACTGTAGTTAACACACAGATGGTGACCCTTCCAGCAGCAGGTTCTGAAGCAGCTTCATTAATGCGTTACTGGCCGCCCGATATTAATTACTGGATGGAATACTCATGTTCACTCTGGCTGCTGCTCCCTTTACTTCAATTAACAATCACTTCTGACCCACCACCTTTTTTCCCCACTCCCCCCTCAGCCCCTCTCCTAAAAATCCAGTAGCACAGAACTCAGGAAACATAACAATAATGAAACCACCCAAACCCCCTTCCTTGCAAAGGTCACAGTGTCCTTCCAGAATGGCAACAAGGCTGCAAAGAACATGAATATTAATAAGGCTTGGTGCATTGCCGGTGTCCTTGGAGTAAGGGGAAGTGAGTTCCTCTGGATGCTGAGTAACTGTACTTTCCCCCAAGCTACAGAGGATGACGAGGATCAGACTTACTTTCATATATTTAAAAAGACTGGATGAGGCAGCTGGATCCAGGGTAGTGGATGGTTTGTATCACTCTCCTGTTGCACTCTGGAAACTCATTTCCCTTTAATCCTCACCTGCTGCTGCACTTCTTGAGCCAGAAGTCCAACCAACAGGCAGCTACGCATGTGGGGGCATCAGTGGCCGGTTGGGAAGGAGAGAGGAGCTGGTCTTGGTGACTCAGGGAAGCTCAGTTCTATTCTGGGCTTTGCAGCAGAATTTCCGGGGAACCCACTTTACCTCCCATGTCACTTAGCCTCAGTCTCCCCACGTGTACAATGGTAATAATGGAACTTGGGCCGCTCAGTAAAGTGCTTAGAGAGCTAACGAGCTTGAGAAGTGCTAACTTTTATTGTTCCAGGTGTAATCTCACCCTGGCCAAAGTCACCTGGATAAAAGAGTGAGCTTCCATAAACACCATTAATTAGAATAACTTAGCCCTTGGATTATCCAGTGCTTTTCATCTTCACTTGCTGTACAAATGCTAGTTGGCTGTGGCATGCTGTTCCCTTTGCAGGTGCTCAACATCTCCCCCATTGTGGCCACCAATATCTCCCCTAACGTACATCAGCAAACAGGCCCTTACCATACTTGCTCGCAGAGGTCCTGGAGACAGTGGAGTTGTTGACAGCATTGTAGGCAGTGACCTGCTTGGAGACTAATGCTACCACGGATCCATCTGGCACCTGCGAAGGAAAGAGAACTTACCAATAAGCCTCCTAGAGCTGGTCAAAAAGTGCACCCGATAACATAAAGGAAACCCAGCCAGTGAAACCCGAGCGATCAATCACTATTCCTGCTGAAAGGATCTCATTATTAGTTACTTATGGCCCACCCCTGCAAACCCTTCCTCACGGGAGTAGGGCCAAACCCTGCTCTCCCCCCTCATGCCTCCCAGTGCAAATCTGGAATCACTCTGCCTACTTGGTATGAAGGCAGAATCTGGCTCATACAGGGACTGACCCAGAGCCCGCTGTAATCAACGGGAGTCCTTCCATTGGCTGCAATGGGCTTTGGAGCAGGCCCTTAATGGGCTACTCCCATGAGCAAGGGTTTGTAGGACAAGGACATGAAATTAGGTCAAGGGCCTTGTCTTCGTACATGTCTGTAAAGTGCCCAGCGTGAGATCCATACCCACATGATTGTTTTTATAATGGACAAGAGATTGCAACAGGCTTATCTTCTAAAAGTAGGGAAGTGCCAATTCTTCTAATTGTTCAATAGTCCACAGAACAGGAGCGTGACATTCAAAAGGTCCATGACACAAGCTCTTATAATGAGAGATGGTCTGAAGAGTCTGAAATAGGGTTCGGCTAGAGCTTGGGGTTCAAGATCAAGACACATCAGGTTAGAAATCAGAGTAGACATGCACAGACTCCTGATAGGGCACAGGACTTTGCCACACCAGTAGGGCATTGTCACTACTACAACAGAGGGGGAAAATGGTGTCTCTATTGTTCTGCCCATGGAGATGGCGGCTGGAAATCTGTTGTGCTGCAGGAAGTCTCACATAACATCTCAAAGGAGGAGAGAGCCTCTTGAAATGAGACAAACCTGCCAATCCATTAGCTAGGCATTTGTGTGGCTTCCTTTCAAAAGCAAGTGAAACAATAAGCAATTCTGAGCCAATGGGAAGCGAAGCTGTATCAGGAGCATCTTGGATACATAAGAAGTTATAAAAAGATGACCCCCCCCAAAAAAAACACCCGTGAAGAGCCACTAGCTCTTGTCTCTGTAATAATAATAATTAGCTCTTATGCAGAATCTTTTCATCTTCAAAGCACTTTACAGATACTAATTAATCAGCTCTCTCAACACTTGAGTAAGGTCTCTGTGCTATTATCCACATATTACAGATGGGGCACTCAGAGGTTAAGGTCCAGGTTTGTAAATGTATTTAGGCAACTAAAGATGCAGCTAGTGGGATTGTCCAGAGCGTGTCAGTACCAAACTCTCACTGCCATCGGATGTTTAACAGGGAGGGTGATTAACCGTCGGAACAACTGTCCTGGGGCTGTGGTGGATTCTCCATCACAGGCAATTTTTAAATCAAGGCTGGATGTTTGTTCTAAAAGATCTGCTCTGACTCAAACAAGGGAAGCTCTCTGGCGTGGGTTCTATGGGGGGTTGCACTAGGTGATCCCAATGGGCCCTTCTGATTTGGCAATGTAGGAAGAGGAGTTAGGTGCATTTCAAGATCCCACTCGGCACCCATCTACAGCCTGAGGCACCTAACTGTCTTTGGCAACCTGGTCCCACGTGACATGCCCAGAGAGCCAGTGCTTAGAACTCAGGAGCTCCGAGCCCTGTACTCAGTGTCAGACCCTTAGCTAGTGTACATTGGTGTGGCTCTACAATTTCCAGTGGAGCTACAGTGATTTACACCAGCTGAGGATCTGACCTATAGCATTTACCGGCCGTAGATCTCAAAGCACTTTCCAACAGTAGGTAAGGACAGCTGTCCCCACTTCTTAATATCATTATCCACTCAGGGAAATGGCGCCCCCTATGGGGACACAGTGGCTGAGCTGGGACTAGAACCGGGATCCGGTCAGCACCCTCACTGCTGTCCGTCCTCTCATCCTCCTGCTTCCAGACAACAGGCCCCCAACTCCTACTGCTGCTAATGTCAAAGATCCTCCGGAGCACAGTGGCCTTGCCCTCCAGGAGAAAATGTGTCATTCTCCCTCCCCTGCAGAGGGAGAGAATTAACTTGTGTCCTGCTCATCTCCGCTCCCCATCTATTTCTAATCTGCTTGCCTTCCCCTGCCCCCTCCTCCGTGCTAATCACCAGCCGCAGCCTGACATCTCATCTACTGCCAGTTGGGGGCCTTCAGTCAAGCCTTCCCTTTAAGAGGGTGGCGGCTTATCTCGCCCTCTAGCCCCACACCAAATAGTTTGCAGGAGGGCTTTTATTAGGCATCACTGGACTGACGTCAGTACGGACAATGCCAGCAGTAGTGGCCTGGGGGAGAGATACAGGGCCCCTTCCTTCCCAGTGATTGGTATCTGAGTAGCTGTCAATCTTTGTCCCTTAAAGCAGAGTTGTTTTCCCTTCTTTTATTCCCCTTCCTAACACTGATCTGCCCTCTTCCCCGCCTATCGCACAGAGCAGAGTAGGCAGGGGGAAATCCTCACTAAAAGGAGAATCATGGGAGGTCGGTGTTAGTGCTGGCCATCAAATATTTGTCTGAACAAGTTTTTGTCGGAAAATGCTGATTCAACTAAACTGATTTTTGGTGCGAAATTGCATCGATTCTGATGAAAGTTTCCACAAAAACAAATATTTTTGAAACAGAAGCAAAACTGTTCAGAAAAATTTTGAAATTTTATTTCAAAAACAAAAATTGTGTTTCAAACTGTAGTTTATTTTAATATTAGTGGCATTATTTTTACATTTTTTCAAGACCTGTCAGTAATAGTGCAGAATATGATGTCATATCATGTCAAATCATGTTCTCGTCTGACATAATATAATAGCAGAAGCCATTTTTATTGAACGTTTATATTATTTATTTTCTAAAAGCCATTCAGGGCAGCTGCTACTTAGTTCAGCTTGAAACATCTTATCCTATTTTCTAGCTCAAAGTGTCTCCTGTTTGTGCTGTAGTGAAACAGTCTGGCACTTTGCGGGGGGAAAGGGGGGAGCGATAGAACTTATTTACAGGGCGTCATTGTCTGGGATTGCTCTTTGCTTGTTCCAGCCCCAGATCTCAGACAGGGTTGGCAGAGGAGCAGCTGCTCAGATGATGAGAGCAGCAGTGTAACACTCCTGTGGAGAAGGAGAGAAGGTGCAAAGCGACTGTGTTAGGAGGTGCAAAGAGACTGTGTTAGGAGACCAAATGGTGCAACCTTGATGATCTCTGGGGTGAGCTCTGTCAGTGGCCTTTGAAGAAGGGGTAGATGGGTTGGGGCAGAGAGTGGCAGTACTTGGCAGTGCCAGTCCAATTGTTTGATTGGCACTGAACCCTCCCAGCAGAGGCAGGTAACTTGGCCAGGCCTGTGTCCCTGGCAGAGGGCTCCTGTCTCATTACCTGGTAGTGCGCCAAGGTATTGAGTCTCTTCCAGTCGTTCTCTATCTTGGTGGTAATGTCTTCGTCCTGCAGGATCATTCGGGCCCCACTTGCCTGCCGCCACTCTGCAGCGAGAAAGGGCACATTTCACTCTGCTCTGCAGAGTCCCAGGAAGAAGGAGGCAGCTCAGCATACACCTTACACATGCAACATGGAGACCACATACCATCAAGCAGGACAACACCTGCCCACAAACACCTGACAAGAGACCCAAAGATATGCATAGTGCACAGAGATGCACACGACACCTCCCCCCCCACACACAGAAAAAGGCACACTCCACATACATGCCCATGCCACGTATACCCCTGCAAACCAGGGACAGGTGAACCTTCAAAGATTCAGGGAGATGATTCAGAGAAGTATCCGAAAGCATAGGCTACATGGCAAAGTTCTGAGTCAGTTCTTACATTATCTGAATGGGTTTGCTTGCCTGGGATAAAAACACATATATCCCACTACCATTCATCACACACACCCATGAACCCAAAGTCTAACTCCTGGGATGAGATGAGCACAAAGCAGCTCCTACGAGCTCAGCCTTTGGGATCATGCCATGTAGCTGTTGCCCATAGACCCCAGGGGCCTCTGAGTCTGGTCATAGGGCCACGGCCTTTTTGGGTTGCAAGGTATAGCTGATTGACGTCAGCTGATGATCTGAGCCATAGAGTGACAGCTCCTTGGGTGTAGACGGTGCTGTCCTTTGTGGTTTGCACAGCACCAAGTGGACCGCTGGGCTCGAGCAATACTAGTGCTTGGTGCTTGTATGGCACTTTTCGCCCACAGATCGCCAAGCGCTGCCTGTAGAGACGGGGAGGCCCATTGCCACTCCTTTACAGACGAGGAGACAGCAGTGCACAGCCAGCCAGGGGCAAAGCTGGAGACAGAACCCAAGCTTATTGCCTTCCAATCCCACGCCCTGCCCATCGTAACACCCTGCCTCTTCCAACACAACCCTACCTAGCCACATGTAAATGCACAGGGATCCTGTTTCTCACCAGCTACAGCAGACATCTAATTTAATGCCTATCAGCATGGTATCTAAATGCCACGTGCTTGAATGATTATGTGGTGCTGGTAACTGTCACTACATTCTTCTTACTGGGCAGTCCCATCTGGTGGCTGCCTTTGAGAGAATCTTATATTGAAACTAGGGTTGATACATACCTCCATCTGAACGGGACAGTCCCAGTTTCCCTCAGATTGAAGACTTGACTTATTTGCCCTTGGTCTAACCATGTGTGGGAATAGCCAATAGTACCATAAATGTGACCAAAGATGTCAAACTGTAGTTTAATTGGGAGAAACTACAGCCAACCATGGGTTAGCCATAGACAACTTTGGTTTAACCAAAGGCAAAAAGAACCACCCATGGTTCAACCATCGCAGTCACTGCCAAATACAGTTTAACCACGAGCCTGGTCATCATAAACCATAACCATGTCCTTGAGTTAATTAAAATGAACCTCTGAATGTGGAAACATCACCTGCCAACTGTCTTTACTGCTTCCAATGTAAAAAGTCAAGAGTTGTTGCGAATTTCTTTTGGTTTCAGCAATTTTCTCATCCCATAATTAAACTTTACTCATAAAACTGACCCTTGCTTTTACTATTCATTTGAATTAGCAGAAGATCAGGTGCTGAGTGTTTATTGCTGGATGTCACTGAGAACAGAGATCTCTCAAGGATGTAGCAGTTGGCTGGTCAGTAATGGGTACCATGGTTAGGGATGACCCCATATTGGCCAGGATTTATCCCAACTCCTTAAATCACACCCACGGTATCACAGTACTGTCAAAGCACGACCCTTTGCTCCTAGCCACACCTGCAAAGAATCCCAGAGCCCAGCTGTTCAAGACCCAGGTGGTGCAGGGACTGGAGCACTGGGAGGGGAGGAGCATCCAGAAGAAGCTCTTTCTATTACAGAGTCCCGCACAGAGGTCCACTGCCACTTTGTCAGTGCCTCCTGGGGCTTTCCTCCTTGGATCCCTGATCCTTGCCAGCACTGGCTGCTCCTGTGTCTAATCCCCTTCCCCCACCCCAAAAAAAGCAGGATCCCTGGGCAGTGGCACTGTAATTGTTCGGTGCCGTACACACTCCTACATAGCTAGGTGAGCAGTCAGACATGCCCAGTTCTCAGTTTTGTGGTTGGGTCGGGAACGGAGGCAAACATGGCTTTTGTCTGTCTTTGCCCTCCCGGTATCCTAGGGCTGTGCAGGGCTGATCTAACTCATGCTCTGCTTCCGACGGGCCCTGGGGGGGCAGAGAATAGCCATAGTGCAGTGCACTCCAGTCACCCCCAGCCACCCTCTCAGATTCCCCCATTTCCTGGGGACTGGCAGCAGGGCTAATGTAGAACCATGACACCAGCTCCACACTGGTCAGGGCGTCCCCTGTGCGGGAGGGTTTCTCATTTCCACCCACTTTAAGGCCCCTTTAATCAGGCCCATTGATTTTACATTTGTTTCTCATCTGTTTCATTCTTTTTCTCCCAGGCTAGCCCAACGGGCTGTGTTTAGGTTGGGAACTCTGCACGGGAATGTTTCTGGTTTCAGAGTAACAGCCGTGTTACTCTGTATTCGCAAAAAGAAAAGGAGTACTTGTGGCACCTTAGAGACTAACCAATTTATTTGAGCATAAGCTTTCGTGAGCTACAGCTCACTTCATTGTCCGAAAGCTTATGCTCAAATAAATTGGTTAGTCTCTAAGGTGCCACAAGTACTCCTTTTCTTTTTGGGAATGTTTCTAGCCACACAAGAGCCATTCATGTCCAATGGTGAAAATCCACTGAAGGTTTGAATTCTGAAGCTCTTACTCAGGATTTCTTGAATTTTTTTCTCTGGCCAAGCGCCATGGACTTCAGCTGGCATCTGGGTGAGGGCTGAGAAGGGACTCCAGAATATGGCCCACTGTCTTTAGTGGGAGTTTAGTCTGAGTAAAGACACCCTCTTTAGTAATTAACATCTCAGTTTACCCAACTGTTCCTTAAATACCCTTTCCCTCTCTGCTAGCACTAACAGGCTTGGTCACTCCCAGCGTTGAAAGGGAAGTGGTAGATGCAGGGAGGACAGGAAGGAGATAAAAGTGACCCCTGCATTCATATTCACAGCACTAAGTGAAGATTGTTAGCTTTCTCCTCAACCGCTGCTCCCCGGCCCCTCTCCCATCAGATCAGCGCACTCCTCACAGCAATGGCACAAAGGAGAGACACACTCCAATCCAATTTGTTTCACTTGTACTTTCCAGAGAGAGGGAGGGAGGTAAAAATCCCATTATCTTTATCTTGCCTTCCAATCGGGAGTGGCGGTAAATGCAAACTCAAGAGACAGTTGCTGTGAACTCTATATTTCATTTTGCAGACAGTGTACCCTTTTATTGCATGCAGGAATGACTTATTTTTTAAAAACCTCTTTTAATTCAAGGGAAAAGGGAAATTCCAGAGGCCTTTGACAAGAGGGTTATTTGAGCTGCATCTGATCTCTGGGTGGGGCTTGCGGACTCCCAGGGAGAAGAAGCCCAGAATCTTGGAGCCCTACTGTTTAATCCCATTAACCACTTCCCCTTCCCTGCGAGGTTCTCCAGTGGTGCTGCAGAGTGAAATGAGTTAACCCTGCCCACACCCCCTCTGAGGCAGGTGAGCATTAACAGCCCTATTCTACCAAGGAGGAAACTGAGGCAGAGAGAGAGAGATTCAGGGGGAGATTTTCAAAGGCACAAAAGGGCAACTAGGTGCTTGGGTCCCATTTAAAGTCAGTGAACGTTGGTCAGCTCACTCCCAGGTGTGTCTTAGATGATCTTGCCCAAGGACACATCAAGAGTTCATGGGAGAATCCAAACCCCCTGACTTCTAGGCCTTGGCTTTAGCCAGGAGACCACCCTTGCTCTTTAAAGGAAGGCATTGATTGTAACACACTTAGCCAATACTACTAGGCCCCGAACGCGTAGGCATTTTGGGAGTATCTCACCTACTCCAAACCCTGGGTGCCCTCCCTAATAGGCCCTGGCCAAGATATTCTGATGTGATTAGTGACTTTGGATGCTTCAGTTTTTGGGCCCCCAACTGCTTGTGCCTTAAAGGGGCCTGATTTTCAAAGGGTGTGCACCGGGCACTTTCTGAAACCTGGGCCCCTTTAAAGCATTTCAAGCTGCACCCCCAAAAATTAAGGGATCCAAAATCACTAGTTACTTTGGTACCGAAGTGCTGGAGTAGGCAGGACACTTTTCACACCTAACAGTGATTGCCAGACATGGGATGGGTCAGCCCAGGGGATTAGACATGAGATGAGGAGCCTTTCCTCCCTATGCTACAGGGAGTGGTTGGCACTGCTGGTGGGCAGAGGGGCCAAGAACTCCCACTGCAGATGTGAGAAAGGGAAGAGCCCCACTAGGCCCCATCTAGTCCATCAACATGTCGGTGCAGGGCCGTCCCGCTCCTGTATTAGTGTTTAATTCAAATGGGTTATAGAGACTAAATGAACTCCCCACCCCAGAGTTGCTCCTTCCAGGTCACAGCACACAGACAGGGGCACTTGCCCTGCTATTGTCCGGGCTGTACCTGTCCACTGCCCAGGGCTGTCAACCCATCACTTTCCACCAGCACTATACTCCCTGTTAAAAGCAACCAGAGCACAGGACGGGGGGAATTTCTTTGTTTGGAGAGAGTCTGTTTTGGGATTCTCCCCCACCCCCGAATGCTCTTTTAAAGATGTGGCTATTGCTTTGGTTAGGATTTTTGAAATGGGCGCTGTAAAAAGAAGCCTTCAGTAATTTGGCTTTTGGACTAAAATGCTTCCTTCCATCTAAGCAATGGGCCCTCACCCTGGACAGAGAGCCCTGCAAAGCAGCCCTGGAAATGCAAAACTGTTTTTCTCTTCCGAGACCCATGGAGATTAAGGTCAAGATGGGACCACTGAGAGCTAGTCTGACCTCCTACATAACGCTAACAAGAGAAGTTCACCCGGTGAGTCCTGCTGTTCGAAGTGCTCACACCAGGATTGCACTGATCCCCAGAGCTTTATGGTCACTTAGACCAGTGCTTCTCAAGCTATCTGATGTGGGGGACTGGCAATTTTTACCCCAATGTTTGCGCAGGCTGGCAACAGATGGCTCGCGGACCGCCACTGGTCCGCGGACCACCACTTTGAGTAGCACTGACTTAGACTATGAACATCCGAAGAGCAGACCCCCCCTCTTTTCCACCTTGTGTTCCTTTCACTATCGTCAAAGGACCCCATGTTCCAAGGAGCTTCTGTCTCCCTGTGAGGAATGGCTGTGACTCCCTCTGGACATACACCCCTCTTCCCCACCACGCTCCCCCAAAGAGAGTTACTCCTCCATCCTCATTAGCAGGTGAGCTAAGAAAGCCTGTTGCTTTACTCAATGTTGGGAACAGGCTTGCCCTGGACGAGGCATGCCTAGGTCTTTTCCATCTTCAGTGCGGATGACTCATGTCAATAAACTCTTTATTAATCAGCCCCTTTACGGGCATGAAAAGTTCTGTCCTTCCTGGGGGCAGGTGTGTATAATGCCTGTTAATCCCCACTGGACCCCACTATCCTACCCGCCCCCAATCACTCAGCAGCTCCAACACATGTGTAAGGACCAGAGCAGAGATCACACAGCTCATTAGGGCCCTAATCCAAACTCTTCTAGGAAGCGGGGGAGGGGGAGGTTGTTCTGGTTCAGACCCAGCTGAGAGATAGGTCCACGCTCGGAGGTTCAGAGTTGGATCTAAACCTGCCCTCAGTTTGGAGAGGGCGTGGGATCTGGGGGTCTTGTTCAGGCCTAGCTGATTAAGGCCAAAGCAAATTAGCCTTAGAACATAGCCCATTTGTCCCCTAGAGATCATCATTGTCCAAGGTGGTTCCAATCCAGCCTCAGCCCCTCATAGTGCTTGTGGATCTCCTGGTTCCCTGTCCTACCAATGCCACTATGTATTCCGCAGTGTCCCAGCAGATCCCAGCACCCTCTGTCAGTGCCCACTCTTGGATCCAAACTTAATGTTCCCCTGGCCCCAGCCCGGCACAAGGCCTGGGTCAATATATCCGGCCTGAATCCGCCGCACCCCCGGTCTCCAGTTCCTGGCTGGCCTCACTCTCACCCAGTCCCTCGCTGACAGTCGTCCGTTCCAAAAACATCTCGGGTTCATTCTTGCTAATTTATACAATTTGGTTTTTACTGCTGCTGCTTTTGGCAGCTTGTTCCATTATTTTAACCACCCTTTGTGAGCAAGAATCCTGCTGCAATTGCTGACAGGCATCCCTCTCCTCCTCCCTCTTTCCTCCTCCCAACTTAACTTCAATCCCTGACCTCTCATTTCTGCCTTCATTATCATCCTAAACGGTTTCTTGGCATCAGTCCATTCCTTTTCCTCTGGGTTTCGCGTCTGCTTTTGCAGGATTTTATAGACTCCATAATTTTCCACTCAAGTCTCTTTCATTTAAGGTCACAGAGGGCAAATTCTGGCTAGTCTGCTCCCAGGATGAAATCCCAAGTACCCTACCAGGAACCAGAAGGGTGGCCCTAAGCAGCACTTAGTACAGTGCTGTGTCCTGTCATTCTATCCTCCTGCTAGAACCCAAGAGGAGCTATCTGGGACCTGCTGTTATACCTGATTGCAGATCTCTCAGCTTTCACTTCAGATCTAGGCTAGGAGAGGTTTCTGTTTATGCAACCCTAAACACTATAGCTTAGAGCCGGTGCATGAGAACAGCAATATGAACCTGACTAGACATGTAACTGAAACGGACATGTCTCGCTGCATTCTCCAAGCCGAGTGAAGTGCTGCAGAGCAAACAACGTGTCATGGTGAAAAGTGCATGAGCTCTGTGAAGTCCTTTGGTTTATAACACTCTGAGGCAGTAATGTAATGTAGAGAGGAGCCGAACACCACTCTGGAGCCCTGGGTGCGTATCTGCCGCTCCTAGGCAGGGAGGAGACTCAGCTACTTTCCTGGCACTATCCCTTGTCCCTGCTGCTCTCTACTGTGGGATCTAGGCAGGGTAGGCAGCCAGCAGGGGGTGGGGTGGGTTGGGGACCACAGGGAGTCACATCACCCATCCCTGTGGCCAGTGGGGCTCGGGGCTGGAAATCAATACTACCTGGGCCAACTGGCTGTCTCAGTGAGGGCGTAAACCCCATCTGAACCCTCCACCCTGACAGAAGGCGTAGCAAGAAATCTCAGCAAGAGGAACCTAACCGAGATCACCATCACTCCTGGGGGTTTTCCAGCAGGATGGGGCAACTGGGCTCTAGGGTTCTCAGGGCTGCAGCGACCCTTTCCAGTCCTTGGCCAGCTGGGCTCCTCTGCGCAGGGTCAGGAACACAGGCTGCTCTTCCCTTTGTGGCTGTCTTTGAGGCAGGAGGAGCAGAGGTGTATGGTCTTGAGGGCAGGGAGGGTCTCGTGTCTCCAGTTATTGATCCCTCCAGCCTCGTCTCATTTCTGCTGCTTTGCTCTGAACACGCCGCAGTGAGTCCCCTTCTGTCTGGTGAGGTAGTGCTCAGAACTGAACACAAGGGCCCAGCTGGGTTTGAATTACAGCCTTCCCTGCTCCCCTCCCCCCTCCGTGATGGGCCACATGCTCACATACCCAGGTCCATGTCAGCAGCTTTGGGCCTGTGGGAGCACGGCACATTCTTGAAGATGGCGTCAAGAATCTTCTCCTTGACCTGCGTGATGGTGTCGCAGTTGAGGATCTTCACGGGGATCTCTGGGCTGTTCACGTTGTCGGGGTTCACGCAGCTCAGGACCTGAGGGAGGGAGACAGAGTGGCAGTGAGAAAAGCCAGACCCTTGGTGAAGACATGGGAGCTGCTCATCGCTACTCCTTCCTGGACAGCTCAGAGCTAGCCACTGGGTCCTACAGCATGGATGGCTCCAGGACAAACCTTCAGGTGACTCTAGCCAGGAATGGTACAAGAATCATGCTCAGCATCTGCATGGCACATTAACGAGGACCTGGTCATTCTTCTCCCTCACAGGAGACCCAGGGATCTGGTTCCAAACAAGGTGTCTATATCGGTCAATCCACAACGGGGCTGCCTACACTCCCTTACACCAGGGTCGTTTAGCATTACACAGGGTCTGCTCCTGCTCCCACTGAAGCTAAAGGCAAATGTCTCACTGTCTTTAATGGAAGCAGGGTTTGGCCCTTAGCTAGATGCTCTGGAGTCCCAGCTGCCTGCTCAGGATCTTACAACAAGCAGGATGCAGATGGCTGTCTGCTCTCCTTGTCTATCTCTCTTCAACCCCTTCCCCACTACATGGGGACCTCTCCCAATGGGTTGGAGTCACAATACCCAGCAATCTCATCAAAGTGGCAGTCCTTACATTGAATTTCCTTGAGCCTCACCTTGGCTTCTCTTCTGTGATTGCGATCCAGGAGCCCATTACTGCCAGCTCTGCATTTGCCATCAGGATACTTGTCCCATTAGGAATGGGACAGTGGCCAACCAACCAACTCATTTCACACAAGCCACTGACAAAATGCTCACAGCTTTCCATCAGTGCTGACCCTGGGCTAGATCTGAACTGATGACCTAAAAGTTGAAAGGACCTTGGGCCCTTTAATAATCCTCCAAGTCCTCCACAGCCCCTTAGAGAGCTTCACAGTTCAATAAATGCCTCCTTGGGTTGCACTGGCAGCCTTGGTTCGAATGTTCAGGTAGCATGGTCTTGAATCCCTGAACTCCTAGTTTGTTTTCTGTCCAAACTCTTCTGCAAAATGAGGTGACAGGCCGTACAGCCTCTGCACCAGGTGAATTCCATTACTTGGAAATACAAGGATTCTTGAATAATTACATCTTGCTCTGGCACTTGGCACAAGAAACGTTACCCAACCAAAGAGGCCTCTGATTCCTCGGAGGACAACAGCATCTGCTCCCCAGCCTCTGTGCAACAGCTAAATGCAAAGCAGATGGGGGCCAGAAGGGGGAGGGGATGTCTTAAAGTCACACACAGAATGTAATCGAAATTTGGCCACTAACTCACATACATTTATAAGTTCAGCATTCTGTTTTTTTCTCGGCGAGAGAGGGTGAAGTGTATAAACGTCTATAAACTTAAGGCACCTTTATATTTTGGAGGGTAGTTAAATTGAGCTGCAGGTTGCATGCGATTGTTAAAGTTCCCATGGCCCTTTTACAAGAGCAGGAGTGTTAATCTTGGTGTCCTGGCCAAATTATTTTGACTGTAAATTCCCATGTAGTGTTTCATAGCTCCAGGATTCACTAGATACGGGATTCTTCTTCACTTCCTGTCCTGATCTACTGAGCAGTGCTGCAGTCACCCCAGAGGCAGCTGCTTTTCAGTGGTCACTGTATGTTGTTTGCAAAGGGCTTTGGGATCTTCAAAATGAATGGTGCAATATCAATGTAAGATATTAATAAGATTATAATACAGTTATTTATGTGTCACTCCAAGAGTGTAGGAAAAGCATAAATTCAGTTAATAAACCATCAAATAATAAAATAACAAGTAAGATTTCTATAGCATCTTTCACCTCAAAGGATCTCACAGATGTTTACAAAGAGCACCACTAAAATGAAGCCACCGCAGGGTGTGATCAACTTGCACCTATCACGCTGCACAACTCCGGGGATGGGAAATTTTGATCAAGGACACCTGGCCAAAGCCTAGCTCTTGTGAAAAATCCTGAGAGAGGAGTTCTTGCTCAGGTGTTTCCCCTACAAAGTGAACAGCACAGGGCTCCTTTGATTGATAGTGGACGCATGATGGATTGAGCTGACCCTGACAAGAATGGACCCTGTCGATTTCATCCCTAGCAAGCGGAAGCGGTCCTGATGCAACATGCTGGTTATTTACCATCCTGCCACCCATGGCAAGATCTCACAGGAGAGTCAGAATGCACAGCAGTATGTCTGTGTCTCAGGTTTGCCTGCAGCAAGCTCCCTTTAATTTTACAGCAGCCACATTGATGTCCAAACTCGAGGTGGCTACCTGGCTTCACATTTGACAATGGAAACAAAACAGCCTTTTGCTGACTCAATCAAAAGGTGCAATTAGAGCTAGGCACCTGACCAGCTCGGGATTTTCAGGATAAGGCAGGGAGGCTCCTTCTTTCTCTACCACAGCATCACCTAGAACTGACCCTTGGAGGAAGCAGCCAGCCCTTTTTACCTGCTGGTTGGGCCCTGATTGGCTTCTGGTAGCTCCCAGCCCTTCTGGCTGCTGGAGGACCAATTCTCACTGGTTCTACCTGCAACTGATCCTGGGTGGACTTTCCTTAGGCCATTCTTGGAGGTCTAAATTTGTTTCTTTGAGTGGTGTGTGCCACAGCACGGAGCAACAAATGCCTAGTCCAGCCCATCACAGTCCATTCCAGTGAAAAGGTCCTCAGGGTGGGGATGGGAATGGATGTTCTCCCTTAAACTGTGAATGGGGTTGGGAGAGATTAGACACACAGGTACTCTCATAATGGGACAGAGCCATGACTGTTCAGTCCCTGATGGTGACTAATGCCACCTGTTTTGGAGGAAGATATCAACTCCCAGTAACGCCCATTGTGTGATGCTGTATAAGCACTTGGATAGTACCTGTGATGTGCACCCTAGGGAGATGTCAAACTGTTTTAACTTTGTTGCCTTTGAATTTCATGGGGCATCCTCTCCTTGTGGTGTTAGAAAAACTCCCTCTGGACCAGTCGTTCTATGATATGCCTTGAACACATCACCTCTCGCTTTTTTCTTTCCCAGACCAGTCATGCTGGAGGGACAAGGGGAGAACAAGACTTCATTTGGGGGTAGCTCTTCAAAGATCAGGGCAGGAGCTCCCAAACGCTCTTCTTTGGGAACGTAACCCATCTCTGCAGGAAATCCAAACCAAACGTAGAAAGGGAACCATTACACCAGTCACCTCCCTGTACTTGCAAAGGCCAGAACCATAGTTCTCAGGGCCCAAAAACTCAGAGAGACAAGCCCTGCGGCTTGGAGCTAACTCTAGACAATGAACTTCCTCCATGCATTGCAACTGTGGGGTGAACCGTCCACTCCCTAGTGGGAAAGCCGGAGATGCCCCTGATGAGTCTCTGAGCATCCCCCATAACCAAATTCACGGCCATTAAAAACACGTCACAGACTGTGAAATCTGGTCTTCCCCCATGAAATCTGTTGTTTTGTGTACTTTTATCTTATACTATATAGATTTCAAGCGGGAGACCAGCGTTTCTTAAACGGTGGGTCCCAACCCAAAAGGCGGTCATGGGGGGTGGATCACAAGGTTACTGTACGGGGGTCATGGTATTGCCACCCTTACTTCTGCACTGCATTCAGAGCCGGGTGGCCGGAGAGCGGCGGCTGGTGGCCAGGCACCCAGCTCTGAAGTCAACGCCCCACCACCACCAGCACAGAAGTAAGGGTGCAATACCGTACCATGCCACCCTTTACTTCTGTGCTGCTGCCTTCCGAGCCGGGTCGCTGGAGACTGGCGGCTGCTGGTCAAGGGCCTCGTTCTCCAGGCAGCACAGAATCAGCGGTGGCAATACCACGACCCCCTACAATAACCTTGTGAGCCCCTTTTGGGCTGGGACCTCTACAGTTACAAACCTGTGACATTTCAGATTTAGATATCTGAAAATCATGAAATTTATGACTTTTAAAATGTATGCCATGTAATTGACCAAAGTGGACCGTGAATTTGGTAGGGCCCTACCCATAACGCCCTGGGCTGGTGGACATCTCCTTTGCCCATTTCATGTAGGCTGTGGGATCCAATGGGGGTTTCTCCAGGGCCCCATGATCCCCCAGCATACAAATGGCCAGATTCAGTCCCACTCAGCAGACCGAACCCCATGCATGCCTGGAGGGATTCTGCCTGGGGAGGGCAGCTTTAAACTCCAGCGGGGTTGCCACAGGGACCCTCTGGAGGAAGCTGATCAGTAGATGAGCATCCCTTGCCTGGCCTGGTTCCACCCCTTCCAGGACTGGCTCCACTCATGTATTGGTTGCATGGGACAGATCCAGTCCCCATGCTAGGGCAGAGCTTGCCAGCAGCTTGTGCTTGGGGACTTTCCATTGCAGCCGTGGGTGACGGGGACCCCAGGACCATAGTTCTCACAGTGGTCCAGTGAGGCACATTCCTTAGAGCCGGGAGGGGGAGGTTCCTGGTGGCTTGCACTGCTTTGCTGGGCTGTGTGCTTCATGGAGACTGTGATACTCACACCAACGCATGAGCAGCCAGCCCCCAGCCATTCACAACCTGTCCCCAAGCCCTGCAGAGAACCGCCAGACAGCTCCTGAGACGAGACATTTCTGCCCTCCCTTGTCGCCTGTCCTGCTTTACCCAGGCCTCTCCTGTGAGGTCACTGGAAGAGCTGAGGGAAGGCTTTGCAGCTGATAGAAAGTCCCCACTGTGTAACGCCACACTGTGACAGGTGACGACTCTGCTGAGAGGGAGCAAACGGGGCACCAATTATGGAGGCAGCATGGTCTAATGGACAGAGCACAGGGCCACGTGTCTGGAGACCTGGGTTCTAACCCCAGCCCTACCATTGAGCTGCTGGGTGACCTTGGGCATATTATGTCTTTGTGCCTCTGGTTCCCTTCCAGTCCCTTATCTGCTTATATCGCAAGCTCTTCGGGCACATGCTGATCCCAAACTGTGTGTATATGCAGCGCCCTGCTCTCAGTTGGGGCTTCTAGGTAAATTATAATCACATCTTGGGGACATTTACACTGAACTGCACTGAGGCCTGGACACATCTGTGCTGTCATATGGAGACAACTGCACCCAGAGGACAGCAGTGGGGGAGTGCCAACCCTTCCTCTCCTGCTCTTCGCTCTGGGTTAGCGATGGCAGGGTGGCGCTGGAAGGAGGCATTCAGTGGCAGTGCTTGGCAGAAATCAATGTGGGAGGTAATCCCCAAAGAGGAGAGACATGGGAGAGCCCTTTCATGCCTCATTAGTGGCTTATTTCCCTCCGACGGGCCTTAACCCAGTGCTGCTTGGAGCGTTTTTCTCCCAACAGGGTACGGTGTCAACCGATGTTAAGGGATTAGGCTATTAGTGCGAGAGCCGTCGCAGTGCACAGGGAGTGCACACGCCGCTCAGAGACCGACATGCGCTCGACCCTTATCGGACACCCCACCACACACACCCTAACTACAAAATTCTCTCAACAGCTTCAAAGGGACTTCGGGGCCTTTGCTCCTCTGCATTATTTGTGTCAATTTGTGTTATTTGTGCCGAGGCAGGAGACGAATCATTGTTCATTCCCAGCAGAGGAAGGCAGGGAGGTGGTGCAGGGCGAGGGGCTTCACATCTAGTGTCTTAGCACCCTCAACTCCCAGTGAAGGCAATGGGCTCCCAGCACCTTGCAGGCTAGGACCTTCATGGCTCTAAGATACGGAACAACCTAGGTGAGCTTTATAAAAGGATTGTAAAGCAGGCAGAGGTTCACTCCCATGTGATTAAGACACATAACACCAGCTGGCTCTATTAGAGACAGCACTCGCTGTGCTATTTATCTGAATGTACAGGAATTAGAGTTTGAAGAGATGCTCATCGCCGACTGTGATGCAACTTATTTTTGAGCTGAGCATCTGACCAGTAAAAATCTGTTCTCCCTTTGGCACTCTCTGACTGATTGACTCCTTAGGTACCTGCTGCCTCCAGGGGGTATTCACACCAGTAGACAGAACATTACACAATGCCTAGACATTGCCTTCCTCTACAGCATGTGGGTGCAGTCACTTGCTGGGATTATCTGGGTGTTTCTCACTTAACCACTTCCCTGTCATTGCAGGGACCTCAAGCACCTGGTGCACCTTGGTCCCTCTTATTCTCTGCCTGTGGCACGTCATAGTTCAGTCTCCTGTGGGCAGTAATACTTTGTTCTCATTTCGGTTGTTGGGGGTGGTGTTGGTGGCCTGTCATACACAAGAGGTCAAACTAGATGATCTGGTGGGTCCTTCTGGCCTTGAACTCTAGGACTCTGTGACATCACTTTCTAGATAGACCGGCAGGACTTTGCTGCCAGGTATGGGCAACCTGGTTTGGAGCTGAACCAGCCCCAAGCAGTGTAACCTAGTCAGCGAGGCACATGCGTGAGGGTCAGAAATTCCTGACGGCAATACTGAGTCCCTAAGTTCACTTCTCCTGATTCTGTTTTCAGTAATTATTTAAATAAATATATGAATAATAAAACTTTGTATATAAAAAACCTCATCCTTCCCAAACCCTAGACTGGCACCTCATGGCCAATTGCTACAAACAGCCATTTCCAAGTGTCATGTACCAGGGACCCTGGGTGTGTTGGGTGGATTAAGATCATATAGCCACACCCTGGCACATGCCAAACTCCGTGATTGCTATCCAGATGTAGAGCAAAACTCTTCAGCGGGGACCAGCTGACTTAGGGAGAGGAGGGATTGGGATTTGCTTTGATGGCATTTCTATCACATTAACAGAAATCTAAAGCAGTTCTTCCTTTGTTTCTTTTTTTAAAACAACTCAAAAACAACATCTATTTATTGGGGAAAAACAACCCAGTTGAAACAAGAGAGAGACCAAAAGGAAGGAAAGCCTCATTTGTATTCTGCTTCTTTTTAATCTCCATTACCATAGTCGATCTCTGTAAATCGGGTAAGATTCCTATCGGGATATATTTGCTTGCTCTTGAGATGTAAGAGGGAAAGCTGATTAACATCAAACAACACACAAGTGAATGGAAGAGAGCTTTGTTCAGGCTGATGCATAATTACTTCCCCTTCTCACTGGCTGCTTTATATCCACCAGCCATAAAAGACTGGAGGGATTTCCTTGGTGAAAAGGATGGCTCTTTCTTTCTGGGTCTGTATTTTTCTCTCCCTTTCCATGTTTCTCCAAGTGCGATCTAGGCCCCATGACGCTAAGTGTGGACAAGCACGTAGTGAGACAGTCCCTGCCCTGAACAGTTTACAATCTAAACAGGCAAGACAGACAAAGAGCAGGGAAAAGGAGGAATTATTGTTTTATACACGTGCAATGGAGGCACAGACAGATTAAGGGACTGAGCCATGGCGACACATGGAGTTGGGGCCTGACCCTGGGCTCTCCTGAGTCCCTGTCCAAGTCCTTGACCACAAGAACATCCTTCCTCTTATTTTACACCCCTCACCACATTAGCAAAGCAATTAATCTCTCTCTCTTTCCTATTTCCTCGTCCTCTCTTGCCCCCAACCCCTTTTCTCTAAACATCAAAGCGTAGCTTAAGGAGTTTGGGGTGGGTTTCTCCTTGCATTCCCACTGCACTTGGGATGCACGCACAGGGAAATATCAAGTGAAAGTAGGGAGGTGGCATTAACTCTGTATACAGCACTAGAGAGAACATTATTGGAGTCCTGGTTTTGGTTTCCACACTTCAAAAAGGGTGAAGACCAACTGGAAAAGGTTCAGAAAAGAGCTATGAGAATGATTTGAGGTCTGGAAAACCTGCTTTCTAGTGGAGAGACATAAGAAGTTCAGTCTACTTAGTTTATCCAAGAGAAGGTCAAGGGGGGACTTGGTCCTGGTCTGCAAGTACGTACGCAGGGAAGAGATTTCTGAGAGTTGACAGCTCTTCTGTCTAACAGAAAAAGGCAGAACAAGATCCAAGGGGTGGAAGCTGAAGCTAGACAAATTCAGGCTACAAACAGGCACAATTTTTTTAACAGTGTGTGTAACTAGCCATTGAAACAACTTACTTAGGGACATTCTCCATCACTTGAAGTCTTTACATCAAGACTGGAAAAAAGAGATGCTCTGACTCATGTCATGGGCTTGATGCAGGAACTGTGGCTCAGATTTTCTCTGGCCTGTGTTTTGCAGGCAGTCAGGTTAGATGAGGCCTTAAAGGCTATGAATCCTAGACTGATGTGGGGGAGTTCTGTAGTTTACTGGGGGGAAAAGTCTGGCTTTCCTTTTGAGAAACTGTGATAGAGCTTTACACTGAGTTTCTGCAATGCAAACCTTGATGCTAAACTCCTCAGCAGGGTAAATGGGAAGTGACTTTTCATGTGGAATACCTTTAAGAATGGATGTGAAGGGAGGAAGGGGCCACAATGCTGAGATGCCGTGTGAACCGGCTCTACAACAGGATGGCTTTTGTAGAAGCTAGGGATGGAAAGGACCTACTAGCTCACCGAGTCTATCTCAACACTGGCCAATACAGGGTCATTCTCTTTGCTTTCTCCAGTCTAAAGCAATGGGGCTTGTCCCATGTTGCTTGGGAGACTGTTCCACAGGTGAATAGGTCCTCCAGTCACTAAGTTATACTCGATATGCAGCCTCAGTATTCCCCACTCCATTTCATCCTGTTTATCCTAGTTAGGAGCCGATATACAATAGTCACTGTTAAAAGCCAACACCTGGCCGCAGTTAACAGCACTGTGAAACTACTGCAGTATTACACTCAGAATAGGAAAACAACTGCAGTAAGGGATATAAACCTCATGCTTCAGGCCATAATCCAATCACTCTCAGGGGTCAGGAAGAAACTCTCCCTTGGGGTAGGTAAATCCATAACTACCTTCTGTAGGGTTCTGTACATTTCTCTGAAGCAGCTGGTACAGGCCAACATCAGAGACAGTATACTGGGCTAGATGGAACTTGGGTCTGATCCATTATGGCAATTCTGATGTGTTCCTGCGAAATAACTGTGGTATCTCAGAAATCACAGTATGGCAACTTAGAGCAACTACTGGATATTTCATGGACATTCTGGAGATGATAATGACCAACGATCTTTGGAAAAGTTATCAGAATTTTTCCCGACCTCAACAATGCTTCTGTTCAGGGCTGGCTTGAGTTTTAGATTCCATATTCCAGGATGTTCTTATTTGCTTTGAATAAGCTGCTTCTCCTGTCCTTAACTCTTTAATTCCTATGCACCACTTAGGCACCACATTGGGAGCTACTCAAAGATGTCGCTGATCTCTGGGTGTTTCTACATCAGGGAAATGACCTGCTACTGACCATGGATGTTAAAGAGGGGGTCACCCCAGCTTCTGCTCAATGGCTTGACAGCACCAGTCTGCTGAAATTCTTTGCTCACACACAGCTGATCTTCCTGGAGAGGCCTGCAGCTCCCCACCTGTCCTCATCCATCCCCATGCCTGCCCTCTTCACTTCCCCAGCCCTGACATCACATAGTTTCTCCCATTGCACAGCTGCTGGGCAGAGCTGCAGCTCCCATGTCAGGCACCTGGCTTGCCCCCTCCCTTGGTCTCCCACCGCCGCATGTGTTGTCCCTGGGCACTGCTGTCCTCCAGTTCCATACCCCCATTTCCCCTGAAGTAGCTCGCCTCCTCTACTGCTCCTGTCCTGCCCCATTGCTCCATCTCCCCCACCAGCTGCCACTGCCCTTTATCTCCACTAACTATGCCAGAGTGGCTGCTCTGCCCCGCTCCCACTCTACCCCTCACCAGGGCATCACCCCCACTCCACCCCTTCCCGTCCCCACTCTGCTCCCTCCCCACGCACCCACTGCTCATCCTCTCTGTCCCTGAGGCCCCACCCACCACTCGCACCTCTCTGCCTCCTCCTCTGAACACCTCCCACCTGCCGCTCACTCCTTTCTGCCCCCTGCTGCCTTAAGGACGAGTGACGGGGGGATGGGGTGGAGAGGAGCAAGCAGCAGGGGCCACAAGGGAAGAGGTGGAGCGGGGGGAATGGGAAGGGGCACAGCACGGGTAGGGCCACGGAGGAAGAGGTGGAGTGAGGGTGGGAAGAGGAGCAGCATAGGTGGGGCCACGGGGAAGAGGCAGAGCGGGGGGGAGGGAAGAGGCGAAGCGAGGGTGGAAAGAGGAGCAGCATGGACAGGCCACAGGGGAAGAGGGGGAGCAGGGGTGGGAAGATTACAAGAAGTGGAAGGTTGGACATATGACCAGGGAAGAGTATAAAAATATTGCTCGGGCATGTAGGAATGAAATCAGGAGGGCCAAATCGCACCTGGAGCTGCAGCTAGCGAGAGATGTCAAGAGTAACAAGAAGGGTTTCTTCAGGTATGTTGGCAACAAGAAGAAAGCCAAGGAAAGTGTGGGACCCTTACTGAATGAGGGAGGCAACCTAGTGACAGAGGATGTGGAAAAAGCTAATGTACTCAATGCTTTTTTTGCCTCTGTTTTCACTAACAAGGGCAGCTCCCAGACTGCTACGCTGGGCATCACAAAATGGGGAAGAGATGGCCAGCCCTCTGTGGAGATAGAGGTGGTTAGGGACTATTTAGAAAAGCTGGACGTGCACAAGTCCATGGGGCCGGACGAGTTGCATCCGAGAGTGCTGAAGGAATTGGCGGCTGTGATTGCAGAGCCATTGGCCATTATCTTTGAAAACTCGTGGCGAACCGGGGAAGTCCCGGATGACTGGAAAAAGGCTAATGTAGTGCCAATCTTTAAAAAAGGGAAGAAGGAGGATCCTGGGAACTACAGGCCAGTCAGCCTCACCTCAGTCCCTGGAAAAATCATGGAGCAGGTCCTCAAAGAATCAATCTTGAAGTACTTGCATGAAAGGAAAGTGATCAGGAACAGCCAGCATGGATTCACCAAGGGAAGGTCATGCCTGACTAATCTAATCGCCTTTTATCATGAGATTACTGGTTCTGTGGATGAAGGGAAAGCAGTGGATGTATTGTTTCTTGACTTTAGCAAAGCTTTTGACACGGTCTCCCACAGTATTCTTGTCAGCAAGTTAAGGAAGTATGGGCTGGATGAATGCACTATAGGGTGGGTAGAAAGCTGGCTAGATTGTCGGGCTCAACGGGTAGTGATCAATGGCTCCATGTCTAGTTGGCAGCCGGTGTCAAGTGGAGTGCCCCAGGGGTCGGTCCTGGGGCCGGTTTTGTTCAATATCTTCATAAATGATCTGGAGGATGGTGTGGATTGCACTCTCAGCAAATTTGCGGATGATACTAAACTGGGAGGAGTGGTAGATACGCTGGAGGGGAGGGATAGGATACAGAAGGACCTAGACAAATTGGAGGATTGGGCCAAAAGAAATCTGATGAGGTTCAATAAGGATAAGTGCAGGGTCCTGCACTTAGGACGGAAGAATCCAATGCACCGCTACAGACTAGGGACCGAATGGCTAGGCAGCAGTTCTGCGGAAAAGGACCTAGGGGTGACAGTGGACGAGAAGCTGGATATGAGTCTATTCTATGATTCTATGATTCTATGATTCTAAGAGGAGCAGCATGGACAGGCCACAGGGGAAGAGGGGGAGCAGGGGTGGGAAGAGGAGCAGCATGGACAGGCCACAGGGGAAGAGGGGGAGCAGGGGTGGGAAGAGGAGCAGCATGGACAGGCCACAGGGGAAGAGGCGAAGCGAGGGGGAAAGAGGAGCAGCATGGACAGGCCACAGGGGAAGAGGAGCCGCAGGGGTGGGAAGAGGCGCAGCACGGGCGGGGCCACAGGGGAAGAGGTGGAGCATGCGGGCGGGAAGAGGCGCAGAACGGGCAGAGCCATGGGGGAAGAGGCAAAGCGAGGGCAGGAAGAGGCACAGAACGGGCAGAGCCACGGGGGAAGAGGCAGAGTGGAGGGATGGGAAGAGGCGCAGCACGGATGAGGCCACGGGGAAGAGGCGGAGCGAGGGCGGGAAGAGGTGCAGCATGGACGGGGCCATGGGGAAGAGGCGGAGTGGGGGAGGGAAGAGGCGCCGTATGGGCGAGGCCACATCAGAAGAGGTGGAGTGGGGGGGGGAGGGACGAGAAGCAGCATGGGTGGGGCGACAGAGGAAGGGGCAGAGCAGGGGCGGGGCCACGGGGGAAGAGGCAGAGCAGGGGAGGGAAGAGGAGCAGCATAGGTGGGGCCTTGGCGGAAGAGGAGGAGCGGGGGCAGGAAGAGGTGGAGCGTGGGCAAGAAGAGGAGGAGCGGGGGAGGGAAGAGGCACAGCATGGGCAGGGCCGTGGGGGGTGGAGGGAAGAGGCGCAACACGGGCAGGGCCACAGAGAACGAGGCAGAGCGGGGGGGGAAGAGACACAGCACGGGCGGGCCTTGGTGGAAGAGGAGGAGCGTGGGCGGGAAGAGGTGGAGCGTGGGCGGGGCCTCGGTGAAAGAGGAGGAGCGGGGGTAGGAAGAGGGCAGGAAGAGGTGGAGCGTGGGCGGGAAGAGGTGGAGCGTGGGCGGGAAGAGGAGAAGCGGGGGCGGAAAGAGGCGCAGCATGGGCGGGGCCTTGGTGAAAGAGGAGGAGCGGGGGTAGGAAGAGGGCAGGAAGAGGTGGAGCGTGGGCGGGAAGAGGAGAAGCGGGGGCGGGAAGAGGCGCAGTACGGGCGGGGCCGTGGGGGGTTGAGGGAAGAGGCGTAGCATGGGCAGGGCCACAGAGGACGAGGCAGAGCAGGGGAGGGAAGAGGCACAGCATGGGCGGGGCCTTGGCAGAAGAGGAGGAGCGGGGGTGGGAAGAGGTGGAGCGGGGGCAGGAAGAGGAGGAGCGGGGGCGGGAAGAGGCAGGGCCACAGAGGAAGAGGCGGAGCGAGGGCGGGGCCTTGGGGTGGAGTATGGGCGGGGCCTCAGTCCGTGGATGCAGAGCACCCTCCTATTTTTTGCCGTGGCGGCTCGAGCCCTGGAGCGCTGTGGCCTGTCTCCTGTGGCCTCATCGTACAGGAGATCTGGAACTCTGACCCTCTCCTCTTCTCCCTGGCAGCACTCGTTGCACGAACCGTAAACTAGCCAGGCAGTAACTGGGCTGTCACTACGTTACCGGGGACACATCTCCATTCCCCATTGCAAACCCTGCACACCAGTCATAGTCCTCCTCTGGAGCCAGAGCGGGCAGGAGGGGATGAGGTGTGTGGCACAAACACACACGCGCAGATGGAGAGAGGAAGAGGAATTGCCCCCTCTCCATACGTCCTAAGCAAATGAAACGCGCGGAGCTGCGAGGCGGTGGGGACTTCACACGGGGAAGGCCGCAGCAGGAGCCTCTGCACTCTTGGCTGCCCAGTGCCGGAATGAGCTGGGCCCGGGACTGGGGAGGAGCGTCGGTCGGATGGCAGAGAGGAGAGCGGAGGAGAGAAGCTGCGGCCAGGCAGAGGAGGCAGGACAGAAGGCACTGCTGCTACCTATTAACCGCAGTTTCAGCGTCAGCGAAATGCCAGCGTCCTGGGGCGGAGCACTGCAAGATCCTCTGAGAGAAGCACCACAGAAGTCAGGGGCGGGTTGCTCCGAGAGAGGTTTGGCTGAAGGCTGCAGGGGCAGGAAGGTCCCGGGCGAGAGCAAGAGAGGGAGAAGGACTTGGTGGCTCGGCTGAGGAAGGGCAGGGAGGAGTTGGTAGGCAGGGCAGATGGGTGAAAAGCAGCCCTGCGCCTAGGGGTGGAGGGCTGTTTTTGGAGGTCAGAGCAGTGGAGGTGGAGGGTAGGAAAAAAGGCCGGTGGAAGCTCAGAGGGAGGGCTGGAAGGCCCCCCCCAGAGGTTTGAGATGCCAGGGCCGTGCTGCAGTGGGTTCAGAGGTGCGTAGGAAGCTGTGAGCCTGGCTGTGGGGGATGGACACGGTGGGACACAAAAAGCATATTGCGAGCTCCATTTGCAAGCTCATTCTGCCGTGCTGTGAGCACAGGCCGCCCACGGTGTTCTCTTTGCAGGAACCCGAGCATTGCGGTTTGGGGGTGGCTGTTAGTGTAACCTCGGCCTTTGTGGAGTTGGTGCCCAAAGAACGCGCCCATCGGACTGGCAGCAGATGGAGAGTACCACTGAGGCTTACTGAACATACATCATCCTGAACCAACATCAGTGTGGCCACTTGCCCTGGTCTGGAGCTCAGATCTCACGCCCTCACTCGGCACCACAAATGCCGCCCCCCCCCCCCCCCCACGGTCTGTCTCCTCCCACCTTGTTTCCTTTATTCTCTTCACACACACATGGTCCTGTGTGAGTCACAGCCAGGCCCACACATGATCTGCCAGCTATCCCTGCACACCATGCCTCCCAACCCTTGCCTGAGGAGATGTTGGTCCAGCAAGGCTGTGTCCCTCTGGCAGTACAAATGGCAATTGTCCAACTGGCAGCAGCCTGGCCACTGATCTTCTGGAAGACACTTTCCCCAGCAGATCCCAGGGGCTCCTGTAGGCTCCGCTGCGCTGAGCACTTACCAGTGTCTTGTAGTCAATCTGCTGCCGGATGAGCTTGTCCTCGCTCAGCGAATAGCGGGCTTCCCCAGTGATGGAGTCAATGGGGCCCTTTTCCATCTGCTGTTTGATGGCGCAGAAGAGGGAGAACAGCGGCTCGCCAGCGCATTCCTGCCCGGAGACACGAGGGAGGGAAACCGGGTGATGTCCGATGCCGCAGATCATCGGTTCCTACCTGCCAGCTTCCCAGGCCAGGAGCTCAGTTCCCCCAGGCCTCACCCACCACCCAGCACAAGCCCAGCCCTAAAGGGGGGACCGTCTCCTGCTGGGCTTTGGAGAGCGGAGGAGAGAAGCTGCGGCCTTGGCCCAGGGTGACTCTAGCCTGCATCCTCTCTGCTCCCGCCCACTCGCCTCTTCTCTCCTTCCTTTCCATTCCCCAACCTCTCACCCCTTTCCCATTCATTCCCACCCTCCTCCGACTGCTGCTCTCTCCCTGACATTTCCATCCAACTCCTTCGTTTTCCAATTTCAAACCGCTCCTCCCTTCCCCTTCGCACCCTCCGCTCCCTTCCATCTCCTCTCCTCCACAATCTCATCCCCCTCTACCTTCCCAGCACTGCTTCCCCTCCATCCCCTCTACCTTCCCCTCCACCTTCCCTGCACTGCCGCCCCTCTGCTCTAGCAGTCTGTCCCAAATCAATGAGCTAGATCACCATCCTCTAGTGTAAATCCTGGAGAAAACAAGTTAATAATCCAAAGCAAAGTGGCCCCTTTCTCACCTACTACACCTGTCTGCCGCTTAATTAGCTAATCTGCCTGCCCTATATTGCTCCCATGTGCTGTCTAGTGCCCTTATCAGGCTGGTGTTTAGGCTAAGGCAGGAAGACAAGAAGCTGAGGTGGGGGAAAATATATCTTATAAAAAAAGAGCTTTAGTGAGTCACAGCGTTTGAACCGCTCTTTTCATCTGAAAATGGGAGTTTGGTACTGGGAGCTACTGAAATTACCTTCCAGGGACCTTCCAGACCTTCCTGCTAGGAGAGTTTGTGCATCGGGGGTGGCTGGCTGGCTCAGGGGAATGGCATTGGGATACAGAGCCTTTTGCCTCCAGCTGGTCAGTCCCCATCCTGCCCAGGAGTGGCTGGAAGGATGAGGAATCTGACGTGTGCTGGAAAGTTCAGGTCCATGTCTGAAGTTCAAGTGGGTTCTGTCTCTAGGGTGGTGGCCCAGGTGAGGCACAGGGGGCTCTCAGAAGGCAACATCATAATGAGCACCTCTGCTGGCAGTCTCAGCATGGGAACCAAGGCTACAATACCATCTCCTCCTCCCTAGTGACTTCAGGGCTGGTGTTTTGGACACTGAATGCCTTGACCACCTACAGAGCACACAAGGTTCCACTGCATCAGCCCTACTCGAGAGGAAACCCTGTTAGGGGTGGGACTGAAATTCATACTCCATGGCCCTCTCGTTCCTGACAATTCTGCAGGTGAGGGTGCCAGTGACATGGACAGAGAACCAGACTGAGAACCGCCAACTCCTCCCACCTAGACCAGCTGTCAGGAACAGCTTTCTGTCTGTGCTGTGCTCAGGACTAGAAGGAGAGGCTCCAGGCTATCATGGCTGCAGCACGCTCCCCTCCTGCCCTTTGGAAGGGTCTAAGCCCAGGGTGAAGAAGGTCTGGCGAGGAGCCTGGTATGAGAGTTACCAAACAAGCCATGGTGGCTGCTCTTTGGTCCAGATTAAGGCAAAGTGCCGAGACAGACAATCTTCTCCTGCCTTTGAAAACCAGGATACAGTAAGGTCTTCTCGTCACCAGCCACTGGATCCAGAAGGTCCCGCCAGTGAGGATAAGGGTCTGGTGGGGTCACAGCTGCACTCTGAACGGGCTGTGATAGCACACAGCGTGAGCTTTCTGCTGCAATGTGCTCCTTCCCCTGCTCACGGGGTCCCCGTCCTTGCAGAAACACCCCTCAGAGACCCATCTCGTGTACCCTGAAAACCTGCCAGCCAGCTACTCTGAGCAGCGTTCCCTCCTCCTGACCTCTTCTTGGTCTCACCCAGCCCTCACGCCTTCCTACTGCCCCTTTCCCGCAGCATTCAGAAATAAGTGCCTTGCAGCAGGCCTGTCCTTTCTCACGTGTCTGGAAAGTGCCCAGCACAGATTGGCCACCCCCACCACCAAAGCATCCATGAGTGATGTGGTCTAATGCCTAGGTGGGCCACCTCCTCTCACCTTGAGGAACTTGTACAGCAGGAAGGTGAACCAATTAGTGAGCATCTTCTCTGCCACAGACTCCGTCCTACAATCACCCCCAGAAGCAAAAAGAGAATGGGAGATGGTTAGTCGTGCTGATCAGACTGAAGGAGCTTACTGCTGAGTGTAAGAGGTGTCTGAGCAAGTCAGGGCCAAGCACAGGAGAGCACAGGGATGAAAGCAGCTTGCCGTCCCCTTACTGAAGCAAAGTGCAGGGCATTGGTTATTACTGGGATGAGCAAACCAGACTGGACTAAATGAAAAGCAACTGGAATCTTTTCCCACGCACCAAAATGACCGCAAATCCAGGTTTGGAAAAGCCTGGATTAACTTCTCTCCCACCACACGCCATGCTCTGCACTTTCTGGCTTGGATTGAAATTGCCTGAATACTGTGTGAGATATCACACACACAAGGATATCCTGGAAATGTCCAACTGGGAGGGCCCCAGGGGCCAAGTGCCCCCTGTGTGTAGCTCCAGGAAAGTCACTGTCTGGGTTGTCCATAAGATTCTGATTACCCATCAGGAAGAAGGAGAGTCTGTGAGACTTTGGGCAAGTCACTTAGCCACTCTGTGCTTCCCCAGCTGTACAGTGGGGCTCATAGCACCACCCTTCCTCCTGGGGCCTTTGAGAAGAAACACATTAAAGATTGTGAAATGCTCAGACACTGCGGTGATGGGGGCCAAATAAATCCCTAAGATGGATCCAAACCAGTGGAGGAAATTCACCTGTCGCTGATTATCAGGGCAGCTGGATCTGTTGACTGTGTTGCGGCCAATAAAAGGCCTCTTCAGAATTGTGAGGCAAGTCCTGGGGCTCTCACTCTGTTACTAGTCGGTCCATATGCAAGCAGAACCCATGCTGACTCTTCAGTGGGAGCTCTGCCGGCGTAGGGACTGAGTCAAAACCTGAGCGCCAGATTCTGACGCCAGTTAGACCGGCATGAACCCAGAATAACTCCAGCACGGTCAGGGACGCTCAGCTGGGTCTCTGTGTGGTCCCTTTCTGTCCATTGTTTGGACACACAAGTTTGCTGAACCAACAAAATTTCCTTGTCTCTCTTGATGCGGCCTCTTTGCTCTTGGTGTTCCTCATTGCCCCACGACAGTTTCCTTTGGTTTCTAGCTAGTTTTGCTTCCTGCTTTTCATGCCTAAGCAAGATGCGGGGGGTCTGGATGGCAAACATAGCAGGGGAGTGGGTTTGCATTTTTGTTCCTGTGTCTTCATATTCTGGGAGCAGCCTCCATTCAAACCAGAGCCCCATTGTACTAAATGCTGCGCAAACACACATTAAAGATCTCCCTTCCCTGAAGAGCCTGTTTTAGATTTAACACTGTCCCCATTTGAATGTCTCCGTTCCCATGAATACCTCTCGCCTTGCCAGGGGGTGGTGAAAGCAGGCCCTAAATTCCAGGCTCAGTCTGACCTGACCATGTCCCTTTTAAAATTAAACCCCTCCTGTATTGTGATAACAAGCCCTTGCCAGCCTCAGAGTCTAGTTTGGGAACTCCCCAGTGCCTTTTCTGTATTTCCTTTCCCACTGCCACTGGCTGTCCAGGTGGCTGTGTGTGCAGATTTCCCCCTTTCTAATCAGCCTGATTTGCCCATCCACTTCATTCAGTGATTGCCACTAGCCTGTCGGTTGGTTGCTGTGTCCCACATGACCCATGATCATGGAGTGTCACGCAGCCTGGTGCTCACATGACCTGTGTTCATGGCACATAGAATCAGAGAATATCAGAGTTGGAAGGGACCTCAGGAGGTCATCTAGTCCAATCCCTGCTCAAAGCAGTACCAATCCCCAATTTTTGCCCCAGATCCCTAAATGGCCCCCTCAAGGATTGAGCTCACAACCCTGGGTTTAGCAGGCCAATGCTCAAACCACTGAGCTATCACACCCTGATGCCTGCTGCTCCCTGAGTTTCAAAGGCCCTGCTGCTGCAGCACAAAGATGGCTTGATGCTCACAGAGCATCCTGTGGCCTGGTGCCTCGCGAGTGTCGTGCAGCACACAGCTTGTGGCATGGCTCAGTGCCCACACTGCACCACATGGCCTGATGGTGCAGCCTGCTGTGCACCCTGGGGCAGTGCCCATCCTGCATTATATGGCCCAGCCCTGAAGCCCAATGTCACAAATCCAGGTCCACATCGATAAAGAAAACCACATGACGTGTTGGCCAGCTCTGGGGATCCTGACGCCTCTTTATTCAGTTATGGATCTAGCACCTGCAGGACTGTCACAGAGATGCTGCAATGGGATTTTACCAGCTAGCACCAGATAGGAAACCCCCTCCGACCGTCTCCTTCCTCCCGGCAGACATGCTGACCCAGACCGTGGAGTCTCACTGGCACCACTCAGGACTTGGCAGCCACAGCAGGGATCTAGAATTTGCATCCCGGTGCTCCTAAAGTCAGTGCTTGAATGGAGATGCAGTCCCTATCACTGGAGCTGAAGGAGACTCTTCATTTGCTCATATCGGAACAGGGACTGTGACACATAGCTGAGCAGTTCTGGTGCCATCCAGTAGTAGGCAGTGAGGCACATACACTAACCTAGGGGTTGTCAAACATCTGGCTCATGGGTGGGTATTTATATGTCCTGCATGACATATTTAGATCATCCTGCTTTCATTTTAAAAAATGAAGTCAGTTTCTAGCTCTTGTGGCTGCAGAAACAACCTTCTAGATGTGACCTGAGTTTAAGCGAAGCAGGAAGGACTGCCTGAGTCTGCAAGCAGCCTGAAACAATGACTCATCATCTGATTGGACGATCAACTTTAAACCCCAATGGTGACACCTCAGTATCAACATTATCTATTTACTCACTGATTATTTTAGTGCTTGGGGAGGACCAAGAGTAGGAGCTGCTGCTGAGAAGAAAATTCAGGGAAGGGGAGAGGACCAAAGTGGAGGATGCTGCTAGTAGGGGGGCAGCTGTGTGCACACCCTACCCAGGAAATGCTTTGCTGCCGGATGGTGACTCACCTCCTCAGCAGCAGCTTGGGGTGGTTTTTGCTCTCCAAGTTCTTGTCGATGAGGTCAGCCAGGAGCTGCTTGAGGACATCAGTGGCATACTCCAGTTTGCTCTGCAGCACGGTCATGATGAGCGAGGCCACGTTGCCACGGTCCCGCATGGAGAAGCTGCGCTGGGACTCCAGAGTGCGGATGAAGGACAGCAGGAACACCTTGTTGTTGATGAGCTGGGCGAAGAGCTTTAGGCCCTTCTCTACCCGCTCCTGCCGATAGCCAGGGACCTGGGGAAAAGAGAAAAATGGCTTCCTTCATATTCAAGCCACCATAGGCCCCGACTCTGCAGATGCTCTGGGGCTCAAGCTCCCACGGGAAAAAATAGGGGGTGCCCAGCACCCACCAGCCACAGTGGGTCCGGCCCCCAGGGCTGCCCACTGATCAGCTGTTCGGTGGGCCCAGGGGTGGCCAGGGGAGCAGCAAGCGGCTGGCAGGAGGCGCTGGGGGAGAGGGGTTCTACCGCCCCGGCCCTTTAAATAGCTGCCGGAGCCCCGCCGCCACTACTCCAGGGCTCCGGGGGCTGTTTAAAGGACCGGAGAGGTAGAAGCAGGGGAGCCGCAAGCTCTTTAAATAGCCCCCGGAGCCCTGGGGTAGCGGCTGCAGGGCTCCGGCAGCTATTTAAAGGGCCAGGGCTCCAGCTGCCTGTGCCGCCCCAGTCCTTTAAATAGCCGCTGGAGCCCTGGGGAAGTGGCGGCGGGGCTCCGGCAGCTATTTAAAGGGCCGGGGCGGTAGAAGCAGGGGAGCCCCGGGCCCTTTAAATAGCCACCGGAGGCCCGGGCTGCTGCTGCTACCCCGGTGGGGGGGAGAAGAAGGAGGAGGAGAAGGGGCGGGCACTTACCTTACAGGGTGGGCTGGGGCTGGCTCTGACCCCCTCAGCCCCGCTCCTACCGCCCTAGGCCCCTCCCCTTCCCCAGCGTACTGGTAAGTCACTCAACTTACTTCCATCCCTGACAATATTACTGTATTGTACAAGTATCTAGAGTGAGGCCTTTTCTGAAAGCTAATGAAGCATAATGAGTAATAAATACCACGTGAAATGTTTGTATTAACCCTATGTAAGGAATTACGGCTACTCATTGATATTAGGCTGCACAGTATGCCCAGACAGGAGGGGATGTCACCGCTCTCTACCTGTCTCCTACATACATTAAGCATGGTGGAATTAGAAACAATGGAAGCCCCATTTACACAGTGGGGATCGGAAGCCCACAGGAAGGGAAGAACAGCCTCTTGAAACGAAGTCATTTAACTTTGGAAGACATAAGCAAGGACAGACGCCATCTTCGGCATCCATCACTAAGCAGACAGAAGATGGCAGAGCTCTTGTGCGCTGAGAAAGATGAGTCCTCAACCAAGGTGGGGTTGAAGTCTCTGGAACTGAATATAGGTGAGAAACCTGCTTAGGCAAAGGTCTTTCACCTACGAAGACAAGGGAAGTCAACACCTTGTATTTCTGTGGAAGGTCTGGACTGAGGGAATCAGCCATGGCTGGGAAGAAGATGGACTGGTGAGAGAAACCACCTGGAACAAAGCCTGTATCTTGCTAGATTAAATATTAGACTTTTAACAGCGTATTTTGTTTTGTTTTACTTGTCACTCTCTCTCCCTTCATTCCTTACACATGAGCTCACGTCATCCTATGTACATTTTGTTACCAAATTAATTTCATTTCTACCAGCTATCCATTCCATGCTATGTTTAAAGGGGAGGGTGTATCTACCCACGTGAAGTTAATAAGCTGTGATGTCCTTTCCTGCAGCAGCCCCTGCTACTCCAGTTCAGACTGATTGTACTCCTCCAGCCTTCCCCTTTGCACGCACTGTTGTTACAATGCAGCCCCCACTCCAGCTCGCCGACCCACCTCAATCCTCACCTATCACAGTGACTATTCCAATCCTGCCCCCGTCACAGAGCTCCGCCAGTGCCCCCAGTGCTGATTTTCAGCCTCCCCTCCCCATGTAATTCCATTCCTGGGCTCCTACACACAGCTCAGCCGATAAACCTGAATCCTGACGACATGCACAAACCCTGCTAGTCTAGTCCTCGTGCATGTTCCTGTATGGAGCCATGCCGAATTGCATTTTCCATTCCCCACCCCATGCCATGGTCCCGGCCCGGGTACTAGACAAAGATCCCATGCTCATTTCCACACATCACCTAAACCCTGAATGGCAGCTTCCCAGGAGCTGCCTTACCTCCTGGACAGCCGTTCTGCCAGGTGCCCGGCTGCAGGATGGAGCATCAGTGCTGTTGACTGACGGATGGACTGAGGTCTCGGCTTTGACGCTTCCAGATTTTGTGTTTAACTGCCTCACTGTCAACTCTTTTAGAGTCGTAAATTTTTTTGCAGAGATTACAGACTGCAAAACTGTCTGTAAGCAAAAACCAACAAACAAGCACAACCCATCACCGCTACCAGTGAGGAAATAATTAGCTTGCTTGCATGTTTAATGCTGGCTAATCCCATGGCGATTTTGGAGCAGCATAAAGTTTATTTCAGCTGTGTCTGGAAGTAGTTAATTAGTTAAAAAGGTGGTGAATGAGAACCTGCTCTGAATAGGCCCCGTGCTGGGGCCTTTTCCCAACTGGTACCTTCACCGGGCTGGCAAGGCCTTGGTGTCTGTTTTTTTCATTCACTTTAACTCTTTCTCGGCACTGGAAAGAAGGTAGCAGAAAAGACCCTGCTCTGGCTTCTTTAGCAAAGCAGATTGGCAGTGGAAGTGCTGCTGTCGTCTACGAGGTGGAAGAAACGTGCCTGGATCTGAGTGATGGGGCAACAGAGCCAGAGGCCCAAGGGGTCAGAAGAAACGGTTTGATTGCTGAGCGCTGGAAGGTTTGGTTGGCTGCAATGCACTTGGGAAAAGCCCCCACGCTCTGCGTATGTGTGTATATGGGAGCAGGCACTCAATGCATTGGAGGGGCCAATTTCTGTTCTGGCCCACTGGTGTTTGCTAGTGTAAACGAGGGCAGAATTTGGCCCTAGGTATGCAAGCAGCTCTGTGTGTACGCAAATGCATTGTTTGTGGGAAACTGTTTATTCTATAAAGCCAAACGAGGAGAGCTTGGGGAGAGCAGGACAAGGCCCAGGGTACGACTGTGCTCCGGGTACATGGTTGTCCCACGCTCACCATTGAAAGCAACGTCTGCCACTGGTTACCACAAAGTAGCATCCGAGCTGCATCACTACTTCCCTTTCCTGACTGGGGAGCAAGGAACAACTGTCCTCCCTGATACCTTTCCCAGGAAGATGCTGGCAAATAAGAAAGCCTGAACGGTCACGGCTCTATGCAGGCGTGTTTCTCTAGCGTTAGCAGAATTTCAGTCCTCATGAAGGACTGAAGACGGAAGAATCCCATGCACCGCTACAGACTAGGGACCGAATGGCTAGGCGGAAAAGGACCTAGGGGTGACAGTGGACGAGAAGCTGGATATGAGTCAGCAGTGTGCCCTTGTTGCCAAGAAGGCCAATGGCATTTTGGGATGTATAAGTAGGGGCATAGCGAGCAGATCGAGGGACGTGATCGTTCCCTTCTATTCGACATTGGTGAGGCCTCATCTGGAGTACTGTGTCCAGTTTTGGGCCCCACACTACAAGAAGCATGTGGATAAATTGGAGAGAGTCCAACGAAGGGCAACAAAAATGATTAGGGGTCTAGAACACATGACTTATGAGGAGAGGCTGAGGGAGCTGGGATTGTTTAGTCTGCAGAAGAGAAGAATGAGGGGGGATTTGATAGCTGCTTTCAACTACCTGAAAGGGGGTTCCAAAGAGGATGGCTCTAGACTGTTCTCAATGGTAGCAGATGACAGAACGAGGAGTAATGGTCTCAAGTTGCAGGGGGGGGGGGAGGTTTAGATTGGATATTAGGAAAAACTTTTTCACTATGAGGGTGGTGAAACACTGGAATGTGTTACCTAGGGAGGTGGTAGAATCTCCTTCCTTAGAGGTTTTTAAGGTCAGGCTTGACAAAGCCCTGGCTGGGATGATTTAACTGGGAATTGGTCCTGCTTCGAGCAGGGGGTTGGACTAGATGAACTTCTGGGGTCCCTTCCAACCCTGATATTCTATGATTCTATGAAGGGGAGGAGTGAGAGCACCAGCTACGTCCAATTACTCTTTAGTCCAGGGTAGAGCCTGTGCCAGCTTCCCCTACACAGCTCTGCCAATGCACCTCCGCCCTGGCCTTCCCTGCTAGCCCATGCCTGGACCTTTCCAAAGCACAGAGCCTGCCAAGATTGCCAGAGAGCTCTGCCAACGCACCCCTCAGACTTGGCCTGCAGCACGCCCCAGCTATCCCAGCCCAGGTCTCCCTGGAGCAGAGCTTGGCTGCTGTGCCAAACTCCAAGTGTTTTTTGCAATGTGGACAGATGTTCACCTGGGACTATTATAAGGCTCAGCACACTCATTCTCACCAGTGATGTAATGCACTGCACCAACCCGCAGCCTCCTGGGACACTGCTGCTCATCCGCACAACAGGGAGGTTCCCTGGGCAGAAAAAGACCAGGGGAGCTGAGCTCCCTCCAAACCCAGGGTGCGTTTGAAGCTGAGCACTAACGTGGCAAATTTGTTATCCCATCACAAAGAGCAATGCAGTTACAGAGCATGTTTTACATGTTAAAAATATATCTTCTCTCGGTGCTGCCAATCCTTTCTGAAAGTACTGCCATGCCCATGGACAGTGCAGACATCCCGGGTGTGCCGTGCCCCTGGGCAGCGCAGACATCCCGGGTGTGACGTGCCCCCGGGCAGTGCAGACATCGCGGGTGTGCCGTGCCCCTGGGCAGTGCAGACGTCCTGGGTGTGCCGTGCCCATGGACAGTGTAGACATCCCAAGGGCCACTGTGCACATGGGCATCACAGAAGTCCTGGAAGACACCATAGACTCGGGTAGTGCAGAGGTCCCTGAGAAGCTGCCGTGCCCATGAACAGTGCAAATGTCCTGGAGGGGCGCCATGCCTGGAGGGCTGCACAGACATCATAAAGGGCCAGGGTGTCCATGGGCAGTGCACTTGCCAGGGAACGCTGCAATGCCATGGAAGGGTATGTGGATCTGCCTCGGGTCCCATCCCTAGTGTTTGTTCATTGAAAAAGTCCAGAGCACACTCCAGCAGGAAGAGGACCCAATCCCATGAGAAAGTTAATGCAGTGGAGACAGACAGACAGACACACACATTCCCTGGCACTCTTCAATATGGACACACCACTCATCCCACCACTGGTGGAACGCTCCCATTTTTCCAGGTCTCCCCACTGTGAGCCTGGCATACGGGCTCATCCAGGAAACCCACCATTATTTCAGCTGTTGCAGAGCAGCATCCCAGTGAGCTGATGTGGTGTCTTTATGCTGCATCAATACAGATTAGGTTGTGTCACAAGGCAGTGACCTCGCTCATGTCACTCACAGAGTCACGGTACTGTGAGGGTGTCTCTTCCATTCCAGACAGAATGGGGAGGCAGGGGCCAAGCAGGCAGCCAGAGGGAGGAGATGGTCATTGTTCTTGCTTACCTCCAGATCCCTCAGGACAGGGTGGTCTTCAATGCCAGGGAAAAGCACCCTCATGGTATAGGTGCGGTAATCAAGGAAGGGGATGCCAGCGCCATCCAAGTCGCTCGTCAGCTCGTGAATGTCTGTCTGAAGCTCTGCAAAAGCTGAGACAAAGAAACCCATCCCCATTGCAGCGATGGTCCAGACCCACCCTGACCCTACCTGGAAGGAGGTCAGGCTAACACCTGTACGGGTGTCACCAGTGATGGGGGAGGAGGAGGATGTGCTGTACTTGCCCACCCACCAGCCTCTGCCTCTGATCTAATGCCAGACAAAGGTTCCATCTAGACAAAGCCCCACCCTGATTTAGGAAACTCAGTTTAAACAGGGTTCCAGCAAAGCCTGTTTTTATCACCGTTTGTCCAGCCCAGGTGGATGGGGCCAAACTTTGTCAGAACCAGAGGTGGGCCTGACTGGGTCTGAATGCTCCTGAGCTCCAAGGGTGACTGGCTCCTGTACTGGATCCAGATTCAGTGGCTGAACCTTATCTTTTGAATGGACCCAACTGGACCTTGGATCTAAATTGGCCAGAACTTTGGAGAAGGGGGATCCAAAGCCAGATCCAAATTTGGTGGATCAGGGTCCTCTAGCTAGAGCTGTGTTTTCACTGCAAACTTTCAGGGAATTAATATCTTCCTTTCAGCATGCCCTCTGCCAGCCCTGGGGCCCCACCTCTCCATCGTACCTTCCTTGCACTCCAGAGCCACTCTGGACTCCAGGTTGTCCATTTGCATCTGCAGCCGCTTTAGGGTCAGGTCGCTCTCGCGGGACTTGCGCTTGTATGCAATCAGCACGGCCACGATGAAGATGATGAGCAGGCCGCCAGCCACGGCAATGCTGACGATGGCCGGCAGGCTGAGCGGGCTGTCAGGAGAGATGTAGACCATCCCTGGGGAGAACTCCAATCCTCCCACTCGAGCCTGCAGGGGAATAAGCAAACAGGCATCTAGCAAACACCAGCAAACAGGATCTCCCAGAGCCTGGTTACTCCTCAGAGGAACTCCAACCAACTCAACCTGCAGCAATAGCACCTGACCCAACGACCTTCTCTGCTCTCCCAAGCTAAGCAGGGTCTGAAGCACTCAGTGCTTGGATGGGAGACCACGAATCCCAGAGAAGTGGTGCCTTTGACATAGGAAGCGGCACTCTTCTTTCTGACTAGATCCTGAGCCCAGCGTGGGGCTAGATGCTGGCTTTAGCAGTAAAGGTCAGGTTCAGGTGGCACTGTGATCTATAAACACCCACTTGTGCTTCTTGTGAGAGCAAAATTATTAGCTGCAGTGTCCTGGCTGAACTGCAGCTTGGGTATGTTCTGACATCTGCTGCCTGACCCTGTTGTGCGGTGCTGGTCCCGCCCTGCCCCAGAATGTGCGCTGCCCCCTCAGCTGCATTCTGATGAGACAGCCCCGTTACTGGGCAGGGTGCTAGAAGACGCCAGCTGACATGTCAAACCCCAGCAAAAGTTTGCTGAGCTGGCAGGTAGAACAGTCTTCTACTGATCTGTAAAACTGAACAAACTGGATCCAGAAGCCATAGGGGACGAATAAACACGGGGCCCATGGAGCCCAACATGTCGTCTTTAGAGTGAACGTCCTCATCAGAGCCCCTGCTCTGTTACTCCAGCCTTACACCAGGGTAACTCGGAGCAGGGCTTGACCCTAAGGCTTTGCTTTGAACTCTTAGTGCCCTTGGCGATTGCTTGGAGCCAGAGACGTCCCTTGGGTACGGCAAATCGGGGCAACTGCTCCGGGCACTTTGGGGAGTCCCGCGGGCCAGACCAATTGGCCGGATTTGTCACTTTCGCCCCAGGCCTCGCACGCCCTAGGGACGGCCCTGCTTGGAGCTCTAGGTGGCCTCGTAGGGGTCACTTCCTGGTTAAGAGACACCGTGTAGCGGGCACCCCAACAGATGGTGTTGCTGATCCCAAGAGGTTTGCACCTGCCGGATCACCTCGGAGATGGGGCTGCTGGGAGCCCGTGTGCCGGCAGAGCCTGCCCACAGCTCCAGACTGCAACCCTAGAGGGTTAGTTGTTACATGCTGTTCCCATTCATTTTTATAGAGTGGGACACTCTGGTGGGCTACACTTGGGCATGGGCAGCGCTACTGCCTTGGGCCACAGCCACACGAGCAGTGCCAGCAGATAGGTGGCCAGCCGCATTCTCCCTGCCTGTTCTCAGCGGGCAGCCTGCTCCCTGGCCTGCCGCCTTGCTCGTCTCTGCCCCACTTCACTCTCCAGGGTGTGGGCACACAAGCCACCTCCCTGTGCTGCTGTGGGAGGCAACTGGCACTGGGAAGCTTAGCTGAGGGAGGGGGCTGGGCCCAGCATTGGGCAGGGCAGGGGAGAGGGGGTTCACAGTCCCTGAGACCCTGCGGTATCCCTGCTGAGCAGGATGGCAGGAGGCACACCCAGGCTCCTGGGCAGGCAGTGATCCTGGAGAGTCCAGATGTGGCTCCGAGATGTCTGGGGAAAGATCGCTCCTCTTGTACCTGCTCCTTCCTCCTCGCATGCAGGGACCTGTTTTTCAGGCACTACTTTGCGAGAGCCGACGGAAGGAATTCTTCCCAGCGGAGCGAGACTCTCATCCTGCACGCACATACTGCCAGTCATGCTGCGGGAACGCCACATGCCTCCCACACTGTGGAGTTACACCCAGTCCCAGCGGGGTAAGAGCAGATGACCCAGAAAACAAGTGCTGGGGGAAAGAGATTTTTTTTCACAAAGGGCAGTGGGGTAGCATGTGCCAGGGATTCTTTCATGGCCACATGGAGCAAACGTGACCTTGGATTTTATGGTCTTGTCTGCAGGACTCACCCATGGTAAACAGCAGGGAACTAAATGGGCCAGATCTTCAGCTGGTGTAAATCGACACCGCCCCTCTGTGCCGTTACCCTGACTTGCACAAGCTGAAGATCTGGCCCAGTGTGTCTACCATGGGAAGGTGAAGGGCTGAGTGAGCGCTGTTGGGATTGGGATTGGGACCTGCGACTGTAGGGCCTCTGCATGTAGAACCTGCTTATCAAGAACCTGCTAAAAATGAAACACCCGCTCTAAAGACAGCAAAGGGAAGCCTGGATTTCCTCCAGAGGGTTCCTGTGGACGTGTGAGCCATGCATAGTGAAAGGCAGCTCTACAGACAAGGGCACTGTATGAGAAGGAGAGCAGGGTGTATGTCCTAGGGAGTGTACAGGAGCTGTCAAGAAGCAGGAATGGGATTAAGAAACGGGAAATCTAAACTAAATATGAGAAAATGCTCCCTCCCAGAGAGACGTATCAGCTCATTGGCTTGTCTCCCAAAATGAGGTTGCTGGGACTATTTAACATGGACCGGAGAATGGACGTGGTAGAGCAATCTTGCCCTGTCTGGGGGACGTACTAGATGTGACCAGATGGGTTGATAGTAGCTTCTAGGATTCTGAGTTAACATCCTTACTCTCAGCTCTGGCTTCACCGCAAGCAACCTGGTTTCCTTGTCAGTTTCTTCTTCTCTGGCCCTCTTTGACCTCTTGTTTGATTTCACTGCACTCAGGCTAACAATCCGAGCCTTTGGCAAACATTCTGCTCAGATCCTCCCTGTAATTTTGAGGACTGAGGGAGACAGAAAGCAGTGGGAAACTGGACTCCTACACTTTATGTATGGTCCAAGCACAGAGCAGACACCTCCATATCCATTCTATACACACATGGCCCTGCCAAGGACCTTGACCTGGACATGCTTTCTGGGAGTGAGACTCTCTGTGGTATCAGGTCTCTCCTCCAGCCTCAGGCGAAACTGGAATTCAGCACCAGCAGGAGTAGATTTGTGCCAGATCCTCTACCCACGATCTAGCTTACGAAAGGATGATCACTGTGCTAATTCTATTGTCGCAACAGGACTCTATACATCCCAGGACATGCTCCCTCCCTCCCAGACCTAGCCCTGGAGACCTGACCTCCACACAGTAGTGACTAAGGATTTGGGAGATGTTTTGATGCAAACCTTAGTCTCAACCTCCACCTCCCCACCACCCTCCTCTCACATACATGCATCTCTCTCTTCTGCAGCTTCTCCCCTCCTCTCACCTCAGTGACCCTTCGCCCCTTTTCATAGCTCATCTCAAAACCATGCACTCGATCCATGTCTTTTAGTTTTCTCTCTCCTCCTGTTATTTAACTCTGTCACTGTTTTGCTGATCCTTGCCCTGAGAGCTGACCGAGGGAGGGATCACGCTGACACCCACACGAAACACTATCACCGTTGTTTCCTACTTCACTATCCCCCTTTGCAATTGTTCACACATTCTCACAAGCCCTTGTGGACCTAGGTAAGTGTTACCACCCCCAACTTCCCCGCAAGGGAGATGTTCAGTGATTTGCTCAAGATCACACAGCCTATCACTGGCAGAAGGACCCAGGAGATCTGACTGTTAATTCCCATCTCCCTCCTCATCCTCACAGTGGAGTTCCAGTGAAACAGTGAGGCACTAACTTGAGGAACAACAATGTCAGACTGGAGAAGACATTCCCCAGAACGGCTGTTCCCTCCGTTACTTCCGGCTTTCATGCCATTGCTAAACCAGTGGCTTTTATTGCAGGTAACCGTCTGTCTTTGATCCGCAGCTCAGCCATTATCAGAGCAATGGCTCTGTGTTTGCAGATTTATGGCATTAACTCACCCTTAGTGCACTGTCATGTTATTGATGTTCACGAACATGTTTAAACGCAACCATCTTCCCACATTTCTAGGGGGGCCTTTTCTGTACACTGGGAGCCTCGTTCTGTGACTCTCTCTATCTAACGAAGGCTACAGTGATCAGAGAATCCCTGTGTCATGGAAAGGTCCGATTTTGCTCTCAGTCTCACTGAACGCCTTGGGTTCATTTGTCATCCTCCTGCCTCTTGGCTTATCTCCCAGGCCTTGGCTTTGCCAGCCCCTGACTGAGCTTTTTAACTGCATCCATGAAAATGCTGGCAGACTCATTACGTCCTATTCAAAAGCCCTGGAATGAAAGCAGAGAATGACATCACTAGTGTGTCCATAATATGCTCTACAGCTGTGAATTAATTGAGCCCCACGTTATGGCTGGCACAAATGATCATCTCCATTTTACAGCAGGAGAAACTCTGGCATAGGGAGGTGAAGTGACCAAGGTCACACAATGAGTTTGTGGCAGAGTCAAAAACGGAACCCAGGCATCCTAACCACCAGTTCTCTGCTCTAACTCAGAAATACTCTCTCCTTACGTACCCAAGTATTATATCACCAGCAACCTCAACAGATTTCTCACCATTGAAATAATAGCAAAAAAAATCTACCCTACAAGGGAAAATAAATTGACCAGGGTCAATCAAAAACATTGCTCATCCACATTTGCAGACAGCAGCCTTGTCTGTTTGCATGCCCAGGGTGTAATGTCATTTGCAGATTCATTTCTTTCAACCAATAGGACTGTAAAATGCAAATGACTTTGCTGACTCATTCTGTATCGACAGTATTCAGAGTATGGAGAAGAGGAGGATAAAGGAGTGGTATGGAGGGAGGAGGAGGAGCTACCTCTCAGGCCACAATTTCACCACGATCTTCATTTTTCATAGGAATAATACTAAAAATAACACTAAATTATGCAGACGGCAGCGTAATCTTTAGGCACCAAAGCCCGAAGGTCCATTCACCCTATGGTCAATGCCCTGCACTTTCATTCTTTTCCTAGGTGGCAGATTTTAACCCTTTCCATGCTATTGCTGCAGCCAGTGCTAAGCCAAGCAGAGCACTCTCCCCCTGGCAGGAGCGTTTAGAGGCATGGAGGTGTCATGCCGCCTACATGTAGCCACACTGCACAAGTACTTTGGCACCACACAGCTGGTCCCAGGCAAAGCAGAGAAGTGGGCTTCTACTGAAGGGATTCCCTATAACAGGGGATGCCAGCTGTCGGAGCACTATGCTTTTAAGTGATCCTTAATGAGCTACAAGGGTCTCCAAGTTTGTTTATGTTAACACTCCCACCCAGGACTGAGGCATTGCCTTCTGGAGGGGGTCACCAAGTTCCTAGTGACTACCATAATGGGATCAAATTCCAAAGGATCCTGGAATTCTCAGTGGTTCCCATTCTCTCGGGGTTTCCCATTAATGCCTTACTTACCATCACTTTGTGCCGTCCAATGAGGTTCGGGGACTCGCACAGCAGCTGCACGTCCGACACGGTCACCACACATGGCTTCTCTCCTATCAGCACGGTGTAATTCAGCTTGGCGTTCCCTCCAGTCACCGGCGGGATTAGGTTCTTCCCCTGGACCGAGAGGAGCAAACCCACAAAATCTCAGCAGGGTGTAACGTGCCATTGGGTTGTCCCTGTGATGTGAGTGCCATCACTAGACATGCCCTCCTTGGCTCATCATTTACGGCCTTCCCCAATGAGAGTAAATCCTGACCCACCCCTGGAAGATCGGGATAGATTGGTACAGGGCTCCCCTGCACCTTGTCTCTCTGGAATTACAGGCCTACATTTGCAAAAATAGGTGTCTACTCTGTGCCTGCACAAGCAGCTAACTGGACCCACAAAACACACGTACACCTGCAAAATGGTTGCCTGTTTTGAATGTGCAAGTGTGTCTTTTGTGTGCACAATTATCTGTTTGCACACACATCATATACAGGAGCCCGTATTGGAAAATGTAGGCCATAAAGTGCTCTTGCTTGCTGTCTGGCTCACAGATTGTCTCAACCCACAAAGGGGCTATTCTCGGATTTGCACAAATGGCGAGTGAGCAAGCTTTATCATTCCAAACGTGTTGTGTCTGGCTGCCATAATAACCATATTGTCAAGTACTGCAGCACCAACAGAGACATGGGGCCAGCTTCTCAGCTGGCGTAAACCAGTGTAGCTCCAGGAAAGTCAACAGAGCTATGCTGTATTACACCAGCTGAGGGTCTACTCCATGGACATCCATGAGGGTGAACTGTCAAGAAGTTAAAAGGTTAGTGGTTCGAAGCTCCGTCCCCTGTGGGTAGGGTGTTATGGAACATCACAAACGTTCTCTCTCCGTGTTTCCCTTTTCAGTGCAGTTTCTGCCGCTACAAAATCCAATCCGCACACCAGGCTCCGGCAGCACAAGACAACATCTGCTGCAGTTTGGGGTAAAGTTAAGAATGCTGTGCTGCTATTGGTGGGATGTTGGCAGGAGCAGTGCTGCGATTGGTGGGATGCTGGTGGAGTCTCCGCTGTGATTGGAGGGATGTTGGCAGGAGCTCTGGTAGGACTGGTGATGCTGGGACTGGTGAGATGCTGGTGGGGGCTCTGTTGGGACTGGTGGGATGTTGGCAGGAGCTGTGATTGGCCAGATGTGTTCCTGGAGGGCATCATCATTCTCTGATGCTGCTCCCTTACCCCATCTCCTCACCTTTAGGATGATGGGAGTTCCTGGCTTCAGTTCCAGGATCCCCGAGGGGTTGAAAGCCTCAAAGACTGGGTTTGGGTAGTAGGTGAAGTTGGTTTTGTTGAGGATCAGCAGGGACTGAACATTATCCAGGATGAAACCAAACTCTTCTGGGCGCTCGGTTAGCTCGGACTGGTGATTTGGGTCCACAGCCAGTGCTGGAGCCTGGCAGGTCATCTCCGTGGCGTTCTGTACCTCGCAGATCTAGAGGGCGTGAGCCAACGGAGAGCTTTATCAGAGCAGCCCCGCTCGCAACAGACACTTTACAAGAGACTGAATCCCCTCCAATAAAACAATATCCCACCCACAGCTGGGGAGAGGAAGGTAGCTACTGGGCTGATGTGAGGGACCAGCTGGGACACCACAGTCACTCCACGACTACATTCAGCACCTTGACAGCACGCTCAGCTGGGGCCACGGCTGGAAGGAGCATGGGAAGCCCGTCGCTCCTGCATGTGAGCCCTCAGTTGCTCCAGCTCCGGGCTGAGGCACACAGTGGGGGCCAGTGTAAGGGCACCTTTCCCCTCTCCCATGGGGGGCTTTGAACTCAAAGGATGCCAGTGTCAACACTTTTCTCCCGGAATGGAAAGTTCTGCCTTTTATTGCAGACAGGTCCAACCCGAGCTCCAGATCCCCTTCTCCCTGGTAACTATCCAAAAGCTGCACCTGCAGAAGGATCTCTGTTTTGTCAGCAGCCACAATCCCTATAATGGGCTTGTCATAAAAATAAAGGGAAGGGTAACCACCTGTCTGTATACAGTGCTATAAAATCCCTCCTGGCCAGAGGCAAAACCCTTTCACCTGTAAAGGGTTAAGAAGCTAAGATAACCTCACTGGCACCTGACCAAAATGACCAATGAGGAGACAAGATACTTTCAAATCAGGGAGGGGGGGGACAAAGGGTCTGTCTGTCTGTGTGATGCTTTTGCCGGAAACAGGTCAGGAATGCAGTCTCAGAAACTCTGTTAAATTAGTCAGTTATCTAGCTAGAAATGCGTTAGATTTCCTTTTGTTAATGGCTGGTAAAATACGCTGTGCTGAATGGAATGTATATTCCTGTTTTTGTGTCTTTTTGTAACTTAAGGTTTTGCCTAGAGGGATTCTCTATGTTTTGAATCTGATTACCCTGTAAGGTATTTACCATCCTGATTTTACAGAGGTGATTCTTTTACCTTTTCTTTAATTAAAATTCTTCTTTTAAGAACCTGATTGCTTTTTCATTGTTCTTAAGATCCAAGAGTTTGGGTCTGTGTTCACCTGTACAAAGGGGGTGTAGGGCTTGGGGGGATATTTTGGGGAAAGACGTCTCTAAGTGGTCTCTTTCCTTGTTCTTTGTTTAACGTGCTTGGTGGTGGCAGCATAGGGTTCAAGGACAAGGCAAAGTTTGTACCTTGGGGAAGTTTTTAACCCAAGCTGGTAAGAAAAAGCTTAGGGGGGTCTTTCATGCAGGTCCCCACATCTGTGCCCTAGAGTTCAAAGTGGAGAAGGAACCTTGACATGGTAGCAGAGCAGTGGGATCATTTTGAGATTATTTTGAGATCATTTGAACCAGAAGCACAGCAGGATTTTAAAAGGTTTTGTAAAAGAGGACTGCAGCTGTAAATTCTGTGTCTCTGCCTGGGGGACAGAGCAGCAGGCATAACAAAGGGATTCTTCTTTTTTGAGCTGGAGTTTTCTCTACCTAAATGCAGGGTAGTTAACCTCCTGCACGGAAATTCACAAGTTTTTCACAGACCTGAAGAAGTGTTTTTTTTTTTTAGCTAAGAGCAGCCAGAGGGTTTTCTGTCTATTTGCCTGGAGACAGAGCTGTTAGGTTTTTTTTTAAGGATTTTTCTGTAGGCTGAGAATAGCTATCAGAGAACATAGGTATCACATTACAGCACAGCACTGTATACAGACAGGTGGTTACCCTTCCCTTTATTTTTTATGACAGGGCTGGTAGACTGAACCTGCCTTTTTCCCCCCGCAAAGTTTGGGGTATCCAAACTTTGGCCTGGCGTTTAAGGCACTGCACTGGGACCAGGAGATCTGGGCATTCAGAATAGACACTCTTATTCCAGAACAAGAGTGTCCACACCTGGTGTTAATCAGGAAGAGTTCTGGAATAACTCTCCATGTAGAAAGAACAGGAGTACTTGTGGCACTTTGAGCATAAGCTTTTGTGAGCTACAGCTCACTTCATCGGATGCAAAAATGTAGCTCACGAAAGCTTATGCTCAAATAAATTTGTTAGTCTCTAAAGTGCCACAAGTCCTCCTGTTCTTTTTGCGAATACAGACTAACACGGCTGCTACTCTGAAATCTCCATGTAGACAAGCCCTAAGTCTCTCTGTGCTTCAGATCCCCACCTGTAAAATGGGTGTTTTATTACTTTGTCTGTCCTGCCTATTTGGACTGTTAGCTCTCCAGGGCAGGGACTGTCTTTCACCAAGCATATGTGCGGCGCCCAGCAAAGAGGACCGGATCTCAGCTGAGGCCTCTCAAAGTTACTTTAGTACAAATAATCATGAACCCAAGCCTGGCTTTATGATTTTTTTTTCAAACGTCCCTTTTGCTGTTTGCTATGATCCGCCCCTGCTCAAAGAGCATTCACTGTTACATCTACTTTAATACAGGGACTGGAGATGATTTTGCCCAGATCAATTCAGATGAGAAAAGGGATTTGGACCCAATTCCATGCAGATGATGCAGCCGTCCAGATGAGCTGCACTGAGACAGCTCTGCTGTGTCACTGAAAGGCCCAAGATCAGCCTGTGCACAGGAGGTCAGGCTATGATCGGGTACCAAGAGCTCTCATCCGCCGAGCCAACCAGCAGTTTGCAAGTTTAAATCCCTCTCCAGGGTCATCAGCTCACAACCGCTGTGCAGTCTACACGGGGCCTGATTCTGATCTAAGCTTGGTGTAACTCCAGTGGCAATCTGCTGGTTTTACACCGGAGTAAGTGGAATTAGAACATGGCCTGTTGGCTGATGAGGGCACTTATAGATTGAGCTAGTCACTAGGCATGGCAGTGAGGTGACCCACATCATTAATATTGGAATGCAGTTTGGGGCCTTGTGTGCAGTAGGAATCGGTGACAATTCCTAGATGATGAGTGTCCATATAACAGAAACTATCCCTGCCACTAACTGTTGCAGCAGAGCCTGAGAACCACCTCGATCTTGGAGAATCAATGCTCCACTCCCCGCTGCAGGTTGGATTTGAGGCCCACTGGGGGCAGGCAGGCTTGCTTGGGCTGCTGACGCTCTGCCTGTTAAACAGGAGACTCCAATCTCCAGAGCTGTCCCGTAGCCCCTTTCACCAGCCCGGCCACGTTCCTTAACACCGCTCCCCTTCCCAGCGGCAATACTCACATTGACGTGTTCCTTCCCACCATGCTTGGCCCGGATCTGAGGGTTCTGGATAAGGTCCAGGTGAGTTCCCCACACAGCTATGGGGGTGTTTCCACTACAGAACAGAAAGAAGGAACAACAAGAATTACCTGTTATCGAGGCCCAGAACTGAATGTTACCATGATGGGTGATCTGCGAATCCCTTGAACAGACAGGCAGAGAGGGGCTTCCACACCCCTGGTCTGGGAGGTGAAGCCCCGTCTATCAGGTCCAAACATTCACCCAAGCATTTCCGCTGCCACGTCACATTGCAAACCCCAGTCTGATTTGCTGTGAGTCCCATGTACTCCCTATGAGCTGAGCTCCTGTAGCTTGGGTTCTTTCTCACTACGGGTATTAGCTGCATCTCTCCAGGGTGCATCTTGTTCTGTTGTTTCTGTGACAGGGGACTCAAACTGCTTTGAACACAGAGGACCCCGCCCTCTGGTGCTCTCCTTCTCAGACCTGTCGCCTGCTTTACATTCACTTACTAAATATTTAGTGCAAAGTGCATGAATGAGTTTATTGCACCCTCGTGGGCACAGTGATCTCTGGAGATGGATGGGAGAATCGAAGGGGATCTCTATATAGCAGCTGGGAGGTGTCATTCCCAGTGCGGAGAGACATACCTGCACAAGCGGAGACGTTGCTGCGACACGGGCAGTGGCTCGGGCTAGTCACCCCACTATAAACCCACCTGAACCCCTCGGAATGTAACCAGACCAGCCACCACCGGCCACCGTGGCCACACTGCTGTTTTGAGGTGCTAGCTTGAGCAGAGCTATTGTGGGTACTTCTACCCGTCTCCTGGCGGCTGTGCAGATATGCCCTAAGAGAGAGGCTCCAGCCGCAGCATTCAGTTTGAATCCATGGTTTTGGTCCATCCCATTAGAGAAAGGAGGCAATCTGCAAAATGGGTAAGGTGGTGTTCACCCTACACCAGCCCTGAAAGCTGAGGAAAGGGCCTGTTAGTGTGTTTAGGCTGGAGAAGCAACCCCCGATTGGAAGAGGAAGCTCAGCTGATCAGAGCACTAACAGGCCCCAGCCTCAGGCATGCACGGAAGTACACTTCTCCCTGGTCCCACTGCCTTCTACCAAGGCTTAACTTCTGTGGCTGATATCAACCAGGTCCACCTTCCGCCTCTCTGACTGGCTTGGTCCTTCTTTCCACCCCTTCCCCTCTGTATTGCTGACAACTTCATTCAGCCCTCCCCATCTTCCCCTTCTTGTCCCCAGGCTTTAGGGCAACAGGATTTTCCCCAGCCAGAATCCCTGAGCATCCCACTTGGCAGTACCTCAGAGCACATTCACCCTGGGCCATAGGAGGGGGAACAGGTTCTCTGGTTTTAGAAGTGAATGGGGATGCCAGTAGCTCTGTCCAGATCTCTCCAGCACTCCCTAGCCTGGCCCGCTGCGGTGAGAGCTCTCTGCCTGACATTAGATAGCCATCTCAATCTCTCTCTTCCTTTATTGCGTGTGCTGAGAAATGGAAGCAAAGGCACAATGGGATGTTGAGGACGCGACACTGCATTAGCTGGAGAGATGATGCCTGTCTCTACAACTCCAACTCCTTACTCTCCCCATTCCACCTCTCGCTCTGGGCTTGGCTCGGCCCTATTGCCTGTGGCAGACAGGGGTGCTGCTGACAGCTTGTGCGTCAGATAATGCTGGGGCCTGGGATTTTTCTCAAGTGGACCCCTGACTGCTCAGGAGCCTCGATAATGTGTTCTTTACTCTTCAGAGCCAACTGATGCTAAATGTAACTCAAATCAACCCCAGACAGTCTGTTTTAATGTCGCTTTGTAAAATTCTACTCCCCCAGCATGAGTAATTTTTTTTTGGACGTGTAAGTCAAATAGGATCCGTTTGTTTTTATCATTGCCATGAAAAATGGCAAGTGAGCGGAATTTGTGCCTGGCCTGGTACGTTTTCATGATGACTTTGCAAGGCTGGTGTAATGACACTCATTCAGCCTTCAGAGTTCTTAACCCAGAAGTCAGGGACAAGTTGAAGAAAGACCCATAAGTTGCTGTGATGAAGCGTAGTGTACGATAAATCTCTCTCATCTGGCACCCTGCCCTCTAGCAGTGGCCAATACCTGCTGCTTAGAAGGTGACTTTTCCCCTGCCAAGAATGTAAAACTATACTAGAGGCAAGAAGGAAAATTCTTCCCTGACCTTGGCAGTTGATCAACTTACGGCCTCAAGTATGGAGGTCAATTAAACCATTCTTGATTTACTTCAAAGAGCTGCACATGTCACCACTGGCCATACAATGATCCAGCCCTTTCTGACAGCCCTGCTTTGCTGCTTGCCTCAACAACTGCCAGTAGCGGAGAGTTCCACAGGTTAGCTCCACACTAGGAAAAGAGATGCTGAGATACAGTGCTATTGTAGGATGTTCTGTCCTGTCCCCCTTCACTGTTCTCCAAGGCTTTGACCTCAAGAAGAGGCTCAGAAGTGGAACTGAAGGCAGGACTGAGGTGCGCTGGATGCGTTGTATTAGATTGCCACACTTGCTGGCAATGTGCCTGACTCAAGGTCAAACTGAGAAGTGGATAGTGAGGCCAAGTGGTTGGAGCAGCGGTCAGGCCTAGCAGCGGTCAGGCCTAGCAGTCAGGTTGGGGACCAGAGCCAGGGGTCAAGCAGGAATCAAGAACAGGGCTGGAACAAGGCCGGGGCAGGAGCAGGCTGGAGCAGGAGCAGTGTGTAAGAACCTCCAAGTGGCAGGGGATACTCCTGGCAAGGTAGTGACGTTGAGCAGACTGGAATGGCTGCTCGCAGTGGGAACCCATATCCCTGGCCTTGGGAACTCCTGGTTAGACCTGAGCCTGTGGATTGGCTGAGCCCTGGCAGATAGATGTGCAAGCTCTGGCTGAGGGATAACTCATCAGATCAGCGGCGCTAACCTGGGGGGGCTCAACGAGCACTCCTCAGGTTCAGAGGTGACTCATTACACTCAAGCCATTGCTGTTCATCTCCACCGAATGAACATCGGTGATTCCTTCCTACCTAGCCACTTAAAACAGCAAGGGGCAGAGGGACTAACTGGACGGCAAGAGATGCATACTCCCATCTGTCCGTGCCACCCAGCTGGCAGCTGAAAAGGCAATCAGTCCACAGGTTTTCATTTCTTTCAATAGCAATGGAGCACTGGACAGTTCAGGGGAACAGGCCCTGGGACAAGGAGTCTCTCCGCTCTGCTATTCCAGTGCAGAGCCTCCACACAGCTCAGCCAACGCACCTCAAGCTTCATCTGCAACAGCTTCTGCTAGTCCAGAGGTCACCTACCCATGACCGCCAATCAGCTTGGACTGTACAGTGGTTCTGTGAGGAGAACCAATGTCCTAGAGGCACCAGGATCAGCCCCACCAAACTCACTCTAGCTCAGCTCTGCATCACCACTTCCAATCCAGCTCTGGCTGGGCGCAACCAACAATGGGATCCGTGCTTGGGGGTGCATATGAATGGAAGAAGGGGACTCAATCCAGGCCCTGGTGGTCCGGGTGTGCCACCATCACAAAACCCCAGAGGTGATACCCTGGTTGGCACCCGCAGCAGTAACTGCCAGATGCTGTTCCTGGCTCTCCATTAAGCGCAGAGAGTCCCATTTCACTTCACAACTCAGCTCATACTAACTAGCCCTCTTGTTGGCAGTTTCAGCAGAGAAACCCAGGAGCAAACAGGCCCTAGAGAGCAAACTCCCCTTTCACTTGTGGCCAGGGCATCGGCAGGGTGGAGGAAGCTGCCTGCGCTGTCACTTTCCTGTGAATAATGGAGGGATTCAGTGACCAGTACTGTCAATCCAGCGCCTTTCACCAGCAGTAAACTCGCTTTCACTGAGGAAGGGAGTAAAGCGCTTTCTCATTTCAGCGATAACCTGAACTCTGTGACTAACAACCCCCCAGAATGGAAAATCCAGACACTAAAGCCGCAAGCCCAATGTGGAAAGATTCAATCTGGTGAAATTGGTAAATTCCCCCACCGTAATTGAAGTCATTAATTGATTTGTGAAAACATCTTCTGGATGGGAGCTGAACCGGGGTATTTACGAGATGTGACCTAATCCCCGGATACTCCAATCACTCCAGGTTGACAGGGGAGCTGAGAGCTGTGATGGATGGATGAGAGGAGACTCATATTTCTTATATGGTATCATTTAAAGCAAATACTAGAGCATTTAATGACCAATTTCTCTCTTCACTGGGCCAGTCTCGCAGGCTTGTGACAGTATTTATCTAAGGCTTTGCTTCCTTCCATACTCAGGGCCAAATTCTCCTCTCAGCTACTCTTCTCAGTGCAACCTCGCTGGAGCAAATGGGGTTGCATCAGTGGAACTAAGGGAAAAATCTGGGCTTGGCATAGGTCAGGCCATTAGAATGTGGACTTGTTGGACAGGGGCCATGTTTTACTTTGTCTCTGTGCCTCACAATGGGGTTCTGGGGCTGCTGGGTGCTACGGAAAAACAAATATTAAAACAGTGACAACAGGGTATGGAGCAACTCGGAACTGAGTGACCAGTGTGGTGTGTACCTCTCTGTCCTGGAGGAAATTAGTGAGGGTTCCAATGGGTGTGAGGTTTGGTTAGGATGAGGGATCAGTAATAGGGAGGCATCTCCACGCTATCTGAACCTTCTGGATCTGCAGACATGGGGTGGAGATCTAACGAGAGATCCCGCCAGGCCATAAATAGCCTTCCCATGGAACTCCGGCACTTTCAATTTAGAAAGCAACTGGAGCAAGTGCAGGAAAGCAGTGGAAATTAAAGGGCTTGTCTCTGATGGGGTAACATGCACTAGGAGGGTGTGATTTCTAAAGTGCACCAATCTGCACTAATTGGCCTGTGTAGACACTGTTGGTGTGCACTGAAGATTCCCTAGTGTGATTTAACGGAGCACAGTTTCAAACAACGCAATGTTAAAGCACGCGAGGGAACCTTTAGTGCTCACTGGCAGGGTCTGAATGGACCAATTAATGTGCAACATATTTGTGCACTTGAGAAATCACACCCCTGTAGAACACATTACCCTACGGTGTAGAAAAGCCTCAAAAGGAAGTAATGTGACCCAAACTTGCTCAAACCTCATTCAGAAAGGAGTAGTTCAAGTTCTGGAGGGTTTTTATTTTGTCTGAATGGGTTCAGCCAAACCCAGACAAGATCATGAAATTCTCCACTGAGATCCTCTGGGAGATACATCAGTATGGGTCTAGCCAGCCACAGGGGAAAGTGGAAGAGTCTGCAACAGAAGAGAATCCAGTCCTTTTCCCCTACCACTTATGGGGAAAATCCTGGAGCTGGGAGACAATCCTGGAGTTGGGAGGCAAATTCCTGGATTTGGGGGTAGCGGGGGGGGTTGGCATAGAAGTGGAGGGTGAAACTCTCCTGTCCTCAGTACTTGGGCAAAAATCTCTAACCTCAGACACGAGACCCCCTTGTAATTAAAACAATTGCCTTGGTACTCCCAAGACATGCATTCGGCAAAGGCTCATGTGTGGATTTTGCTTCCTTAAGCAGGGAAGTTGTCCCCTGCTAGAGGAGTTGCAGAAGGCTTGTTAGACACGAGCATTGCACAAAGGCCCCTTGCGGCTCCTGGAAGGAACACAGCTACCATCTTAAGTCACCGGCGAACTCTGCCTAGTCAATGGAAGATCCTCCATGTGCATGTGCACACACAGACACAACACACAATGTGCTTTGAGAGCCACCCCACTGAAGAGCACTATATACAGTGTAAGGCATCGTCACCCGCGCTTAGTCCTGTGAGCACCCTCTGCTCCCATTAGGCTCTTTGGCCCTGATTCGGCAAAGCACATGCTTAGGCCCCACTGAAGTCAAGGTCACGTCACCTAAGTCCCACTGGAAAGTGCACGGCTGGACTGGGGTCTTAATCAGCAGGAGAAGCCCACATGCCTGGATCCAGCTGTGCAACAGAGAACAACGGGAGTCAGGGACAGAGGAAATGGTGGCTGTCTTCGTACCTGATGATGCTCCACTCTGGCTCAATCCTCAGGATGGTGGGGTCCTCCATGTACTCAAACTGCAACTCCTGATGTATTTTGGCTTTGTCCACCCTCACGGACACCTTCACCTTATCAAAGCCGTCATCCGAGGCTGTGGTGTTACAGACAATGTGCTTCGTGGACCTCCTGTGAGCGGAATGAAGCAAAAATCAACCAGGCATAAACAGTGTGAGCAGGACAATGTCACCATTAAAGGGCTCTGCCACCAACCCTGCTGTCCAGTCCCCATTCCGTGCTTTGTAACCAACCCATCCCTAACCTGGGGAACTCCCTGCTGTGGACTTTGTGGGAACAGAATAACACATGTACCTGAATGAAAATTAGCATCTACATTCATACTAGCTAGGATCACACTGCAAGGGCTCTCAGTGCTCAAGCCTCAGGGCATAAACAGAACCCTAGCTGGGGTCCAAGAGACCTTTCCGTCCAGGGACAGCCCTGCATGATTAAGAGCCTGATGAGTGTTTGATTTCTTCCTTCAAAGCATCAGCAGTGACCACTGTCATAAGAAAGGCCACGGGTTGGTTCTGCATCAGCTTTCTCATCTGTAATATGGGATGACACCACCCACTTCACAGGGGGACCGTTGGGCTCAGCTAACTAATGTTCACAGTGCATTTTGGGATCTGGGGACAGAAGGTGAAAATGCACTGAGAGGTATTTTATTGTAATTAGAGAGGAGCCGGAACCAAAACCCTAGTTTGTGGCAAACCCCGATTCAGGTCTGAATTTTGCAGCTGGCCTCTCCCTCTGTAATGGGTGGAGCAAAGATCCGAGGTCCTACTGCTTTTGATTTTCAGGAATTAGTGATCTGTGTCTCAGTCTCATCTCTAATTACAACCACAGGAGGATCAAACTGAGCTCATTGTTACCTGCATGCTTCACCTCTGCTCCCTTTCTATCCTCCAGCCTCCCCTCAGCCGTCCTCACACAGTGTCTGTCTACAGGCTCCACTACTCCTTGAACACTAACTGTTCTCTCTTCTTCAAGCAGCGCTGATGCACATGTGAACTCCTAAATCACGGGCTGTTACCACGTGACCATAAATTACAGACGTCAGGTCACCAGACGCCCATGAATGACTCATAGGGTTTGACTCATAGTGACAGCCCAGGAGACTGAAGCCTTGTAACCCCAGAAGAGATGCAGCATGGGCCATGGTAGCTGTGCAATTTCCCCCTCCATCACCTTGCCAATGTGCCTCAACCCTGCAATGGGAAGGCCTCCTTTGAGATGGGAGAGGCCTTCAGTCTCAAGCCCCACTTAGTGTTTGGCCTCTCTGGGAACCACTGGTTGCTAATTGCTACATTAGTGTTGATCACGGTGATGGTAGGTTTTGTGTTGTAGATGCCACTAAGACCTGAACTTGGACTCCTTTTCAGGTGGATTAATGAACATCCAGTAGAGGACACTGACTCTCGGTCACCACCTTCCTGGAGTGGAATCGAACTGCTGATCTAGAGCTGAAAAGTTCTGTGCCCTGGTCTCCAGCTGAGCCATCCATTTCACCGTCTTGCAAGATTATTTTTAGAGATGAGAGAGTTGTTTTAATACTTAGAATCAACTGGGTTTTTTTCCCCTGTTAAGGCAGGGATGTGGGATGGAATCTTTTGCACTGTACTCCCATACTGACTGGCAAAGCACGGGTCCCGCGGAGAACGGTCATGAAATATAACCAGGGACCATGGAAAATGTACATCAAATACTAATCAAAACAGTGAAATGAATCCTGTCTTCCCACCCAGGGACATGCACAGTAAGGATCCTCTAATGGACTGCAGAACAGAACTGACATACAACAAGAAATGTGCTTGTGTGTATATAAGAGAGAAACTATAATGGGCCAGCCTACTGTGATGTATATCTGTTTCACACCATTACTAACACGGTCCTCAGGGTGCTTAGGGAAGGGCTAGCCAGTCTTTGGTTTCGTGCTCCCTCCCTTTTGAGCTACGCTTTTCATGGATATTTTTACTTTTCATGTAAACTGTGCCTGAACGATTTGGGTACTTTGAGATGCCAGGGGGAGGGAGTGACAGTACTGCCCTGTCCAGCAGACACAGTCTCTCCACTTCCCCTAACAGCTCTGCCAATGCAGCTCAGACCTGACCAGCAACACTCCCTGCTATTCCAGTCAGAAGACTCCAAATGTCTCAGCCGTGTACCTCAACCCTCTGCAATACCCGCTGCTAGTCCAGTTGTCACCTATTCATGAGCTATGACCCCACCCCAATCATCTCAGCTTGTATGGTGATTAGGTGACGAGAACTAATATCCTATAGGGACCGGGATGAGACCCAATGAGCTCCCTTTCATTTCGGGAAGGTGCCGGAGCACTGTAACCACGTTCTACATGCTCAGCCCAGCACCAAGGACGGTGGACAGACAGAGGGGGCTATTTCATAGCCTGGTGCCAGAACATTCCCATCAGAAAACTGTGCCAGCCACATCTCTCCGTTCACGGCTCCCTGCCCCTGGCACGTACTGCAGGGAAGGATTACGTGCGCACCTGTAAAAGAGACAGGGCTGCCGCCCAAATGTCACCACAACGTTGCTGCCAGCATTCAGGTTGGTGCCTGTAATGGTCACCTGTGTGCCCCCCGACACTGGACCCCTCTTTGGCTTCAGGTCAGAGAGAGTCAGAGTCTGTGGAGAGAAAGGGTCACATTGAGAATGTATTGGGGGTATGTTTGCCGGTCGGTACCAGTAGGAATGGGGTGTCTTTAGTATTTGCCTTATTCTATTGGGCTGGTAAGCAACAGAGGCTATGAGCCTTGGCGATCATGATCCTATTGGTTTATCTTGTCTTGTCTCTTATCTTTTTCTCCCTGAAACTGGGTCAAATGTTCCAGCTGCTCATAAAGGTTCAATGATTTCAAAAGGGAGTTGCAGGCATGGAGTGACCACAGCAAAGGACCCCAGATCTCCCTTGCCCTTCAGAGAAAGCTCAGAAGTAACTTTGCTATGATACAGCCATGCCTCAGCAAGCCAAGCCATTCAGATCCTGCACTGACTGAATGGATCTGAAGTGGCACTGCACATGTGTTATACCGACCGCTTGAAGAATTCCGACAGAGTTTAACAGAGACAAAAACAATAGAGAAATTACTCTACAACCCTGTTTATGTTAATAGCAAATGAGCTCCTTTCTATAGGTTTTCAAAGCCAATGTATAGACTGTGACAGAGGATAACAACCCTGCTATGGAATTCTACTCTCTAGTCAATTACATAGGACTTTCCCATAAGGGAAAAAGGAAAGCGGGGGGGGTGGCCTTGGGCACAGGGGCTCTGAAGATCTGGGTTCAACACTTGGCTCTGTCATAGACTTGCTGTGTGATCCCTGAGTAAGTCACTGGATCTTTCTGTGCCTCAGTTACTCATGCGTTAAATGAGGGTAATAATACTACCTGTCTTATCTATTTAGATTATAAGATCTCCGGGGCAGGAACTATCTGGGACTGGGTATATCTACAATGCCTGGCATAACAAAGCATTGATCTGTATGTGCTACCCTAACACAACTAATAAAGGAAGGTGGTACTTCCAAATCATCATTTCATTTAGTTCATGCTCACTTTCTTTTTCTTTTTTGTTTTTGAGCTGCTCTTCAAAATACACCCAGATGCTGGACAAATGTATCTGAGAAGATTCCTTAACATCCAAGAGAAAATGAACCCCCTCCCCACCCCTCCAATCAAGATACAATAATCATACTCCAAAGGCACAGATTACACTGATACCAAAACACAGAGAGGAAGCATCCATTTTCAGGGAGAAATTTGAAGTTACAGTTTATTCTTTCATTAGCATTTTAATAGAAAAACTTTTCACTCACTCCCAAGTGAAAAGCTACTATCTGCATTTCAATGAAGATTTTTTTTTTCTTTTTAAGAATGATAGCACAAAAGCTTGAAGCTCTCCCCAGTTCCTCTGAATAAGCAGGTACCATACATTACCATATTCCTGAGCTTCGGAGACCATTGATAAAATTGTATAAAACCACCCAACACACGTACTGGTTCCCGCTTTCAGCTTTGCCCCCCCGCCCCCCCATCACTGGCTAATCATTTTGAAACCACACTGAAACACAACGGAAACTTTTCTGCTCCGCTTTCACTCCAAATTAAGTTAGCACTTAGAAAAGGGGCCGAACTGACAGCAGCCCGGGAGTCTGAAGTTTATCTACGCAGCAGGGTAAGCTCCCTGCTTTCCTGCTCTCATGGGATCATCCTTTGGTGAGATGGAGGTGCAATCACCATGTCCCACTGATTGATTCCTTAGCCTCTCACCCAAGACTGCCGGCCAGGGTGCAAATTAGTGCTCACTATGAGGGTGCTAGCTTTGATGCAATTTCCTGTCTAGTAGGATTTGGACTGAGAATCACCAACTCATTCCACAAAAGCCACTGAACAGCCATTGGATGTTGGCTACTTTTAATCACTAACAATCCCAGTGAAATTTGCCTCAGTGTCCTAAAGGTGACAGGCTCCATATCCCTGTCCCAATCTCCTGAGGCATCTTTCTCCTCCTCTGCTGAGTTTTATATGACACCTATCCAAATGACTTCACTAGCCTGCGTTCAATGGTCCTCAGCAAAACGGAATCCCAACCAAGATGCCCTGCTACAGCGGGTCACTGAGTTTTTGGAGGTATTATCGGAAGATTTATGACTCAGGGTATTTGCACGAAAAATCAGACTCCAGACTCTTTACCTTTTCCTTATTGGCAAAACGCAACAGAAAACGCAAGGAGGATTAGTGGAGCTGTAACAGGCTGATGTGGATGGAGATGGTGATAGAAGGGAGATGTCCAATCTGTTTTCCACAAACAGTGTGTATCATTCCATTGGTGCTTTCGTCCTCTCTTCCCTTTATTCCCTTCTTTTGATCCCCTGCTTCCCCACCCTGCCATTGGCGCAATCTGCACCTACTGATGCTGCCAGTCAGTGTGTCCTACTCCAGAGCCTCCCTTCTCTTCCTGCTACCTCCATGCCTGACCTGGGGCCATCTTTCTCCCAACCCCTCCTGCTCCCGTGGCAGCTTCCCCCCTGGATCACTCAGCATCGCTCTGCCCTTGCAGCTGCAAGTATGTCAAATCCCTCTGAAGCCTTGCAAGGCATGTCATGATGTGTATGTAATATACCCATCTCCCTGGGACTGGGGCTAAGCAGAGCCAGGACTACGACTTGCTGATGAGGGAGCGATGAACACGGAAGAAGGAATCAGATGGGTGGGCTAGAGAGCAGCGGTTTTCCCTATCTAACACAATGGTATGGAGGTATTCAGCAAAGAAAGCCCTGCTGACATTAGACTCAGGCACGGATGGAGGAACAGGCAGCCAAGAAGGCAACAGCCAACGGAAGAAGCTGTTGCAAATGGACACAGATGATCAAAACGGAACAGTAACTGCAGGAGTAGGAAAGGTAACAAGCTAAAGGGTAATGTCTTGGAAAGAGCCCTTCTGTCTGCCTGACGGGAACTCTCTGTCTAGGCACTTCTCTGTCCCCATTACCGTAGGTAGCTTTTGAATAGCACTGGGAGAGCTAGAGGTTAGCAAAACATCCCTAGCAGAATGTGAAAACGGTGGCTGTTTACATTTCCCTACCAATGCCCGTTCCAGTGAAAAATGATGCACAGGTTCATTCAAGCCTGGACCAGCCCCTCTGAGGTGAAACCAGCCCTCTTTGGGAATGAAGACAGCATCTCATTGAAAACACATCGAGATTGGCTGGCTTCATGTGTGCATATGCACAGACACAAAAAGGGCCGAGTAAGCCCAGCACACCCTAGCCAGGGGCCTTAGCAGGTTTCTTACCCAAGCAGTGCATGATGGAAGCAAGGGCAGACGGAGTGAGGGGGAGTTGACTGCACACAGACAGACAAAGGCACAGCAGGATTGATTTCCTTCTCACGTCAGTTTTATACCAGTGTCACTCCACTGACTTCAGTGGCATTACTCCTAATTTACACTGATGTAACCAAGAGCAGAGTCAGGCCCAGAGCCTCCTTGTTTGCCTCGCACACCTTATCGCAGGCTGACGCCCTGGGCAGGAAGTACAACAAATCCACTTGCTTGCTGCTACCCACCTTAAAACAGCAGCATAGCCTTGCCCTGTCCAGGTGGACACTCGAATACAAAGTTCACTCCAGATAAAACCCAAAGAATTTTGTTGTGGTGACAGCAGGAATCCTGCACATCCCCTTCTTCTGAGGCTCTTCATTGCAGAAATTAGGGATGGCAAAAGACCCCTGTCATGCTTGAACATATGGGCCCAGGACAATGGATAGAGGCACTCTCAGAGCTGAGATTATTAGAACTCAGGAGCTCCTGGCTCCCAGCCCTAGACTCTGACCACTTCTCTCTTGGCCAAAGAGAGTCAGACCAGTTCTTCCTGCATCGCCCCTGAGGTTCAACAGAGCCAGGTGTGCGTCTCCCCTTGGCTCAGGAGAGTCAGACCAGCTCTTCCCCCATCACCTCTCAGGCCCAGCAGAGCTAGACCATCTCCCTACACCAGGGGTGGGCAAACTTTTTGGCCTGAGGGCCACATTGGGGTTGCAAAACTGTATGGAGAGCTGGGTAGGGAAGGCTGTGCCTCCCCAAACAGCCTGCCCCCCCATCCGCCACCTCCCACTTCCCACCCCCTGACTGCCCCCCTCAGAACTCCCGACCCATCCAACCCCCCCTGCTACTTGTTCCCTGACTGACCCCACCCAGGACACCCCCACCCCATCCAACCTCCACTGCTCCCTGTCCCTGACTGCCCCAACCCCTATCCACACCCCCGCCCCCTGAGAGGTCCCCCGGGACACCCACTTCTTTCTACCCCCCCCATTCCCTGTCCCCTCACTGCCCCCCAGAACCTCCGCCCCATCCAACCACCCCCTGACAGGCCCCCTGGGACTCCCACACCTATCCAACCGCCCCCTGCTCCCTGCCCCCTCACTGCCTCCTGGGACTTCCCGGCCTCCTTACCATGCTGCTCAGAGCAGCATGTCTGGTAGTCGCGCCGCTCGGCTGGAACCAGACACGCTACCGAGCTGCCCTGCAGGAGTGCGCAGCCCCGCAGCCCAGAGTACTGCCCATGCGGCAGTGTGGCTGCGGGGGAGGGGCTGGGGGCTAGCCTCCCCGGCGGGGAGCTCACGGGCCGAGCAGGATGGTCCCGTGGGCCGGCTATGGCCTGCAGGACGTAGCTTGCCCACCTCTGCCCTACATGCTGCCCCTCAGGCCCAGGAGAGCTGGGCCAGCTCTTCCCCTCTCCCAACACCCCTCAGGCTCAGGGCTAATCACTAGTTCTCCTAAGGATTTCGTGGTAGGTGGGAGGAAGGCCTCACTGCATCAAAATAGTCTGAATACCAAGGTTCTTGTGTTTTAAGCCAGGCCCATCTATCTATTCCCTCCCCATCATCTCCAAGTGCTTGCTATGGTGCCTGGAACAGAAACAAGAGGGCAGCCATGATGAGATGAAGAATATTTGGGTTGGGATAGCAAAGCTTCTGAGGATGGCAGTTGCCTGGATCACACACTGAGTTCCCTGCAGGCAACAATCCTAGCCCATTCCTTATTGGTTCCCCAGTGTAGTCTCCATGGCTTCAGGGATGGGGTTTCCTCAGTTTTCTTTGGGAGACTGTTCTATAGTCCAATGTATCCCACCATTAGGATTTCTGGTTCATCAGCCTAAACTATGCTCCAGATCACAGCACTGCTTCCCCTAACGCATCCGGAAAGCACCAGGCACCATTTGCTACAGCTGTTGTGCCCTATAGGAACACAAGCCACTGGCATGTAGATTTCTAGCTGGAAGGAATGGTCATGCAGGCTGCATATAGGCCCTGCTGCGGAGGTGGAGGGGAAGGGGGAAGAAGGAGCACAGAAGAAGGTGAGAGAAAATGACAGACCGACTCCATTCCCATTCAAGATCAATGGAAAGACTTTAACTGATCTAAATGGCAGTTGGATGGGACCTTAGTTCCTTCTGATCCCAGGGAATGCTCTGTTATGGGGCTTACCATAAAGTAGTAGAGCTGGGAGGACCTGGCCATGAACTCAGGCTTACACTCGGCCACGCAGATCTCCACGAATCCGGCGTGCTGGCTGGGTTTGGCCTCTCCCATCTCACACACTATCCTGCATGGAAAGCATAAAGGAGAGGGCAAGGGGTTCGGGTCAGTTCACGCTGGCACAACAGACCTGTCTCTGCCAAGCCCGCAGCCCTGGGGACAGACCCTGTTCGCTCCCTGCTGCTTGCCAGCGCTGGACCCGAAGGAACCCCTGGGGAAAGCTGTTCGCTAATCAGGTGTGTCTCTGGACCCTTTGGCCAGATCCTCAGCAGGTGTAAGTCAGCAAAGCTCCACCGAAAGCCATAAAACTAGGATAATTTATACCCGCTGAGGATCTGGCCAGCTAGACTCTCCCCTCTCCTCTTACCAATCCATTTGCTAGCACTCACCTTTGGGATGGGCTGTGGGTTCCAATCCCACACCAGCTCTTGGTGGCCACTGCAGTGCAAACTCAGTTCTCAGCGCTTCTGTCCTGAAGATGGGACCTTAAGCCCAGCTCTCTTCTACCCATCGCTGGTGTCTGTCAACCCAGGTGGGGCACAGATCTCAGGAGTAGGGGACAATCCACATGCCCTTACTCAACAAAACCGGGGGGGGGGGGAGGGAGGCGTGGGAGCTCCTGGTAGGTTCCTGAACAGTGAAGACCCTAACAGACTCACTGCCACACCATAGTCTAACGCAGTGCTTTGGGAATGACTTTGTGATAGCTGGAGTAGGAGACGAGCTACGCATTACCCAACCTCCTCTTCCCGGTCTGTTTGTGCGGGGTTTATCTGCACAAAGAACATATTCAATTACTGGCTTTTTCCTGGCTTCCTGGGGGCTCTGACTCCTCCCGCGGAGCTAAGGGGGGCAGAAGAGGCTATTACTGATTACATTGTTTCACAATCCAGTACATGTGCGACTTACTGCTCTGCCGGGATGTATCCTTCCACCAGCGGTTTGCACTCCACTCCAGCCACTTTGACATGAGATGCAATGTCCCGGAACTCCAGTCCCAGATTCTCCCCCCGGATTGTCACTTTGGTTCCTCCTTCCCGAGGGCCCGTCACCGGGATGATCTGAAGAAAAAAGGCAAGAGGAAACAGATAAACACACCAGCATATCAAAGGCCACCAAGGCAGGAGGTATATCAGCCTCTCGTAGACTATCGTCGGCTCATGTCACCCTGAATGGCTCCCTCACAAATACATCCACGTTGTTGCATTTAGCTTCTGGTCCCAAACACATGGTTTCCAAAATTCCACCCCATGTGATACATCCTGTTGCTTCTCCTATGTGAGTAACACTGCACCATGCCAGCTCTGCATGTGGCCTATGAAGGGATACCTGGGAACAAGCCTATCTACTTGTGGGGGGATGGGACTTTTGCACTGAGGTTAAGCTCCAGGTTTTGAAAATGTCCATCAGCCGTAAAACTTCTTCAGTGGAACTTTCAGCACGGGAAGCCTCCATGCCTTCCCTCCCTTGCCCTCCAGGGCTGGAGGCAATCTAATCTTAGGGTTTATTTTGGACCTTAAAGGCCAAATCCAGGTTCCAGTGAAGCCAAAGGGGCCAGGAACCAACCACAAACGACCTGAATTCTGCCCTGTCTGCTAGTTATGGGGCCTAAATGGTTTGCCATATGAGATGATGAAGGAAAGGTGCTTCTCATGATGGTTCCAAAGGCCTTTGCTGCCCATTTAGATGATGCCCTGGGTGCCATCTGACAGCACTGGCATGGATCACCCCACAGTGTAATCATGGGGAGTGGGAATTCCCTGTTAGATGTTCTCACCTGTTTGCTGTTAGCACTGCCAGCTGGGAAGCCAGGCTGGCAGCTAGATTCTTGCATTGCAGTTTTCCAGGCAAAGATAGCCTAGATGCTGGCAGGAGCATCAGAGTGATGGACCCCATGATATCCTAGATGCTGGCAGGGCACCAGAATGACAGACCCCATGGGAGAGGATCAAGGACAGCAAAGGGATATGGTATTGGGGTTTGCAACCCATCTCCTACAGCTATAGGACTGCTCCGCTGACTCTCCGGTATCTGTCCCACCAAACCAGTTTCTACCAGCATGCAAAGAACAGGGACTGTATATAAGAGGGGAGATGGTGAGTTATATTCCCTAGGCCACGTACACATAGATAGCTGGCAACGGTAGGTGTGTAGCTGAGTTATAGCCCCAAAGGGTGCCAATCAGTAACAACTCATGGCCCAGATGCTACAGCTGCTAGCTAAACACATACAGGCAGCACAGGGAATAGAACGGACACTCTTCTGCTGCAAAAGCACACATCTCTACTCCGTGCAGCCCTTAGGGTTTAGAGCGTAAATGGGTGAGACACTGGCAAACCCCGAAGCAGATCTGACTGTACTCTATCCAGCACGGGGCAGCTGTTCTTGATCAGTTTAAGCTTCAGAAAGCTCGATTTTGCAGAAGCCTCTGTAACAGGCCCAGCCTGGTGGTGGAGAGATCCGCTCCACGGCAAGCATAGCTGGTTTCCCTTTTGACAGTACCAAAGGGTGTGGTACTGAATGTTGAAGGGACCCAGAAGGTTCACTCCTCTGCGCTGGTACTGATAACACTGAGTCCTGTAAAGCTGGTGATACTGGTACTGACAGCGAGAGAAGGTCCCTGGCAGCGGCAAATGCCTCTGGTGTGGTAGGCACTGAGACAGCATTGGTGCTGTGCGCTGCTGCAAATAGGGAACGCTCTTCTGGGACTGAACTTAACGGTGTGAACTTCTGCGGTATCGAGGCAGAGGAATGCTTTGGCTTAGATCACACTCCACTCTGATCCCCAGGCCTGGCTGTCTTCAGTGCCGGGGATCATCCCCTTTTGGGAGGCCATTTCTTATGCCTTTTTCTAGGCACTGGGAATAGCGATCGGTGCTGGGACTCCATCCAATAGGAGGAGCACTCCTTCCCGACGTCAAGGCACTCGGTGCTGAGTCTGACTGGCCTGGCTCAGATTAGGGGTCACAGTTGCACTTCCAGGGCTCATCCCTCACATCACTCCTGTGCTCATGAAAACTAGAGATGGGCCGGAAACAAAAGCTCAGATCCCAGCACCCCAGAAGCTTGGGGAGGTTGGGTCTGGGTGCAAACTTTGCCACGTTGCGCCCCTCTGGGATCAAACAGTAGGGTTTTCAAAAGCACTCCGCGTTGGTCTAACTCCACTCCCAACGATGTCAGAGGGAGTTTTACCAGCTGACTGCAGTGAAAGCCAGGTGAGGCCAACACAGAGCTTTAGAAAACCCCATTCACACTTGTGCAACTTTGGACACTTAAAGATGTAGGCCTGGCTCGCCATGAGTAATTAAACAGGGGGGAGGCCTCATTTCTTAGAAGACCGGATTAAGGAGGCTACCAGATCAGCAAGCTGAAAATGGAACATTTGTGCTATATGGAAACTAAAAGACAGAATGCCTGAGCAAGCTAAGAGAAGAGGGGAGACACCCCGGGAACGAATTACTAAGAGCAAGCTAACAAGGGGCAAGAGAAGTCAGGGGTGTAAAGATGAAGTAAAGAGTAAAGTCAAACATGGACAGCGCATGGACAGAGCACTCTCTGTACGGATTAGTTCCTGCAAAGTAACCTAGCCAATCCCAAAGCACGGGGAGCAATGTATAGTGAATGTAATGTGAGGTGTAAAGTTATATAAAGGAAGGGGGCTGCTGTGTAACTTTGGATGTGCAGTATGCCCTGTATCCAGGCCCTACGCTTGAGCCTGATCAACTCAAGTGTAGTTTGATTGTATGGCAATAAAGAAACCTCAGTGACGAGTTCAGAGTTGAGCTGAGCTCTTGGGAACTGAGTGGATAAGGTCTCGGAGAAAACTGAGTGGAGAAGATCTGAGAAGCCACCCCAACAAACTCCTGAGTGGATAAGGTCTCAGAGGCTACCCCAACAAAAGACTTGATCCAAAACCCATTGAAATTGATAGAAAGATTCCCAATGATTTCAATGGGCTTTGGATCAGGCCCTAAAACATGCTGCCCAGGTATTCACTCAGCTCCCTGTGGGGCAGTGTTCTAGCCTGCAGACCACACACACACACACACACAGAGACACAGGAGAGCGTGTTATTGCTTGAGTCTAGATTCAGAGAAAAGAGAGAAGAACTGGCCACACGTTTCCATCCTAGGGTCAAACAAATGGAACAAGGACTGTCAGTTTCAGTCTGGGGAGCACAGGAAAGGTGAATGAAAACTGCCAAAACCCCTGGGCATCGCCAAAGATACATCCAGCCAGGAGACCCCCCGTGTCACAATTTACACCTGCTGCTAACGACAGCCTAATGCTACAGCTCCCACTTGTCATTCTTAAAGAGCAATTTTATAGTCCTCTAATTTCATTGACTGGCAATATAAATGCAGGAGCCAGTAAATAACCAGGGAGCTTTTGTGTTGTTGTGTGTGTGTATTTTTAATTTTCATCCGCTCTACTCCTCGTGGATATTTTCTTGGCTCCCTGCCAGAACGAGAATGCTCTCATCAACTGCTCCAGACATACCATTAGCTGCAATATATATCCAGCCACTTGAGATTACTTCCATGCTAATGGCTAAGAAAAAGACTTTCCAAGAGCTACTTATGAGCATGCCAGACAATCAGAATATTTCATGAGCGAATAGAGCGATGATCTGAAGGAACTGTGGGGCTGTCGTGGCCTGGAGGAAATGCCATCAGAAACAGCAATACGCCTCCCTGCTGCATCTGAAGGATGGAGCATGGATGCTTTACCGCCTGTTGCACAAGCACAATAGGCCTAGGGGGGAAGCCTGGCGCAAAAAAGGGGGTTGATTCTCAGACCTGTCAACCGCAAGATATGGGCTTGATGGCAGGACTGTGGGGTGGAGTTCTCTGGTCTGTATTATGCAGTAAGTCAGAGTAGAGGATCGTAATAGTCCCGTCCAGCCTTAAAGTCTCTGGATCTATGAGAAAGTTCTGGACCCTTGGCGGGATCTGGAAAAAATAACTTTGGAACTAGTTTTCAACTCTCCCCCCACCCTTTAAGTTTCAAGTGCTCTGCGTGAAAGTTTTCAGAAGTAGCCACTAATTCTGGGTGCCCAGCTTGAGATGCATTGGCCTGGTGCTCTGAGCTGGCTGAAGACAATAAGAGCTGTGGGTGCCAGGACCTCTGAAAAATCAGGTACATGGAAATGCAAACACCCAGAATCACAGGGGTGCTTTGGAGAAGGCTGGGCTGTTTGTTTGGGATGGACGAGGATGTGCTGAACACAGAGAGAGGCTCCGCTCACGGAAGTTAGGACCCCAGTGGAACTATAAAGGATCAGGATTCCCACCAGGCTTTGTTCTCAGGAGACTTCCAGCCCTAGACCACACATTCAGACAGACTTTGGCTATGGAGTCTGTACCTTTGGATTCTGAACAGAACGGGCAGAACCTTTGGAGATTTGCCTATCACCAGCTGAGATCCCTGGACCCTGAGAAAAGACACCCGCTGGCAAACCCTACCTTTTTTTATTTGCAAAATAACGCATTAGCCATGGTGCGGACTGGCTCACCCCAGTCCTTTTTCACCCCAACAGGCCAGATTGCCTACTTCGTCCTGCTTTGACCCAGGCGTAGAACCTTTGTCCTCCGGGGGCTGTCCTTCGTCCTCCCTCGACCCTGCAGAAACTGCTGCCCGCATACCATCCCCGAAACCCAAGAAGAATGCTCATGTAAATGTTCTTTGGAGCTGGAGACAGTGACTAGTCTGGGGGAGGGGGAAGGTCTTCTCCTTGATGGACGGGTCTCCACGGATCTCCCAGTAGCTGCAGATTTAGGGGGTCAGTTATCTAGGAAGGAGAGCCAAGCCCTTCCCCAGTGGACAGTTTGGTAGACCTCTGGGAATACCCCCTGCTTGTGTTCTGGGCCACCTAGCAGATGATATGGGACTGTATATTCAAGGATCAGTTCATCTCCCACTGCCACCCAGCCACGTCTGGGGTGGAAGGGGCAGCAGCACCACACCAGGGTTCATTTTTAACCCTTGCATTGCTGCAAACAGCTGGGCAGGCACCAAGCACCAAGCATAGCACGGGGTCACAGGCGCTTTTGTTTTTTCTGGTGGGTGCCCCGCTCTCCCTCTGCTTCTCCCGCCCTTTGCTCCGCCCCTTCTGCCAATGCCCCGCCCTCGTTCTGCCTCTCCCGCCCCTTGTTCTGCCCCCTCCACCGAGGCTCCCTGCCCGTCTGTCACTCTCCACCAGCCACCGAACAGCTGATCGGTGGGGCCCAGTGGAACAGCCGTGACGGGCGTGTGCTGAGCACCCCCTATTTTTTTCCCATGGGGGCTTGAGCCCCGGAGCCCCCAGGGAGTCGGCGCCTATGCACTGGATTCTCAGTGGGGCAGTCGTGTTCTTTTATCAGGTCCTGACTCCCAACGGTGCTGTTTCTCATCTGTCTCTCTCCCACTCAGACGTCTCCATCTCTCTAGTCATAACACCTCCCTATGCACTTCTGGATGAGTTACTCCAGATCTTACATCCCTAGCACCAGCAGGGAGGAGAGGAATCTCTCTATCTACCTAGAGAATTATATGGCCCCCATCATTAGTGTTGAGATCTGTCTTAACAACCTGGTGACTATGATGGCTCTCATCACCATGGTATCTGAGCACCTCCCAGGAGATAATAACCAAATCCACACAAGACAGAGATCTCGTTTTCCTCTCTCCTACCCCACTTTGTCTCCCCCTGAATTTCCCTCTCTAGTTTTCTTCTCTCTCCTCCCATCTCTCCTACTGCCCCTCTCACTTTCTTTCTCCCTTCACCTCTTTCTCCTTGAACAATGCAGATGGTAGGAAAGCTCACAGAAAAGCACCCCATGTTTCATTGAGGAGGCATTCCTCCTGACAGCAGCCTTGTTCTCCCTTTGCCAGTGACTGACACACCTCCGAGTTCTCTTGTTCTGGCCAGACCTGTGTACTCTGGGAGGTTTTTTTTCCCATCTCATTCCTCTGAAGTATCAGGGATGGTGGCAGCAGGAGATGGGATGGGGTGCGCCAGGGCTCTGAGGTGGCACCAAGCATACTCTCTTGTTTGGCTGGGCTGGTTCTTGCTCACATGCTCAGGGTCACCACATGTGGGGTCATGAAGGAATTTTCCCCCAGAGCAGATTGGCAGTGAGCTTGGGGATCTTTCCCCTTCCCCTACAACATGTGGGTGTGGGTCACTTGCCAGGATTCTCTGGGTATATCTCACTTAAACATTTCTTGAGCACTGGTTTTTTCTCAGTCCTTCCTATGCACTGCCTGTGGCATTGAGAACAGTCTAGTCTCTTGTGGGCCGTGACACTTCGGTCTCATTTGATTGTTGGGTTTCGTGTGCGAGTGCTGGGTGGTGGCGGTGGCCTGTGGCATACAGGAGGTCAGGCTGGATGAGCTGGTGGTCATAGAAGCATAGAATCGTAGGGCTGGGAGGGACCTCGAGAAGTCTTCTAATCCAGTCCCCTGCATTCATGGCAGGACAAAGTATTATCTAGATCATCCCTGGCAGGTGTTTGTCTAACCTGCTCTTAAAAATCTCCAGCCATGGAGATTCCATCCATCTGGCCTTAAACTACACAATTCTGTAATTATCCCACTCATGTGAAGGCCTGAATGCTGGAAGGCCCGTGTTCTCCAGGGCCATGGTGCCTCTGACGGGGCTTCCCACCCATAAACAATCAGGTGGTGTAAATGGGTGTCATTCTGTTGAAGTCAATGGAGTCCTGCCGGTTTACACCAGCTGGGCCTCAGATCTTAGCATAATCTAGGCAGTGGCTCTGTCTGCTTTGTGCAGCTGGTGTCAAGAAGCATTAGTGGCAGCCCGCACTCTCACTTCACTTCACACCCACAAAGTGCTCCGGAGACTGTGAAGTTGGCAGGATGCCCTGGATCAGAGCAGGGATTCAGCAGCCAGTTCTGGGGCAGGGGGGACTGTGTCATCCCGGCTGGGCTGCTGACAGGGAAGGCACCAGGGGCTCCTCCTTGAGACATGTCGAGACTGACCTCCCATCGCGAAAGGTAGTGGGGACTCTGCTTGAACTGACAGAGCTTAGCCCTGGCGCAGTTCCAACACTGAGCCAGAGACAAAGCAGAGAAATCAACCAACACAAGAGAGATGGGCTCTTCAAGCTGGTGACCTGACACTAACGAGCCCAGGAGCATGCGGAGAACAACTTACGTCGGTGATCCGGGGATTGGTGCATTTGCCCTTGGTCCCGGACAGTTCCAGCCACTGGTTCTCCTGGACGGGGCAGTGGTGCTTCAGCGTGCACTGGTTCTGTCCCTCGCACCAGCCGCACTCGAAGTCTGGGTCGGCTTTCAGGCACAGGCCGCAGCTGTCCCGCATGGCCCCACACTTGTACAGGTGCACTGTAGGGACAGCAAAGGAGAGATCCTGAGGGGTGTACACACCACGGAGGGAGGGGGAGTCTGGACGGAGGGATGAGAGCATAACTAGGAGCAGTGGATGGGAAATGAACATAGGGAAACATAGGCTAAATAGAAGTTATTCTGTATGCTAAATCCAATACCATATTAGATGGGGGGGAGAGTCTCCCAAGGGGAACAAAGAATGGAAGCTCAGTTGCTAGTCCTAGGTTGGGCAAAGAGCAGGAATCTCACAAAATTTAGGTGCATCAGAGCCAGGAGGAAGAATGCTCTAGTGGTCAAGGCACTGGCTGGGGAATCAGGAGACATAGGCTCAGTTCCCACCTCTGCCACCAACGCCCTGTGGACCTTTGGCAAGTTACTTAGTCTGTCTCAGTCTTAATTCTCCATCTGTAAAATGGGGATAATAATCCAGCTTCTATCCCACTTTTTATCTGTCTTGTCTATTTGGATTGTGCCCCTTTGGGGGCAGGGGCTGTCTCCATGTGTATGCACAGGCAATGGGGATCTTCGCTGGGGCCTCTAGGTGCTATCATAGTACAAATAAATAAATAATGTTAATTAATAACAACAGATGCAGAATTTCTGAATTTGGTTTGAATCCAGAATTGAAAATGAGCATTCCCCCTCCTTCCTCCACCTCAGGAAATGTGGGAGTTGAGGGACTAACTTTGGTTCCTCTCTAATACAAATGCCATCTTTGATTTTTGGTATAATAATATGATATTATGAGGACGTGAAAGCATTTTCCATATTGCAACTAACTAGCCTTGATAACTAAAGCTACACAGAGAACTGATTTTTTGGTTCACTGGCAATTCAGGGGCTGGGGGGGGAATTAAAAATGGTTTTGTGTCAAACCCAAAAGGCATCTCCAACGCGATCTGTAAGAATCCCTCACTAACCCCAGACCACGGTCCATTCTCAGCAGAGCCTGCCCATGGAATGGAGTAGTAGGGTGGTTTGGTGACAGGCCTCAGATCTCAGCATAATCTAGGCACTGGCTCTGTCTGTGCCCATCTGGGACTTGGCTGGGCCAATCAAACCCCATGATCATTGGTGACTTCAGCCAAAATCTGGACTCCCATCTCCAGAGAGGAAAGGCCAGTGTTTAACAACCACATTGCATTACTGAGTGCACTGGCCTAATGGAGTTTGTCGTGGGCCCCCTGGGGTGGGATTGGCTCTCATTCTCGGAGTCACAGTCAGTCTGTCTGTCTGTTAGACTTCACCCAATGAGCCTATGGGCTATGCTAAATGTGTTGAGTCGCGTCTCATGGAAACCAGATAATCCAGTGACGCTGAGCAGAGAGCATCCTCACAGGGTGGTATGATTTGTACAGCATCTAGCGCATGCTGAGCATGGCTTACGCAGGTCCTTGTCACTCGGAGCTTGTAGTCTCCATATGGGACAGTCTGTGGCAAGCCCTTTTGCTCTCTGCAGACGGCAGCACGGTCCCAGGCTCACAGCAAGCTGTGGCAGGGGAAGTGCTTTTAGAACAGCTGATGAGAAGGGCTGGGTTTTTCCCACTGAAAATTACACTGTTAACTCAGCCATTCGTGTGCCAGTGATGGAAAACCCCTTTGATGCCCCCCACACAGTCAATAGCCATTCATGCCCATTACACTCCATGCCACTGACTTTCAAAAGACAGCAAGTCAAGAGAAGGGACAGGGTGGCTTAGGGGATCAGTAATAGGCTTCGGGGCCTTTTGCCTCTAGTCTGAGGATTCAAACCCAGTCTAGGTCGGTGGTGACCAACAATGGTGACTATCTGACAGCTGCTCTGGGGCCACTAGGCTAGAGGTCTCAGTCCGAGAGATAGTAGACAGCTGTGGACATCACAGATGGCCTTCCCTCCTAGCAGCGTCATCAGAGAGGCCCTGGACGGAGTGGACAACGGACTCCCTTCTCATCCCTAGAAAGGAAGGACTGAGGTACAGAGAAGGGAGCAGGCTGAGGGAAGCTTGCCCTGCCCCTGTCCTTCTCCTAGGGATGTACAGAGGTCGTCACTCACCAGGGACTCCCAATGATTAGTGGAGCACCCAGATCCTTTGCTATTTCCTCCCTTGTGCATTGAACCTGACTCCCGCAGAGCAAGCCAGGCAGCCCTGCAGTTGCATGGGAAGAGGCTGCTCGGTCTGCTTGGAGCCTGGTGAGAGCAGCGCTGATGTGCTCAGCCACCAAGCTGCCAGCGGAGAGGCGGGCCATGGCACATTGTCTGAACAAGCCGATGAGCAATTTAGAAGAAGTTGTCACCTGTCACTAACTATCAGCCACCGCATCCCTGACAATGTGCAGGCAGGAAAACAGCTGCACAGGGGATCCAGCGGAGGGACAGAGATCATGGAGGTGGGTGCAGGGAGAAGAAGAGGGAACAGGGATGCATCCTGTGGGATAGAGGGTGTATTGCCCTCCTGTCGCTCTCCAATCCCCACTTCCACAGAGCAGCATGGCAGGTTCTGGAGAGAACCACATCCAAAACCCCGCAGCCAGAGGGAGGGCCTCAGGAGGACGTAGGAAGAGTAAAGTGGGAAGATGCAGAGCTGAGGAGGAGGGAAGAAGTAGGACAGAGGAGAAGTGAGTGAGGGGAGAAGCAGGGGGACAGGAAAGTGGATAGGAGGGGGAAAGGAAAACCTCTAAGGGAAGCGATGGAAGGCGAGAGAGGATCTGAGAAGAGAGGGAGCCCAGGGCCACTGGGTAACTGAGGGCAAGGGGCAGGAGTGACGGAGAGGCTGGGGAAGAAATGGAAAATCCAGCTGCAGTGAAACTCTGGACTAATATGCTTGTCTCTGGGATGTGGCTGAATGGGTGATAGCTCCCCAGCGACAGTCAGATCAGCCCCTGGCCATCTGCTGCAATTAACTGGAGCCAGGCTCTCTGGCCAGGAGTGGGTCTCAGTCCTTTTCCATTATCACTTCACTTCATTCAACCTTTCCTCACTGGCACGCTGCCCCCTCCCTCCCTGTTCATTACCACATTGCATCTGAACCAAGTCCAGAGACGAGCTGTGGGTGCATTAACTTGAAGAGCCTTATTGAAAGGGAGGTGAAGGGGAGAGAAGGAAGGGGGGAAGAGGGGGGGGAATAGGGAGGGACACAAGAGGAGACAGGGAGGGGGGAAGAGGAAACAGAAGGTGGAGAGCGTGGGAGGGAGAGTGGGGAGGGGAGTCCCACTTCTCAGGTGCTCCGAGAAAAAACAGAGCACAGAAATTAGTAATTTGCGGAGTGCACAGAACAACCATGAGTAGATTGTGCAGATAAACGGTGGCTGCTTTGTTAAGTGTGTGGAGTGATGTGGTCTGTTGCTAAGGTTACCGCTTCCAAGGACAAGTTGAAATAATTCTTTACCTTTGTTCTGCGCTGGGTTGTCAATGTTGAAAAACCCATTCCACACGACTGTCAGCTCCACCGGCAGGCTGTTAATCTCCATCCCTTCATATGAATACTAAAAACAGGAGAGAAAAAACAAAACAACATCAGGCCCAACGCGGGGGCAGCCCCCACCACAAGTCCCGGACACTGGAAATGGCACCTTCACTTTCCCACTCCACACACCACTGACTGCAGGGACTCCCACTGCTGAGCTCTCAGAGGGATGGTGACCGGCCATTCTCAGTGCAGGGAACTTCTCTCTCTCTCTCAATGTCTGATGTCCCTCAGGTGCTAGCAGTTATGGGAACGCCCTAGGAGTTAGGTGGATCTCTTAGGTGTGGCTTTCTGATTTTGCATGTATCTCTGAGGTGTGCTTTATAGGTGTTGGATTTATCTCTGAGGTGTACCTAATAGCTGTTGGGTGTATTTGCTGTTGAGTGCATCTCTGAGGTTTGGTGTGCTTTCTTGTTGTTGCATATATCTTTGGGGTGTCCCATCCAGTTATTGGATGTATCTCTGAGGTATTGGGTATATCTCTGAGGTGCATCTGCATGGGGTTTGGTGCTGAAATCAGCATAATCCCACAAAAATTAACCATATATCAGCTAGAGAAGACTTATTCCCTTACAGCATCACAATCATTAGAACAGATTCAGACAATTATAGGCAGATCAGAAAGACCAGCCTAACAACCAAGCACTCGTTTTACTGTATTTTACAGAACTGCCTGATGGGCCACATCACTGGCATCTTACGTTTGCATGGCATCTTCCACCTCAAAGAGACAGAAAAGATTTTACAAGGTGGGTGTAAAATGCAGCTACCTCTGGGGTGGAAGGTGGCAGCCGTTTAACAGTGCAGAGCAACACTACACAGCAGATCACGATAGGATGTGAAGAATGCTGTACTGAGCTGACACTGGAAGCGGGATTTTAAGCAGACTACGGTTACCAGGACTGGAAGTCCGCTAGGCCACCAAGGCTAACATCCCTACTCTTGAGATAAGGCTCATAGGATTTTTAATGGACACAAGTGGTGAGAATATGATTTCCTATCTCATTTAAAAGACCACACCTCAGTGCCCCTTGACCACATGCTGTGTGATTGCTGTCCTGTTTATTCAGAAGGAAAACCACTAGTGACCGAGTCACCAAGGCCACAGTGCACCCTATGCTTCCCCACGGAGCTCCTCTCCCAGACTGCGGCAGCCCACCTGGAGCAAGGCAATCTGTGTAGAGAGCATGGTGTCAGTTCTTTCCTTGTTAATTAAAGTTAAACTCAAACTTTGTCCGGGGGTGCCTTGAAACTTGTAAACAAACCTAAAGTAATGGCTTGGTCGCAGGGTTAAATGAAGTCCTGATCCTACCCAGGGCTCTGAGACAGGAGTAAGGAGCTCCGCTCCTGACCCAGCTATGCCCAGCACTCCCCTGGGAAAAAGCAGGCAAGCCTTCTTAACTGGCCTGCTGGCTCCTGATTGGTTACTGTCCCTTCCTAGCTCTTCTAGGCACTGACGGGCTAAATTTTGTGGTGCCCAGGCCTGAGTAGGTTTTCCTAGGCAGAGGTGTGTCAGGGCACTGATGACTCTAGAGATCCCGTCACATGGACCCACTTCTAATTAGCTGCTGAGAACTACAATTACAGGCCAAGGCACGTAGCCCAGATCCTCACGTATCTAGGTGCCTAACTCCCTGTGATTACTTGTGGCTGTTCTTGAATCTCTGTAGTGCTGGTCCCTGGGCCTCCCCCTTTGGGTCCATGCTGCACTACTTTGTTGCTCCCACCGTTAAGGACTAGCCTGGTGCTGTGCCTTCCCATACTGGCAGGTAGCGGGTTATCACACTCTTGGCCAGGCGTTGCAAGAAACTTTTACTGCTTTCGAGGGAGGCCTGTGAAGCAGAACCTGATGGTCAAACTGGGCTGAGCAGCAGCTTCCATGACTATGATGGTTCCAAAGCCTACTCTTAAGAGGAGGACAAGCTACTTTCAGGGATGAGAAAAGGGATTAAGAGCAGATCAGAACCTTCAACCCAAACACAGTTGGGAACCTTTCCTGAGGTTTGAGTCACATTTGCTCCTTTCTCCCCTCAACCGTTATTTTATGCTGCTTCTTGCACTTCCTGCAAGATAGGAAGCAGAACTGCTGACAACCCACAAAGCACGGTGATTTCCATGGAGATGGATCTTGGGGCGATTATTCCAAAGTTTTGCTCAGTCCACACTTGGGCCAAACTCCCACTTGACGTCAATCGAGTTTGTCTAGGTACAGACTGAACACAAAGTTAGTCAGGCCCCAGGATTTGGCGCAGGGTATTTCTGGCCCAGTCCAAAGCACGGGAAAGGTGTGGAGACCCCACAAGACCACCCCCTTGCAGGAGATTCCCAGCCTGACTTCCAGACCAAAAGCCTGTGCGGAAGCAGGGCTCTGAACCTTTCGCAGGTGGGTTCACCCAGACTACTAACGGTCGTGTAAAAGGTCTGATGATTTCTGTCCATTACAGCAGAGTTAGTGCTAGTTACATGGTAATTTCTTTCTGAGCAAGATGAACGCAATTAGCCTGTAATCTGCAGAAACCTGTGATTACGATTTAGTTGCGAAGTATTTATGGGTAAGGGTTGTATGGTTACCATGGAGGTAAATAGCGCTCCCAGGGTAGCAGTGCCCTGTACTGTATAGCTGCACCCGCCAATCTGCTCCGTATTAGCATTTTTATGACACTTCTCCGTGTCACTTGGAATAAACGGTGGGATAATGCAAAATAGCCTCTCCTCCAAACACTGATTTTCCACAGCGCACCCTTTCACCACAGCAAGGTCAGAACAGCCTGAGTGGCAGGACTGCTGGACAGGGAAACTGAGGAGTGGATTCTCTGCACTTCTGTAGCATCTGCAGATCTCAAAGCACTTTACAAGCACCAGTTAATTAAAGCTGGCAACACCCTGTTGGACAGGTAGCTGCTAACGTCCCCATTTTACAGGGAACACTTAGGCACAGAGAGGTCAATGATTTGCCCCCGCTTGAATCAATGCCTTCTGTCCACATCGCTGCGCGGGGAGGTGCCCAGCCAGCTTCCAAAAGGAGCCTTCATCTTTACGAGACAGTGAAATGTGTCAATTTGTTCGGACTAAACCCTGAGCCTGCTGCTCTGTCTGAGGCTGCCTTTGCAGACACAATTGCCTGATGACAGAAAAGGACTTGCACCAGACTAATGAAGCCAGTCAGAGGGAGGGGAGGCTTATGCCTCATGCCGCGAAGGCTGAAAGTGTATTGTTCACTGCACCGGATGGTTCTAGGGAGGCAGAACTGTCCTCTGCTGCTCCCTCAGGCCAATGAGACGCCAACTGGAGCTTCATCAGCTGCCGCCGCTCCATTGTGAAACACACACCTCTGTCAGGGCCGGTCACTGTGAATGATCAGAAGCCTTCCTGGGCCGTATAGCACCAGGGGGCACTTTTAAACACAGGTATAGTCACATGAGTGACGAACAACATGCACCTTCTGCCTCAACAGATCATCTCCCTGTGCGTGCTGGGAGTTAGCCCTGCAGAACCAGGACAGTAGGGAACAACCAGATGGATCCCATCCTGTCTCACCTGGAGCCTTCCATCCACTGAGGATGTCAGTGCCAGCAGCAGGAAGCCAGCTGGCTTTTTAGATCTTGGGCTGTCTGCAGCACTGGAAGTTGCAGTGGGGGCAGGGTTGGACGGCATTTTTAATTTGTTAACTAAGCAGAGTTGATCTGCAACTGGAATGTGCTCAGAAGGAATAAACAATGGGATTCACAGATCTCTCTTGGCAACACTCCTTTATTCTGCCAGTCTGCAACAGCTGAGGATCTGAGCCCACGATTGCTAATCTTACTGTCACTGTCCTGTGTTTGAAGTCTGTTCTCGAGGGGGTATATACCTTTTGGGACAAAGCAATTAACAGAGCAACACAAAAACCACAACACTCTCGGTCCCGCTTTACTGGTTTGACTAGGAGTCACAAGCTCATTGAGGCCCCAGTCCAAAGCTCACTGGAGTCACTGGAAGTCCCTCCATTGGCCCTAAGAACATGCATCGAGTATGCTGGAGGGTAGAGAGAAGGGCCTTTCAGTCTCTGGGATCTGTGGTGGAGAGGAAAGATTCCTGTGGTTAGGAAAACTCAGAGCATCAGGGTTTGTGTCTGTATCCTCTTTACTGCAGCTTTCCCCAGGGTATTACACAGGGTCAGTCCTTCCCTTGCTATGCACAGGTGACTCCCATTGACATTCCTGCATGCTGCTGCACGCATGGAGCCCATGGAGCCCATCCTCTGCTAGATGGAGAACACCTGAAGAAGGCCCCTTGTAGGCCCAGGCATTTGTTGGAAGCAATCTGGTGGGCCAATACAAAGGGGTTGTATTATCTGCAGGTAAGTGCCTGACAGAATCGGAGTTAGCACGGTGTTCCCAGCCGTTTTCCAGGCCTCTCTCACCTCCAGACACTATCACGGCCATGCCCTCTTCACGGGCACTTGGAGAGTGCAGCAGGTGCACGGTGCTACTGCCTGCCCTCAGGGAACGTGTTACAACCACGCACCAGAGGCTGCACTGCCCTCCAGTTCATTTCCAGGTGCATTCCAAGCGCTGCCTCTCATTGACAAGGGTTTGACTCTGACTATCTCAGCGACCACCTCTTTCTTTGCGCACAGAGGTTCAGCAGTAGGCCCGGGCACCACTAATGTCCCCCTTGAGTCCAATTTGGCATGAGCCTGATGGTGGAGTTCAGCTGGCAGACACTGGATTGGTATACGTGGTGCATTCTCAGTGGAAGGCTCTGGAGTTTGCTCACAGCTCCCTGAGTCTGTCAACCTTCCATTTGCCAGGGACAATTTGCCCCTGTAAAATCGATAACAGTAGCTGTGGGCTGCCAAAATTAAGAGTGGATGCAAATCTCAGCCCTTCCACCTCTAACAACCGGAGTCACAACCACAGGTCGAATGTGGGTGCAGAATGACAAGCACAAATTGTAGAGGTTCAAATTGCACCTGCAAAAGAGAGGCTGCCCTTTCACAAATGTAGCTCAATGCTCACAAGCTGATGAAGGGCTGCCAGAGGAAGCCATTTGCAGAGCATAAGAAGTTTGATTGGTCCTACAAACTCCAGAAACTATATATATATTCTTTTCAGCATAGTAGCTGTGCTAGTCTGTATTCGCAAAAAGAAAAGGAGTACTTGTGGCACCTTAGAGACTAACAAATTTATTTGAGCATATGCTCAAATAAATTTGTTAGTCTCTAAGGTGCCACAAGTACTCCTTTTCTTTTTGCACATATATTCCTGAGTACTATCTACTGGCTCTTTATCTACTATTTACATATACACAGATAGAGAGCACCTCTGTGACATATACCAAACAGCTTCTGGCCACAGTCCCTCTACCTAGCTTAAATCCTTAAGCCACAAGGCACTCTAAGCAGAATGGCTGTTTGATGCAGGGATGGTTAAACTCTCTGATTATTGCTGTGTCTAGAGAGAGGCCAGGAGTAAAACAGTAAAATCAGGTCTACCGCTACATAACAGAACTTTACAAACATTAACTGTTTAATCCACAAAGCCCCTCTCATTTTCTAGATGTGGAAACCAAAGTGAAGAGACTTGCCCAAGGTTACACACACAGGCAGTGGCAGAGATGGGATGACAAATCAGGTGTTCCTGCTTCCCACCCTCAGACACCATTCACTAGCCCCCACTGCCTCTGTCGCTGAAATGCAAACAGAAAAACCACTCCAGCATTTGCAACTAGGAAAGAGCGTGCCACAAACCAAAGTTGTTATGTAGTTCACCAAACGTAGTACATAAGAACAGCCATGCTGGGTCAGACCGAAGGTCCATCTAGCCCAGTATCCTGTCTTCTGACAGTGGCCAGTGCCAGGTGCTTCAGAGGGAATGAACAGAACAGAGCGATTTATCACGTGATCCAGCCCTGCCATTCAGTACCAGCTTCTGGCAGTCAGAGGTTTAGGAACACCCAGAGCATGGGGTTGCATCCCTGCCCATCTTGTCTAATAGCCATTGATGGACCCATCCTCCATGAACTTCTCTCATTCTTCTTTGAACCCACTTATACTTTTAGCCTTCACAACATCCCCGTCAATGCAGGTTGATTGTGCGTTGAGTGAAGAAGTCCTTCCTTTTGTTTGTTTTAAACCTGCTGCCTATTAATTTAATTGAATGACTCCTGGTTCTGGTGTTATGTGAAGGGGTAGATAACACTTCCTTGTTCATTTTCTCCACCCCAGGCGTGATTTTAAGGACCTCTAACCCGCCTTCATCGTCTCTTTTCTAAACTGAACAGTCCCCGTCTTTTTACTCTCTCCTCTCATGGAAGCTGTACCATCCCCCTCATCATTTTTGTTGCCCTTCTTTATCTTTTCCAGGTCTAATACATCTTTTTTTGAGATGGGGTGAGCAGAACTCCTCCATGCAGTAATCAAGGTGTGGGCATATCATGGATTTATATAGTGCCATTATGACTTTTTCATGAGATGCAACGTGGGGAGGTGTGTGTATGGGGGGGAACAGGGCACAAATGGATCTTTAACAGGGTCCATATGTCACCCGTCTTGATTTAACATCTGTTTTCTGTGACGGCTTTACACATTCCTGTGTAAACCTAGACTGAGCCTGGAGCTATGAAACCTCGACAGATTCTGTGGGGATTTTATTACAAGTACCCTTAATTAAAAACCCAACATCAGTCTAGCAGACCTATGAGACTGCATATTTCCATAGAGCCAGGCACGTGCAGTTATGGGAACCAAACACCCAGCTTGCACGGAGAAAGATCAAAGATCAAGATCACAGGACAAATCCCAGCTGTGACCATCTTCACACCAGCACACCAATGCCATGAGGCCAAAGCGTTTCATCACCTCTCCACCCAAGGCTTGGCCTCCACATGGAGCAGAAAACATCCCCAGGGAGACTTCGCTGTATTGCAGTTTTAGTACCTGCTCTTGTGTCCCCTGAGTATGGTAAGAAAGAGGGAGGGTGGTCTTGTGACAAAGGCTCTGGGCTGAGATTCAAGAAACCTGTGTGTGGCTCTGCCACAGACTACCTGTGTGACCTTGAGCAAGTCATTTAGCCTGTCTCTGCCTCAGTTCCCCACCCATAAATCAGGGATGGTAACCCTTCTGTTCTCCCACCTTGGTCTGTCTGGTCTATGTAGATCCTAGCATCTAGCACAGTGGGGTCCTGATCTTGGCTGGGCCGTCTAGGTGCTACTTTAATACACACAAATAATAATTATTAATTCTGAATGATTATATGTGTGAGTGTTCAACCATGCCCATCTTTGATTTACACATAAGAGAGCAGTTCTAATGTCTCCTACAAACAGGATCACAATGTCTCCCACTCTCTCTCTCTCTCTCTCTGTGCCACCCAGTCAAACACTCCTGAGCTCATTAAACTCAAACGCAATAAGTTCCCATCAAGGCAGCTCATCTTCACCCAGTGCGGCACTACATAGAGGTTTCAAGCACACAGCGCTGAGGCTCACGTGTGCAGGGGTAAGACGAGGAATAAGATGGAGCACTGGTAGGGAACTAACTGCCAAGGACCAGTCCATGAGGCTTGTGAGTGCTGGGGCCAGCCACGGGCGGAAGATCAAACAGAGTAGGCGTGTGTACATAGATCTTAGGAGTTAGTGATGGCAAAGATCTTTCTGGTCCACTGTCCATCTCTCACCCACCTGCCAGCTGCCTGTGTATGATGCTTGCTGAGAGCTTTGGCCAGTCTAGCTTCAGATGACTGCAAGCAGCGGGGCTCCCACTGCTTCCCACGGGGGAGACTGTTCTGCACGCTAACAGATCTCACCGTTACGGCCATTCTTCCTGATAAGTTTTTTTTTCAACACTCCTCCTAAACACACCTTGCTTTCCTTTCATCCCCTCACTCTTGGGTCAGCCTGGCTGCAGCACACAAAATAAGAAGTGCAATATGTAATGGCAGGCGGGGTCTGTCTGGGTGATAATTGCATGCCTTGGGTGATGTGATGGAGCGCGAGGCCCAGGCTGAGAGGCTCAAACCACCTGACAAGAGCAATAATTGCCCTGAAATGCACTGCCTGGTGTGACTTATTGCAGTTATTAAATGAAATATTGCCATGAAGGCCAGAAACAAGGCAGAGCTGGACTCGGCATTCCAGTGCCAGAGGTGTGTATAGCATCACTGACAGCCACTCAGAGAGGCTGATCCCCTCCCAGTGGCCTCAGGACATTTCTTCATTGAAGTTGGAACTATTTAGAAAAACTTCTCTATTTAAAATGAGAGGGCCTGATTCTGATCTCAGCTACCCCAGTGTAAACCCAGAGTAACTCCACAAGGCCAGCAGAGTTAGGGCCCATTTCTGATCTCAGCTACTCCAGTGTAAATCCTAAGCAGCTCCCATGACTTCAAGAGAGTTACTTCCAATTTACACCAACATAACTGAGATCAGAAATTGGGCCTAGCATTTCTTTTTCTGTGTTGAAGAGCTAGTGGGGCTGGGTAAGGACAGGGCTTATTGGGGGAAATAAGGGGTTTGGCTAAAGCATGCCGCACCTTGGCTGTTCTGGACTGCTGACCCCACCTGTAGAGGGACTGTTGTAGCAGGGTGCAGGTTAGATCAATCCCTGGGCCTGCTCTAGCTTGTGCCTGGGACCGTGCTGGTTCCCAGAAGGCAAGAGAACCTGGGAGGCACAAGGGTGGACTAAAACCACCTCTTTTGGTCCTGTGTTGAGATCAGCTTGGCTGGAATGGAGAATCTAGCAGCACCGGCACAGGCAGATCCACTCCCTGTCCTGAAGAGCTCAGTTCCCAGGGGCTGATGTCTATGTAAGGAAACCCATCAGCACAAAGGGACACCCAGGGGAACCCTCGTGGCAGTCCCAGCAAGGAAGCCAAGGCCTGAAAGGGCCATGCGGATGGAATGTCATTTTCACCTGGAGAGGGGTCGCTGTAGACACACTGAGGGGGGCATGTGGGGGAAGCTTGCCCTGCTGCTCCCCATGCAAGGTATCTCAAGCTGCCCCCCCCCCCCCTAAAATGGAGACACTCTAAGTCACTGGGCACATGTGAAAATCCTGACTTTCATCTCCGGGGCTGCCAATCCAACACCGGATTCACTGTATCTATATCCAGACTGATACTGAACAATCTAATAGTGTCCCTGGGAATTCACGGCGTAGACTGGCTGGCTGCTTTCTCTCCCCACTACAGCTTTATGGCCAGCTATAAAGACCTTAACAGATCCCTATAATACTCCTCTTAACTTCCGGCTTTCACTCACATGAAAGGAAATGGAAGGTGTTTAATGGGCTCTTCATTTTTCAAACCACTAATTTCTGCAAAATCCTGAACTCAAGCGCTCCCCAGTAATGGAAGCAGGGGGACAAATAGGGGCTTTGATGGGGAAATGCTCATTTGTAACTGATCATAAAATGCAGTTAACAGCCTATAATCTTCAACATGCTGTTTAATGCAACAGAATACGTAGTGTGGGATATTAACAGGCTCTGCCTGCGTTTGAGCACTGGAGCTGGGGTGAAGTGGCTGATGCCTGTAATTAGGCCTTTGAGTAATAAATTTCAAATAACAATAATAATGATAATACAGCAAAATCTATACATGAAATCATACTGCCTGGGCAACCTCCTGCCTTGAAAGACCCCTTCCACACTCACACACACTGCTGGAAAACCAGCTCCAGTAAAAAACCACTTTTGGCTCTTAAGACGGGTTTTCCTTCCATGATCCTCACATCCACCCTGTAAGGCAGGACAGAGTTAGTAATCCTGGGTCACAAAAAGGAAGGAAATTTAGGCAAAGTGACTTGCCCAGACTCACACAGTAAGTCACTGGCAGGGTGAAGTTGTGATTCTAACCATTCCACACCACTTCTCGCTCTGGGCCCTTTAACGCTCCCTGTTCTTTGTCTATCTGGGTTCTCATTTGGCCCCATCACAATGGTACTGACTGTGTTAATCTTGATTCTTTCCATTACTGTGCGAAATATGCTCCCTTTACAGCTGTTGCTTTGGATTTCAAGTTATGGCCCTTCTGAACAACTGTTTCATCTCTTTGGATTCTCCTGCAGGACAAACTGAGCATGTCAGGATGCTCATGACTAGTGAGGAGTAGGGGACGAGGAGTTAGGACTGAGTTCAAGTCTTGGCAGTGCCATTACCTGCTGGGTGACCTTGAGCAAGGCCTGTCAACTGTCTGTGTCTCAGTTTCCCCATTTGCAAACTGGAGATGATGATCCCTCCCTGATAGGGGGTTGTGAGGCTCAATTAACTAATGTCTACAAAGCTCTTTGAGATAATTGGATAGAAGATACTGCAGAAGTGCTCTGGATTATAACACTAGGGTAATAACTTGGCATTGCGCTGAAATGGGAGGGGCTGGGAGACTTGGTAGGTTAGGACTGGAACCACAGGGGCAGATGCATGAGAGTTGAAGAGACCCGACAGAGCAGTGGACGGCACCCCAGCACTGCTACAGCAAGGGGCGCTGCAGATCAGGACTGAAGTGCATTCGTAGAGTAGTGTGCAGCACCCAGTACTGTAATGCCAAGGGGAGTAGAAGGACGGGATTGAAGTACTGGAATTAGCTCTGTGTGACGCCCCAGGACTCTAAAAGCAGCGCATATCATAGTTAACCTAGCTTTGATGTCGCACTTTTCAGCAATAGATCTCCAAGCACCTCACAACCTTTCATGGATTCTGCCTCACACCCCACAGGGGAGCAGGGAAGTGCTATTAGCCCCCTGTTACAGAGGGAGAACTGAAGCAGAGAGGGTGGGCTTCACAAAGGTAGTCAGGGGCCACTGAAATCAATGGGAGATAGGAGCCTAACTACCTCTGGGAATCTGGGCCTAAGTGACTTGCCCTGGGCCACACAGGAAGCCTCTGGCAGAACAGAGAACGGAACCCAGGTCTCTTAAGTCTTCGGCTAAGGTCCGAATGACTAGACTGAGGTGCATCGGCAGGGCTGTGCGGGGAGCCCAGCACTGGACTGGCAGGGAGGTCAAAGTGCAACAGCAGTTGTGCGAGGCAGCCTGAGCAGCTTCCTCCCAGCACTTCCCTCATGTCCCCATGATCTCCAGCAAGGCCAAGGGGGCTGTGAAGCGTGGCTCCCACTCCTGGGAATGAGGGTGAGGTGCGCGCTGTGGTGTCGGAGAGGGGCCCATCTGCAGCGGTACGTGTGGGGCTGATCTGGGGGCAGCTTGTTCTCTGCAGTAAACCCAGGATGGAAACTAGGAATTGGTCACCTTCCTTCGGGGTTCCCACCAGACCAATGCCTTGGGGCTCTTTCCCCTCACCCCACCCCCACCCTGCAAAGGGCCCGCCCGTGGGACTCCCTCACCGAGGTGTTCTGGCACTGCACGCTGGAGCTGTTAAACCTCAGGGCAGGGACCCGCTGCTCGTTGCCCTGGATATTCAGGATACACTCATAGCCCCGCTGCCCCGACTGCGGCTGTGGCAGGTTCTTGGCTTTCAGGGTGATTGGCTTGATCACTTCCACGGGCACCAGGATCTTGTCTGCCTGGAGCAACTGAGGACAGTCCTGGGGGGAGAGGAGAAAACATGCCAAGCCAGTTAGTCAGAGTTCCATGCCCCAGACTGAGTCCCCCTGTGTTCTAGATAGAGCACCCCTCCCAATACCTCCTCACCCCGCCCCCCACACACACTGCAGGTTTGGCCTGTGAGGACTGGAAGAAGCTCCCTATGGAACTCCTTGGTGCCTGAGCCTTAATCAACTCGTGGGAAGCTTCTAAAAAGATTCCCTCTCTGCTGGGACTCAGCACTGCTCCACCGCCAAGGCACTGAAAGAGGAAGAGTCTGGGTGAAGGCACAAAGCACCTGCCACCTTCAACAGCCAACGAACACTCAGTAGAAAAGCTGGTTCCAGACAGACATGGGATCATGCCGCAAAATGTAAGTGCCTTAAATTTTGGGGGTGTTGAGATCGGGGGTTCAGGCTTCACCTACCACAAGGGGCAGGAAGAATAATGGACGAATCAAAAGCCTGGATCCAAATATCCTGAAACGTTGGGAAAGATCAGCTCTGGAAGGGAATCTGATGGCTCAGGCCCATCTAGGAGGCTCTGTCCTGAGCTAGTCAAGTAGAGCAGCCCCCAACAGATGGGCTGCCCCTGCCTTTCAGAGGGGGAAGGAATATAAGCCTCGGAGAGCCTTTGGGGACATTGGGAAGGCAGTTTGGATCAAAGGGGCTCTGTGAGCACAAGACCTGCTCTACACACACACAAGGAAGTAACGGTGTGCAATTAAACTGATGTAGCTAACCCAGCACAACTCTGCATGTGGGCACTTTACTTGAGTTTAAACCTTAGCATCGCCAGCTAAACCAAAATAAGTCAGGTTTAACACCCATGCAGAGTTTTAAACCTCAGGTTTAGACCAGTTATCTACATCTGTTTAACTTCACACTTTTAGTTAACAACTTGTGTATGCAGACAAGGCCTGAGAGATTATCATCAGGGATCCCTCACTGCACTGCCCCCAGTCCTTCACACCGCCTGCCCTCTGCCAGGATCAGAGCACCGTAGGGCAGTCTGCTACATCAAGCACACCATGCAAGCCGTTTCACTTTGTCTTGCTTGTTCACACAAAAAGCACCCGCAAATACTCCTTAGCCGGTTACAATCTATACGGGCAAATGCAGATGAACCATTTATGTCCCTAGGCTATTGTGTAGGTTGCATGTAGGGGAGTGGGAGGGGGAGGTTGAGGAGAATGACTGATGTAGGAGTGGGGAGGACACTGGAAGGCTTGAGAGTGGGATTTATGGCTTGAGAGAGTCTGGGAACTTGTTTCTGCAGGTGCTGGGAGTATTTTACGGAGGCAAATATCTAAGGAAGATGGAGAAATGGATTCGACGTGTAACATCTGCACTTATATCAGCTAGGAATAGAACGACAAGGGGCATCAATTATCACACTGCAGAGTGTGAGCTGATTTGCTACTGGGGTCAGGAAGATATCCCAGCCACACCCACCACATGGGATAAGTTAGATGCGTTAAGGTGTGGGGGGTTCACCCCTGACCCTGAAGCATCTGCAATTGGCCACTGTCTGAGTAGGGACACTGGACCACATAGTCCATTGATCCGTCCTGGCATTGCCACCTGTATGCACCTACATCTACACTATGTTACTGAGAGCCCCAGAAAAGCTGCTGCCAAGAGATGAAGTGATGCATGTCTGCCAGGGACCCCCAAGACGGCCAGCACAGCCGAGGAGAGGCTGGACGTGACCACCAGGGGAGCGGCCTCCCTCAGACGAGCTCCTAGTGAGCCACAGCCTGGTTCTGAAGTTGCCTGCTCCTGGCAGAAACTGTCCTCCCTCCAGGCAAGCCCCCTCCCACCTTTGCGGAGTTGCCTCTGGGGATACAAGGGTGAATCCATCCAGGGAAAGCAATGGCACTGTTAAGAGTAATGGATTCTCGATGTGAGAACAGCCGCTCTGCCTTCAACGAGGCCATGCCACAGCCAAGTTCCATACGGGCTTGAATGCACTTAGCACCGTGGCTGGGCTGGGACAACTTCCCCTAGGCATCCCTGATAGGAATGCATCCAGCCCAGCCTTGAACAAAAGGCCACTCTGGCATCACTAAGAGGCTATACTGTTGCCTTTGCCAACTGGAGGAGGATTTTCTCAGTATTACGGCTCCATGCCACCATCACCGGAGCCTCCAAAGCAGGTAGAACCTCACCTCAGGCCTGGCCCAAGGGTTAAACTGCGACTCAGTGGGAGTGAGGCAGAGTCCAGCCCAACATTATAGAGATCAACTGGAAGGCAGACAGTTCTAGGGGCAAGCAGAATAAAAACAGGGAGGCTCTCGGAGTGAGTGGGCCCCAGTCTTGACTCAGTTTTGCAGAGACTTGGGGATGAAGATATCTGTTCATTTGGATCTGCGTGGGGTTCACTACAGTTACAAATCCAAAATCTCAAATGGAAAAGCCATCAGAATCCATGAGGGCCACCATGTTTCTGGTGAGAATCATTCGGCCTTGTACATTTCCCATGGTCTCAACGCAAGTTCCCACAGCAGGCCCCAGGTTTGCTCGAAAGCAGGTGCCCACTCAGCGATCTCATCAGTGAGCATGGTGTCTGAGTTTAAACTCTGTAATGGAACCAGGCCCCAGGCACGCGCTGCATCACTTCCAATTTGATTGCTCGCTATGTTGCTTGGCTTTCATTGCACAGGGGGCCTGCTTCCAAAGGCAACTGAAAGCCCTGGTTTTCTCCTTGCCTCAGTAGGGGCTAGGCAGTCCAGCCAGGGTCACCTGTGGCAAAGCTTCCCATAGAACACAACCCAAAATCACCCCCCTGCTCCCGCACCGCCCAGAAACGTCTTCTGCCTCCAGCTACAGGGCCGCAAATGGGGACACATTTACACAGCAAATCCTTGGGGTAGAAAGGTGGGCAAACCCTATCTGTCACTGGGGCAGGGGATTCTCTTGACATACATCAAATATAAAGGCCTAAGAACCAGGTGGGAGGTTGAGCGGGGAAGATATTACCTGGGAGTCACTCCAAGCCCCAAAGACTGAATTTTCTTGTTTCCCTTTATCCCTGTCCCACCCACCCACCTGACCCCCGCTGCCAACTGCTCCCCACAAGCACCGTAACCTTTCTGATAACACTCGTTTCAAGTTCATTAACAAGTGGTGGTTGCAGCAGTCCCAATAAAAGACTCGTTTGCATATAAAAAGGTTTGCGGCTCTGTTAGGAAGTTCATTATAGATAATTGGAGAGGCGAGCGCCATAAAGAGGAAATTCTCACAATGTGGCTTTATCTGATTGACCTAATGTTCTTTCTAATTGAAATTTAAAAAGGCAATTTCTTTGGATGATGTACAATACAAACCCATGGCACTCAGTCCTGGCCCCAGGTTCGAATCTGCATCCAACACTTACTTCGTACGAAGTGTGAGGAGGAACTAGCTACATAACCCTGATCCCAAAGACACTCTGCGGTAATTAGCTATGGGTGTTTGCTCAGGCTTGTACCTTTAAAGGTAAGAAGTCTGCCTGCTAGCAGCAGGAGGATTCAAGAGTGTGAGACGCACACTATCATGGACTCTACATTTGTTCTTCCTTTGTTGCTTTCCTTAATCTGAAATACATGTCACCTAGGCTGAAAAAGCACCTCTTGCCCTTTGTGTACAGGAACCACGACAGACCCACCCTGAGTGACTGAAGCATGTAAGGGCCTGATCCCACTATCGCTGATTAGTAATTAATGGGAGTCTTTCCACTGACTCCAATGGGAGTTGGATCAGATTCCAAGAGAACCAGAAAACTAATCTCATTTATACAAGGCATGCATTACAGAGTGGATCCTAGATAATTTATTTAACTTGTGTAGTTTAATTCTATCATTCCATGTAACTCTTTATATTAAGCTAATAAGCACACACTCAAAGCTCGTAATTCGCCCTGTTGGCACAGACACCCACTGCAAATGGCTGAATTTTGCCAGTTAGCAAGTCAGTGAACAGAGAATAAAAACAACTAAGGATGCTATAGCATGAAATGGACTCCTCATTTTGCCAATGGTAGTTTAGTTTTCACTATTTATAAATCCTTGTAGTATGCTCTATAGCTTCAGAAATAAAGTCTTATATAAGAACAGATATATTGGATCAGACCAATAGTCCCTCTAGCCCAGTATCCTGTCTTCCGACAGTGGCCAATGCTAGGTGCTTCAGAGGGAATGAACAGAACAGGGCAATTTCAAGTGATCCATCCCCTGACGTCCAGTCCCAGCTTCTGGCAGTCAGAGGTTTAGGGACACCCACAGCATAGGGTTGAATTTCAGACCATCTTGGCTAATAGCCATTGATGGACAAATCCTCCTGGAACTTCTCTTAATTCTTTTTTGATCCCTGTTATACTTTTGGCCTTCACATCTCCTGACAAAAAGTTCCACAGGTTGACTGTGCGTTGTGTGAAGAAGTAATCCCTTAAGTTTGTTTTAAACCTGCTGCCTATTAATTTCATCAGGCGAGTCGTAGTTTTTGTGTTATGTGAAGGGATAAATAACACGTCCCTATTCACTTTCTCCACCCCGGCGTGATTGTAGAGACCTCCACTATATCCCCCCCACCCCCAGTCATCTCTTTTCTAAACCCAACAGCCCCTGTCTTTTTAATCTCCCCTCATATGGAAGCTGCTCCATTTCATGCTCCTAATCATTTTCATTGCTCTTATCTGCACCTTTTACATTTCCAATCTATCTTTTTTGAGATGGGGTGTCCAGAACTGCACACAGTATGCAAGATGTGGGTGTACCCTGGATTTATATAGTGGAATTATGATATTTTCTGTTTTATTGTCTATCATTTTCCTAATGGTTCCTAACATTCTGTTAGCTTTTTTGACTGCCGCTGCACACTGAGTGGATGTTTTCAGAGAACTATCCATAAGGACTCCAATAGCTCTTTCTTAAGTGGTAATAGCTAATTTGCCCCTAATTGTATATGTATAGTTGGGATTACGTTTTTCCAGTGTGCATTACTTTGCATTTATCAACACTGAATTTCATCTGCCATTTTGTCACCCAGCCACCCAGTTTAGTGAGATCCCTTTGTAGCTCTTCGCAGTCAGCTTGGACTTAACTATCTTGAGTAATTTTGTATCATCCACAAACTTTGCCACCTCACTGTTCACCCCCTTTTCCAGATCATTTATGAATATGTTGAACCGCACAGGTCACACTATTTACCTCTCTCCACTCTGAAAACTGATCATTTATTCCTACCTTTTGTTTCCTATCTTTTAACCAGTTATTGATCCATTAGAGGATCTTCCTTCTTGTCCCATGACTGCTTAGTTTGCTTAAGAACCTTTGGTGAAGGACATTGTCAAAGGCGTTCTGAAAGTCCAAGTACACTGTATCCATTGGATCCCTCGGTCCATAAGTCTTGGCAATATGAGACTTCTATCTATCTATCTGCTAATACGGGCCTCACCACTATAGTATCTGAATGACCCCTCTAGAGGAACTTCAATTAAAACTTTGCTGAGAGGTGGAGGGAGATCTTCAAAGCTGTACTGTGCAGAACATGGTTAATGAATGTTGTGCCAGTAGAAAGGGCTGGATTGACAGTCCTGAAAACAGATGTCTTTTACTCACAGAACAACTACAGTACAGAGATACTACGGTGATGGGCACAGGATAGATTGATAGAGAGGGATTTTTGCCATTGATTTCAGTGGAACTAGGATTTCACAGAGAGAGAGAGAGAGATACCAACGGCTGGATGGGCCACATGCGAGTGGTGGTGGGAGCCTTGGGGGGGAGAGAAGAGGCCAAGTGGGGACGGGGCCTCAGAGCAGAGCAAGGGCGGAGCCTTGGGGAGAAGAGCCCAAGCAGGGACATGGCCTCAGTATGGAGTGTGCAGGGAGGAGGGAGTGGGGCCATGGTCTGGGCACTGGCACCCACAAAAGATGAATCCAGCCCTGCCCCTCTCACCCTTAAAGGTCAGGACTGTGATCCCTCTCATCCCTCCAGGTCAGGACTGAGATAGTGGGGAGGCAGAGCAGGGGAAGTTTTCCTTGTATTGATCCACAATACAGGTACTGCATGGGAAAACACAAGGCTTCAGTCTGTAAGACTTGCAATCTGGCACCTTTAGACTCTTTAAAAACACACAGCCACTCTCCCCAAAAAATCCCAGTGGAATAGACCAGTGCGCTTGGGTGAAGTAATAAGCAAGCCATCTCTGTACATGGAGCAGATGGACACTGTTGATTTACAGGGCACACTATGCTTACATTATTACCCCACTAATTCTTATTGTTGTAAAATTAAATTTAAAATTTACAGGAAGAGTATAGGGGAACGTTATTAGGTTATAAAGTGGAATCAGGTCAATGCTTTGCCAGCAAGATTCCAGGCTTCATAAATGTCTGGATATACATTCTCCAAATTTACATCAGCACTGGCAGCAATCAAACTGGCTACGAAAAGCTCAAGTGGCCAAAGAATTTTTTAATGCACCGTATATTTTAACTATATTTCTGAAGTTTATCTTGCCATTAGAGTGACTGGCGGTGAACAAAAGTAATAATATATAAAGAAAATGCTCATAACGTTAAAGGCAGCTGATGAGGAGAAGGCAGTGGGATTTATAGAAAGTGTAATCATCTGCAGAAATAATAACAGAATAATTGAGGACTGGCATAACTGTGGCGACCAGCAACTTGATCTTAGTTAAGGGTCTGTCAGAGAGTCCATTACAAAGACCAGCTCTGTGTCTTTAGACATTGAATGTGAGTTTAGTGCTCGGGAAAGGTGCCTGCCTGACAGCCCTGGAGACTAGTCCTTTATCCACAGAACAAGTACTTGCCTAGTGCTGGCTTTGTCTACTGTGTTCTAGCACTATGTGTCAATTGTGACCTGGAGGGTCTACAACACTAGGCGCTTTGAGACCGGGGTGGAAAGAAAGAAAGAAAGAAAGAAAGAAAGAAAGAAAGAAAGAAAGAAAGAAAGAAAGAAAGATAAATTCAGGCTTCATAGTCCATTGTTTGGCCTTTGTATTATGACTGCCATAGAGGTGTGATGATATATGATGATGGTTGCAGTGATGTGGGCCCCCATGCACCAGGAACTAGATTACGCCAACTTCATTGTGCCAAGCACAATGGGACTCTGATTCTTGACTGGGGTTCCAAGATGCTACTGAAATACTAATAATAGGGTCTTCTATTGATTAAAAATACAAGAGCCCCTGAATGGGGCGTCTGTCACAAACACAACTGAAGATGGGATGAAGCACTTTCCAAAGGCCGGGGTCTGGTCTGAACTCCCCATTCAACTGGGCTTTCACTGGCATCCTGGCAGCAAGCAACGTAAACCACAGTGGGTTGACACAAAGAGGAAGGTTTGGGAGGAGATGGCAGAGGTGAATCTGAATTAGAGGTGTCTGGGAAACTTTTTTCCCATCCTGCAAATATTTGAGAGTTCAACATCTCCCCATCTTGAATTATGATGAAAAGCCAAAATCTCCAAAATATTAATGAATTGAAAGAGTGATTTTTTTTGCCCCATGTTGGGAAAAAGATTTTATTTCAAAACATCTTGTTTCAAATTTGACCTTTTCTTCTTTTTTAAACCCTTTTTTCACCCTCATTAGGTAAACTTTCAAAATGAAAAGTTGTTTAGAACCAGAAAACCGGAAAATGTCTAAATACAACATTTTAAAACTTTTTTTCTCAATTTTTTTTTCAAGTCAGGAAATTCGTCAACAGGAGCCTGTTTTGTGAACATGTGCAGTAGAGACTTGTTAGAGCGTCACAGCTAAAAACTCTGGTGACTCCATCACCATTGAGCATGCTTCAGCCCAGGGCAAATGGGCTGAGCAGAACTTTCCCTGCAATTGCAGCTCCAGACTGCTGTGGGCTGGGTTGCGGCCAGGTGATGAAACTGTCTCATCTGTGCTCTCAGAGATACCTCTCTGGTGCCCGGACAGTGTGGAGGAGGATAGGGCAGAATGGGTCTAGCTTTGGGGAAATTGGTAGAAGGGTCTGTGCCCGCTAGAGAACCCTCCCCACCAGAGTCTGGAATTGAACTCAAAATTCTCACGTCTCAATGTTCCTCAGTTTTTAGCTAATATCTGTGAAATACACTAGCAAAGCATCTCATCCCCCTCTCATGCTGGTTCACATAGAGGATTTATAGATTTTAAGGCCAGAAGGGACCATTGCGATCATCTAGTCTGACCTCCTGCATAACACAGACCACAGGAAATCCCTCAAGTGATTCCTGCTTCAAGTCCAACAGCTGTGGCTGAATTAAAGCCTATATTTAAGAAAAATATCCAATCTTGATTTTAAAATTTCCAGTGATGGAAACCTTGGTAAGTCGTTTCAGTGGTTAATTACCCAGACTCTTGTGCATCTTATTCAAGTCTGAATTTATCTAGCTACAACTTCCAGCCAATGGATCTTGTTACACTTTTGTCTGTATGTTTTTGTTCCCCCGTGTAGGTTCGCCATGTAATTAAGTCACCCTTTAACTTTTCATTGTTAAGATAAATAGATTTAACTCCTTGAGTCTATCACTATAAGGCATTGTAACAGGCAGCTTGGAGGGCCGGACAGCCTAGAGGTTAGAGTGTTACATAGGCCTACTGTCCGGCACTCTAATGAAATACATAGACTTTCACACTAATGATGTCATGTTTTCTTCCCAGTCATTTATAAAAATACTAAATAGCAAAGGGCCAAGAACCAAGCCCGGTGGAATCCCAATAAAAACACGCCCACTCTATGATGATTCCCTGTTTCCAAATACATTTTGAGGCATTTCAGTGAGACAGTTTTTAATCCATTTAATATGTGCTGTATTGATTTCTTACCGTTCTTAATCAAAATGTCATGCAGTGCCAAGTCAAATGCCTTACAGAAGTCTAAGTCTCTATTACAGCAACACTATTACTATTATCAATCAAACTTGTACTATTATCAGAAAATGAAATCCATCTATTTTAGATATTTATATGGACCCATAGCATCAAAGCCCCTCACAGGCTTTAACGGGTATCTTCATAACACCGCTGTTAGGCAGGGCAGTCCTATTACCCCCATTTTACAGGTTGAGAACAGAGGCACAGAGACCCTTAAGGGTATGCTTACAGTGCACACCAGGCCTGGGCTCTGACTCAGGTTTCAGCCCAAGCCCTGCTCCCATCCACACAAAAATCAGTCTGACTCAGGTCAGCAAGCACTCATGTCATAAATATAAAGGGAAGGGTAACCACCTTTCTGTATACAGTGCTATAAAATCCCTCCTGGCCAGAGGCAAAACCCTTCAACCTGTAAAGGGTTAAGAAGCTAAGATAACCTCGCTGGAACCTGACCAAAATGACCAATGAGGGGACAAGATACTTTCAAAGCTGGAGGGGAGGAGGAACAAAGGGTTTGGTCCGTCTGTGTGATGCTTTTGCTGGGAACAGATCAGGAATGTAAACCTTGCAACTCCTGTTAAGTTAGTAAGTAATCTACCTAGAAAATGTGTTAGATTTTCTTTTGTTTAATGGCTGGTAAAATAAGCTGTGCTGGAGGGAATGTATAGTCCTGTGTTTGTGTCTTTTTGTAACTTAAGGTTTTGCCTAGAGGGATTCTCTATGTTTTGAATCTGATTACCCTGTAAGGTATTTACCATTCTGATTTTACAGAGGTGATTCTTTTACCTTTTCTTTAATTAAAATTCTTCTTTTAAGAACCTGATTGATTTTTCATTGTTCTTAAGATCCAGTGGGTTTGGGTCTGTGTTCACCTGTACCAATTGGTGAGGATTATTATCAAGCCTTCCCCAGGAAAGGGGGTTTAGGGCTTGGGGGGGATATTTAGGGGGAAGACATCTCCAACTGGGCTCTTTCCCTGTTCTTTGTTTAAAACGCTTGGTGGTGGCAGCATACTGTTCAAGGGCAAGGCAAAGTTTGTGCCTTGGGGAAGTTTTAACCTAAGCTGGTAAGAATAAGCTTAGGGGGTCTTTCATGCAGGTCCCCACATCTGTACCCTAGAGTTCAGAGTGGGGGAGGAACCTTGACAACTCAGAACCCAGGCCCTAGTATTCTGCTATCTGGATGGGCCAGAGCACTGTCATTTTGGGTGTGGATGCAGCTCAACCCACAGATCCATGCGAGAAAGTCTATGTATTTCAATACGGTCATGTTGGCATGGCTGTGAGACCTGACTCTAGAAACTGTAAGCCCGGGTTTACAATGCAGAGTGGATGCTCAAGTCCAGGCTTGGAAACACCAAGTCCACAAACCCGGGTCCCACAGAACCGGGTTGACAATGCAGTGTAGATATACCCTAGGTGATTTGCCCAGGGTCATAAATAAAGTTTGCAATGGAACAGGAAATTAAACCCAGGTCTTCTAAGTCCAAGCCCTCCACTCTAATAATTGGACCATGCTTTCCCTAAAGTTAGTTTGACAAGATCTCTTTTCCGTAAACCCATGTTAACCAGCATTAATTATACCACTCTCCTTTAATTCTTTATTAATCAGATCCCAAATTAGCCATTCCATTATTTTGCCCAGGACTGATATTTAACATTCCTATTATGGTAGCACCTAAAGGCCCCCTTGCACTATGTCTTGTGTGGACATGGGCTCACAGTGATTAAACTGTGAAATAGCTCTCCAGGGAAGAGGCAAAAGCCCCCTTGCTTGGGAATTTTTAAAATGGATTGGACAAAGTCATAGAAAATGTGGCACAGAGAACAGTTCTGCACAAACTGCGTGACCTAATAATGTACATCTTTCCACCTCTAGTTTTGATGAACCTGCATCCTTCTTTCTAGCATGTACTCCTTTCAGTGAACACGCATACTCATCTTCAGTACTTCTGCAAAGACTTTGATCAAAGGATCTCAAAACCCTTTATACACATTAAATCATTAACCCTCAGAACAGTTCCGTAAAATTGTAAGTATCATTATCTCCATTGTGCAGATGGGGAAACTGAGGCACGGAGTGGTTAAAGCCCATAGCCACACAGTAAGTCCATGGAGGTGCTAGCAACACAACCCAGATCTTCTCATGTCCAGTCCCCACTAGAGGAGCTGTCACAGTGCGGCAGAGATGAAAGGTGCTGTCATGCCAGTTGGGCACAAGTGGCATGACAGCTCCTTTTGCAGTCTCTGCTCCTTTCTGGCCCACGGTTGCAGTGAAGTTGCAGCACAGACAGGTGGAGAGCATTCTGGAGCATCTTGCCCACAGTCCGTTGCCCATCCAGTGTGATAGCCCTGGATAAAAGGAAACTGTGACTGCTCAATGAAGAGGCCAAACCACACGGGGACAGGATTGCTTAATGCACCTGAGACTTCTTTTCGGGGCACTCCATACACAACCCTTAAAAATGAAACTATATGTGAACAGGAGTTTGTAATAGGGTCTCCACCTCTAGAGCCTCCCCTCATGGCCTGGGACAGCCCTGCAGACAGCCAGCCTCAATTTTCCTCTGAGGTTTGCAGAAATAATTCTCACAGCATAAATCTTGAAAACAACATTCCCACTCTCTGGGAGTCTACTTTATTTAACCTAGTCCAGCAAAATGAGACCCCTTTTCACCCAGGCTTTCCACAGCCCTCCTCCTGGGATTACTAAATCCTGGCTAGCCTGGCTCACAAACTCACCCCTGTAGATTAGGGTTTCAAAGCCTTCCTTCTAGGCACTGTGGGTTGGCAGAGTTGTTCTTCCTTCCAGCAGCTCCTCTCGCTCAAGTTCCGCTTCACCCAAAGCCTCTCCCTTAGCCACCTCTGAGGTCTGATTCAATCCCATGATCCACCGACCACATGAGATTCATTTTCCCCTCCTGGGGAGGAGAGCTGGCTGTGTCCCAGGTGGGGCCAAGACCTGTCTCCCTTTAAAGGACCAGCCACCCTGTGACAGAATTCTTTTTGGGACATTTCCCTTTTGCACCCAAGGTGTGATAGCTGCATGACCCCCCTGAGGCTACCCCTGCCCCGCTCAGATACTTAGCTGGCCCAACAGAGCTCAATGACACATTTCCCGTTGACTTCAGTGGGATCGGGATCAGGCTCTACGGCTTTTATTTTGAAAAAAATATGGAGATGAAACCCTTTGGCCTCTGCAATTGGAAGGTCAGAAGAGTGACAGTGGGATTGTTCCCACCCTCTTTCTCCCACAGATTGGTGACTGCAAGAGATAAAGCCCAAGCCAAAGCAAAGAGATGTGTGGCAAAAGGCAGGGTCTGGCCACAGACTCCGGGGACTATGGGAAAGGAGTAGCCCAGGCTGAGTGGGAGACACATTTCAGTGTCACCTTTTATCTGTTGGCTTAACATCTCCCCTTCCTGAGAGCTTTTCTCCTTGGCTCAGGCCTAGATGCTCAAAGCTCCCAAAGGAGCAAATGCAGTTGAAGTTAAAATGGGGGAAAGACAAAGCCACATGCTTCAGAGGCAGGTGAACACCCAAAGCAGGCTCTGAATGGTGGGGGGTTTTCTTCCTCTTCGTACTAGTGCAGGGGTGGGCAAACTTTTTGGCCCGAGGGCCACACCAGGGTTGCAAAACTATATGGAGGGCCAGGTAGGGAAGGCTGTGCCTCCCCAAACAGCCTGGCCTCCACCCCCATCCGACCCCTCCCACTTCCCACCCCCTGACTGTCCCCCTCAGAACCCCTGACACATCCAATGCCCCCTGCTCCTCATCCCCTGACCGCCCCCTCCCAGGACCCTCTGCCCCTAACCGCCCCCCCCGGGACCCCACCCCCTATCTAACCCCCCGTTCCCTCTCCGTGACTGCCCCCCCGACCCCTATCCACACTCCTGACCCCTGACAGGCCCCCTGGGACTCCCACCCTTATCCAACCCCTCTGCTCCCAGTCTCCTGAGTGCCCCCCAACCCAGCCCCGGCCCCCTGACCATGCCGCTCAGAGCAGCATGTCTGGCAGCCGCACTGCCTGGCCGGAGCCGGACACGCTGCCGCGCTGCCCTGCAGCAGCACGCAGCCCGGCCACCCAGAGCACTGCCCACGTGGCGGCATAACTGTGGGGCAGGGGAGGGGCCGAGGTCTAGCCTCCCCGGCCATGAACTCAGGGGCCGGGGAGGAAGGTCCTGCAGGCCGGATGTGGCCCGTGGGCCATAATTTGCCCACCTCTGCACTAGTGGCAACCACCAGGCCCCCAAATAATACTACACTCCTTACGTCCTGTGTTGCAGACAGAAAGCTAGATAGTCAGAAAGTCCCACGGTTGCTCTGGGCATCACAGCATTGTGACATCATCTCACCCCAATGCAACGTAATAGTGGGAAAAGCGAAATGTTGCCATGCTGCACTCTGTGATTATTTTGTCCCATTGGATAAATAAGCTCAAACCACCACAGCAACAAGTCCAGCTGGTAAGAGTTAGGGTTATGGTTAGTACATGGTGCCAGAGGCTTCTTTCATCTCCATCATTCCACCTCTCAGTGCTGTTCGAGCACATCACAGTGGCAGGTCCTTGGTTAGCCGCTACCCATGGAGGCCAGACAAATCTCCCAACAAGGAGCAGACCTGCAGAGGCCACGTTAGTTGGCTGGGAAGGGAAGTGGAATGGCAAGATGTGGGGTGGGCACTGGGAGACCAAACCTGTTTGAAACAAATCTTAATTCTCATTGCAATTTGGCAAGAGACCTCAGCAGAGAGAACAGCTGCAGAGTAGCCCTGAGCCAGCAGCGATTTCCGGCAGATACAACACTGCAGGAATAAGGAATCCTGATAAGAAGTAGATGAGAAGCAGACGCAGTTTTCTGTGCGTTGGCTGTCTGGACATGTTGGCTGGAAGATGGCAAAGACAGCAGGCATGAAGGCAATGGGGGGAGGGATAGCTCAGTGGTTTGAGCATTGGCCTGCTAAACCCAGGCTTGTGAGTTCAATCCTTGAGGGGGCCATTTAGGGATCTGGGGCAAACATTGGGGACTGGTCCTGCTTTGAGCAGGGGGTTGGACTAGATGACCTCCTGAGGTCCCTTCCAACTCTGATATTCTATGATTCAGTACAAAACCAGACTGAGTCACACAGAGCCAGGTCACATCTAGTCTCTCTTCTTCCCCATCCCATCCCTGACCCGTACAAGACTGTCCCTTAAAGCCAGTTCTCTAGCCCAGTTTTAAATGTCCCAAATGACAGAGCTTATTAATACTATTTGAACTGCAGTAGTACCTGGAAGCCACATCTGAGATTAGAGCCCCATTGTGCTGGATGCTGTACAAACACACCGTAAGAGACCGTTCCGGCCCCAAAGACCTTACAATCTAAATAGATAAGGCAGTGAGGGAATCAGAGCAAAGAGAGGGGAGCTGGTCATTGGCACAGCCAGGAATAGAAACCACATCTCCTGAGATGCCATCCAGCGCCTTATCCACTAAATCACACTGCTTTTCAGTAGTTTCCACTACACCATTGTCTGCTTCACAGTCTAACAGATCTAAGATCTAATGGATAGGGAACGTCTTCTGACAGTCTACATTTTCCTTATTTAATCTCATCTCATTACTCTGTTACACCCCTTTTGAATATCCAACTAAACAAGTCCTCTCCCTTCTTGGTGTTTGCAGTAGAGATGGGCTGGGACCAAGCCCCCATTTTGGAAATTCCCTCAGTCTGTAGGGTGTCCAGAGCCACATCTGGATTCAAACCTGTGACTTTAGACTTTCCGCAGTTTCCACCTTTCAAATACTCGGAAAGGACGGTCCTCTGTAGGACTGTGCCTTTAACTGCTCTGCACTCTACGGGTTTTCCAAAGACTTCAGCCAATTAGAATGTAAGCACTGGTCCTTTCTCCACTTGCACGGTCCAGCTGGGGGCGCTGTGGAGGCCAAGCTCAAAGATGCCTGCTTGACTGTGTCTTAATTGAGCTGCTGTTGGCAGCTGTCTCCCAAACTCCGCTCTCATCCCTTCACCTTCACTTTTCTGCCAGTCCTCTCTTCATGCTCATGCAAACGCAGCAGGTTGCCTGCAAGTTGCTATAGTAACAAAACCTCACTCTTTTTTCTTAATGATGGACAGGTGCCAGGATGAATGAGTGGATAATCAACAAGAGGGGAAGAATTAGAGGCAGTGACATTGGCATCTCTATAGCTGTCACTGGATTCCCCGTGGAATGACGACCCCATTAATGAGCAGAAATGGAATTTTTCGGCAGTGACACCTTAAGCAGCTGTGTCTCAGGACAGGGACAGAAGGTGGTAAACCAGGCATGGGTTGGAAGTGGAGTTGTTGTCACAGTAATGACTGGACATGTATCACTTCAAGGCCTTGTCCACAATACGGGTGCAACCTGTTCTTGACACTAATCAGCCACGGGTGTATCTACACAGCAGTCTTTTTCCAGAACACAGCCATGATGGGCTATCTGTGTCTGTAGCAATGCATTCTGGGAAAATCCAGGTTCCTTTGCTGTAGTGCCTCAGGAGGTGATAGAGAGCCCAGAGGGCATTCACAGAAACCAGCGAGACATAGGGCAATGCACTATGGGAAGGAGGAGGACCAGTGCGATTGAGTTACATGGGCATGGGTAGGAAGCCCTGACTACACTACAAAATAACTCAACGTGCCCAAGAGGTTACAGGAAGTTCACCTCGTGCCACCTCAGCACTGGGGATACTCAGGACAGGACAGAGGTGCATCGGCAGAGCTGGAAGGAGGGGGAGAGGGAAGAAGTTTCACCAGCACCTGGCTCCCAGTGTCACTCTCCGCGCCCCTTTTTCACAAGCACAGTCATCCCCCCACCCCCCCACGTTTACTCAGTCAGAACAAGCAGAGGGGCAAAGAGAAATCAGCGCATTTCACTGCAAAGGCCGCCGGTGCAGCTCCTCATTGAGTGTGAGGCAGGCACAAGCACTTGGAGACTTGGTGCACGGCTCCTCGGCAGCTGTTCTCCAGCATGCGGCTCCCAGGGCTTTCTATTGCTTTTGACAAATTAATATTTGAAGCAGTTGCTCTTTTATGTGGGCTTTACTGTCATTAGCACGTACAACTCAACATAAAACACTTTGGTGTGCGGGTTTTTTCTTCTTTTCCCTTTTAGATGACAGATGAAAATCCTGTTAATGAAAAGCTTGTTTGGGGGAGGAAGAAAAACACAAACAGACACACACAAGCTGGCTGAGCATGGAAAGATGAAAACCTCCTTCAAGGTAATTAAATGATTATGTAGCTTTTAAACCCAGCAGATAACAGATTTGTTATCTGGGTTAGCTTTTTGCTTTTCTTTTTTCCATACAAAGCTAACATCCTTGCAAGGACCAGAACAAGATAGTGTTCATCTTACAGAGCAATACAGCACAAAAGGAACCTTAATTCTTTATCCCATCAACTCAAGTAGGTTACTCTTGGCTTACCATCAAGCCTGAAGACTCCACATGAGAATTGCCATGCCAGATCAGAGCAGATGCTCACCTACAGGAGGCAGCATTGTTCTAGTGGGAAGGGGCTCTGCTACTAACCAGCTATGTGCCCCAAGGACAAATCACTTTGCCTCAGTTTCCCTTCCTACTCTTTGACTGTCTTGTCCATTTAGATTGTAAGATCTTTGCGCCTATGCTGTGCCTAGCACAGGGGCCACGATCTCAATCATGGCATCTAGGTGCTACTGTAATGCAAATGATAGGCTCATATGCTGTCTTCAAGGCTGGCGGTTCCAGATGCAGGACACCTAGCTGTGAAATAAACTACCTCTCCCCTTCTCCCTAAGGGATTCTTAAACCTCTTTGGCTTTTGCAAATGACTCCTTGGAAAAAACAGTTTAGTATTTAAATCTCTGATCTGCTTCCTCATCTTCCGTCTCCTCCCCACCCAATAGAATAACATCAACTCCTTTTATAAAGCCGGAACTCGCTTGGTATATTTCAAGCCAGCAGACTTAGAATCCAAAAATATGCTGTAAAAGGAAATTATATGTCAGGGTGAAGTATTCCTGCCACAAATCACCCTGAGACATAGTCAACTCTATTTGATTGAGTTCAACGCCATAATCATAAATACTCTTTTTTTATGGGCCCTGCTGAAGTTCTTAACCAGAAGCAAACATGGCACTTCCAATCAGCTCCAAAGCAACTTTATTCATGCCCACCTTTCCAGTGCTGATTCACCAAACTGTTGCCTGGCTTAGGCATGAGATGAAGAGCCAAAGTCCTGACAGTGAACTTCTCTCTGTTTGTGTAATTTACAGAGCACATGCCACCAGAGTATCTCGGCACTTTCTGTGAGTAGAGTCAGTGCAGTATCCTGGCTGAATTCCAAGAGCCAATTCTGCATTCCTAAAACAAGCAAAACTACTATTTGATTAAAGGGCCACAGGCTGGGCCAGATTACCCATAGGCTAATAAGGCTATAGCCTTTTAGGCCCTACAACAGGCCCTAATTTTTAGGCCCTCCTATTTTTAGACCCTACTGTAAGCCCTCCATTCCATATTGAAGTAACAGCTGGGTGACAATAGCAGGGGCCATTGGAAATTTTTTGTCTAGTTAGATATTGCTTTGTACAAATAAATCCATCAAGATTGTGAATTCAACTTATGGTGGTTGTGATTTTGTCTCTGTGGACTAAGTAAGTGTTTGTGGGCCCAAGCAATATTGAACTTTGTACACAATAGGCCTACACCAGACAATAGAAACTATGTCAAAGAAAGGAGGATGGTAGAAATTGGAGGAGGCCAAAGAAAGATAGCAAAGACAAGAAGCAGTGCTGAAAGGTTCTCTCTCTCTCCTAATGTTTTTTCCTCTGGTGGTGAGGAAGTCCAGGCGAATACCAGCCCAAGTGAACCTGCTGCACCTGATGAAAAAGGCCAGCCTCCTGTGACTTCTCTAGCTGCCGTCTCACCCCACTCCTCTGAAGACTTTCCCAGTAATACAAAAATATCCTTCTCCAGCGATCTAGGTGAGTGGGACATGACTTCTCAAGATCTCATTGCATATTGGACTACAAGGGCCCACAGAAATGCCAGAATCTAGATGCTGACTTTTCATTGACAAAGTGAGAGTACACCAATCAGAATCGTTATCTGACCAAATCAGTATTTGAATATGTGAAGCCTAACACACTGGCAAGTGAGAATGGCCCATCTATTCACCTTCTAAGAAGAAGGTGTACTGTTTTTAATACCGCCTGTTTTCTGATACCAAAAAGTGGGGAATGTTCTGCGAAGGCTTCAGTGGTTGGAAGAATACTGCATACATTACCAATCATGCAACGAGTGAGCAGCATACGTTGTCAGTTAGCAGCTACCATGCCCGAAAGAAAGTTAGTGGCAGAATTGATACCCAAATGGAAAACCAGTTTTTCGAAGCTCGTGCTTATTGGAAGAACATTCTCAGATGCATAGTTGAAACCATACTTTTTCTTGCTAAGCGTGGTGCCATTCTGTGGCTCAGATGAGACTGTTGGATCGAAACACAATGGCAGTTACCTTGGCGTTCTAGAGCTAATCGCTAAGTTCGACCCTTTCTTCGCTCAGCACATCAATGAACATGCAAATAGTGGAAAAGGCCATACATTGTATCTATCAAAGACTATTTGTGATGAATTCATTGCACTATTGGCAAAGAAGATGCTACCAGCCATTGCAGATGAGATCAAAGATGTGGGATATTTTTCAGTGTCTGTCGACTCAACATTGGATGTGTCACATGTAGATCAGCTGACCGTCATCTTGTGTTATGTGCTACCCAGCGGAACAATTAAGTGTTTCAGGACTTTCATAAACATCACCAGCCACACAGGGGAGAAACTTGCCTCGTATCCATTCAATTTCTTCATTGAAAATGGGCTTTGACATCAGCCTTTGTTGTGGCCAAAGCTATGACAATGCAAGTAATATGAGTGGCAAATATTCAGGGATACAGGCCAAGATAAAAGAGCGCAATGCTTTGGTTGACTACATACCATGTGCTGCACACTCACTCAACCTTGTTGGCCAGTCTGCCATTTATTGTTGTGTTGAAGCAGTTTCCTTGTTTTGGATATGTCCAAGAATTGTACAGTTTTTTTCTCTGCATCAACCAGTCATTGGATGATTCTTAGAGATTTACCACCAAAGGGATGCCCAGTGCCCAAATCACTCTCAGGGACACGGTGGAGTGCCAATGCTGAATAAATAATATGTAAATATGTATGTAGAGAAATGTTTGATGATGTCATTTTTTTTCTTTTTTGCAATATGTAATTCATACTTAGGCCCTTCCCTCCCATTAGCCTTAGGCCCCTCATAACCTTAATCCGGCCCTGGCCACAAGAAACTGGTCCCAAATTAGGAACCAAATCTTGAGGTCTTTATTCTAACTTTTACTGACTTCAGTGGGTGAGAACTGAGTATGGAGCTCAAGATCTGATCCTTGGTAATTATATTCTGCAGGTCTAAAATTTCCCCTGCATGTTCAACTAGGGTATTCTTCTCTCCTTCTATGGATTTGTTCAGTGCTGCTGGTGCTGTTATAATGGCCACTATGTTCCACCCCCAGTGTGGTCACATGGCATGTCCTAGGTGGTGAAGAGGAGCCTATACTGCAAGAAAAAATCTTTGCCCTGCTAGAGGTGAAGTAAATGACATCACAGGCCTTCTCCATGTCTCCAGCCCATAGGATAACCCTTCAAAGCAAGCTAGTACCCTATCAAATCAGTAAATAACAATAAAAGACACAAAAGTTCTCATCAGAACATACTGCATGAGACTACGAGAGAAATCAGCAAGGGAGTCAGACCTATATACACCAGGAGATGTGAGGAGCATCTGAGGAAAGTGGGACATAGGCACAAGCTTTGACTACACAAGTCCCTGAGAGATCCCTATCAGCACTCCAGCATGTAAGAGGGGTCACGGATATAAGCACAGCCAGAACATGTGCTACAAGAGTGGGAAGACTGAGTTCACACTAGGCCTGGGGCTTGGTTTCAACCTAGGAAAAGGAAAGACAGTCAAATTAAGGTTAGTGGGGCAGCAAATGGACCAGATTGTGGGGGAGGGAACAAGTCTGATATGCTGAAATGCTGACTAAACAGGAGGAGTTGCTAGCAATTGCACATGTGATGAAGTTCCATCCATGTTTGTTTGCTTGGCAAGGAGTCACTAAACTGCTTAGCTGCGTGTTTGCAATATTGCAAATGGGATGCTCCATCCACCACACTAGGACTTGAAGGTGGTATGAATGCCTGCTCAATTGATACTGCAGATACACCCTCTTCCCAAGTGGTATGCAACATCCCCCTCCCCTGGGGAAGTGAAGAACTTCCTAATGAAGGGAAAGTGCACATCAAGGTAGCAAGAAGGGCATTAGGGATGGAGAGGAAAGACCAACAGAAATAGGTTCACTTAACGACATGGTGTTTTGGATGATCTGGAAGATGACAGAAAGAAGGCGGGCTGTAGAGGAGACAGAAACTGGGTCCCAGCTGATGCCCACACTGGGCAGTGAAGCATCTAAGTGAAGCATTGATGAAAGGCTCCTGATGGTAGGTAAAGGGATAGCCGTATCTGAAGAACCTAGAAGGCCATATGGCTTGAAGAACCAATGCTCCAGCCCAAACAGTTAGTGGGCTTGCCAGGAATGGTTAAAGGTCTAAAACCGAAAAGGAACCCAACTTGAAGACATGGAATGGAATTAAAAGAGGAAAATATTGGGACAGGAAACATTGTCTCACCAAGAAATCTCTCAGGTGTGGAATACTGTCTCCAGGAGGTGGTGGAAGACCTGCCACTTGTGAAATTTAAAGGAGACTGGACAAAATATTTCAGAATATGCTCTAGGGGCAATCTTCCATTGGCTCTTGTGGGGTGGACTAGATGCGCTAGAAGGTCTTTCGCAGCTCTAGTTTCTTTGATTCTATGGTGTAGTTAACTGAGGAATGCCAAACATGTGGAGACTAGACCAGCAACCAAACAGAACCTGCCCTGCAGCCACATGGCATTCCTCGTGCTTCCAGGCAGCAAACGACCATGGTTGATTTTGAAGGTTGTCCATCCCTATTGATGCTGAGTCATCTTTCGAAATACTCAGCGGTGCTTCATCTACATGAGGCAGCAGGACAAAGAATGTCATATCCTGTTCTGAGCTGCTTTCTGCCAGATGCTGGGTCCAAAGTGAAAGATGATCGTGCCTGTGTCTCATTTGGTAAACCAAGAGACTGAGATTTTTCTCAAGCCGCTTGGGAGAACACTGTAACTTTATGGGAGTATCCTCTACCAAACGGGGTGACTGCAAGTGCAATTCACAGAGCCAAACATCGGTAGGACCTGATCCCTTCTTTGGAGATGCTATATCTCAGAAACAAATCAGCTGAAGGTATGAAGCAGCCACCTAAACTGCTGCTTACTTGTTCATGTTTTGAGAGGAGAATTAGGCTACCAGCATCCTCTCCAGTTCTCAAAAGCAGGAGGGTGGGACTCCACCTAGATGGCACCAGTTGCAGAGGAAAGGACCATTTTCAATCAAACAGCACTGCCACCTACCACTTTTCTTGGCTTGGTAACTAGGAATCTGCATGTGGGTTGCAGCTTGAACAAAGGGGTGGCCAAAGATCCAAACCACGGTGGCACCACACTGCAGCACCATCAGAAAACAGAAACATGTGCAACAGAAAATATTACCTACGAGATGAGTTGAGGCCCCACCTGATCCAGAGGTGAAAGATGGAAAGAACCTGTGACAGGCTGGGATGTTTCACAGTAGCCAATTCCTGATGATGCTTCATCCTGGGGAATAATAGCCATCTGGTTGGGAACGACCTACCAGAAACACCAAACACTGGACTGACGCCGGAACAGCTTGTCTTCCTGCCAAGTCCCCAGCAAGTTTCAAAGCAGAGGAACAGTGAAGGCTGAGTCCCAAGAGACTTCTGCCCATGACTATTTACTCCCTGCACAGTTGTCACTGTAGTTCAAGATTGCTGCTTCCAGGGTTGAACTGTCAACCCACAGACATGCTAACGAAGAAGGGTGTCTTCAGAAGTGAGAGGAAGGAGGATGCGTGGAGGCCCAGCAAAAGGACTGGGGACAGACTGGGTGGGTCACAGACCTGGGTGCTATGCTATAGCCCCAGGAGATGTAAGGGTGTCCTCTCAATGTGGTCAATTTAAGGTTTTATGTCTTATGAACCTTCACAGCTAGGAACAAAAATGTTACCCAGCAGCAGAGAACAGGGATTCCCGGCTTTCTGCTGGAGCTCAGCAACAGCCCCTGTGCCCGGTGAGTCATGAGATATCAGATCTTGTAATGGATACTGGTCCGTCCGGACAGGGGAAAAACAGGCCAGCTCGGGTCATTTATCAGCCAGGCCAGAATGCTTTCAGGCTTCTCCTCACCACGAAGTAATGAAGTGGCTTTCCATGTGTATTCTCCTGAGCTCCACTCGGGTCCCAGCCAGGCTGGGCGCTTTCAGGACAGCAGCTAGTTGGGTGCTAAGCCGCAGGGCCCAATACAGCCCTGTCTTAGGCAAGCGGCACTGAGGCCCAACCTCGCCTTCCAGGGGCGGCTGCTTCCAGCGTTGATGGACTGGGTCCTCAGTGCGGGAAATCAAGGCTGCCAGTAACCAGGAGCAGAAGCCTGAAAGCCGCTTCCCTCCCCCAGCAGCCCCTCTCACCCGTAAAAGTGCATCCTCTCTTTGTATTCCCCTTGGCTTCGGGAGCCAGGAAGCCTGCTGGTGGGTGAGCAGTAGCAGCTGTAATGGCTTCCATCACTAACACTCCCTTCGTTTCTGTTTTACGTTCGGATGCAGGCCTGCAAGTCAAGCCTGGGAAAGGATAACAGCACATGATGTACCCACGGCGCCTGTTCTGCCATGCGTGGCAGGGACAACAACCCAGCCGGGGAGAGCTCTTGGCTCAGCTCAGAAATGCGGGCAGTCGCACACTGACAGCGAGCCGTACCGCACCGGCTGGCTTCTGCGCGTGACGCCCTGACAGTTTGAGAACGGACCCACAGGCAGAGCAAGCTCTGGCGATGACAGCGCTTGAAAACAGAACCAGACCGCTCCCCCGATCGAACAGCTTGTTGTTTTGTCCCACCAGCTCTCTCTCCAGTGGTAGCACTTGGATCCCCGCGCCTCTATTCCTGGCAGCTGGCTCCGGCCGTCAGACATTGCAGAACATACCCGCATGCGACCTGTTACGGTGCTGCGGGATTGGGGTAGCCAGCCTGCGGGGGTGAAGTTCTTTGGCTTTCAGCCTGATCTCAGAGATGCTGGCCCATTTCCACAGGCATCCAGCGCACAGAGCAGCAAGGGCCGGGCTCAACAGAGAGAGGGGAGAGTAGGAAGAGGCAGCAAAGTGAGGAAGGGAAAGGGAAGGTGAGTTGAGGGGAGCATGAGAGTGAGGGGGTGGAAGGGACAGGAATGGGGAGGGGGAGGAGCAGAGAGGGTGTTGCAGTGAGGGGGTATAAGGAGCAGGAATTGGGAAGGGCAGGGAGGATGTTGCAGTGAGGGGGTATAAGGAGCAGGAATGGGGAAGGGGAGGAGCAGGGAGGGTGTTGTAGTGAGGGGGTGGAAGGGATAGGAATGGGGGAGGGGGAGGAGCAGAGAGGGTGTTGCAGTGAGGGGGTATAAGGAGCAGGAATTGGGAAGGGCAGGGAGGATGTTGCAGTGAGGGGGTATAAGGAGCAGGAATGGGGAAGGGGAGGAGCAGGGAGGGTGTTGTAGTGAGGGGGTGGAAGGGATAGGAATGGGGGAGGGGGAGGAGCAGGGAGGGTGTTGTAGTGAGGGGGTATAAGGAGCAGGAATGGGGGAGGAGCGGGGAGGGTGTTGCAGTGAGGGGGTATAAGGAGCAGGAATGGGGGAGGGGGAGGGGCAGGGAGGGTGTTGCAGTGACAGGGTGGAAGGGGGAGGAATGGGGGAGGGGCAGGGAGGATGTTGCAGTGAGGGGGTGGAAGGGACACGAATGGGGGAGGGGAAAGGGGAGGGGGAGGGAGGGTGTTGCGGTGACAGGGTGTAAGGGGCAGGAATGGGTGACAGGGAAGGGAGGCAGTTTGTTGTTTCAGTCAAACATGAGCATTGCCCTGCCCCCGAACCCTCTGTTTACAGGCCGCCCCGCAGTGCCCCTTCCTACCTCTGGCAGCTTGACTCGCCCTTCCTGGAAGGAGCAGGAACGGGGGTCGTGGGTGCAGACGTGGCGATATTTGCACCAGTGACACCGATAGGGGCTCTCCACACAGGACAGACACCTGGGGACAGAGAGAGAAGAAGTCACTAAGCCCAGCCAGCCCTCAAGAACCCAGGGAGCGCGCACAGTCCCCGGTCAAGGGCCCCAGCCCTGTCCTAGGACTCAGAAGGGAGCAATCTCCATGGGCCACTCAGTCCTTCGTCTATCTATGGAGGCTGCCAATAAGGAAACTGGTTCCTGCCCATGCCAGTTATGATGGTGTTTTTGGTCAGTGGCGGTGAGCAGAACGGTCACTGCCCACGCTCTGAATCAGAGACGTTAGGCCTGATTTCAAAAACACATTGGGAGCCAGGGTGTTGTAGTGAGGGAGTATAAGGAGTAACTCCAGAGAGGTCAACAGAGGTACCCGAGTATAACACCCAGTGCCAGAGAACAGAATTAGGCCCGTTATGACCCTTATCTGCCTGTATAAAATGGCTCTGAATGCACCTTTTCATGTCAGCTTTACTGACCCACTTTCCAAGCAGAACAGGGTACAACTCTCTGGTGAGCACAGGGTTAATTCTGCTCCACTCCCCTCTGCCCTGGCACAGGTGGGCAGAGGGAAGGCCATCAGAGCAGCTACTTGGGAGGCAAAGGGGTGAGAATGCCTTTGGGAAGGGCAAGCTCGTCTCCCAGGGTCTTGACAGGTCATCTTTTTGGTTTGCTTTCCCCTTATGTTACCATCTCTTGCTTTCTTTGGGGAAAGCCAGGCTGACTCCAACTGCATGTCCTTGCTCAGTTACCTCTACATCACTTCTTTGTGTCTTGCGTGGACTCACTAGAAACTGAACTGAGATCACTGCCGTCAAATGGTAGGACTCTCAGTTGCTCCCTGCTCACATGTTCATCTGGCCAGGATGCCCAATGCAGGTCCCACCCGTGTGTAAGGGAAGGTTTAAATAGTGCTACAGGGGGAATTTCACTAGCACTGATGTGCCATTGGATCCTTTACACATGCATGTGTGAAAAATACCACCCAGCTGCATCAGACAGACAGGCAGACACCATTTCTCTGTCCTCTCTGAAATCTTGCTCTCTGTCAATCCACCCTAAGCTCTGATGCAAAGAGCTGTTCTTTAAATTGGTAACAAGTGCTTACTCTGATAAATCAAATTAAAAATGGATAGCGTATTATAGTTTGTCAAGTCAGAAACCAAAACATGCCATAAATATTTAACAACCCATCACTTTCTTTTCTTTTTTTTTTTTTCCCGCACTGCTGTTTGTCAAAGCAGTGGGGACACGGAAATAGGATTTGCCTTTGCTTGTGAATCACTGTGCTGCAGTAATTATCGCCTCTTGGCACTTCCGGAGCCCTGTTTGGGAAAGATGATGACCTGGGGATGGGGGCACAGCCCATCTGCCTTGCTCAGGAATAGAGCAATCCACTGAAGAGGGGTCCCCCCTCTGCCTTGGCATATGAATCCTACACACTCATCTCCTGGGCAGTGATGAGTCTAGTCCCACATCAGATGTTCTAAAGGAGGAGGTCTCGGTGTATCAGTCTAGACCACCCTGCCCTTCCCATACAGCTTAAAAGGATGGGAGTTCCAGCCAGATCCCAGATACCCAGCAGGAGGATCCAGGATGGAAAAGGGGTTCCTGATAGGAAAAGGTTATTCTATGGCAAATCAGCCTGTGGTACTCATTCCAGTTCCTAGAGAACAGTGTCCACATCACACACAAAAACAAATCTACCATTAATTGGCCCTCTGTCCATTCAGGGCCCAGTCCTGCCAACACTTAGTACTAAGCCTGGTGGTAACAAACTGGAGTGGTCCCAGTGACTGATGGCATGAACAAGGATTGATAGAGCATAAGGGTGTGCAGGATCGGGGTCCACATGAATAGCCACTAAAGTCCACATGGCCATTTGCCGAGGCTGTGACTCAATTTCCACTCAGTCAATCCTCAGACAAATCCCCAATGATGTGTTGTTTTGCCTGAGGGGTGCCTGAGTACAAATCAAGTCAGCTCAAAGCCCATTACTAGGAAGTTTAATAAATTGTTTCCATGTTGCCCTGCACGTTTCCAATAGCAGGAGGGTACCTTTCACCCAGCATAGGCTAATCTGTGGGACAGGTGTTCTACCAAGGCCCAAGCGACATGACTGCAGGTCTCCTCAACACCTAAGTGGCTGTCTCTGTGCTACGTGGACCAGCCAGCGTGGGCAGCTGGGATGGATACAAAGCAGCATGATAAGGTTGTGGGGGGAAGATGCACATCAGGAAAATACCAACTTACGAGTTGTGGACGCTGCAGTTGTAGAAGACAAAGCTCGTGCTGGCGAAGGTCATGCCTGTCTCCTTGGACTTGAGCTGGAGCTGGACAATGTGATGGTCTCCTGGGGAAAGAGCATAAGGATCATGAGAGGTGACTGGACGATTGTATTAATAACCAAATGAATCATTAACGGCCAGGTCAAAAGTCTGCACCATCGCACAGCCCACAGCAATATGGCAAAAGGGGACCAACAGTTTTGTGACAGTTTTTCAGCCCCCAGTCTAGGGCTTGATTTTCAGAAACATGGAGCACCTCCAGCTTCCTTAGATTTGAATGGAGGGCTGGGTATTCCACTGTCAGGCCAAAAATGTCTCAAGCCAGATGCCCAAAGATTGAGGCACCAAGAATCCGTGGCCACTTAAGAAAATACTCTTATTATTCTGCATTTGTAACCCAGTAGTGCCTACAGGTCCTAATTCAGATCAGAGGCCTACACAGAGGTAGAGACAGTCCCTACCCCCAAAGAACCTACCCTCTAAACATGCAAGACAGAGGTGGGATTGGGAAGAGACACAGGCATAAAGACAGGTTTCAGAGTAGCAGCCGTGTTAGTCTGTATCCACAAGTACTCCTTTTCTTTTTACAGGCATAAAGAGGGGAAGTGACTTGTCCAAGGTCACACAGCAGGTCGGTGGTAGAGCTGAAAACAAAGCCCAGGCCTCCTGGCACCCAGTCCAGTGTGTCTGAATGAGTTGTTTGCCTAATTCAGATTGCAAGGTCCTGGAAACAGGGTCTGCCATTGGGTTTTGTACAGCACTACTCACACTGATCATGCTCGACAAATAACAACCAACAATACTAATTCATAACACTGCTCTGTTGCCACATCCCCTGCCCACAGAATCTAGACTTCTCCATGCAGGAGGCTAGACTTGATTTAATACAGCAGGGTCTTTTCCAGTCATGGCTTTTATAGGCTTGTCTACATTTTAAATGCTGCAGCAGCTCCACAGTAGTGCTTCAGTGTAGACACTACCTACATCGCCAGGAGGGGTTCTCCTATTGACATGAGTAATCCATCTTCCCAAGAGGCAGTACCTAGGTCAACGGAAGAATTCTTCCATGGACGTAGCACTGTCTACACCAGGGGTTAGGTTGGCTTAACTATGCCGCTCAGGGGGATGGATTTTTCATGCCGTGAGCAAAAGTTATACTGACCTAATTTCCTAGTGTAGACCAGGCATAAGACTCCTCAAATTGCTTACAAATGTTAACTAACCTAAACCTCTCAATACCTCTGTGAGGGAGGGAAGGGAGAAATAGGGATCATTGCACCCGCCAGTGAAATGCAGCTGCTTCTGGCGTGGAATGTAGCCGCTGTTAACCATGCTACGCACCACTGTGTGAATAATAAACTTCAGTAGACAGAAGCCTGCAATGCCACATGGTGGTAGGAAATAAAGGCAGTGGGTAACATTTTCCAAAGCACCTAAGTAACTTACAAGCCTAAGTCCATTTTCAAAAGTCATACCTGCATTAGGCTCCTTGGTCATTTATAGAACCCTGTAAATTCACGGATATACGCTTTATATCCGCTGACCATTTTTGCAGATGGCAGATCACATGTGGATACAAATTTTGTATCCACGCAGGGCTCTAAATATAGGCTCTCAAAGGAGAGGAAGCAGCTTTCCACAGCTCATAGCCTATGAGGCTGCTTCCCTGCCTTCCAGAGCTTATATCCCCCCACCCCTCCAATAGAGAAAGGGGAGGTGATAGATCAAGACAGGAAGCAAAATCCCCCATGCTCCTATCACAGCAGTTTAAGCAGCCAAGCAATTTAGGAAACCTCTCCTGACTTCATTGCTGTTCCAGGTCAGTCGGAGAGGGAAGCCAGACTGACTTACTCTGCAGAAGCAGCTGCCTCCCTCTCCAACTGACCTGATATGGCACAAATTAATCAATGGCTGGGCGACCAGAGAGCACCTTTGCCCCCCTCCTACACCCCTAACCCCTGCATCCCCCTCCTGCGCCCACGTGGGGAAACTGACCTGGAATCACAGATCACATGTCGTTGCTCCTCACTCCCCACCCCCCAAAACCCCCAACTAGGAGGATGACCTGCCAAGCTGAGAGGTGCCGGGGCTCAGCCCTGGCAAACCCTGACAAAAATTCAGCACTGTAGCCCAGCGATTGTATTCCTCTTGCATGCTTCCACAGGGAGAACAGTGGCTGGTGCAAAGGAACTGGGACTGGTGAGCTCTAAGTGTGACGACTTAATAAATCACGAGCTAAATAGGCAGCAGACTTTCTTATTTCATAGCTCAGTTGGTGATTTTGAAGCATTCTTGAGGTGAGACATTTCCTTCCTTATTTTTAATGTAAAAAGCTATTTGTTCTGATGCCTGTTGTAGAATCACATTGATGTTTAAAATAACAATAACAACAACAATAATAATGATGTGTACACTTATTAAGCCATATAGCTTTCTTATACAGTACACAACATATGCACACAGACACGCCAGGTAGCGTGCTGCTGTGGGTGTGGTGTGTTTGTGGATACAGATAAAAGATGAAGTGTGAATCGCAGGGCGGATACAAGCTGATTCCTGCGGATGTGGATCGGATGCAGATCCACATTACTGTATCCACACAGGGCGCAAGTCATTTAGGTGTTTTGGAAAACGTTATCCAATGTAATTTTTAGCTGTATGTGTTATCACATTTTCAGGCTCTCAGCTTCCACAATGATGGGTGTGTTGGGGTAGCGGGGAAGAGACACAGAGAGATCACAACTGGAATAGCGCATCCAATTCTGGGCACCTCAGCCCCACAATGGATCCCTCAAATTGAAAGATATTTGGAGAATCAGAGACTCAGAAAAGATTAGGGTTGGAAGCGACCTCAGGAGGCCATCTAGTCCAACCCCCTGCTCAAAGCAGGACCTACACCAACCAATGAAGAGCAATGAAAGAACAATGAAAACACACAAGGAAAGATTTGAGAGGATTAAATATGTATGGCTTGGCCAAGCAATGACTAAGGACTGTCCCAAGGCATCACCGTGGTATCAGAGCATGGCATTTCCTAAACCCTGTACGTTTTTGAAATGTAGACATGCTGTGGTTGAACTGGTTATGGTACTCCAAGGAGACAGCTAGGAATAATGGGCCAGATTTGGATGTCCTCACACAGGCAAACCTCCCAATGATGTCGGAAGGAGCTATGCCTGAGTAAGGACCCCAGGATTAGGCCTGATAAGTAGGAATCGAACAAAAGAAAATTCAGGTAGATTGGGCCTGACCCCTGAAGTCCTTACTTCAAGAAGCTCAGTCAATGGGAGTAAAATCGGAGCACCAATACGAGGAAAGATTTCCAGGTCTCTTTTCGACGGTGGACCCTTTTCAGTGATGGGAGTCCCATCTCTTGGGTCATTTAAAATCAGCATGGGGAAAGTTTACCATTGGGAATACTCTTTCATAGGCCAATGGGGGAGCTGGACTGGCTGGGGCTGGCCAGGTCTTTTCCATCTCTTACTAATCAGAGTCTATGATAATTCAGGCCAACAAGTGAGAGGCTGAGAGGGGAGAGGAGGAGGGAGCGATTTTAGTGTGGAGCTAATCTGAATAAGGAGGAAAATTAACATTGAATGCTACAGCAACGGTGCTTCATTCTGCAGGCTGAGGGGATCACAACATGCCCTCAGAAGGGGAGGCCGGGTGGATGGCAGGATGGCTGGCTGGCCTGCTGAGCATTGTGGTGCCACAGGAATGGAAGGGCACACCTGCCCTCCATTTCTGGGGATGTATTTTCCAGGTGAACGTTCTGCCCCCATCTATTTCCGCTGCTTGCTGCTAAAGGCTGTGAGCACGTTGGCCTGGGCTGGGTGAGTGTGCAGGGGGCATGTGTGACCCAACGGGGCTACATTCACAGGTGACGAGCGAGTGGTATAAGTTAAAAGAAAAGGAGGACTTGTGGCACCTTAGAGACTAACAAATTTATTTGAGCATAAGCTTTTGTGAGCTACAGCTCACTTCATTGGATGCATTCCACTCAAATAAATGTTAGTCTCTAAGGTGCCACAAGTACTCCTTTTCTTTTTGCCAATACAGACTAACACGGCTGCTACTCTGAAACCTGGTATAAGTGAGACTCCCTTACAGACAGGCCCTCCTTACACCTGCTCTGCTGAGGTGGGGTGATCCCAGGAAACAGCCTGCTGGGGGGATGTGCAGCACCTAGGGTGGGGGTTCTCCTGAGAACATCATGCTGTGCTGAGTCCCTCTGTGAACACCATGCTGAGGGGAATGTGGGCACCCAGGGCGATCCCCATGTGAATAGCATCCCTGGGGGCTGGGAGGGGCTGCTGAGTTCCCCAAGGGATTGCCACGCTCAGGTGTATGTTGAGTCTTTAGGGGGTTTCCCTGGGAATGCCATATTGGGGGCTCAATACCATGCTGAGGTCTCTCTCCTCTTTCCCCCCCTAACCACCTATCTTCGCTCCCCTCAGAGCATGGTCTCCGAGAGCAGCCTCCATGCACCACTCCCATCCCATAGGGAGCATCCACTGCTCACAGGCTGCCAGCCCCCCATCCCCAGCAGACACTGAGCCTCCCCTGGAGCTGACCCCTCCCCCCAGTATCCAGCTCCCAAATCCACCCACTGCTCACCTACCCCCATCCTCCATCCACTCCACTATCATTAACCCTTTCTGCCTCTCCACCAACTCCAACCCCCGCTTACCTCCCTGTTGGTCCCCTTGGGCCCGTCAGCAGAGGATGCTATACAGGTGAAGTAACCGCAATAATTTGATGATGAAGGAGCCCATGTTTAATTCCAGGCTTTGACCCGGCTGGCCCTTCCACCTCTATTATATTCCTCCTCACCAGAAAGATTCATTAATCAATCAGGACAAAGCAAGTTTGACAATTTGTCTCCACACATGCATGTACAAACACACGTGCACACCCACTCCTGAATACATTGTGCCATCAGCCCTCAACTCTGCTGCCCATCTGCTGCCGATGGCTTTGACAGCTCTGTTAACTGCTTCACATTTAACAACTTTGCCAGCGCCTGGGGCATGTTCAAAAAGCTGTACTGAGGACTGGCTGGCTCCGGGGGTTGGGAACAAGCTCTGGAACCTCCCACCCCGTCTCTTCAACCCTTCCTCTGGCAGTCTGCGCCAGGGGGCGTATTTTCAGAGGTGCAGAAGGCCAGCCGTTGCTGGTGACTGGGAGCTGCGGGAACTCAGCTTCTCTGAAAACCAGACTCTAGAAGTGCCCCTTTTTCTCCGTCACTCTAGTGTCACGCCTTTCATTTGCTCGTGGCTCTGAGCCGGGTCCCTAATGGACAACGGTCCACACCAGAGAAGGCCCCATCGCAAGCACCACTAACTAGCATTCTTCTTGGTCGGCTAATCAACAACAGGCAAGGATTGAGTGGGCAGTGGAGACGGGAACTGCCTTCTGACTCCTGGAGAGTTTGTGGGCTTCCAGATATCTTTCACTGGGACTAAATTCACTGCTACAGTTCACAAATAATACAGAGAACAAGAATGGCAGCTTCTCCCTGCACCTGCCCACCTGCCTGTGACCCAGTTTAAGACCTTGGGAGAAGCCTAGCAACATAGGCACGTCTTACAGTGTCTTGCTGGGCAACTAGGGGGAGCTAGAGCCCGACATGCACCTGAAATATTGCATTCAGTTCTGAGTGCCCCATTGCAGAGGGCTACGAACAAACTGGAGACAACTGAGGAAAGAGAAACCAAATGGACCAGGGGCTGGCATGGAAGGATAAGCACATCTGCCTTGGTCAAGGGGCTATTATGGGAAAGGGACAGGATAACGGATTGAAAATACCTGAAGGATGTAAAAGCCAGAGAGGAAGAGACTGATTTCGGGAGCTGCACGCAGAGATGTAACTAGGAGGAGTGTGATGAAATTAAGGAGGGAATCATCCAGGCAGAATAGCTGGATAAACTGTTTGACTCTGAGATGTACTGGACTGGGATGGAAGCCCCATCACTTGAGATGTATAAGACTGGACTAGACAAAATGCTCGTAAATGTGCTGTTGCTACACTGGCAGCATTGGGGCTCACACAGACACGTGCCCAGCCGATAATGTGCTCTTCCAGCTGCGGTGCTCTCACCAACTGGTCGGAGGGAAGCAGCGCACCCACCCCAGTGTAACCCCGTAGGGAAGGCCTGAGACACTCACCATTCTCCATGATGATTTGGGGCACCTCCTTGGCAGCCGGGGAGATGCACTGGATCTGGTTCCCCACCACCAAGCCGTCCATCTCGGAAAGGTCCTCGAAGGTGCAGTTGACCCCAGCTGACAACTCAGGGACATTGTAGGTCTCCAAGACAAGCTGCAAGCAAAGGGGGCGGGGGAGAGAGAAAGAGAGCGCTGAGCTCAAAGACAGACAAACGCGGCCAGCAGAAGAGAATTACACTGGAGAGGTTGGACAAAGAGCCTCTTGCTAGATAAAGGATCCTCCTTCAACAGAAAGCAGCGACTCTGGGGAGTGGGGGATGGAATGCAGATGCAAACACAAGTGGCGTGTGGCTATGCAGGGGCGGTGGCTGCTGCTTCGCCGTGCAGGGTGAGTTCAAGTCGGGTCAGTGGCGTGGCGTGCTCAACTTCGGTCATGCAGGTGTAATATTGGCGAGGGAGTCTTTGGAATAGGCTGTGAAGACTGGGGCTTGCTGGCCCCTTGGCACAAGGTTTCTGAGGAAGGTGGCTATTACTCACAAGAGGCACTCTGCGGACTACAGAGAAACTGTAGCGCTCCAGTCTAACTCTCTACGCCTCCTCTCCTAGCATCACCAGCAGAGGGAGCTCTCTGTCACCAACAAGTTCCTGTGTGTAGAGAGTCTAGTTACCGCCTTCAGCAAGCCAGTGGCATCCACTCCCTCTAGTGGGCCAGCTGAATTCCTTCGCCTTTACAGGCAGCTCAGAAATGCCTGCCCCATTTGATCACTCGGTCCCAGGAGCAGCAGGCCCTGAGGTCACAATGTGTCGGGGCACGAGCACCGCAAATAAAAGGACAGGTCGGAGCTCTGTCGCTGTCCGGCACTCTGGAATCCCTGACGCCCACTGGCCTTGCCATTAATACAGTGTAATGAAATAAACAAATCGAACAGCTGGTTTCCAGGACGTTCCCGTTCTCACAAAGCACCACTGGGTTTCTTCCATTTGGAACGGTTTACATGAGGTCCCGCTTATGATTCTAATTATAACTCTGCTCTCAGTCAGCTGCATCCACCCCACCACCCCCACGTGCCATGGTAACAAACCATGGCCACAAATATACAAACACCAACAGCGGCAACAGGGTACTTCCACACCAGTAGCACAAGCCCCCTGCCAGTGATCTAAAGGTGTTACTCCACTCATGGTTAGTAAATACCAGAGCCTTATCCTTGCTGGGGCCAGCCCCTAGAGGGAGACATGATCATATGTGCTCAACCAGTGTATTGCATGCTCCCCCATTATATAGGCTAGTTCTGAGCATGAGGTCCGTGAGAGTCTGAGATGCCAGTCACTGACAGGAGACCCAATCACATGCAGCAGGAGTGAAGCTACCGGCATGATGGACGCATCCCTCTGCCCATCCATGAAGCAGTAGAAGGAGGGAAGAAAAATCCCACTTGTTGCCTTCCCATGGTATGTTCTCATCACTCAGTGAGGTGCATTATGGGAGTTGGGTGCCTTCCCCTAAGGCATCCAGCATTAACCACCTCAGAGACAGCAAGGGCACAGAGGAGGGGGACCATTGATCTGACCAGTCTTACAATTTACCTGTAAATTCATTGCCTGGCAGGGGAGCAGTTTGTTCTTGCCAAGTTATGGGAGGGGAGAGGGAGAAGCCCTGAGGACTGGGATGGGCTTGTCCCTGGGACAACAGATAGTGCTTCTATTGAATGGCTCCACCTCTGTCCCTTCCTCCCTCCCACCAATGCACCAGGACCAGCAGTGGAGGGGAAGCCTGGAGCTCTCACCAGGCCACTGTCCTAGCGAGGGAACTTGCTCACAAGTGTGTAAAATGCAGAATGCAGATTTGTCACTTTTCTGAGCACAGTCACCAAGGAAAGGGCCTGAAAAGCTTGGGCACAAATTTGATAAGCCTGGAGCTGCCACCAATGAACAAAAGCTCCTGCTTTGGAGCCCCTGTAGTGGGTAGAGAATGCCCCCTCTCCAGCACCTTTCTCCTTTCACACAGTCCATGAGCATCAGCCTAGGATTGAGCCAGACCCAGATGTGTACCTCTGCTGCCAAAGAAGAGTCAGTGTTGCCATGTGGACAATACTTTCCGTAGGTCAAAGCACAGGCTGAATAAACAGGCACATTCCCTACCCTCAAGTCAGGAAAGAACTTGGCATGATCGCGGAAGAGCTCTCCCCTAACCAGAACTGCCCAAAACTCAGTGTAGTCTCCATGACCGAATCAGTCTTTGACTTGTGCTGGGTTTGCCAATAAACCATCTGAGATGGTGGCTACTGTGCTGTGGACACCAGTCCACTAGGAGTTGACTGAGACCCAACGACTCAGTTCATATGGGCCATCAGACAGCAATATGATGAGGACAACAATAGCTCTGGGCTGACTTGCACTGCCATGGTGACTCAATCACCCTGAGCCAGTCTTTACTCTAACACAGAAGAATTCAAAGACTATTGAAAGAATTAAAAATAAAAAGCTGCACTCCTCAAAGAACAAACACTGTACAATGTCTCTGATCACTTTTGTCGGATGCCTGGGAAGGTTAAGTCACAGAAAAGGTAAGAGGCAGAAACAAAGCTGCAGGGACTGGACATACAGACTGAAAAATAGACTTCAAACATCCTACCCTAAACACCTGAGAGATGGCCAGCTAGTGGACCTTAACCACTCCACTGAGCCCACAAAGAATGAGGAGCTACTGACTGGCTCAAAGAAACACTGAAGCTTTCCATTTCTAGGCCGTGAGTCAAATCCAGCTCAGGTCAATCTGACCAGAAAGAGTTACCATGTGGCAGCTGTTCAGTGGCCTGTATGAAATAGGCCCCAGTTCAGTTCCTAGTGCGCACATGTCCACAACACAAAAACACCAACATAATAGGCACTGCTGTCATCAGGTACCGCAGACAGGTTGGAAACTGAATGGGTCCTCTACAATTAACTCACTTCTTGTCCCTAGAAAAGGCCTTTCCAAAAGGAACAGTAACACACATTGCTTCACTGGCATCATAGCTGTCCTGCAGTGACAACTGCTGCCTTTAATAGCTCTCTGCCACAGAGGCCACATCTAGCGCCGAGGAAGAGAGGGGGTTGAATGTAGCAAAGCGTAAACCCTGGCAGAGATGGGCTGCAAGCTGCTATTTCTAGGGTCCCCATACCTCTGCTCTGGGAGTTCAGTGTTGAAACTGTACCAGGCCTGGATGCTTTGGTAGTTCAAGAAAGAGACCCGGATCCTGAAGTGAAGGGAAATTGGAGCATATTAAATGGTCCTAGCATGCCTCCCCACCGCAGTCCTAGAAGCTGAATTCTAACACAGCCAATGCCGATTGCCCATATTTTGCACATGGCTATAGATTCCAGTATCTTTGATGTTTGAGGTAAAGAAGTTGGCTACGATGCGTGAGTGTTCCTCTTTGATGGATCTGTAGTTCCTCTCCAGAACTGCATTCAGCTCCTCGCAATGAACTGGAAAAAACAGTTCCTAACCTGTTGTAACTGTTGTTCTTTGAGATGTGTTGCACACATCCATTCCACTCTTGGTGTGCATCACCCCATGCACGGTCACGGGAAATTTTTCCCTCAGTGGTACCTGTCGGGGAAGCTCGACTGGTGCCATGTGCCAGTGCTTGCTAGTGTAAAGGGCCCAGCCGTCCCTGAGCTCACTTAGTTCCTTCTTGCTGGACAACTCTGATGCACAGGGATAGGCAGGTGGGTTGTGGAATGGACGTGTGCAACACTTCTCCAAGAACAACAGTTATGCAAGAATAGTTACTCATTTTTCTTCTCTGAGTGATTGCTGATGTGCATTCCACTGGAGGTGACTCATAAAATAGGAAGAGGGAGTGGCGTTCATGGGCACTCAGACTGGAGTAAAACTCATCCAAATTTAGCATCATCTCTGGAGTACCAAATAATGCCTTAATGGGATGCAAAGGTGTGAAGGCTGCTCTGCAGATCTCCTGGATAGGGATTTGTGCAAGGAACACCGCCGAGGCCACTTGCAATCTTGTGGGATGTGACATCACTTTGCTTGGCAGGCAAATATCTGCTGAATCCCACACAAATGCAGGAAGTTATCCAATTTGGAATTCTTTGTGAAGAGACCAGGAGATCCTTCATTCTGTCTGCTATGGCCTCGAACAATTGAGTTGACAAACAAAACTGCTTAGTCCTTTCTATGTAGAATGCCAGCACCCTTCTAACATCCCTTGTGTGCTGATGTTGCTCCTCTCTATCGGCATGTGGCTTTGCGTAAAAACGTAGGTAAGTAAATTGACTGGTTAATACGAAAATTAGATATCACTTTGGAGAGAAATTTTGGATCAGGGTGCAAGTACACTTCATCCTTAAAAAAGATTGTACAGGGTGGTTTGGACGTCAGAGCACGCAGTTCAGAGATAGGTTCAGTAAGAAACATGTTACTAGAGGCTAAAATGGTGACCCCATGGTCTTCAATAAAATTAGGTTCAAGTCCCAGGGCAGGATAGGTTCCCTTATTTGAGGGTACAACCTTTCCTGGCCCTTCACAAATCTGACTGTCGTCTCGTTAGAGCATACAGAACAGTTATCCACGTGAGGACAAAAAGCTGATACTGCTGTCAGGTGGACCTTGATAGAAGATATTACTAAGACTTGCTATTTTAGGTGCAATAGATAGTCCAGGATATGCTGGATAGAGGACTGCGTTGTCTAGGCGCCAGACTGACAAGACCAAATAGAAAAACGCCTCCATTTGGACACGTAAGCAGCTCCACTAGAAGGCTTTGCACTATTTAACAAGACATAGTGAACTTGTTCTGAGCATGACTCCTCTCTAGAAATTAGCCATGGAGCCTCCAGGCCATTAAATGAAGGGCCCGCAGGTCAAGTCCAGGTGCCACGGGAGCGAAATTGGAGCCTCCACTGACAGATCCAGTAGAGTGGAAAACTAGTGCTGTCAAGGCTATGCTGGGGCTATTAAGATAATTCAGGTCTGGTCCATTTGATCATTCTCAGCACTCTGTGTATGAGTGGAATTGGGGGAAAAGCATAGTAGAACTTTTTCATCCACGGTAGCAGGAATGCGTCTGTGATGAACCAGGACTGTGGCCTTGAAGGGAGCAAAATTATTGGCATTTCCTGTTGTCTTTGGTTGAAAAAGGTCTATCTGGGGAGTCTTCCACTGCTAGAAAATGCATCTGGCAACATCCAGGTGGGAAGACTACTCATGGTGACTCGTAAATGATCTGCTTAGGCGGTCCGCCAGCTCATTCTATACCTTGGAAGGCCTTGAGATCGCTTGAATTGGCAATGCAAAAGTTCCATAGATGAACTGCTTCCTGACAAAGCTCCTCCTGGCCTATTGAGGTAAAACATGGCTGCCATGTTGTCTGGGAGAACAAACAGGCTTTTTCCCTTGATGTGCAGTAGGAAGACCTGACAGGCTAGGCAGGCAGCCCTTAGCTTCCTGACTTTGATATGGAGAGAGAGACTCCTTGAGGACCCCAAACCTGAGTTCAGAGGGAGCCCAGATAAGCCCCCAGCCCCAAGGCAGATGCGTCCATCACCAGTGTCTGTGAAAGCTGATGGTGGACAAAGGGAATGCCCACACAAACATTGAGCGAATCAGTCCACCAATCTAGCGAAGTGAGAACCCACAAAGGCACAGTGAATACAGTGTTCAGATGGTGCCAACTTGGTGATTAAATGGAGGCCAGCCAGCCCTGAAGAGTTCTGAGGTGCAACCTGGCATGCTGGACTACCTGTGTGCATGAGACCATATGCCCCAAGTGCCTCACACCGTTTCGAGATGCGGTGAACCTCGAAATCTGTCACAAGACAGCAAATTGTTTTGAATCTTATATCTGGAAGGAATGCTCTGGCTTGAGTAGAGTCCAGCACTGCTCCTATAAACTCTATCCTCTGCACTGGACAAATAGTAGACTTGTCTGAGTTGATCAGTAGACCCACAGCTTTGAAGGTTGACTGGAACGCTAGAGAGAAAGTGACCCCTGGACCAGACCTTGACTAGCCAGTTGTCCAGGTAAGGGCAGACTCTGTACTCTTAGTCTCCCCAGGAAAGCAGTTACCACTGCCACATGTTTTGCGAAAACCCAAGGGGCTGCTGACGGGCCGAAGGGCAGCAATGGAAAAAGCCCCCAACTGGAGACCAAAACAGAAAACTTATATTGTCTGCAGTATTAACTAAGACACTGTGAACCTATCTGCAATTAATTTACAATGAACACACTGAGAGCACCTGCTAAGGTAAGGCAAGCAATTCCAAAGACCGCCACAGGCAGTTAGAAGGAACTGAGAGGTTTCGGAGGTGGCTGGGCCCTTTATATTGGCACACAGTGGCATGCAGCAGCAGAGGGTGCTCAAGCCGCCCTGTTGGGTACCACTGAGGGAAACATTTCTGACGACTGTGCGCAGGACACGCGCACACCATGAGTGGAATGCACATGTGCAAACACTTGAATAAGAAAGATCCCCTCCACGTTCCTAATCGGGACTTTGGAACTATCCAAGTGGAGAGCCTCCTCCCTGGGTGAGACCCCAGTGTATGTCAGGGAGCACCCAGGGAGACATTCAGCCAGACCAACTATATCCAATAAAGCTGCTAGTCCTTCCCACTGAGCCTGAGTGTGTCAATGAAAGGTTACAGGTAACCAGGGACATAATACTGGTGAGACCTCTTTAGGCTTCCCTGGAAGGAGGAGACACTGTGGAGATGAGGGTCGATCCTGCTTACCAGCACGTTGTACTGGGAGACGGAGATGTTGTTGGGATGCACAGTGAGCCGGACACACTGCTTCATCTCCGAGGCGAATCTCCGAGGCTCGCTGGAGCGCTCGCACCGTTCCTTCCTGGTGCACCTGAGAAAAAGGGAACACACAGAGATTAATGACAAAGCCGCGTGGCACGGCAAGCGATTGCCACGGGACACAAGAAGAGAATCTGTGCCACGGGGGCTGCCACAGGCCAAAGGAGAAGGGGGTCAGTGCCATCACCCCTTCCCCACAACCTCACAGGATCATCTGACTGTGTCTCCCCAGATTCTGCGTGGCTGGCATTTAACAGTGCACAGCAGCCGTTTAGGCTAGGAAGTGCAGCCCGTATCCAATCAAAACTGCAGGGGCAGTTTTAAGTGGGCAGAATCACTGCACGTGCAGTAGACTTCACTGGGGGTATTATCTGGGCCTTGGGCTAAAAGTGTCTGGTGCCTTCAGAATGCAGCACCTGTTCTGAGGGATGACACAGCCACAAAGTGAAGCTACACAATGCTGTGTTGCAGGAGGCATGTAGAGAGGTTCCAAGCCCAGCCCCAAGAAAGACGGACAGCTTTGGAGACAGGTCCTCTACTTATGGACAGAGCTATGCTAGCTTCCCTCACTATGCAATCCTACATACCTCAGCCCCGACCTCTGGCAGAGAGCGGGCTGTACAGTCGGCATGGCACATTTAATTCTTGGCCTCTCTGCCGAGACTGCCCGTTAGTACCTCTTCCGTTGGTGACGTTTGGGATGTGGATACCTGTCCATTGGAAATGGGCTGAATCCTCCAACTCAGTTCCCACTGGCCCCGGTAGCCTTTGGAGGGTAACAGCTTTGGGTCAAAAACAGCCTGGTGAACGAGCGGTTAAAGATCACATGCCCCTTTACCAGCTAGGTTATTGGACACCAGATCAGGACTGGACAGAATATGGGGTACCAGTGGCTGCAGCAGTCACACTGCATGCAAGGTACATTCCCTTTGCTCAAGTCACTGCACTTGGATCGCGCTTGGGAAGAAGAGGTTGCTGCAGGCAGGTGAAATCATCTGGGAGTTGGAAACCCTAGGGTACTTCCCTCACCATGGAATAAAGAATCCTCCAAGAAGAACAGAAGAACGGCCATCCTGGGTCAGACCAATGGTTCATCTAGCCCAGCATCCTGTCTTCTGACAGTGGCCAGTGCCAGGTGATTCAGAAGGAATTAACAAAACGGCAATTTTGGCCTTCACAACATCTGCTGGCAACGAGTTCCACGAGTTGTCTGTGTTTTGTGTGATGAAATACTTCCTTTTCCTTTGTTTTAAACCTGCTGCCTATTAATTTCATTGGGTGACCTCCTGTTGTTGTGTTAAGGGGTAAATAACACTTCCCCATTCACTGTCTCCACACCATTCATCATTTTATAGACCTCTATCATACCTCCCACCAATCATCTCCTACCTGAACTGAACAGTCCCAGTCTTTGAAATCTCTGCTCATATGAAAGCCATTCCATACCCCTGATCATTTTTGTTGCCCTCCTCTGTACTTTTCCCAAATCTACTGTATCTTTTTTGAGATGGGGTGACCAGAACTGCATGCATTAGCCAAGTTGTGGGTGTACCATGGATTTATATAGGGTATTATGATATTTTCTGTCGTATTATCTATATCTTTCCTAATGGTTCCTTACTTTCTATTAGTTTTTTTGACTGCTGCTACACGTTGAGCTAATGTTTTCAGAGAACTATCCACAATGACTCCGAGATCTCTTTCTTGAGTGGCAACAGTTAATTTAGACCCTATCATTTTGTATGGATGGTTGGGATTATGCCTACTTTTCACTTATCAGAATTGAATTTCATCTGCCATTTTGTTGCCCAGTCACCCAGTTTTGTGAGTTCCCTCTGTAACTCTTCGCAGTCAGCTTTGGATTTAACTCTCTTGAGTAATTTTGTATAGTCTGAAAACTTTATCTCTTCACTGACTACCCCTTTTTCCAAACCATTTATGAATATGTTGAACAGCACTGGTCCCAATACAGATCCTTGGGGGACTCTGCTATTTATGTCTCTCCACTGTGATACCTGACTGTCTACTCCTACTCTTTGTTTCTCATCTTTTAACCTGGCAAGTCCCTTCCCGGAAAAGGACATAAGGGATTCCCAACTTTCCCTGGCTCACTAGGTGTCCGTAGGCAATTTACTGAGGACACAGTTTTCAAAAGTGGCCACTGATTTTGAGGCTCCAATGCCCAGAGATTCTCAGAGATGCTAAACATCCACAATTCTAGTCAAACTCAATGGCAGCTGCGAATGCACTGGGGAAAGTCAGCCCTAAGTGTCCCAATTATGCACCCCAAATCAACAGCCACTTTGGAAAATGTTTGCTCTAACACATTTGGGTCTCAGTTTCCCCATCCATAAAATGGGGCTAATAATATTCACCTCTCTCCATCCCAGAGGCTGTGAGGATGGAGTAAGGGTCGGACACTACTACATCTAGGGATGCTAATATTATCTGTGCTGGTTTATATTGCCTCAGATCATCTTTCGGGGGGGGCCGCCTATAACCATGGGACTAGAATATGAATTGCTAGGCTTGAGACGATTTCCATCCAAATCTTTTTTCAACCAGCATGAAAAATACAGGCTCCATGCCTGTGGCTGGTCACATTCAGTGAGAGGAAGATGTCTGCCTGGAAACCCACAAGGTTAATATAACAGGACAGCTCCAACTGTACGCCAATTACCTTTTGCCATGAAGCTAATGTTCTGAATTTGCAGAGGGTGTTTCAATGGATTGTATTACTAGCAGCGATATTGCTTCCATTCAAATCTGCTCAGAAGATTAAGTGTGGGTGTTAAATTGTTCCCCTACTTCCAAACTTGTGTGCAAGGGGAGAGACTGAGAAGTATCTGTACTAAGATGCCTCACTCTTTGGAGCAGGGATGGTTTCTTATTATGTGCATGTACAGCGCCTAGAATAATGAGGCTCTGATCTTTGAATGAGCTCTCTTGGTGCTACTGCATGACAAATTCTCTCAGTTACAGAATCAGAATATTATACAGTAGAATGCAGCTGCAAGGTCTGAGCTAGAGATGGGTCCAAACCTCCTGAGCATGCCTGAGATTTGGGGCAGCCTAGACAGGCATCCAAACTTTGGCCCCTGGGCTTCTTTCTTGTGGCTGAGCCTGGATGAGACAAGAATCATCAGCCAAAGCCTAAACCGCTGATTGGGGGAAAGTTTCTCACTTCCTGGGTTGGGCTGGAAGTGTAGGAACTGGAGATCTCAGCTATTCTCATGAGATTTGCAGCCTGAGTTAGCAGATCTGGAACGTGACAGGCACAGACTATCTTTGCACTTGTATAATATACCCCCTGTCTTGAGAGGAGCCAATGTCTCATTCGTCTTCTTCGCTGCTGCTGCAAACCGGGTGGGGAATGTTAAATGCTGGGTCTCCAGAGGGCTGGAAGGACAGAATGCTAACCGCTATGAATACCACAAGTCATCGCTCTCAGAGGGAATGCCAATGGGAAATGATGAGGAGAGATTTCTGCACGCAACTCTTACAGAAACACTGGAGGGAAAGCTGTGACATGAGGAGTCTTCTCCTGGGAAGAGCCCAGCAGGGCTGGCCTTATGGGTGGGTAACGTGGGCAACCGCCCAGGGCACTGTGGTTAGCGGTGGCACCATGATCAAGAGGCAAGGAGTGTGGCGAGCCTAGGGTGCAAGGCCGCAGAAGGGAGTTCGAGGCATTGGGGGGTGGGAGGCAGCAGGGCCTAGGGGCAATGGGGGGGAGCTTGGGAAGGCAGAAGGGAGCAGGGGCAATGGGAAGCCCAGGGAGGCAGAGGGGACCGGGGGGATAGGTGAGGGACCAGGAGAGGCAGCAGAGGTCAGGACGATGGGGGGGGGGCGGGAGCCGAGGGAGGCAGCAGGGTCCAGGGGCGATGGGGAGGTGGGTGGGGAGGCAACGGGGGTAAGGGGCGATGGGAGGACGGGTGGGGGGTCGAGGGAGGCACCAGGGGCCAGGGGTGATGGGGAGGTGGGTGGGGAGCCTGGGAGGCAGCAGGAGCAAGGGGCAATGGGGGGATGGGTGGGGAGTCTGGGGTGGCAGTGGGGGCAAGGGGCGATGTGCAGCCGGGGAAGGCAGCAAGCCCAGAATGAAAGGTTACCGGCCTGATGTCAAAAAAATGATGCAAGAGTTATCTGAGGGATATACACACAGGACTATTCCTCTTATGACAGGACTAATGAAATGCCCCGCTTTGCTGAAGTCAATCAGACAGACACGTAGGCCCAGCTCCTCAAAGGTACTGAGACGCCGAGCTCCTGTGGAGTCCAGTCGGACCGAGGCACCGAAACACCTTTGCGGGTCTGGGCCCTGATCAGAATTCTGGTGATTGGAGCCAAAAAGGTGTTTCGGCTCTGAGTCAGCCTGCACCTTTCCTCCCGCTGAGCAGCAGGAACCCACGTAAGAGACTTCCAAGGGGGACTGGTGAGATTGCACGGTCCGGGGCAGTGGTGCCCAAACTTTTTCTCTCGTGCCCCCCACCACTACCAGAAAGGGAAACAGTCCCCCCCCACCCCGCATTACTGCACAGTTGGCTCAGCAGCGGAGCTTGGGATGAAGGCAGAGCTGGGGAGGGGGGAGGAGCTGGAGCTAGCGGCGGAGCCGGTCTCGGTGCAGAGAGGGAAAGAGGGCAGAGCTGGGCTGGGGGCCAGGCCAGGGGGCTCAGTGGAGCTGCAGCTAGGGGCGGAGCTGGGCTGGGGCTGGGATTGGAGCTGGGGCTGGGGGTGGAGCTGGGGCTGGGGGCAGATTTGGGCTGGGGCTGGGGCTGGGGCTGGGGCTGTAGCTGGGGGAAGAGCTGGGCTGGGAGCGGAGCAGGGGTGGAGTGGAGCTGTGGCTGGGGGCGGAGCAGGGGGTGGAATGGAGCTGTGGCTGGGGGTGGAGCTGGGCTGGAGGTGGAGCAGGGGGTGGAGTGGAGCTGTGGCTGGGGTCGGAGCTGTGGCTGGGGGCGGAGCAGGAGGCGGAGTGGAGCTGTGGCTGGGGGCGGAGCTGGGCTGAGGGTGGAGCAGGGGGCGGAGTGGAGCTGGGGCTGGGGCGGAGCTGGGCTGCGCGTGGAGCAGGGGGCAGAGTGGACCTGCGACTGGGGGCGGAGCAGGGGGCGGACTAGAGCTGTGGCTGGGGGCGGAGCTGTGGCTGGGGCGGAGCAGGGGGCGGAGTGGAGCTGTGCCTGGGAGTGGAGCTAGGCTGGGGGCAGAGCAGGGGGCGGAGTGGAGCTGTAGCTGGGGGCGGAGCTGTGGCTGGGGGCAGAGCTGAGGCTGGGGGAGGAGCAGGGGGCGGAGTGGAGCTGTGGCTGGGGCAGAGCTGGGCTGAGGTGGAGCAGGGGGCGGAGCGGAGCTGTGGCTGGGGGCAGAGCTGGGCTGGAGGCGGAGCAGGAGGCGGAGAGGAGCTGCGGCTGGGGGCGGAGCTGTGGCTAGGGGCGGAGCAGGGGGCGGACTGGAGCTGTAGCTGGGGGCAGAGCTGGGCTGGGGCAGAGCAGGGGGCGGACTGGAGCTGTAGCTGGGGGCAGAGCTGGGCTGGGGCAGAGCAGGGGGTGGAGTGGAGCTGCGGCTGGGGGCAGAGCTGTGGCTGGGGGCGGAGCTGTGGCTGGGGGCGGAGCAGGGGCGGAGTGGAGCTGTAGCTGGGGGCAGAGCTGTCGCTGGGGGCGGAGCTGCGGCTGGGGGCGGAGCTGTGGCTGGGGGCGGAGCAGGGGGCGGAGTGGAGCTGTGGCTGGGGGCGGAGCTGTGGCTGGGGGCGGAGCAGGGGGTGGAATGGAGCTGGGCTGGGAACGGAGCAGGGGCGGAGTGGAGCTGTGGCTGGGGGCGGAGCTGGGCTGAGGGTGGAGCAGGGGGCGGAGTGGAGCTGGGGCTGGGGCGGAGCTGGGCTGGGGGCGGAGCAGGGGGCAGAGTGGAGCTGTAGCTGGGGCGGAGCTGTAGCTGGGGGCGGAGCTGGGCTGCGCGTGGAGCAGGGGGCAGAGTGGACCTGCGACTGGGGGCGGAGCAGGGGGCGGACTAGAGCTGTGGCTGGGGGAGGAGCTGTGGCTGGGGCGGAGCAGGGGGCGGAGTGGAGCTGTGCCTGGGGGTGGAGCTAGGCTGGGGGCAGAGCAGGGGGCGGAGTGGAGCTGTAGCTGGGGGCGGAGCTGTGGCTGGGGGCAGAGCTGAGGCTGGGGGAGGAGCAGGGGGCGGAGTGGAGCTGTGGCTGGGGCAGAGCTGGGCTGAGGTGGAGCAGGGGGCGGAGCGGAGCTGCGGCTGGGGGTGGAGCTGGGCTGGGGCGGAGCAGGGGGCGGACTGGAGCTGTAGCTGGGGGCGGAGCTGGGCTGGGGCAGAGCAGGGGGCGGACTGGAGCTGTAGCTGGGGGCAGAGCTGGGCTGGGGCAGAGCAGGGGGTGGAGTGGAGCTGCGGCTGGGGGCAGAGCTGTGGCTGGGGGCGGAGCTGTGGCTGGGGGCGGAGCAGGGGCGGAGTGGAGCTGTGGCTGGGGGCAGAGCTGTCGCTGGGGGCGGAGCTGCGGCTGGGGGCGGAGCTGTGGCTGGGGGCGGAGCAGGGGGTGGAATGGAGCTGGGCTGGGAACGGAGGAGGGGCGGAGTGGAGCTGTGGCTGGGGGCGGAGCTGGGCTGAGGGTGGAGCAGGGGGCGGAGTGGAGCTGGGGCTGGGGCGGAGCTGGGCTGGGGGCGGAGCAGGGGGCAGAGTGGAGCTGTAGCTGGGGCGGAGCTGTGGCTGGGGGCGGAGCAGGGGGTGGAATGGAGCTGGGCTGGGAACGGAGCAGGGGCGGAGTGGAGCTGTGGCTGGGGGCGGAGCTGTGGCTGGGGGCGGAGCAGGGGGTGGAATGGAGCTGGGCTGGGAACGGAGCAGGGGCGGAGTGGAGCTGTGGCTGGGGGCGGAGCTGGGCTGAGGGTGGAGCAGGGGGCGGAGTGGAGCTGGGGCTGGGGCGGAGCTGGGCTGGGGGCGGAGCAGGGGGCAGAGTGGAGCTGTAGCTGGGGCGGAGCTGTAGCTGGGGGCGGAGCTGGGCTGCGCGTGGAGCAGGGGGCAGAGTGGACCTGCGACTGGGGGCGGAGCAGGGGGCGGACTAGAGCTGTGGCTGGGGGCGGAGCTGTGGCTGGGGCGGAGCAGGGGGCGGAGTGGAGCTGTGCCTGGGGGTGGAGCTAGGCTGGGGGCAGAGCAGGGGGCGGAGCGGAGCTGTGGCTGGGGGCAGAGCTGGGCTGGAGGAGGAGCAGGAGGCGGAGAGGAGCTGTGGCTGGGGGCAGAGCTGTGGCTAGGGGCGGAGCAGGGGGCGGACTGGAGCTGTAGCTGGGGGCGGAGCTGGGCTGGGGCAGAGCAGGGGGCGGAGTGGAGCTGCGGCTGGGGCGGAGCTGGACTGGGGGCGGAGCAGGGGTGGAGTGGAGCTGCGGCTGGAGGCAGAGCTGGGCTGGGGGCGGAGCTGGGCTGGGGCAGAGCAGGGGGCAGAGAGGAACTGCAGCTGGGGACAGAGCTGGGCTGGGGGCGGAGCAGGGGGTGGAGCAGAGCTGTGGCTGGGGGCGGAGCTGGGCTGGGGGCGGAGCAAGGGGTGGAGAGGAGCTTGGCTGGGGGTGGAGCTGGGCTGGGGGCGGAGCAGGGGCGGAGCGGTGCTGTGGCTGGGGGCGGAGCTCGGCTGGGGCGGAGCAGAGGGTGGAGCGGAGCTGTGGCTGGGGGCAGAGCTGGGCTGGGGCGGAGCAGGGGGTGGAGCAGAGCTGGGCTGGGGGCGGAGCTGGGCTGGGGCGGAGCAGGGGGTGGAGAGGAACTGCAGCTGGGGACAGAGCTGGGCTGGGGGCGGAGCAGGAGGTGGAGCGGAGCTGTGGCTGGGGGCGGAGCTGGGCTGGGGGCGGAGCAAGGGGTGGAGAGGAGCTTGGCTGGGGTTGGAGCTGGGCTGGGGGCGGAGCAGGGGGCGGAGCGTTGCTGTGGCTGGGGGCGGAGCTCGACTGGGGTGGAGCAGAGGGTGGAGTGGAGCTGTGGCTGGGGGCAGAGCTGGGCTGGGGGCGGAGCAGGGGGTGGAGCGGAGCTGTGGCTGGGGGCGGAGCTGGGCTGGGGGCGGAGCAAGGGGTGGAGAGGAGCTTGGCTGGGGGTGGAGCTGGGCTGGGGGCGGAGCAGGGGGCGGAGCGTTGCTGTGGCTGGGGGCGGAGCTCGGCTGGGGTGGAGCAGAGGGTGGAGTGGAGCTGTGGCTGGGGGCGGAGCTCGGCTGGGGTGGAGCAGGGGGTGGAGCGGAGCTGCTGCTGGGGGCAGAGCTGGGGCCAAATGGATCTGCAGCTGGGAAAGGAGCTGGGCTGGAGACAAAGCGGGGCTGGGTAACGCTGTGCTCCCTCCCTACCTCCTGTGGTTACTGGCCCAGGCACCACTGTGCACCTCCCCCTGAATGTTCCTCTGCACCCCCCTAGAGCACGTGCCCCACAGTTTGGGGTCCACTGGTCTAGGGCATTGGTCTGGGACTCAGGAAACCCAGGAACTATTCCCAGCTCTGCCACGCACCTGCTGTGTGACCTTCCCCTCTGTCTGCTGTTCCACCTTATGCCGATCACGTCTGTTTAGACTGTCAGCTCTTCAGGGCAAGGACTGGCTCTCAGTAAATGTTTGTACAACAAGGCCCTGATCTCAGCCGGGACCTCAAGTGCTGCTCTAATATAAATAATTATCCCAGCCAATAAACTATGTTAATATAATGTCAAGGTTGCCAAGTCAAGCACTCAAGAGTTAGGATATGCAACAATTGGGTTCCCTCTGCACCCTTAATTTGGCCCCCCGTGCACCTGCATTATGATCCAGCCTTTCACTGAATGGTCACGTACGATTTTTCCCCACACAGTCTTAATTCTGCCATTTCCTAACACCTGAGTGCTAGATTTTCCAGCTTTAACATTTTATTTATTTGCTTTTTAAATGTGATTTCCTAATTTTAAAAATGCAACAATGTGACCAAACAGAAATTATATCAAATGGAGACATACTGATCCCCAGCTTGGGTCACCAGCAGGGTTCAGCCTATTAGATCCACAGCACAGACCTCTGCCACGTGAGCTAACAAAGCAGCTGGGAGCAGTTGCAGGTTACCCTTATGTGGACCAGCCACTAGAGGAAGATGAGACATAGCCTATGCCAGAACATTTCACAGCTATTTACTGACAGCAGAGGAATGGTCAGACTCGGATTCCTGGGCTCAACTCCAGGTTCTGGAGGGGAATGTGCTTTAGTAGTTATAGACAATTCTGCCCCTGTCCCTTGCAGCTCCTATCTGCCCCACCTTGGCTCCTGTCCCCGTCTCCTGGTATCCTCGTCGCTCCTGTCTCCATCCACTCCTTGGTTCCTGCTTTACTCCTCCTATTCTCCCATTCCCCTGCATTCCAGTCAGGCAGCTTTCTCCTCTGCTCCTCCTCCCTTCCTGGGGGCCAGCAGAGGGAGCATTGAGAGAACAGGAGAGACTGTCTCCTAGCTCTCAGTATCTGTGCCCAATACCATAGACAAATCTGGCTGGTGGCAGGAACAACTGCAGCAAAAGTCCCGCTCAGACCCTGAATCCCTGGGCTGGAGCATGCCCACTGCAAATGGAATCTTCAGCAAATTTAGGGGCCAAACTGTAACAAGTCTCTAGTGAGAAAGTGCAAACAGATTTTTTTCACTCTCACAGATCTGGGGAGACAGGCCAGTCCTTGCTTACAGACAGCCCCCCAAAACTGAAGCAAATACTCACCAGCAACCACACACCACACAACAGAACCACTAACCCAGGAACCTATCCTTGCAACAAAGCCTGTTGCCAACTGTGTCCACATATCTATTCAGGGGACATCATCACAGGGCCTAATCACATCAGCCACACTATCAGAGACTCGTTCACCTGCACATCTACCAATGTGATATATGTCATCATTTGCCAGCAATGCCCCTCTGCCATGTACATTGGCCAAACTGGACAGTCTCTATGCAAAAGAATAAATGGGCACAAATCAGACGTCAAGAATTGTAACATTCAAAAACCAGTTGGAGAACACTTCAATCTCTTTGGTCACTCGATTACAGACCTAAAAGTGGCAATTCTTCAACAAAAAAACTTCAAAAATAGACTCCAACGAGAGACTGCTGAATTGGAATTAATTTGCAAACTGGACACCATTAAATTAGGCTTGAATAAAGACTGGGAGTGGATGTGTCATTACACAAAGTAAAACTATTTCCCCATGTTTATTTCCCCCCCTACTGTTCCTCACATGTTTTTGTCAACTGCTGGAGATGGCCCACCTTGATTATCACTACAAAAGGTTTTTTTTCTCTCCTGCTGGTTACAGCTCACCTTACCTGATCACTCTCATTACAGGGTGTATGGTAACACCCATTGTTTCATGTTTTCTGTGTATATAAAATCGTCCTACTGTATTTTCCACTGCATGCATCTGATGAAGTGAGCTGTAGCTCACGAAAGCTTATACTCAAATAAACTTGTTATTCTCTAAGGTGCCACAAGTCCTCCTTTTCTTTTTGCAAACTTGGGTGGATTTTCATGGGGCAGCAAAAGGCACAGCCCTGACAAAAGGCAAACCCCATGCCAAATTTCAAGTGCCTGGGTCAAAGCAGAGAGGTGCTAAAGCATTTTCCCCTAATCTCATTCTCAGAAATGAGCTGAAATTTAAAAATATGAAATAAAATAATCAGCCTGAGACGAATACCCGGCATGGAAAATTTAGGCCGAAATTATTTAAGCTTGGCAAAGTTATAGGCAACTGAAAACAGGGTCTTATAATGGGAACTGTCGGCCAATCTCAACTATAGGCATCACTACCAGCTACACATATGTTAAGTAAGGGTTGTTGAAATATATGTCCACTATCAAAATGTGAGTCACATAAAAGAATTGCAGCCTGTCTTAACAGCTGAGCTATTTGAGGGAATTTGAGACAAGTGGACTGAATAGATTAAAAACCAACCACTGATATGACTTCTCTGATAAGACCCTGCATAGCTCCTGAACCTCATGACGTTGCCTTGACTGTGGTCTTCCCTTACCCGGTGCATCTGATGCTTTCTCTATTACTGCGTATCTCGGAAAATACCCTGTGCTGCCAACAAGGCTGTTCCCCTGTAATAAAACATCAGTAACTCTAAAATACCAGGTCTGTCAATACACGGGGATCCTTTTCCACTGCTGTATAATCTAATTCAGTGCTGTTCACACTGTAATTAGCTTGGGCATTGTTTCTATCCAATGGCATCACATTACACTTAAGATATATAACATGTCATATTCCACCCCTGAGCCCATTCTCATAAGATTATGGTGTAAAAGAGCCGCTTCCCTCTGTGCTTTAACCACTCCTGCTATGTCAGTATCGGCTGCACATTTAACAAACAACTATGTCCTGGCTTCGTCTAACTAATCAGTACAAAGATTAAGGAATCTGATCCCAGCACAGAGCTGGGTGCAATCCCAGATCTGTGCTAGGATCAGATTTCTTAATATGGAATCCCATTTCCTCACCCATCCATGAAGAACAAATGTTGTTAACTCCAACCCTCCAGGCCCTACCCATTGATCAATTATTTTAATAAGAAGAAATTTATACTTTGCACTTGTACAGTATCTGGTTCATGGATCTCAAAGGAGTTTGCTCAGAGCTAATTAATCCCTACACAACACCCCTGCAAGGTTATTATTCCCATTTTACAGATGGGAAATGGAGGCACAGAGAGAGGAAATGACTTGTACAAAGTCACACAGCAAGCCTGTGGCAGAGGCAGGAACAGAACCCGGTGCTCCTGAAACCAAGGATGAGGTGAAGGCACTGCACTGCACTGGGACTCAGGCGATCAGGGTTTAATTCCCAGCTCTGCCCGAGACGCCATTTGGGACTTTGGGCAAGTCACATGATCTCTCTGGCCCAGGTTGTGAGACCCTTACTCTCAATGAGTAGTGAATTTAGTGGGACTACTTGTGGAGTAAGGCTCTATTCAACGTGAGCAAAAGGTTCACAGTTTGACCCTATGTCTGTGCTGCAGAAAAAAACCCATCGCAGCAAGTCTCAGAGCATGGGTTAACTGACTCGGGCTCGTGCATTAGGGTTGCCAACCCTCCCGCATTGGCCGGGAGTCTCCTGGAATTGATTTCCTGGTGGCTACTGAAACCAATCTGGGAGATTTTAATAGGCCGCTAAAAGTCCAATCAGCAGTGCAGTGTGGCTCAGGCAGGCTCCTTGGCTCTGCAGTGCTCCCGGAAGTAACCAGCACGTCCCTCTGGCTGCTAGGCACAGGGGGGGCCAGGGTTCTCTGCACTGCCTACCCGAGCGGTTCCCAGCCAATGGGAGCAGCGGGGGCGGTGCCTGCAGGCAGGGGCAGCGCGCAGAGCCACCTGGCCACCCGAGCCTAGGAGCCAGACATACCAGTTGCTTCTGGGAGCCTCCCAAGGTAAGCGTTGCCCAGCCGTAGCCCGCACCCCAAACCCCCTCCTGCACCCCAATCCTCTGCCCCAGGCTCAGCCCAGAGCCCGGTCCCACACTCCAAACCCCTTGGCCCCACCCCGCAGCCCAGAGCTCGCACCCTCTCCCACACCCCAACGCCCTGACCCAGCCCCGTGAAACTGAGTGAGGGTGGGGGACAGCAAACGACAGAAGGAGGGGGAATGCAGTGAGTGGGGGCAGGGCCTCAGAGAAGGGGCGGGGCAGGGGCTTGACCTCTGGGCAAGGGCGTTTGGGTTTGTGCGATTAGACAGTAGTCAACCCTCCTCACACTATATGACTAAATATAGCAGTATAGACATTCCTGCTTGGTCAGGGGCCTGGGGCTCTGAAATCTGCCAATGCGGGTCCTAGACCCTAGTCTCCAGCCATCTACACTGGTATTTTTAGCTCTGCACTGCAAGCACCATGAGCCTGAGTCAGCTGAGATTCAGTGCTGCTGGGTTTTCTTGCAGTGTAGACGTACCCTAAGTTTCACCATTCCCCATGTGTAGAACGGGAACAGTAATACTTCCCTTCCCTCACTCTGTCACTGTCTTGTCTGTTTACAAGAGCTTTTACAAAAGCAAGCTCTTTGGGGCAGGGTTTGTCACTCTGTGCAGCCCCTAGCACCATGGGGCCCTGATCTCAGCCAGAGCCTCTAGGTGCTACCGTAATACCAGTAATACCCAGCACCCCGAATCACACATTTTAATAATAATTCCTCATGTGTTGCAAGCTGTCTGAACCCACTCCCAGCCCCCAGCTGCCTCCCTCCAACTCAGAGCAGGTGGGGATTAGAGCTGGCAAGATCAGTGTTCCCACTGTGCCCAGTCTGAGGATGTCCGTTTTAGGAGTGAAAATGTCCTGAAAGGGCAGGGGGGAGTTCTCATTGCCCTGGCCACAGAGGAGGGCAAGTTCTGGCTACTCAGGCCAGGTAGGGGAGGAGGAGCTGTTGGGGCACGTAGCACTGCCTACCCAGGCCAGGGAGGGGAGGAGGAACTTAGGGGTGGGGGCACTGCGTACCCAGGCCAGGGAGGGGAGTGGGAGCTGTGGGCTGGGTATTGCTCACCTAGCCCAGCAGGAGTGCGGGAGCGATGGGGAGGAAGGGAGGGAGGGGTGCTGTTCACACCAGCCAGAGAGGGAAGGGGGAGCTTTGGGGAAGGAGGGGGTGCGCTTGCCTGGGCCGGGGTGGGGAAGGGAGAGATATGGGGAGGAAGTGGGCTCTGCTTATCCATGCCAGAGACAGGAGGTGGGACTGAACTCCCTGCTGCTTCCCAGCCTCTTGCCCCACTTGGCTCCCGGGGCGGTCGCCCATCGTTCCCCTGTGCTGAGCTCACTTTCGAAGACGCCTACCCTTTGTTAAGAGGGAAAAGAATCAAACAGGGGCTGCATCTGGGCAGTCCCCACCTGCCCCCTTCCCCCATTGCGCTCAGCGGCAGGGCGGAGCCAGGGCTCCCCACGGGGCACGAGGGGCCCTGTGGAACAGCTACGGGATTGTGGCTGTGCCGAGAGGGCAGCACACTCGTCAGCTCTCCTTTCCCACTGATGGAGGGAGGCATTCTGTGCGGTGACATTGTCCTGGGTGTCCCAAGGTCCCCAGCCGTCAGTCCTGCTCTGCAGTCAGGACATGTTCTTTTGCAGCCAGCCAGCCCCGTGAGCTGCAGGCCTTACTCTCACGCCTGTATCGGACAACAAACCCATGTTCCATACCATTTGTAAAGACAAATTAAATGCATTTCAAAGGTACAATGGCCCTTGTGCCCAGCCTTTCTGGCATTAATTATTCTCCAAGACATTCAAACCTCTGATAAGACCGCACAGTTAGCTTCTTTTCTCACTCAGATTCTGTGGGCCTGCTGTTTCTTTGAATGTGTTGAATTGGGGACCATGTGCCACTGTAACAAGGCATCAGGCATTAGTGCCCTGTGGGGAGGTGGAGAACTGCTCTGCTGACTCATCCTGATAGCCAGACCAGGTGGGCCTCATTGGAACCAACCTGCGTGGCACCTGGGCAGACAACTAAAGGGAGGAGCAGGAAGTTGTCCTGTAGGGAGAAGCCCGCCAGCCAACCCTGCCTAAGAGCAAGTTTTGGTGAGGTTCTTTGGAGAACAGTTTGAGATTGCCTTGCCTCACACATTCTTACTTATGTCTAGAGCTGGTTTCGCTTTCAGAGGAAAATTTTGATTTTTCATTATAAAAACCAGTAAAATTTTAACCAAAAGCTACCAAAAACTGATTTGTTTCCCCCAAGAGTTTCAGAGTTTTCTGAGAAAGAACAGACTCTTTTCCTGAAAAATTTTGTTTAGTAAAAACCCCAATTTTCTAACAAAAAGGACTTTCAGATAGAGCTGGCTGGGAATATTCCTTTAAAATGATTTTTCAATTTCTGTAAAATCGTAATATTCAGCCCAAAGACTTTGATTTTGTCAACATTTGATTTTCTGTTGGAAAAGTCTGGCCAAAATATTTCCATTTGGGTCTGTTCCCTCTGCCCAAGCCATGTAGTGCATCGGGGAGTCCCATAAATGCAATTGCATCCTGGGAGATGTAGTCTGACCAGGAAGACAGGCCCAAAAAAAGAATGGGGATAGCAGGCATCCAGACTACAACTCCCATGAGGCAGTGCAGCATGATCTAAAGATGCAGTTTAATACGGAACTGATACAGAAATGAAACATTTTGGTCAGTTCAACAGACTGAAATGAAACGTTTTGCCATTTCCAAATGAAAATTTTTCAGAAATGTTCGCACTGTGAAAAAATTCAATATTTCAACTTTTCGTCCCAATTCAGGATGAAACCAAACGTTGAAATTTCCCATGGAATGGAAATTCCCATGTTCACTCAGCTCTAGTTTCACCAGAAGACTTTCAGTCCTCCCGACTTATGTTCCATATCTAAAGCTGACATGTTCAGGCAAGGGCCGAATTTTCTAGCAGGCCAGAGATGTGTGTGTGTGTGTGTGGAAGGGGGAGGAGGGGGGAACGGACACAGAGGCTTGACCCAGTCACACACACCCATGCCAGATAAGAGGGGTCAGGATGGAAAATCAGTGGCTCACGACAGGGCACATGTCAAAAGCTGTGCTCCTGCTGGGATGACCCTAGCTATTTAACTGCCCTGAGCAAACTTCCCAGCCCCCTAAGCTCCATGCCATCTGTATAGTGATGATTAACACTCAGTTTCTGAGCTCACTCTGCGTGTCTCTCCGTTACACTATAGTTTTCTTCCTTTCTTTACAATCTGTGGCATCTTTCACTCTCTCTCTGGCTCTCTCCCCCTTCTCCTTCCCTTTTCTACCCTATGCAATAATTGTGTCTCTCTCTCCAGCCCACTCCTGACCCTTCCTGGTTCTTTGTGTTGTGCTCTCTCCTGCCTTTGCCCCTCTCTTTGTCTTCTCTTCTCCAAGGGTTACATCTGTTTTCTCATTCCCTCTTCTCCCATCCCGTCATCCTTGCTCTCTCTCCTGGCCCCTGCCCTCCACCCTGTTTCAGTCACACTCACTTACTCACTGCACCCTGGAGTCATCTCTCTCTTGGACTCAATCTAACCCAGCTCTTCACCAGTCTGGATCTTTCTCCCCACTTCCCACATGCCCACCCCAAGAAGGAATGGGACAACAGGGAAGAGAAAATGGGATCTGGGGATCTCGTGAGTGAGGGGAAGAGGAAATGTGGAGAGAGGGGAGGGGAGGGGAGGATCGCATAGGTGGGATCTTGGGGGACAGGCAGGGATATGGTGAGAGGGGGTCTCTTGTGGGAGGGGAGGATAGGACTGAGTGGAGACTAACTGGGGAGAGGAGGAGGATATGGTGAAGGAGAAATAGGATCTGAAGAGGGTCCCTTATGGGGAAGGGGGAACTGGGCATCTCCTGGAGGAGGAAGAGGAGAAGGAGGGTAAAGATAGGGGATCCCAGTGGTGGAGCCTGGGCTTCTGCTGGAGCAGAGTGAAGGGAGCAAGTCCGCAGCAGCCAATGAGTGGGGAAGCCTGGTGCGCTTGGGCCAATGGCGGGGAAGAGCCGGGTGCGAGGGAGCCGGGCTGGCTGTGGAGCAGAGCAGCCGTGGGAGGCACTGCCGCCCATAGGATCAGGACCCTTAGTAGCAGGGCCAGCTCTACCCCAGCCTGTCCCTGTGGAGGCAGGACAGCTGGAGTGGGAGTGAGGGATGGCACTCCATGCTCTGAAACAATCCTGGCCAGGCGTCCATTACAGAGGGACCAAGGTGAAAATTTGAATCCAGATCCCCAGCTCCTCAAAGTCCATGGATCTGGGGTTTGGATCTAATGTCAGTGCAACCAAATCAGCCCTCCAGCATTGGCCTTTCTTCCCTTTCCCTCACAGGTAACACCAAGACACATTAGGGTCAGCAGCAGGTTGGCACATGCCCATGAGATTCCAGAGTGTTGGCATGATGATGGCGTCCAGCGTCACGGGCTCTCTGCACACATGTGGCATGGGGAACACGCACCCTGCCAGAGGCCAGATGGCTGTGTGCAGAAACAGTGCAAACTCCCATAAGCTGCAGTGAAACCCCAAACTCCCCCGCCCCCAAAGCTCCCATGCCGTGAAATCTGACCCACATGTTAGCTGGGGCCTCGGGAGAAGCTGCAGGTGACTGTGTTGTACCAGAGCAGGGGCTCTGAGACACAAAACATTCTTGTGCTCTTCAGTTGTGGGGACAGTCCAGGAAAAATCCCTCAGAGAGGGGAGAAGAGGGGATGGACTAAGTACTTCAAGGGAACTTTATGTCAGTCTTGAATCCAAGAGCTCCCTCTACCTTGATCCTGAAACAAGATTGTCTCCATCCCCAAGAGTGAGAGAGAAGCAGGATCCAGGGGGTCTCCCTCCTTTCGCCCCAGGAGCAAAGTTGTGATTTAACAGTCCTGGCCAGAGTGAGGAGAGCAGCATGGTGCGTTTGCAGATGGGCGGCCAACGGTCCAACTAACAGGATTTTCCCCCTCCTGATTCAGGACTGGGCGGGCAGCCCTGGAGTCCAGGGGATCAGTACACTCAAGTCTGGCTCCCCCACCAGCCCCAAGAGGGGAATGGGATAGTTCTTCCCAAATTGAACAGCGCAGGGAAGCTCTGTGTCTCAAAGCCCCTGCACTCGTACAGCACTGTCATCTGCCGCTCCCCCGCTCCCCCCACGAGTTCCCAGATAACACGTGGGTCAGATCACGCAGTGTGGAAGGGCTGGGGGGACCGGGAAGGGTTATGGTTTCACTAGAGCTGCTGATGCAGGGTCTCCAGGTTGACACTTATGGAAATGTGAGCAATACAACCGCCTGCCACTGACTCTAATGCATTCAGGGACAGTACTGGCCCGGATGGGACCTTGCTGAGAGATCTTTCAAGACCCAAAATGACACCTAATTGCAGATAGAGGCCAGTTCTTTACACAGATCCTGGTCCCAGTTTCCTCATGAGCCGATTCTAATCCTTCTCTTTAGTGTTTTCACCCAAAGAACCTGACAAAGGCCGATCACTATCATCATCCCCACTCCTCACAGGGGCAAACTGAGACACCGAGGAGTTAAGTGAGTGACCTGAGGTCATACAGCAAGTCAGTGGCAGAGCAGGGACTAGACACACAGGTGTCTTGAGTCCCAGGCCCATGTCCTAGCCACTGGTGGGATGTCATGGTGGGACGGAGCCTCATGCTGAGTGAAATGAGCGGAGGCTCCCCGAAACGGAGTCAAGGACAGTACAATCTTTACCCGCGACTTGGCATTGGCTTATCTGAGTGGATTGATGTGCCAGGTTTTCCTACGCACCCTCTAGAGCCCTGCAACCTGACAGGACCCAACCACAAATGTCGGGTTCAGGTCAGGTCAGAAAACAACCCAGCCCCCTCGAGCTCGTGTCAGGTCACCTCTGATGGCCTCCTTCTTCTCGGGGGTCAGCACGGCAGCTGCATGCCCCGCTCCTGCTGGCCGTCAACACCTCACTGCACTGTGGAGTGAGCGTCCAGAGGAGTCACAGCACTTCTCGCTCTGCAGCACACCCGGCATGGCAGGAGCAGGGCCCGAGTGGACCTCTACCACTCTCAGCTGTTACCGGCCTTTGCTGAGTAGACTCCTGAGTCATTTCCCATGGATCAAGCCTCACACAGCGACATCCCCCCAGACCCCTCTCTCCTAGCTCTGTAAACAGCCCCCATCCAGCTTGATTCAACCTCAGCCCTCTGAAATCCGGAATCCCACTCAGCTCAGAGATGCCGTTCACGAACTGGCCAGCAGAGGGAGCTCTATGGAAGCCAAGTGCCATCATGGTCATGGCGTATTCAGCCTGAGCAAAAGGGTGTCTCACCTGAGCCTAGAGATGGGACTGCAAGACACGGTGCTGACTCAGGATCAGAAATTCCTTGGTACTCAGAGTGGTTTGGATGGGGGGTTGGGCTCAGCCCCATCTCCCCCTATTCGTTTGTCTGTCGTGCGACATGAACTGCTTTCGGGGGTGGATTTTGCTTCAAGATGCCGCGTGCCAGATATGGAACAAATAAGCAGGTACCGGCCCCACAAACTGGTCTCATACAAAAAGTAAAGGAGGACTTGTGGCACCTTAGAGACTAACAAATTTATTGGAGCATAAGCTCACGAAAGCTTATGCTTAAATAAATTGGTTAGTCTCTAAGATGCCACAAGTCCTCCTTTGCTTTTTGTGGATACAGACTAACATGGCTGCTACTCTGAAATCTGGTCTCCTATAGGTACTGTAGAAAGCCAGCCTCATCTCTCTTGAAGTCACCCTCCTCTCCTAGCCCGCGAAGACAGTGAGGCTGGGGCAGGAGGGAGGGAGCTAAAATTTGCCTTTCCTTCTGCAGGATCCTGGCATTTTTCTGGCTGGAGTCAAGAAAAGGGATAAGGAGACAAAACCGCACTAGCACGTAAAGTTTAAGGTCAGTTCCTGCAATGTTTTGACATTTCCAGACTCCCCCAGGCTCCTAAGGATAGGAACACCAGAAATGTCGAGACGCAGATATAATTGACCTTAAACTTTCTGTGCTAATGTGGTGAATCTTGATTCTTTCCACCCCCTTTGCCATTCCCTTGTGTCAGAGCGGGCGGGGGCGTTCGGCTGGTTTCCTTCCCATTCACACAAGGTCTTCCCACTTCATGCTGAACGAGGTTAATCCACCCAAAAATGTCAACCCAAGGTGTAGTCATTGCAGGATTTAAAGGCTGTAAACACCTCAGAGAGAGAGGGACACACAACTGGGGGAGGAGGGATGAAACTCAGCAAAGGATGCATCCAAACTGTGACATCCATTAGAGCAGGGAATATTATCATTGATGCCACAGCAACACCCGCTGAGATCAAGGCACCATGTGCTACAGAGACACCGCCCCGAAGGGCGTATTAGCTAAATTGGCAAGGAGTTATTACCCCCATGTTAGTGATGGGGAACCCAGGCACAGAGAGGCTAAGTGACTTGGCCAAGGTCACACAAGGAGTCTGTGGCAAAGCTAGAAACTGATCTCATGAGTCCCTGTCTCCTACTTTACTCCCAAAACCTCCTTCCTCTCTAGTAGCCCATCACTTGGGACATTTAAAACTAGCTTGGAGAAAATGCCAAAGGGAGCTGGTCTACACGGGATGGGCTAAATGATCTACAGCTGGAGTAGTCAATAGGCAAACCGCGGGCCAAATCCGGACCACTAGACTCTTTTGAACGGATCCCAAAATCTTTTTATTTACTTATTATCATTATTGTTATTGTCTCTGGAGTCTGGACCTTAACTAGACAGTCACCAAGAAATTTGGATCTTGACAAAAAAATAATTGACTACCCCAGACCTACAGTAATAGGCCTTTTCTATCTCTAACTTCTAGGGTCCTTGCACTTGCAGCCTGTGGTGTTACTGGGAGAGCCCAGGGAGCAGGGGACAAGAGGCCAGTGGTCTTGCTGCCCAGGGAAGCGGGCCAGGAAGGCAGAGGCTGGCTCCTTCACTTGCACATCTCAGGCCTGCCCCCAACCTTGTCACTTAGCCAAACAGAGTGAAGCTGATAATTGCTCTGGCTGCTAATCTATTCTAATGCATGGTAATAGAAGCTGAATTGCTGCCCTGATAACTCGTCCTGCTCATGCAGCAGAACCTCAGCGCAGTCTATGTCCTGTTATCTCTGTCCCCAGGTGGGCCCCTCCCTGAAGCGGAGTGATTTAATAAACATTCCCCCAAGGCCTTGGGGGCATGTGTGCTAGGGATTTGCTCTCCCACCCCCCTCCCTACAAATTCAAACACTTAATAAACAACACCCCTGCTCCCAGGGGGCCTGTCCCCTCCCCTTTTCTGGAGCTGCGGATTGTCTTGTCATTGCTCAGCTTGCCCATGGGATGTGGGTAAAGGGAGTGGCAGCCCAGTGACTCACCCCCAGCCACAAAAGGATCCAACCTCCATTAGGGGCCCTGGGAAGCCCAGAACAAGCACTCTTGGTTCTGAGATGGCCCAGCAGGGGCACTGACCCACACTAGACAGGCTTCCGATGAGGAAGGGCCAGGGGTGGGTTGTGGGGAGGTGGGGGCTCTACGGTTCATTAAGGCCAGAGATGAATGAAAACACTTCACATGAAAATTCCTGGAAATTCGGAGCCTGTGTCTCATGAAAAATTAGAAATGGTTTGCCGGCCCGGGGAATGAGTGGTGAGGAGGGGAGGACTGGGGACAAGGAAATCCACCCCTCACCTGGCCCTGTTCAGCGTGACAGAAAGACCACACTTTCCCCTTTCCCACTGCGTGACGGTCGCCGCCTTCTGAGAGGGCTCGAGAGCACAAACCAAGCCGAACCAGGCAGTGCTGGAGCTTCAGTCAAGTGTCAGGGTCGGCTGAACACGTCGAGCCAGGCTCCATTAATCCCTGGGGGGCCACAGGCCCAACACCACAGGGGATATTTCAGCTGAGAGGGTTCATGGGAAATGGTTTGGCTAGTTTTCAATCCCTTTGGGCGTCAGCATCTAGGGAGCCCCAAGTCTGAAGGCAGAGCTCTCCCGAGAGCACAAGCCTTTGCTTCATTTCCACCTGACACTGCTAGCTCACTCAGCCTGCCAACGGTAATAAATGCTAGGGGAAAAGCGAGGACCTGCCTTTCAGTAACTGTGGTTCTTCGAGATGTGATGTCTGTGTCCATTCCACTGTGGGTGCGTGTGCACCTTGTGCACAGGTGTCGGAGAGCTTTTCCCCTCAGAGGTACCCATCAGGGCAGCTCGAGCGCCTTCTGTTGGCGCACACCCCTGTGTGCCAGTGTAAGAGGGCAGAGCTACCCCCAACCTCCTTCAGGTCCTTCACAGGGGATAGACTCCGATCAAGAGGGGCAGGTCGTGGAATGGACATGGGCAACGCATCTTGAAGAACAGCAATTACGGAAAGGCAGGTAACTGTTTTTTCTTCGAGCACTTGCACAGATCCATTGCACTGTAGGTGACTGCGGGAGGGATAGCTCAGTGGTTTGAGCATTGGCCTGCTAAACCCAGGGTTGTGAGCTCAATCCTTGAGGGGGCCATTTAGGGATCTGGGGCAAAAATTGGGGATTGGTCCTGCTTTGAGCAGGGGGTTGGACAAGATGATCTCCTGAGGTCCCTTCCAACCCTGATATTCTATGATTCTATGACTCACAAGCAGGCAAAGATGGAGGTGGGCTTGGAGTCTACCTGAACGGTGATTGTAGGACAACGCGTCCAAAACTGCCATCACTCCTGGACTGGCACGAAGTGGCATAACAAGAAGCAAAAGTGGGGACTGATGACCAAGTTGCTGCTTTACAGATGTCGATAATCAGCCCTTGCCCCAAGAAAGCCACCAAAGTTGCTTGTCCCCTAGTAGAATGCACCAGTACTCTGGACCTCTCTTAGCCAACTGGGAGCATAAACGAATGCACAGAGAGATCCAGGATGAGCTTCTCTGCGTGGAAACTGGTTGGCCCGTAGGCCTGTCTGCAATTGCAATCAAAACCTGCATGGAGGATTTAAAGGACGCTCTATGCTGCAGGTAGAAAGCTAAAGCCCATCTCACATCCAGTGAATGAAGTCTTTCCTCATCTCTGTGTGCATGGGGTTTCAGGAAGAATGTTGGCAAACAGATTGCCTGGTTAACATGAAAATTAGAAACCGCCTTTGTGAGAAATTGTTGGTGAGGGCAGAGATAAACTTTATCCTTATGGAAAACTGGATAGAGAAGCTCTGACAATAGGGCTCTCTGCTCACCCACCCTTCTGGCTCAGGTAATGGCAACTAAAAATGCTACCTTCATAGAGAAATAGAATAGAGAGCAAGTTGCAAACATTTCAAAGGGCGGTCCCATCAAGGGTGGGGAAAGGAGCACAGTCAGAGCACGCTACACTCTTGCCATTTCCAGCTGAAGACGACCCACTGGGGACCAACTAGCTGGCAGATTTTGAAGTAACAGACCCCGTCCCTGTACTCCTTAACCAACTTTAAATAATGTACTGATGATTTTATATCAAGCATGTGCTGGACCAAAAAGATGTCCTGTACCACTCTAAAGGTCGATAAAGTTCAGCTATCAGCAAAAGTGCCTCAGGATGATCTCTGCTGCTCTTTGATGGAGCATAGGGAGAAATAACACAAGTAGGGATTTGGGTGGCCAGCTGAGCTGGATGAAGAATGGGAGTGGGGAGCACTGGAGGAAAACCCCACATCCTCTTTGTCTAACAGTAATGTAGCTAGGTTTGACCCTCTATTTCTAGTTATTAGTCAACAAATATACACAGCCATATGCTCAGTGTTACATCATAGGCAACGGAAGAGCAAGTGAGGGCTGGGGAATCAAACCCACAATTTATATTGGCTACAGACCATCTAGAAAGGTCAGTAACAAACAGTTCATGGAGCACATTTTGAGAGGAAAATTTTTCAGTCCAAAAATTTAGACCAGTTCTAATCACTAAAGCAACATCAGCATTGATAAGGCCATACTGTCCTTTACAATAAGGCTCCTTTACACCACTCTGGCAATGTAAAGGAGCTTTAAAACTTTTACACCTGTTTTATGTTCCTGGAGGAATTCACTAAGAATGGGAACAATTCACTAACAACAATGGGAACAACGAAGCAGGCAGGCTGCTACGTTATGCCCTGAGGGGACAGAGCCTGCCTCATACCTACCTCCATACACCCTGAAGCCCTGCCCCTCCACGCCGGGTGTGCCGCAATAGCGAACAAGAGGGGCAGAATCTCTCATTCTCTCGCTCTCACTTACGCCCAGCCCCCCTCGCCCCGGCAGTGATTGATGTCTGCACACGCCCAGCCCCAAACCCCTGCGCTGATTTAGGTTTCCACTAGCTGCTCCCGGCCGCTGGGGAGGAGTGAGTAACCATTCCTGTGGCTTCTCTTTGCTTCCCCGCAGAAGTCGTTTTTCTGCGAGGAAGCAAAGAAATCTGAGGATCACATGAATTCTGCGCTGGCACACCGGCGCAGAATTCCCCCAGGAGTAATATGAGCCTCCCAACCCGGGGCTGATGCATTTGTGACTGAAGTGAGAGTTGGCAGCGGGGAATAAAGGAAACTCCCACACAGCCTTCCGTGCTGCTGAGGACCCGGAGCGCCGCTTCCCCTGTTCGCTCCACCTAGCTACGCCACTGCTACCAGTCCACAGAGGGCAGCACTGACATCGGCACTTGACCCACCTTGTCCAAGTGATGACACCTTAGGGCATACACCTATGCTAGCCAAGCCTTCAGCTTTCTGAGATACAGCTTGGCATGTTGAACCACATAGGTACACACTGCCATGCGAGCCAGGAGGCTCAGGTAGCTGAGTGCTGTGATGAGAGGATATGCTTTCAGTCACAGCACCAAACCCCATAGTGCTTCAAACCTGGCTTGTGGTAGCAAGGCCTTGGCCTTTGTGGAATCTAAGACCACTCCAATAACCTCTATTCTCTGTACAGGTTTCAGAATGGATTTGTCCTGATCTACTAGGAGCCGCGGTGCGTCGAATGTTGTAGAATGACAGATACACGGATAACACCTGAGCTTCGATCTGACGCCTCACCAACCAGTCATCCAGGTACGCACCACATGGATTCCTGATTTTCATAGATGGGCCACCAACACCACCAGACATTTCATGAACAACGAAGGAGCAGCTAAGAGACTGAATGGGAGCACCGTGAACTGATAATGGGACCCATTTGCCATAAATCTGAGACATTTCTGATGGTTATGCTGTACTGTGACACGGAAGTAAGCGTTCTTTAAGTTGAGACCAGTGTATCAGTCCCCCTGTCTCAGGGAGGGAATAATCAAAGCTAGGGTAACCTTCAGGAATTCATTTACATCTCTTAGATCTAAAATAGGCCTGAGACCTCTTTTTGATTGGGGGGATCAGGAGGTCAGGAGGTAGTGGGAGTAGAAGCCTTTCTCCTGGAGGCCCAACAGGACTTCCTCTATGACTACTGCCTGAAGAATTAACTGGACTTCCTGCTGAAGGATGATCTCTTCATAGCGGTCCCTGAAGAGGGATGGGGCAGTGGGAAGGAGAGGTAGAAATGAACTGGAGAGCATAGCTCAGTTCCACCATGCTTAAGACCCATGCATGCAAAGTTGCATGGGCCCAAGCATGCAGGAAGAGGGATAAGCAATTTGTAAACAAACGGTGGGAAACAGATGGATCCACAGTCACTGGTACACTGCCCTCGATCAACGCATCAAAACGTATGTGTGGATGAGGCAGCTGCATGGGATGAGTCCACTGATGCTGAAGAGGAGGGTGGCAGATGTCATCTCCTATAATCCCTGCCCTTTCTCCTTGGTGGATCTTGAGGCCATGGAGGAAAATCCTGGTGTCTGTATGGCTGTTGAGGATGGAATTGTTTCCTCTTTGTCACCAAAGTATAAATTCCAAGAGGTTTTATTGTCGCCCAGGTACAGGGAAGTGATGTAAGAACTCTCCTCATCCAGGGACAAATGAAATGCGGAAAAGCTGCCCTGGTGTCAGAGTCCAGGTTAGGTTCAAGTTCGACTCTGACTCATGAGCTGCCCACCTCATGAGAACAAGTTCCAGTCACATCCAAACTGAGAAATCGGCCCCTGCTGGACTTGGCTCTGGCCCAGAACCAGTCCACAGCTTTGAATCCGCTCACAGCAGACATTCAAAGGCCTCGGGACTCAAGGCTCTGATGAATGCATCCGATGAAGTGAGCTGTAGCTCACGAAAGCTTATGCTCAAATAAATCTGTTAGTCTCTAAGTTGCCACAAGTCCTCCTTTTCTTTTTAAGGCTCTGATTGTGACCTAAAGACAGATAAACACTCTAGCCAGCCCAGACACCTCAGTACTGGGGGGAGGTGCTCTCTATGGGCACAGAGCAAGAGTAACTCCACTGAAATCAGGGGTGCAAACCCAGCGTAAGGGGGATTTGAATGAGGCCTATTCACTGTCTGTAGAGACAGGGGAATAGTAAGATCTATAAAACTACAGCTAGGCAGGCAGAACAGAGGACATTGGCACTGCCCAAGACAAAAGCCTCTTGGTGCAGACGCCAGACCCACCTCATCCCCTTTCGCTCTACCGTAGCCATCCCCACGGTCCGAGGTGCTACGCACCATTTGAATATGGCACGAGGCATGAGGTAAAGGTGTTATTATTCAAGTCAGTGGCTCCAGTGAGATTATCCAGTCTAATGGAGCAGCTTGCCTTGACCTCCCCTAAGCCTGAACTTTCGCTGTTGGAGAATTCCCAGCCAAGTGGAAAATTAGAACGAAAAGGAAAGAGAGGATTGTAGGGAGGAGAGGACGATTACGTTCTGTAGAACAGTGATGGAAAGAATAACTCCCAGAACCAGTGGACAATCCCTGGCAAACATATTTCAATTTAGAAGCCGGCTTTGCTGCTACCGCTATAGCATTATTCAGTGACGGGCTTATGCTGCTCTGTTGATTTAATTTTCCACCCAAGATATCCGCTTTGTCCCCAGCCTGTGGATTCTGCCTTTGCCCTGCCAAGGCTAGAGAAATATGTAGCCCTCTCCCCACCCACTGCTGCCCTGTCTGCTGACAGCTTGGCTGCTGCACTCAGGGCTGGACAGGTCCAGGAGACTGGACTCAGGGGATGGACAAACCTTGACGTATTACAGTGAGCGAGCGAGAGGCCTGTGATAGCCCACCTAGCTACTATGGTCAAAGCACATTAGAACACGATAAAATGTGAAGGGGAAAGAGAGAGAGAAAGAATACGAATGGGAAAGACCAAGTAGGGTTTAGAGGACGCACCCGTGGCCATATTAGAAAACAGTGCAGAGCTAAGGATAGAGATAACAATGATGGGGAGGGGGCACATATGCATTAGGGTTGCCAACACTCCAAGATTGTCCTGGAGTCTCCAGGAATCAAAAGATTAATCTTTAATGACACATTATGTGGTGTGATGAACCCTCCAGGAATATGGCCAACCAAAATCGGCAACCCTCATACGCAAGCGTGCCACAAGGGCAGGCCCATCCTCTCCTGCTGTGGCGAAGGCGGTCAGCCCATCTTGGGGTTTCTGAGACCATCATGATTTTCATGGCTCTGTTCTCCTTGGACAGTCTGAGAGCCAATCAAGTTCAGGAGCTTGGTTTGTGACCTCATGCAAAAGGTGGTTCCTGCCGCAGCACAGAACTTCTTCCGGGTGCCCTGCTGTGACCAGGACAGAGGGGAAAGTGCCCCCTACCGCATCATCATCACCACTGCCTGCAGTAGCAGCGTGTTCCTCAGAGCAGCGGCTCTCAAACTCTGGGGCGGGCCCCCCAAGGGAGGCGCAGGAACGTGTCAAGGGAGGCGCGAGCTGCGTCCTTTTTTTTCTTTCTTATTGAAGAGCACTGGCTGTCAGCTCCGGGCAGCTGGGGCTTGAGCGGACAGGCTGTGCACACCCGAGAGGAAGGGATAAGAGGGACAGCCGGAGCCCCCCACCTGGGGCTGACAGCTGGAGCCCCACCACATAGGCTCAGGCTCCCCACCCCCCAATCCCTCACCCGGAGACAACGGCGGGGTGACAGGGCTGACAGATCGGGCTGTTGGGGCTCCAGCTCTCAGTCCAGGGGCGGAAAGACTCCGGCTGTCAGCCTCGGGGAGGCAGCAGCGGCACAGAAGTAAGGGTGTCAATGGGACACTAAGTCTGCTGTGAAAAGTGATATTGACAAATATCACTTTCCACATTTCCGCCCTTCCGCACTGCTACTGACGCAGCACTGCCTTCGGAGCTGGGCGCCCGGCCAGCAGCCGCTGCTCTGCCCTCCGCCTTCTGAGCTGGGCGCCCGGCCAGCAGCCGCTGCTCTCCCCTCCGCCTTCTGAGCTGGGCGCCCGGCCAGCAGCCCTGCTCTCCCCTCTGCCTTCAGAGCTGGGCGCCCGGCCAGCAGCCGCTGCTCTCCGCTCCGCCTTCTGAGCTGGGCACCCGGCCAGCAGCCGCTGCTCTCCCCTCTGCCTTCGGAGCTGGGCGCCCGGCCAGCAGCCGCTGCTCTCCCCTCCGCCTTCGGAGCTGGGCGCCCGGCCAGCAGCTGCCTCTCTCCCCTCCGCCTTCTGAGCTGGGCACCCGGCCAGCAGCCGCTGCTCTCCCCTCTGCCTTCGGAGCTGGGCGCCCGGCCAGCAGCCGCTGCTCTCCGCTCCGCCTTCTGAGCTGGGCACCCGGCCAGCAGCCACTGCTCTCCCCTCCGCCTTCGGAGCTGGGCACCCGGCCAGCAGCCGCTGCTCTCCCCTCTGCCTTCGGAGCCGGGCGCCCGGCCAGCAGCCGCTGCTCTCCCCTCCGCCTTCTGAGCTGGGCGCCCGGCCAGCAGCCGCTGCTCTCCGTTCCACCTTCGGAGCTGGGCGCCCGGCCAGCAGCCGCTGCTCTCCGCTCCGCCTTCGGAGCTGGGTGCCCGGCCAGCAGCCGCTGCTCTCCCCTCTGCCTTCTGAGCTGGGCGCCCGGCCAGCAGCCGCTGCTCTCCCCTCTGCCTTCAGAGCTGGGCGCCCGGCCAGCAGCCGCTGCTCTCCCCTCTGCCTTCGGAGCTGGGCGCCCGGCCAGCAGCCGCTGCTCTCCCCTCTGCCTTCGGAGCTGGGCGCCCGGCCAGCAGCCGCTGCTCTCCCCTCCGCCTTCGGAGCTGGGCGCCCGGCCAGCAGCCGCTGCTCTCCCCTCCGCCTTCTGAGCTGGGCACCCGGCCAGCAGCCGCTGCTCTCCCCTCCGCCTTCGGAGCTGGGCACCCGGCCAGCAGCCGCTGCTCTTCCCTCCGCCTTCGGAGCTGCGCGCCCGGCCAGCAGCCGCTGCTCTTCCCTCCGCCTTCGGAGCTGGGCGCCCGGCCAGCAGCCGCTGCTCTCCCCTCTGCCTTCGGAGCTGGGTGCCCGACCAGCAGCCGCTGCTCTCCCCTCTGCCTTCGGAGCTGGGCGCCCGGCCAGCAGCCGCTGCTCTCCCCTCTGCCTTCGGAGCCAGGCGCCCGGCCAGCAGCCGCTGCTCTCCCCTCCGCCTTCGGAGCTGGGCACCTGGCCAGCAGCCGCTGCTCTCCCCTCTGCCTTCAGAGCTGGGCGCCCGGCCAGCAGCCGCTGCTCTCCCCTCTGCCTTCGGAGCAGGGCGCCCGGCCAGCAGCCGCTGCTCTCCCCTCTGCCTTCGGAGCCAGGCGCCCGGCCAGCAGCCGCTGCTCTCCCCTCTGCCTTCGGAGCAGGGCGCCCGGCCAGCAGCCGCTGCTCTCCACTCCGCCTTTGGAGCTGGGCACCTGGCCAGCAGCCACGGCTCTCCCCTCTGCCTTCAGAGCTGGGTGCCTGGCCAGCAGCCGCTGCTCTCCCCTCCGCCTTCGGAGCTGGGCGCCCGGCCAGCAGCCACGGCTCTCCCCTCTGCCTTCAGAGCTGGGCGCCCGGCCAGCAGCCGCGGCTCTCCCCTCTGCCTTTGGAGCTGGGCGCCCGGCCAGCAGCCGCTGCTCTCCGCTCTGCCTTTGGAGCTGGGCGCCCGGCCAGAAGCCGCTGCTCTCCCCTCTGCCTTCAGAGCTGGGAGTCCAGCCAGCAGCCGCTGCTCTCCCCTCCGCCTTCGGAGCTGGGCGCCCGGCCAGCAGCCGCTGCTCTCCCCTCCGCCTTCGGAGCTGGGCACCTGGCCAGCAGCCACGGCTCTCCGCTATGCCTTCGGAGCTGGGTAGTGGTATATGTACTTATGTGGTGGCGGGGGTGGTGGTGTTGGGCATAAATGACTACAGACACAAAGAAGAGGGGCCTGATCAAATACATTTGAGAACCACTGCCTTAGAGGGCTCCATCACAAGTCCTGGGCTGACCCCAGCTAGTGTGTGTGATCTGCCAGACTCACAGCGTAAGGGATGGGCATGGATCTAGCATGCCAGGGACTAGAAAGATCTCTCTCTAAAACCCTACCCAAGGTGCACACATGTGACTCTACAGAGCAGCTGACAGACTAATGAAGGCAGCAATGAGCAATTCACAAGCTGAAATGTTTTTTAAAAGGAGTTAGATAAGAACACAGGTACTCATGCGACAGGAGGGCTTGGGCCTGTGTCCAGATGTTGGGGAGCAGCACGAGAATCAGCTCTGATATCAGCTGACTTTTGCCTTTGGTATGCAAGAGATCAGACTAGATGATCACAAAGTTCCCTTCTGGCCTTGAAGTCTATGGGCCAGATCCTAGCTCCATGGGAAGCTGCATCGGTTTACACAGCTGAGGATCTGGTCTTATGAACTACAGCTAACATGTAGAACTATAGCTACCAGGGCATCAGGGCCATTAGTTCACCTTGATTTCCCACACGACCCCAGGACACATGTGCTGATGTGCAGCATAGTCTGGCTGAACTCTGACGCTAAACCTCTTCCCAGGGGTTCCACATATTCCTCAACACAATGCTCTGATCACCTGGTCCGTAGGGGAATGCGCCTGCACAAAAACATAGATGATGCCTGGAAGGCCAGCAGAGAGCTAATTTTGTTTACCTCATTCCCCCGTGCAGAGCAGTAAAATGTTACTGCTTCCCAGAGGCATGAAATATAATTTTGCCTTGAAGGTTAATAGTATTCTCCCCAACGAGGAAAGGAATGAGTGAATGAAAAGCTCTTTCGCAATGTGTCGCTCTGCCCCTTGGAAACAGGCAAGAGACCCTGCTTCTCCTAGCTCCTGACTGCAGTCTGCACCAAGTGCCCTCCTGTCTGTGAAGCTCATGCTAACAGGCAAGCCACATGGAAAGGTTAGGTGCTGGGCTAGGACTCAGATCTGGATCCAATTTCCAGCCCTGCCACAGACACCCGTGTTACTTTGGTCAACTCACAGATCTCTCTGGGCTTGTGTTCCCCACCTGTAAAATGGAGGTTCTAATTCCCTTCCTCACAGGAGTGTTGGGATGAGATGAGGGGCCAGATATGCACCTATGCAAAAGGAGAAGGGTGACCCACTGGTGAGCTAGGCAGTCCCTGAAGCCAGGGCCAAGAGGAGAAAGGTGAGTGTTCTCAGCAATCCTGCTTCTAGTTAAGAAGCATTAGATTACTCCTTAATCAGGGAAAACCTCTGTTCATTCTTGGTCTGGAGCTGACGACCCTCAAATCCCACCCCAGCAACTCTACCAGTTACACTACAGGATAATCCCCGTTAGCTATTAGCAGTAGCAGTCCAGATGGTTTTTTTTGTCAGATCTAGAATCAGCGCAGGGTGACTGCACTTCAGTGTGGACTATTTCCTTCCTCCTGTCTCCAAACCAGGGGATGAGCACCCTGCCTATATGTGCTCCTATTCCTACCAGGCTGCAGTGGAGAGAGATGGGACTGTAACTTGATGCCCTGTCCCATGTGTGTTTTTAAGCCTCTCAAAGCAGAGGCTGCTGGACACCTGGCTCTCCCTAGGTTCCAGCCTCTGGTGCCTACGGTCACCACACAAGGTCTCCTGAAGTTCTGGCCTGGTCTGGTCAGTTATGAAACAGGCTAATGATTGCACTTCCCCCAGTGGCAATCAAGGCAGAATTACTGGTGGAAGAAATGTAAAATATTAGACTCCCCTCCAAGCCCTGAGTTTCCTAGTCAGCCATGGAGTACAAGGCCAGCCTCTATGCTCCATCCTGGTCTGTCATGAGCAATCCACTAAATCCATCAATTTCCCATATCGCTCAGGAGAGGATATGAAACACAAAAGGTGGCAGAACACTAATCCATTCACTATATAAAACAACCAAAACTAAGCGGGACATTTCCTATTACCTGCCACACATTCAGACAATTATGCTGATTGATTCCAGTCAGGTTTTACACCCCACTTTATCCATCAGCAAAAGGCATTGTTGCCATTTAATATAACAGAACAGAACATGCTTAATACAGCCTGGTAAACTGCACAGTATTGGCATTACCAGTCACAATAGTTGATGAAGTAACACAATGTTAGTGTGGCCAGATTTTGTGCAATCTCTGTATGGAAAGTGTAATAAAAAACCTATTAGAATGTCCACACAACAGTGAGTCCTCCTATAATTCTTCTCTTATTTTCAGTGAACGTAGTGCCAGTGGAAAGGGCTGGTCTGACAGTCTTGGAGACAGATGTCTTCCACTCTCAGAACAACTACAGCCCTGAGATACCATGGTGATAGGCACAGGATAGATACAGTAGAACCTCCGAGTTACGAACACCTCAGGAATGGAGGTTGTTTGTATCTCTGAATGTTCGTAACTCTGAACAAAACATTCTCGTTGTTCTTTCAAAAGTTTACAACTGAACATTGACTTAACACAGCTTTGAAACTTTACTATGCAGAAGAAAAATGATGCTTTCTCTTTATTTTTAATAGTTTATGTTTAACACAATACTGTGCTATATTTGCTTTTTTTTTTTTTTTGTCTCTGCTGATGCCTGATTGCGAGCTTCCAGTTCCAAATGAGGCGTGTGGTTGCCTGGTCAGTTCGTAACTCTGGTGTTCATAACTCCGAGGTTCTACTGTAGACAGACAGATAGATATTTGCGTGTTGTTGTAGCCAGGTTTGTCTCTGAGATTAGAGACACAAAGTGGGGGAGGTAATATCTTTTATTGGACCATCTTCTGTCGGTGAAAGAGACGAGCTTGTCCTCCCTAAGGATAGGACTCTTCTTCAGGATCTGAAAGGCCTAGTATGGTTCAAATTAGAATTAAACATTTAGATGGGTAATGAGAACATCCACAGATATGTTAGAGCAGGGGTTCTCAAACTTTATTGCACCGCGACCCCCTTCTGACAAAAAAATTACTACATGACCCCAGGAGGGGGGACTGAAGCCTGAGCCTACTCGAGCCTGCCCCCCGGGTGGGGGAGCCAAAGCTGAAGCTCAAGGGTTTTAGCCCGCGGCAGGGGGCCTGCAACCTGAGCCCCGCCCCCCAGGACTGAAGCCCTTGACCTTTGGCTTCGACCCTGGGCAGTGGGGCTCAGGCTTCAGCTAGTCTAAGCCAGCCCTGGCGACCCCATTTAAAGGGGGTATTGACACACTTTGGAGTCCCGACCCACAGTTTGAGAACCGCTGCCTTAGGGAACTATATATGTTTTTAGTTCTTGCATCTTCTCTGAAACAGCTGGTACTGGCTATTGTTGGAGACAAAATAATGGACTGAATGGACCACTGGTGTGATCTGGTACAGCACTCCTATGTGTCTCCTCCTCTAATACAGTTAAGGTAAGAAAGGAATTTCAGGTCTTACTGGAGAGAAGGGTAGGTATAGTGGGGGCTTCGGCAGGAGCAGGAGTTAATCCAAGCCAATGCTGAAGCTGCAAGAGTTGGTTCACTTCCTGCCCCTGCAAATTAAACCACAGGGCACCTATCATGAAATCTACACATTATTAGAACTATCAGTCTAGCCAATACCTCACCCTTCCTCCAGCTCCATCTACCGCAAGCACCCTGGGTGTCTCTCAAACCAGAGAATTTAGTGATGGAAAAACACCTATTAGCTAATGCAGTCTATTTTCTCCAACAGGGGGTAGGTCCCTACAGTACATTCGCTAGCATTTTGTCCAGTCTCCTGTTAAATGCCCCAGGTGATAAGATTTCCACCACTTCTACTGGAGAGACAACTCCACAAGCCGACGGATCTCACTGGCAGGAACTTTCCTCTGATATTCAGCCTCCGCTGTCCCATTATTCTTAGCTAACACCCCATGTATTACATTACATAATCCCCTTCCCTCCTTGGTATTCACACCCTTCCAGGACTTGTGAACTGCTATCGCATCTCCTCTTAGTCACTCAGCCAAGCTAGATGTATTCTAGCACTAAATCTTTCCTCAGCAGCCAGCCCCTCCTGTCCCCTAATCATTTTTAGTTGCTCTTCTCTGCCCTCCCTCCCCGTTGTCAATACCTGCCTGGCGCCTGGAACTGAACATGCTATTCTGGGTACAGTGGCAGCAGCCTCACCCAGACCACCATCCTCTGTGATGTGATGCCCCTGAGCATGCACTGGACTTTCTTTAACGCCGTATCGAACTGCAGACTCATGGACAAATCACTAACTGCCGGCGAGTTGTGCTTGCTTCCATCAGGGCTCAATGTAGCCAGTATGGTCTGGGTTTCCAGAAGCACCGAGCACTTGTGACTCCACACGAAGTAATGGGAGACGTGGATCGTCGGCACCTCTGAAAATTAGACCCTGAATCTCAGTTGCTGTACTCATGCAACTTTGACCCGTCATCAGCATCCCTGCTCTCCCAGGCTTCTCTGCCCTTCTGAGTAGATTACCTTTCCGCAGATGTATTAGTTTGTATTTTTCCAAGTGGAATTAACCCTCTTCTACAAAATCAGTCAATCAATCAATCAATCAACCTAACACAGCCCTGCAGGCAAAGCACCTTTGACCAAGACCCTGTGTCATTTTATCAGATGCTAAAGCAATAGAGGGAGATGGCTAACCGCCAAGCCCATTGAACAGCAAGTTCTAATCCTGTTTGTTAATCTGTGCGTCTAGCACTGGCTGCATTGTGCAGAAGGGTCTATAATATGGATTCCAAATAATTAGAGGAAGGTCACTAGCAGGTATAGACCTGGGCAATCCACTGGAACATCCAGCTCAGGCTGAGAAAGACAAGGGGACGCTGACCTCAGCTGTTCTTGGAAGCCTGGCTTCCAGGGGGCAATTCAATAGGTAATTAAAATGTGCACAGTTCTAGCTGGGTGATTTGTTGTTTTTTGTTTTAAAGGCTCATCTGCTAGACTGGCAGCTTGTGTGAAAACTGGCATCCCAGTATAACAGGCTCCCTGACCCTGGCTTTGGAATCCACTTCTCCACTTTTGGGAGTAGCCAATGGAACATGAGATGGTCCCCTTTTACTGCACCTTTCATCAAAGGACCTTGTACTAGGAAGAGGGCCTGAAACATAAGCCCTCGTATCAGAGGCCTGGTATGAGGCCTGAGGCCTGGGCTAAAGTAGCGGTCAAAACTTTGCTGATATAAAAGCTGTGAGTTAGAGGAAGAACCTGCTGATATTGCAAAAAACACACATTCCTAAGAGGTGCTGGGCACAGAGCATTCACGCAAAAACATTCCAGAAGGGTGGTGCCAGAACACCTCGGTACCAGCATATTCCCTAAAGATAAAAGGAACACGCTGACCCATCCTAAAGATAAGGTCAGGATGACAGTGCGATGGCTAGAGATATACAAGGTGATGGGTGGTAACTGGCTATGTCCAAAGGTGTCAACTAACTACCAGCAGGGCAGTAGGTAACTTTTTTTGTATTGGTGTATAAAGATGTGTCTCAGAGGGAGGGTCTTTGGCTGGCCTAGGAGATAACGGAAAGTCCCGCCATTAACTGAGCTAGTCCATTGCAACGGGCATACATGTGTTAGTGTACCTGTAACCATTTAGCCACGGCATTAGGACCGTGCTTCACTGACAATAAGCTAACAAAGTGCCTTCACTATGAACCACGTCTGTGGATTTATTTGGTCATTTGATCGGAGCCTGCTGTACGGGCTATCTGGCCAGAGTCAGTACAGCATGCAGAAAGAACACACACACACACACAGCCAAACATCTATCAACACTGTGACTCACAACCACTGATCTGGTAAGTAGTAGGAAGAGGGCCTGAAACAGACCTAAGAGTGCTCTGCAGACATTTAGCTTCACAACAGCCTTGTACAATTATCCCCTTACCATAGGCAGGTAAACAGAGGCCCGGAGTAATTAACTAGTAATTTGACCCAAGGGCACACATTCAGTCAGTGGCAGAGTTAGGAATGGAACCCAGGAACACTGGATCTGCCTCCCTTACACTAACCACTTAACCACACACCTTACAGAACTCAGGGCAGAGATGGAGAAGCTAGAATACAGTGGGGACACTTTATGTCCAGTCTCCTGCTCTGCCACAGACTCCCTTTGTGTCCTTGGGCAAGTCACTGAATCTCTCTGTGCCTCAGTTCCCCCATTGTAAAATGGGGATCATAATACTCCCCCTCCCTCTCTATCTTGTAAATTCCTCAGAGCAGGGACTCTCTCAATGTGTGTATGTACAGCATCTAGCACAATAAGGTCCTGATCTCAGCTGGATCTTCTAGGCCTTATCATAATACTAATAACATAAATAACAAATAGGGTTGGTAGAATATTTACCATCAAAACTATATTTTGACATATTTGGGTTTTTGTCTCAATGGTTTTTTCATGGAAATGGTCTGTTTTCCATGGAAATTTTGACCTTTCATTTTAAAAAAAGCCAAATGCCCAAAAAGCAAAAAAAAAAAAAAAAAATTATTCAGAAATGCCATCACAGTGCCTCAGAGGAGACATAGTCCAGGTGCGTCATGCCCCCGTTCTCCTCTTTAGACCAGGTTCCTTAGACAGCCTCCATGATGCACCACAGCCGGGGACTCCCATGATGCACCACAGCAGCTCAGGAAAGAAGAGAGACTGTGATGCATTATGGGAGATGTAGTCTGGCCAGGGACACTGGCTCATAAAGGGTAATGGGAGCATGAAGTGTCCAAGCTACAATTCCCAGGGAGTACCACAGTGGCATTACTAAATCAGAAAAAAATGAGTTTTGAGCAAAATATTCAACCTTTTGCTGAAATCGCAAAATTTTCTGTGTCAAGTGCTGATGAAAATGTTTTTTCCCCCATTTTTAATGAAATTTTCAGTGGATTTTTTTTCTAACGAGCCCTAATAATAAATAATAATAATAATAGTAAAACCCTGCTGGTCATGATAAGAATCAGTGCCCTGAGAAATAGACTGATTGCACGGTGCTGATACACAGAATGTATGCCTATCTACATACTTCCTCCTAGCCGTCACTGCTTCCAACCAATCCTCCAGCCACTCAGACACAACTAGACAGTCATGGCTCAATCTCAGCCAGTGTTTGCCCTATCGATTTTCTCCCTCCTTCCCCCCACCAACCAAAAAATAGTTAGTGATTAGCTCCAAAGGAGATGGGGGAAAAGGGACCATCAATAACACAAGGTAATGCTCTGGGTGCAGCTGGGAAGGAGGAGGCCAGCAATGCAGAGCCTTGAAAAGTTGGCTTACTCTTTGGCTCTAATGAGGGGCTGCTCTCATTAAAACATGAGCTGGATCCAACCATCTGTTTCTGCCCTGGCCTGTGATGAATTCCCACTAATTCCCAAACTTACATGGCCTCTAAGTGGTAGCTTGAGAAAAACAAACAACTCTGTTAGCAAGTCAATGTCAAAAGGAGATGCAGCATGGGTGTCCAGATATTTCCCAGTAATGGGAGGAGACATGACTTACTCAGATCCAGAGGGATCCATTGGCTAGCTCCTGGCAGGTTGCATTTCTCAGATGGTTCTCTACCCTCAGATCCCTTGTGTCACCACTAGAGTGACCAGCAGGCTGGATTTGGGACCAGTTTGTGACAGTGACTTTGAACCATCGTATGTTGGGAGTGATGGCGTGAGGGGGTAATCCATGCATAACGCATCCATAAACCGCCAAGTATCTAGAGGCACCTAAGATAAGTTTAGCATGTCTCCTACTGGTTAGGTCAGGGAGAATATGGCCTTTTGACTAATCACATTACAGACTGAGAACTTGGGGCACGGAGAAGTGACCTAACAAGACCAAAGTCACACAGTAAGTCAGTGGCAGAGGTAGGGACAGAACCCAGGAGTCCTGATCCTTTGGGACGACACTGCTTTATATTACACTCACAAAGACACCGCTGGTACAAACCTCTTTCTCAACTGAAATCAAAGAAAGAAAAAAGAAAGAATGAGAAAGCGAGCGAAAACGACTTTGACTTGAGCCAAGCTGAACACACATTTTAATGGGCATCTTTCACTCCCTGCTGTTGCTGCTGAAAGGCTTGTAAAAAGATCCTGGCTTCCCCTTCATGCAGTTAGTGAGCTAATCAAACACAATTCAGAGAAGGCGCCTGACGGCAGTTCAAAGGCTGCAGCTAATGAAAGGGAGTTGAGGTTTCTTAGCAGGACCACTGAGTAGCTGAATGGAAAAAGAGCTCACTCGTCAGGGGCAGCATGGGAGAGCTGCCAAACACCATCCTACTCCAATGTCATGTCAGAGCCAGCCCTGCCTGTTGCATTCTGGGAGAAGTGAGGAGCAGTTTAGCAATTACCTCTGTGGGAAAGGGTCCCAAGCAAGCCCCTTCTGGAACAGCAGGGGCTGAGATTCTCCTCTGAATTCCCCAGCGTAACTCCATGATTATGTGTATTACAATAGCACCCAGAGGCTTCAACTGAGCTCAGGGCCCCGTTCTGTTGGGTGCTGCTTATACACAGAGTGAGAGACAGTCACTGCTTTGAAGGACTTACAATCTAGACAAAGGAAGCGGAGTTATTTTCCTTTTCCAGGTTGAGGACTGAGGTACAGAGAGAGTAAGTGACTTGCCCAAGGAGCCTGTGGCAGAGCTGGAAATAGAACTCAGATCTCCTGGGTCCCAGTGCAATGCCCTAACCACAAACCCTCCTTCGGTGGAGACATCAGTAAAGTTATGCACATGAGAGGAAAATGAGGCCAGCAGTTGTGTACAGATAACAGGCCGGATCCTGACCTCAGTTACACTGGGGTAAAACTGGCATGACTACAGATGGCAGTGACACACTGCTGCCGATGGAGTCACGCCAGATTTACCCGAATTTCTGCCCTCTTTGTGTTTAAACTGTTCTGAAAAGTGAGCTAACCCCCACTTGTTCATCCCCAGGGGGAAGCTGCAGCGTCAGGCTGGTGAATTGCAATCCGTTTTCCGGTAGACGTTTGGTCTATAAATGTCTCTGACCCCAAAAGAGACAAGTTGCTGTTTCAAATATTTAAAGATATAGTATTGCACTGCTTGGCCTTAATTTTGGGCTTCAGCAGGCTATTGATTGCTAGGCTCCTTATATTATGTTAATAATGTCATAATGATGTCAGGGCTACAGCCCAGGCCCATAAAGCTCCGGAGTGCAATATGTTTAATAGCTACTGTTGTTATTAATCGATTTTGTGGTCCTTTGCTCTATGCGTGTTTTTTTCTTTTAACATTTTTTATTCGATTCCCCAAACATCCAGGCGGAGTGAAAAGTCAACCCGCTCGCAACTACTTTCACTTTTACTTCAGGGGAGGTCTTCCCCCACTTCCCAGCAGGATCAATAAGATATTAACTGTAACACTCAATAGCTGAACCGATCAGTTCCTGAGCTGCCAGAGCTGCAGCTGAATGACGCACTATCAATGGGACAGGAAGACTGACGCTTGGAACCTTTCCTCCTCCTCTCTCAGGCCTTGTAGATGTTCAGTCAATCAACGCTGGGAGGGACTCATTGATTTCAGTGTTATGCTTTTAATTCTCTAGGGCAGAGAGAAGAGCATGGGGTAAGGAGCTCTTGTTTATATGTTGGCAGGGCCCAGTTCAGCTCAGGGCTCCATTGTTGAGAGGCACCGAACAAACACATAGGGGGAGACAGTCCCAGCACACCTCTTTTTGAACTCCATGGGACTATTCACAGGGTTAAAATTACTCCCCGGCCTGTTTTCAGGAGGTCTAAGGAAGTGTCCAGGAAGTGGATCTCTTGTGTGGACTGGCCCCTCTGCCATGGACATTGGCCAAACTGGACAGTAGGTAGGCATAGCGGGTTGGTACACACAAGAGATCCACTTCCTGGACACTATGGTGCTAATAAGCAATGGTCGCATAAACACCACCCTATACTGGAAACCTACTGACCGCTATGCCTATCTACATGCCTCCAGCTTTCATCCAGACCACACCACACGATCCATTGTCTACAGCCAAGCTCTACGATACAACCGCATTTGCTCCAACCCCTCAGACAGAGACAAACACCTACAAGATCTCTATCAAGCATTCTTACAACTACAGTACCCACCTGCTGAAGGGAAGAAACAGATTGACAGAGCCAGAAGAGTACTCAGAAGTTACCTACTACAGGACAGGCCCAACAAAGAAAATAACAGAACACCACTAGCCATCACCTTCAGCCCCCAAATAAAACCTCTCCAACGCATCATCAAAGATCTACAACCTATCCTAAAGGACGACCCATCACTCTCACAGATCTGGGGAGACAGGCCAGTCCTTGCTTACAGACAGCCCCCCAACCTGAAGCAAATACTCACCAGCAACCACACACCACACAACAGAACCAGTAACCCAGGAACCTATCCTTGCAACAAAGCCCGTTGCCAACTGTGTCCACATATCTATTCAGGGGACACCATCACAGGGCCTAATCACATCAGCCACACTATTAGAGGCTCGTTCACCTGCACATCTACCAATGTGATACATGCCATCATGTGCCAGCAATGCCCCTCTGCCATGTACATTGGCCAAACTGGACAGTCTCTACTTAAAAGAACAAATGGACACAAATCAGACGTCAAGAATTGTAACATTCAAAAACCAGTCGGAGAACGCTTCAATCTCTTTGGTCACTCGATTACAGACATAAAAGTTGCAATTCTTCAACAAAAAAACTTCAAAAACAGACTCCAACGAGAGACTGCTGAATTGGAATTAATTTGCAAACTGGATACAATTAACTTAGGCTTGAATAAAGACTGGGAGTGGATGTGTCATTATACAAAGTAAAACCATTTCCCCATGTTTATTCCCCCCCGCCCTACTGTTCCTCAGACTTTCTTGTCAACTGGTGGAAATGGCCCACCTTGATTATCACTACAAAAGGGTTTTCCCCCCTCCCCGCTCTCCTGCTGGTAATAGCTCACCTTACCTGATCACTCTTGTTACAGTGTGCATGGTAACACCCATTGTTTCATGTTCTCTGTGTATATAAATCTCCCCACTGTATTTTCCACTGAATGCATCCGATGAAGTGAGCTGTAGCCCATGAAAGCTTATGCTCAAATAAATTGGTTAGTCTCTAAGGTGCCACAAGTACTCCTTTTCTTTTTGCGGATACAGACTAACACAGTTGCTACTCTGAAACCTGAAAAATACTATTTCTTTTGTTTATCTTTTTTACAGTGCAAATATTTGTAATAAAAAATAATAAAGTGAGCACTGTACACTTTTTATTCTGTGTTGTAATTGACATCAATATATTTGAAAATGTAGAAAAACATCCAAAAATAAATGGTATTCTATAGTTTAACAGCGCGATTAATCGTGTGATTAATCATGATTATTTTTTTAATCTTGCGATTAATTGCAACTTTTTAAAATCACTTGGCAGCCCTAATTGAATGTCTTTATCCTCAAAAGACCCCTCCCTCTGAGGGAGGGCAGTGCTATTATCCCCATTGCACAGATGGGAATTGAGGCACAGAGAGGCTAAGTGACTTGACCACGGTCACATGGGAAGCATGTGATGGAGCAGAGAACTGAACGCAGCTCTCTCAAGTCCTAGGCTTGTGTCCTAACTACTGAATCTTACTTCCTCTCTGCTCTAAATGTCCCAAACAAAAAGGCTCCTATTGCTTCCCTTGGAATGCTATTCCACAGCTGAATGGATCTCACCGTTAGGAAGTTTCCCTTAGCATTCAGCACAAATTTTCCTTAAACCCCCCAGCGCTCCTTGCTATAACCTTTTGGACCCCTTGCTGCTTAGACCCTCACAATCCTTAGAGGCACCTACCACAACCCACCCTGGGTCACTGTGTAGCCAAGCTTCACAGCTATAGTTCTTTTAACTTCTCCTGATCAGTCACTCCAGACCCTTCAGCACTTTTGAGACTCACTCCTGTCTTTGCAACAAGATAGTCAGCTGAATAGTGCAACCATTCCTGACATGTAGCTTCCTAGCAGCACCTTGTGCTGGCTGTGTCTCAATTTGCCAGGGGCTCATGGGCTATGATAGGGAAAGGGAAGGAGGAGGAATTGCAATTAAACATTCTTGTTCTTTGTGTTTGCACATCTTATAGGCCTAGATCTATCCATAGCTATCGCTACAGGGCTCCAGTGAAAATTCAACACTCAGGCCTCCAACCACCACTGGGTACTAACCCAGGCCAGCGGATGGGGCATTGCCCTGGAAGTCGTGAGTCCTTTGTTCCATACCCAGCTGTGACATTGGCCAAATCTCTTCGTTTTTCTTTGCCTCAGTTTCTTCCTCTGTAAACAGCTAATGATGCTCCAACCCACCAGTCTAAGGGCATGTTATTTTGTTACTAGGGATCTCTCTATTCTCACAGTTGGAGCCAGTGGTACCAGATTGGAATATATTCCATTTAAATATTCTAATCCGCACTATGAAGAGACTGAGTAAAGGGGGAGGAGGGGAGGGAAGGATTCTCGTGTCTCCCCTCAAGGCTAGGGTTCAGGCTTTCATCTGGCTGCCCTAATTCATGGCAGGGGGCTAAGGAATTAAAGCAACGGCTTCTGCCTTGGGAGATATTTCATGCTCTCAATGCAATGCTATTGCAAAGCAGCTAAGGAAGAGGCCTGGGGTGAGAGCTGATGGGAGAAGGCATGCTACAGAAAGGAGAAAGATGCTAATTGCTCAAACCCCAGAACGAAATAAAGGGTCTGCGTGTTGTTGAGGGTGGTGGTGGTGGTGTGTGTAGGGGGGGCTGGGAGGAGAGTGTATCCCTGGCAGAGGATGAGGAGCTGGATGAAACCAGAGCATATAGAGAGAAATGGAAAACAATAATCTAGGCAAATGTGGAGCCCCAGCTCCCCTCAATTTCAGCTCCCCAGAGAACGTCCCCACCTCAGGACACACTGAGCAGCTCGATCCTTTGCTGCCGTATGCAAGCTGTCCACACCTTGTGGGACTCCACACAGCCCAGCCAGGTTTCCACCCAACTCAGCCCTTGGGAGCACTTTTCATTTCCCGCGGAGACTCCTCCTCTGGTGCAGGGCCGCTGTGCGCTGAGGGGACAGTGACAAAGGCGCCCTCCCTTGAGAGCAGGGCTGAAATGAGGGAATTCAAGGGTTAGTGTGCATGAGAGGGAGGAGGTGCGAAGGCATGTGTGTGAGCATGACAGGGAAAGCTAAGCAGTGGACTGAGAGAGAGAGAGTGCGCGCGGGTGGCCGTGCTGAGGGGAGTTCGTTGGTGTGTTTGTGCGCGCAGAGAATGCAGTGTGTTTTTGTGCGTATGTGTGTGCAAAAAAACCCAAGAGGACTGTGTGTGTGTGCAATAAGAGCTGACAGGACTGTGTGTGCGACCGTGCGCGTGTGTCCGCATGTGAACAGCCGTACAAGGAGGCAGCTGAGTGTCCTAAAAAGTTCCTAGCGATTATTTCAGGAGGGAAAGCCTCCTGCTTTTCCCCCTTCTGAGACCTGCCAGGAATCCGACACTGTCAAGGATGATGAAATGTCAGGGAGAAAACACATTCGGAGGCAGACGTGACCCCGCCCTGGGGAGAACTCATTCGCTGTGCCATTTTCTCTCATTGGCAGGTTATTGGCTGCAGAGATACTGGCGAATGTCTAACAATAAGACAGAAATCAATTCCCTGGAAACAGCCCTACGACGGAAACCGAATTTTCCAAATCATCCATCCATCATAACTCTCTCTGATTTTGCTCCAGAGGCTGTAAGGCATTGCAAGGAACCCTACAGGGCATTCATTATTCTGATATGTAGCAAGTTAGAAATGCAGTGGAACTGCTTACCAGAAATCCAGCGTGAAATTCTGTATATAGCAAAGATCAGCCCAAGCTGCAAAACTCAGATCAGGAGTTTGGCCTCCCCCAGGGTGTTCAGATTTGGGGTTTCAATTCACCCACTTATACAAATAGGCCCTGATCATGAACGTTCAAGTCAGCATCTGGATACCACTCACTAGATTCAAACACAGCATAACTTTCCCCTGCACATCTGTTCTGCTTTCCCGTGCCTGCATCCACCATGCAGCTCTATCAATGTGCACTTCAATCCTCATCTATCAAAGCACCAGGTAATCTAGGCCTCCCTAATGCACATCAATCCAGATTGGTAGCAACCCTTGCTATTTCAGTCCCAGGCTCTCCTCTGACCACACACATAAATGCTGAACAGCACCATCCATTGCTACTAGGGTGACTAGATGTCCTGATTTTATAGGGACAGTCCCGATATTTGGAGCTTTTTCTTATATAGGCACCTATTACCTCCCACCCCCATCCCGATTTTTCACACTTGCTATCTAGTCACCCTAACTGCTACCCTAGTCATGGGCCTCCAACATGCTGCGGATGCATCTCAGTCCTGACCTGCAGCCTTGCCTGAGATTTCAGTCCTTGGCCCTGTGCAATGCAGCCAAGGCACCTCGATTCTGACTGCCAGTGCAGTCAGCAACTTCAGCCCAGAGATCCCGACACAGCTGTGCTGGGGCGACCTGTGACGGACTGACAATATCCTGTAATATCCTGAACAAACCTGAGGGACTTAAGATCAACTTTACTGAATTAAGTTAAATCCTTATTGACTCAGGGTTAATACCTGTGGGGTCCATTGCATTGACAATGCAGTTGTGTATGTGTTATTGTGGCATTGTATGCACCTTCTCTTGGACTTCCTCTGTTACCAACCTTTTAAAGTCACCCCCCTTCAGAGGTTCACATATACTAATTCAAACTGGACCCTCCAGGCACCAACAAACAAAGTCGGGGCTGGGGAGAAACAGCCTGGTTTTAAACTGGCTCAGGGTTGTTCTTCCTGATCCAGCAGACAGACAGGATCATGGGTCCATAGAGGGACCCGATCCTTTGGGAAGGGTTAGAAGGCCTGGCCTACTGAAGCCTCATAAGAGTGGGTGTGGAAGCTGTGATGAACTGGTAACCACAAGGAATCCCCCGCGGGCGGGGGGTTGAAAGACTGCCCTGGCAGAGCCCATGTTCGAGTTGGGGTGAGCTTATTAGCAGGCGTGTAGGTTCGTCAATTGTTTTTAATGTTTTCTCCGTCATGCTTTTTCCCTTAAGGCTAGCGCAGGCTTGTATCGGAAGTGCTGTGTGGTACCTGGACACTGTCGCAATTACACCTGCTAACTGTCTCTGAAGAGAAAACAAGTGTCCTTGTGTCCCGACTCACACACACAGCTCTGCCAATGTGTCTCATTCCTGACCTGGTCTCATTCCCTCCCCCCACCCCCCGGCCCACACACACACCCCTCCCCTGAGCAGAGACTGCAAAGCGGCTGCTCTGTCCTGGAGACAAATCACAAGCACGACACCAAACTCACCAGGTCTCCAATAGTGAAAGGCTCATTAGGAAACCCGCTGCACAAACTAATTAGCCTCCCACCCCCTCCCCACTGCCCTCTAGCTAGGAAGAGCTAATCAAGGAAAATCAAAATGTTATCAAAATACATTTACCAGACACCAGGGTATTCCCGTCTGCGGGGCCTGGTAAAATCCCTGCATCGCCTGAGGCAGCCACAGCCGCTCCGATGAATCAACCTGCACCACCGTTTATGACAAAGCAAATGGAGCACTCCTGAAAGGGACCTGAGTGGCACCTGGGGAGGCTGAGATCAAAAAAGGAGCAGGGCAGTGCCAGCTGGCTGACCCTGCCACCTCTACCTGTGTGGACAGCGGGGGCTCCAGGCCTTGTCACTGGCCTTTCTGCTGAGGCCACTGGGTGCAATTCAGGGTGGTTCGTTCAGTGTCCACACCTGTACACCACAGACGGATGTGACTTATCAAGAGCCAACCACTGCATCAGAGCCTTTCAGAGGTTAACAGGGGATTGGCTCTCTCTGGACCTAGAACTCATTTCACAAAGGCCTTGAAAGAGCCTCCAAGATGATGACACGTTTTGGGCAGATGAGATCTGATGCCGAGGTGCATTAGATATGCCTCAACCGATGGATTACGATGAAAGTTGAGATAGATGTGATGCAAGATGCTGAATAGCCCAGTATAAATCTACTGAGCCATCTGGGCCCCCTGCTGCGAGCACCTTTATGCAAAGGACAAAACACCCTCCCCTCTTTCAATAACCACCTGAGAAAAAGACGGATTCACTCTGTGTCAAGGCCCATTGCGGGCAGATTACTCCGCTCCACCTAGATCTCTGCTAGGATCTGCTGCTTAGAGACTCAGTCTGAGTGCTGGCTCGGACAGTGCATGATCCAAACCAGCTGCAGCTTGGGGACACGCTCAATGGCTACGCCCCCACAAGCTGGCAGGTCTGCCACTTTCGAGCAACACACCAGAGAGTTTCCAAACCAAATTCCATGTTTCGAGATTTTCTTCCAACGCTTTTATCCTACGTGACTCCAACCAGTCCAACAACCTTAACTCCGCCCAACAGCCCTTCCGGCTGCACTAGGAAATGTGGCTTAATCTCAGCTACGCATGTGGGTGGAAGAACAAACAGGGCGAAGGGAACAAGGGGCAGATCTGAACTTCTCCAGAATTTGGGGGTTCGGCTCAGCCCATCTGTGCCAGCCACAAGCTTCAGAGTCAGAGCTGGGTTTGAATCTGAAACCTTCCACCATTCAGTGGAAGTCGGGTTCATCTCTAACAAACGATGTACCTTTGTTCTGACTCCTAAAGCTCTTTGCAGACAGCAAGGCCCCTGTGGGATTGATGCCCGGGGTAGGAAGAGCATAAGAAGCCCTCCATACCCCACACAGGCCCCGACATTTCCTGTCTCCCACGGTAGCACCTGTTAAAGGAGTTCAGAGAGGAAGAGCGTGAGCGAGAACCTCAGCCCAAGGGGGAAAAAGATCCTTTCAGCGGACTAAAAGTCAAGCAAGAGAAAGACTTTTCAAGAGCTTGCGCCTGATCTTATCGCTGCCTCTGTAGGCGGCTTGGGTTACCGGAGACTCTCTTTAGCGACTCAGAAGACTTTGACCAAGAAATGTAAAGTCAGGGTCGATCAATGAGACTGTGCCTGCTCCGTGGCATCACATTACCTGCCGAGGCAAGACAGCGTTATTTTCTGGTCTGGCCATGAGTCTGTGGGACAAAGAAAAATAAGAAAAAAGCCCCCAGATTAGGCTAGTTGTTTAAGCAAAAGTTTCCTTTGTATCAGGACAGTCTGTTAGAAATGAGCCTCGTGAATTCTGGATAGAGAGGCTTCCCCAGACCCCAGGGCGAAAGGGGGCTGACACCGAAGACCAGAGCTAACTGGCAGGATAGACGCCCTCTCAGCCAGGACTCGCCATCCCTGAAACTCTCGTTTCCCCATGGTGGTAGCTAATCACTAGCCAGGCCCAGCCTTCTCAGCTGGAGGACAGCTGGGAGTGCAGCCTGAGGCAGCCAGGGTGACAGGCCCTCATTTGGAGGGCACTGCTGGGCAGGGCTCGGCTCAGCTCAGGAGGCTGGTTGGCATGACAATGCCCCTTGCAGCAGCAAGTGGAAAAGCCGTGATTTGCTTCCCACTAATAAGAGAAAACTTTCGCCCTCCCCCTGTCCCCATGCTCTGGTTCAGTGACCCTACCGTGACCTTGCAGTTGGCCTTGGCTCACCAGCTGCCTTCTGTCCTAAGCACTTGGTCTCTCTGTGCCAGCTATTAACTTTTCAGCCTCGTTACCACCCCTCCCTCAGCCTCCCTGGAGACCTGAGCGGAAGCCGAGCCCCACATTTTCAATTTACTCCATCTAAATGATTCATCACAGCCTAACAAGGCCTAAATACAGCCCCGGAGGGGAGCTGAGCCACCGAAAGCCAGGGAATGAGATGAGAGCTAGAGATACAGCACTGCAAAGCTCCAGTGACCCGCTCTCTTCCTTGCCACGTAGAAGCCAATCAATGTCCCTCCCTACCCCCGCCTCACGCTCCCGCCCCACCCCCGGCTCTCTCTCTCTCTCTCTCTCTCTCTCAATAGAGTCAGATTTCCCCCTGTAAGATTAGGATGGGAGAGTCACAGAAATCAATTCCTGGGCACCAGCACGCTGCCCCTTGCGCAGAGAATTCAGGATCGCAATGCAAAGTCAGATCCCAAAGCAGTCACCAGACACCGTCCCAGCTCCCAGCCCTCCGGGCTAAAGCATTCGCTAGCGTTCACCGGCCGGAGACTCAGAGCTTCCAGTGAACTGATGGATGGGGCCGTGGGGTAACCTTAGAAGCAGTGCGCACTGACACCTCCACTGAGGACCTCAGTCACTGATGCTCAGATCCAACAGTGAGAAGCATTCTAGAAATAAACAGCCAGCTACGCGCACCCGACAGGCCACCCTTCTCTGTTAGGTGAGCACTTTACGACACGCCCAAGGCATAACCCTGCACTGCCGTTATTTAAAGATGATTGATACTGGAGAGGAAGGATGCTCTTGGGGTTAAGACACATGCCTGGCAGTCTGGAGCTGTGAGTTCCATTCTTACTCTTTCAGCGAGGGCATGGACAAGTCACGGCCCTGCTCCGTGCCTCAGTTTCCCCACCTGTAAAACAGGGATCACTTTACCTCAAAGGAGGCTGGACTCCTTCCTGCTTATGAAGCGTTTGAGCCCCTTGGCTGAAAGGGGACAGAGGGTGATGTATTAACACTAGTGATGGGCAGTGGTTCTGACAGGTTTTCCTGGAGATCTTGCATGGAGGCGTTGATTATACATCAAGTCTAGGAAAGGTTGATTAATGAACTTTACAGCGTTCCAAGATCCAGTGCCAATAAGGACCCAAACACCCAGGTGCTGCTACCCTAGGCAGGTGGACAACTTAACTCTGCAGAATAGGAGCTGGAAGTTGTGTGAGAACAGGGATATCTGGCACTGCCTGCTGCTTGCCTGGCTGGAAATGCCCTGGACTCACGTGATTTGGCCCTTCTGCTTCCAAGCCCAGCTTGAGGGGCAGAGGCAGGCAAATAAAATAAAATAAACACAGAGATCACAGAGAAGACAAAGAATTACCGGCACCTTTTCAGCCCCCCAGGTGCCTAGTTCACTCCAGGTTTGGTTTAAGGGTGAAGTGTCCTTTGCCATGCTGGGTGGTTCTAACTGGTGCCAAACTTGCTCACCCAGCCCCACCAGATCAGACGTATTACAGGAGCTCTGGAGTTTGGAGAGTGGACCCGGGACACAATGGGGTGGGGTAGGGAGGGAACAGGACAACAAGGCAAGGTGAAGTGGTCACAGCACTGTTGTCTTTTCTTAGGGAGTCTGGGGGAAACGAGGTGGGACTCGGGTTCGAGGCACACAGCAGCTTCCCCCAAGGACAGGAGAGGCCATGGGGAGCATTGGCGCGGAGCTCACGCCTGGGAAGCAGGATGAAGGAAAGGAATTTAGAGGGAGGATTTACATGTTTTCCTTTTTGAGCACCTCAAAACCCAAAGTGAATTAGCCCTCATGGCCCTACCGTAAGGCATGTAAATAAAGGGCCACCCCATTTACAGAGGAGGAAGCAGAGGTTAAGAAACAAGCTCCCAGGTCACACAGAGTGTCTGTCCTAAAGTTGGGAACAGAACCCAGGAATCCTGCTGTGCTGGCCGGTGTATTAACTACAAGGCCATCCTTCCTCTTTAAAGGAGGAGAAGGAGGGTGTTGGGGGGCAAGGTTTGCACATGGGATTCCTAGTCTATTGAATCCAGTTCTCTCTTCCCTACTATACGCTGGCTAGCATTTTCTTTAGCTCCCTGGCACCAAGTTGCTCTGCAATCTGCAGTTGTCTCTGCCCCTTTTCTCTCTCCGGGGATTTATTGCTAGGTGCATTGATTGCTTGATCCCTGCCACTGACCCTGGGTGGCTGCAGCAATAGGCTGAGATGAAATATCTGGTATTTCTGTGGTTCAATCAGCGGCTAATGTTGTGGTGTGATGGTTTCTTCTACGCATCTGGAATCCCGATCACTGAGCCAGTTGGGTAGCGACACCTACTTCTCCAGGCCAGACCAGGCCAGATTTACATGCTTCCTCAAATAGAAGAAATGAGCTGGCTGATGTCAGGCACACTTGGGTCTGTGCTCTAACTTCACCCACCTTTCAGGGACTCCACCTTCACCTCGCAGATAAATGAACGGGATTTAGCTAGGCAATGGAAATACCCTCCCTGGCTTATCTGCATCTCCATCCCCAAGCCTGACATCCAATGATTGTCTGAAAAGTGTCTGAGCTGCTTTTTAATGCTAGACCCTGGGCAGGGCACCCCCATTCCCGCTCGGTACAGAGGCGGCAGTCTTTGGTTCTTGGTTTGGAGAGGCGGGGATATGTGACGTATTCATGATGTTTGTACCACAGCTCAGGCACCTTGGTGATGCGGCACAGTGTGCTTCATACATCACGATCACCATCATCAAACTAATGCACTGCACTGGGCGAGCGTACCTGTGTCCCCACCCACCCGGGGCTGATCCACACAGGATAACAGCCTACTACTGCTCTCTGATAAAAGAATGAGTCCTTCAGCTCCAGTAGTAGAGGCTCAGGCTTTAGACCTAGAGGTGCTGGGTTCACTCCTCCACCTGTGGGGTTCTCAGCAGTGATGGGTGACTTAGTCACCCCGAAGTGTTCTTCGGGTTCCTATAGACTTGGGTAGGAGGATCTGTCACTTCTCACACCCTCAGAATATGCGGCATGTGATCAGCAGCCACACAGCGCCAGATCCCACACATGGGGGGTTCAGTGTGCTTTGACAGCCCTGACACCCCCTCTGTGCCTACAGAAAGGGTTCAGTGCTGGCAGAGGCTTCCCCTATGCTGATTCCCGCAACATGCCTCAACCTGAACCCAGAGGAACCATCTCCAGAGCTGGACACGGAGTTCATGGCTGCTCTGCAGAGATCCCCACCGAAGAGACCAATCGGCGCACGCAAGGAGGCTGTTTGTTGGGATGTGAACACCTGTCTGCTAGGAAATGAACCGAGCGCCACCGATTCATTTCATACAAGCCACCGAGCACCAATCAGACACTAACAGCATTTAGTCACTATGGGGACATGCTGGATGGAACTGATGACTTAGAGGTGAGAGGCCCCCTAGCTCATTACCAGCCCCACATGCCAGACAATCCCTCTGTCCCGTGAGGGTCATTTGACATAAAGCACTGTGATTCCAGTGAAAGATGCTACATAAACAAATCAATAATGGCAATCCACCCAAGTCCTTGATACAGAAGAGGTGAGCTCCTTCATTGGCTAGCTTACCGGTAGCGAAAAGCACTATGCTTCGATATCACGGTGATAGGCCCGGGAGAAGAAGAGCAGAGGGAGAATACACCAAATCTGGCTGTTGAATACAAGTGCTGGCCTCACATTCTCAGACCAAGAGGGACTAGCAGGGCCCCAGATGCAGCTTGCTCGGTATAGCTGGGGTAACGTTTACAAACCCCGACTCAGGCCAGGTGTGCTCAGGATCTTCCGAAGGCGGGGCCTGACTCCTCGTTTTGGGCATATCCAGTCAGGCCATGTGGCTCTGATCTGAAATCAAGCAAACCTTGGTGGTTTCACACCTCACGAATTGATGGGGTCAGCTCATGGGGTGCGAACCACCCGTGGGCTGATTTACATGAACCCCCTCAACGCTACCAGCAGCGGGCTCATTTCACTCCACCCTCCAGCGACCCCTGATAGCCACAGGGAGGAGTGGCGCTGCTGGCCTCCAAAGGGCATTTCTATGTCATACTTGTCCTCTGTTGGATGACAGCTTGCCATGACTCTTGAAGGAAAGGGCTGTGAATACAGGGGAGGGAATGGACCCATAAGAATAACTATGCAGTGAGCCTCGTTCCCTACTGAAGACCACTGAGACTCAAGCAAAGCATCAGTAGGCTATTAACAGCACCCTCCCCACCACCCCCAGCGGCACTCTGCTGGTCTATATATGGCCATGAAGATCAGACATGCTGCCAGGCCATGGGCGCCGTTGGCATGTGATGCTATCCCACCATTCACAGCTTGCCCCAGCCTTGAGCTCGACAAGCCTGAGACCCAGCTCGCTCTGGCACTGGAAGAGGGTTTTCTGCAGGTGGGTGTTGAGATTATTGAGAGGAACCTCAGGGTCAAAGGAAAACAATACAAAGTGCTGCAAAGTCAGCAGGGCCTGAGGCCACCTCAACTGAAGCTCTGCATTCATTCTAGAGACACCTGGCAAGGCTGTATTTCAGAGTAGGCCTCCTTCCCTGCAGTGCCATTTTAGTGAGCAGACTCCCCCCAGGCACTGATACTGGGACCCACATGGGGTGGACATTATCTGCTCAGACTTTGCCCACTGTCCCAGAACAGCAAGATGGATCTGCTTAAAACTATCAGCACTGAAACAGTTGGCTGACATTTACATCGTTGTCACTAGGTTTCAGAGTTAACACCTCGCTGAGGTGAGATGGGGCAGTTCCCCTTTACACATTACCTTTGAATTTTCCCCCGTGTGCCTATGAAATCCTGAGGTCCTGATTCTCCTCTCAAGCAGGAGTAAATCACTTGAAATCAACAGCGGCCAAAGCAATGTAAGCAGTGGAGAGTCAGACCCTACAGTGCATTTGAGACTTGTGTCTAAGTCCAGCCCCAGCCTTGGTCCTGCTGCCCTATCCGTTGGAGAAGGGAATGGATTTGTCCCCCAAAAAGAAACTGTAAGAGCGAATGGGCCTGATTCAAAACACAGTGGAGTGAACAGGAGCCTTTCCATTGATTTCAATGGACTCTGGATCAGGGTCTTGCTGAGCCCCTCCTTATCCACTCACATGTGCACTCAGAAGGGAGAAACCCAGACTGCCTTGTCTCTGTGATTATTTTCTTTACCATTCTAAATGAAAGGAAGACGACTGCTTCAGCAAGGACACTCTCTCTCAGTCTTCGAGGCCCCAACTGAGCTGCTCAGGTCACATTTTGAGCGATGTCTCGTGCCCCGCCAGGGAAAGACCTGTCCATTTGCAGCTTTGCTGCGTGCCCCGGTAGAGAGTGAGAAAAGCGCATTGGGGCAAGGGAGGCAGGGCTGGACGGAGGGAAATGCCATCGGGCCGTACTTACGTGTTGTGGAGCACACACCAGCCACAGTGGGGGTCCCCGGAGCCCAGGCAATTGCTGCAGGTCTTGTACTGCCCGCACGATTCCACGGGCACTCTGGTCAGCTGCGGGAGGAAGGGAGAGAACATTTCAGTCTTGCTACACTGCTCCCAGTTTCTTTCTGGAGCGCAGGGTGTGACGCCATTCACGCTCCTTGCTGCAGCGATCTTCTCCTGGAGCCAAGCCTCTAAGAAGGGAACCTGTGCAGAGCTCCCTGGGCCAGCCACGCAGGGAATGCTGCAGTGCGGACTCTGAATACAGCTGTTTGTAACACACGTTGGTCCGAATTCTAACCTGGCATAACCCTATTACAATCAATGGTGTTACACCAGGAGATTCAGCCCCATACCTCCCTCTCCCCTGCTCACACACACACACAACACTGAAACAAACACCCACATGCAGGCTAACGTCCTCCCCTCCCCACACATACTGCTGTATGGCTTCAGTTACACAATTCTGTTTGGACAGGCCTGGGCTCAGCACAGCAGACAGCCTGTTTGCAAAGCACGGCTCTAGAACACATTGCTAAATTGCTAATTCATCAGATCAACGCACCTTCGGCTTATGCCCTAGATCGCAACTGCAGGGTCTGAACTGGTAACACAGGCTCTGAAAGTAGCTCTCTAGCTACCTCTCTCTGGGACTTATATGGCCCCCCTTTACCACAGCATCTGATCCTCACAACACCCCTGAGAGCTAGTGCAGTCCCACTATCCCCATTTTAGTGATGGGAACTAAAGCACAGCGAGCCTAAGTGCCTTGACCAAGGGCACACAGGAAATCTGGGGTGGAGCAGGGATGGGAACCCAAGTCCTAGGATAACAGCCTACATGTGCTTCCATTCTAAGAGCTCTCTCCTGTTCTCCTGTCTCCAGGCCTCTCTGCCACACTTACTCCATGGTGAATATTTTCTTGGCCAATAAATTGCACACCAGGTATCACCCACAAGCCCATCTCTTCCTCTGGAAACTCCAGCTATTTTATTTTCCACGTGCATCCATGTGCAGCTATCATTCCTCTAGCCCTCAGCCCCCTGGACTTCACCTCCAACACCACCTTAGCTTAGGGCAGCCGAAGGAATTTCAAAACCTCCTATAATTTTCAACCATTCCCAGTGGTTGTTTATACACCGCATTTCGCTCCAGTTGGGCTTTCTGTTTACACACAGTTTCACTTCCTGGGTTTCCTATCCTAGCCCAATGCTGTTGCCAGCTGACACATTGGTACAGTGTCTCTTTGTCCCCCTCTAGTGGCGAGACAATGTAAAGAGGGTTACGACTTTATCCATGCCTCCAAGGTGCCAGCTGGGCTCCTGTTACTCAGTGTGCAGAGGTGCTAATCTCCAGAGAAGGCTACAGGACATAAGCAGTGAGAGAGCTGGAACTACCGGCACTGCGTTCTGAAAGAGACTGTTGCGAGCCTGGCTGCAGAGAAGAGTTTTTAACCCATCCCACAGCAAGTAAGCATCTTTGCATATTCCTCACTCTCTTTCTTTCTTTTTAATTAAAACACTTCATAGAGTCATAGAGTTTAAGGCTAGAAAGGACCTCTCAGATCATTTAGTCTGACCTCCTGTATAACAGGCCACAGATTTCCATTTTATTAGGCTTTCTTTTTTTAACCAAAATCTACATTTTGTGCCCAATGACCTGAGAGTGTCTTTCCCACTGACTGAGCTCCAGAGTGGATCCATAATACACAGTCAATCGTCCGTGCCTTCATACCAGCCCATGATGGCAGGGCAAGTTTATTCCTTCGGATAATACAGTATGGTATTACCCTGATGAAACACCACTCAGAACCGCCAACAATAAACTGCTGAACAGCTGCTAGTGACAGAGAACAAGAGAATACATCTGGTTCTTGTGGACAATTTTTTAAAAGGATACAGCATGCAGGTGGGTTTGAACTGTGAAGTGTCAGACTAAGATTCATTCTGATGGTATCTTTGCATGAAACAAGAACAGGTTGGTTTTTTTTTAACATCACAAGCAAAATCCTAGGGTTACACAACATCTGTGAAAATCCTTTGTTTTGTTTGGAACCTGTTTTTTTACCTGTAAACCATCACAGTCTGTGGGGAAAGGTTTCAAATCCATATTTCATAGGTCTGGCGGGACTTTCCCCAGAAATCCTCAGATGGACCCATGGCATATTTTATTCATCCATTTTACCATTGCCTGTGGTAAATCTCCCAAAGAAACTAGCTGCTGCAGCTGGGCACTTTTACATAACTATGGGCAAACGTCAAAAGCTCAAAGAAACCTCTAGAAGATTGGGCCTACAAAAGTGGCCATGGAAATGTCATGAGTACAGACCGACGGGGTAGAGGAAATAGGGGAAATAACGCAGGGGAAACAGGACACAAACTTTTTCACACCTTCAAAAAGTTTTGGTGGAAGGTTCAAGAGGTTATGGGCATGCTATGGGGGGGATGGGGTGGAGAGTCCATAGATTTATAGAGTTTATGGTCATAAGAGACCATTAGATCATCTAGGCTGACCTCCTGTATATAGAATTTCACTCAGATACTCCAGTATTGAGCCCAATAACTTGTTGGACTTGGGGATAATCTACACTTCAAAGGTTTTGCCAATACAGCTCTACCAGCAGAGCCCCCTAATGCATTTTATTCCGTAAAAGGAGTTCTTTTGCCAGGATAGTTAAACCACCTCCCTGAATGACATAACCTGTACTGGTATAGCTGCACCTACATGGAGTGGTTTGCCGGTACCGCTACGTCAGTCAGGGCGTGTGTTTTTTTCACACCCACGACCAACATAGATGTGCCAACCAAACTTGGTATGGTAGACCTGTCCTTACACCTATCTCTCAGAAAGGCATCCAGTTTTGATTTGAAGACATCAAGAGAGGAAAACTCTATGACTTCCCTTGGTAGTGTGTTCCTCTGGTTAATCACCCTCTGTTAAAAACTGGGTTGGGTTGGTTCTTCCTTTATCAGGTCTGGTTGGACCATCCCTAGATCTTAACCCAGTAAAATACTTGCAAAAGTAGGTCATAATTCAGTGGTTAAAGACTGTAAATCTGTCCTTCCCAAATGCAAAAGCAACTTATTATGTATTTGACCTTCATCCACCTTGAAGGATAGAAACTTGTAAGTAAAAGTGGGCCTAAGCTATGAAGTTCAGGTCCAGATCCAAACTACGCTGAAGTTAGACAGGGTTCTGATCTGATTTTCCACTTTAATTAGAGACCTCAATTTCCCCAAAGTCTGACAGGGCTCTAGCCCTGTTTGCATCTGTCTGATATAAACAGGTCTGAGCCGTGAAGTTTAGATCAGAATGTGCACTTCTCCATCATCGGATGGGGTTCCAGTCTGGTGTTCTGGTCCAGACTCACCTCTAGTTGTGGCTACAGCATTAGAATGAAAGGGGAGCTCTGGGGAAAAGGCAATGCTCCGTCAAGCTAGAAGCAAAAGCCTGACTGTGCTAGTAGCAGGTGTAACTAGCCAGGTCGGGTGGCCTCATTGGCAAATTGTTGCAAAGATGTAACAGAAATTAGCTGCCTATGTAGGTTTTTGTATAGTTGCCCACTACTGTGGTATCTGAGCGCCATTCAGCCATCCAACGAGAGCAGTAGCGGGACCTAGGGAGTCTGGTGATATCACATACCTGGCCCTGTACTGCATGCTTCCCATCTGGTGAACTTGAGAGACATGGGTATGTGCTACAGCAACACATTATATTTGTGTTCATGCCTCCGAGACACACAACTACGCAGTATGAACTCACACCAAACCATGTGCCATGTTCCGTGGTGTAGGCCCTAGTGATCGGTGTCCAGTATAACCACTCCTACCATGTCTGCTATTGCTGGTACAGTGGGTCCTGTATGAATTCATCTCAAGCAGCTTTATTGTGAGATTAATTACAATTGTACCATGCTGATAAATGTCTTGAGCTGTAGTGTCAGACCTTCTAATTAATAAAGGGAGAGACTACAAAAAACAGAGGAGTGGTGACTGAAAGGAAAGCCACCAAGGGGTCATCAGCTTAAGAGAAGGGAACATTGAGCAAATAAGCAACATCAGAGCTCATATTTTACCCTGGAACATAATCTGTAATTAATTCAGCTCATCTCTGTGAGTCTAAAGTTTCGAGAGCTGTCCATGCCCTCTAGGAGCAATCAGCCTTTGACGGTGCCCCAAAGATGTATGAAAAAGAAAAGTCCACACAACCCTGTACTCACGTCTTCTCCTCACATTCCTGACAGAGGCATTCAATTGAGTCATTTTCTGAAGGCTAAAACTATCTCTGAAACCAGATTTTTATTCCCACCAGGCGCAGCAGAAGCGCCTTAAAAGTGGGGGTCCACCAGTGCCCAAACCATGGCCCTTCCCCCCAAGCCCCTGCCCTCACACCACCCATTCATGACCAGGCCCTGCCCTTGCACGACCTCTTCTCCCCAAGCTCCCCCCGTTCCCCACACTCCCACCTTTGTACCACCCATTCCCACCCTTACAGCCAGTAAAAAGGTGGAGGGCTATCCCCTTTTTAGAGTGATGGTGCCATGGCCCCTGCCCCCCCCCCCACTCCAGCACCCTTGATTCCCACTCCACCCCTTTGACAAACTGAAGCCATTCCAGATGACACTTCTTAGGAGTGATCTTCTACCAAGGTGCAATTTTGATGAGTGTCTGGGGCACACCTAACGAAGGGTGGGGAGAGCTGAGATTCCAAACATTGAGGCACCTCTGGTGTGGAACAGCACGAGCTGGGATATTATTTATATTACTATTATGCCTAGAGGCCTAACCAATATCAGGCCCCATTGTACTCGTCAGAAGGTACACTTAGTAAGAGGCTGTCCTGGCCTCAAAGAGCTTGCAATCAACATAGACAAGACAGATAAAGGACATATTGCTATCCCCATCTGACATATGGGAAACAGAGGCTACAACTGAGTGATTTGCCTAGGGTCACACAAGGAGTCAGTGGCAGAGCCAGGAGCTGAACCTAAATCTTCCATGTCCTAACTGAGCGCATAGGTGCCGACTTCCTCTCTACTCGGGCCTGGGTGGGGGGGGCAGGTGCTCAACACACACCACCCTCCTCCTCAGGCTTGCCCCAACTCCACCCCTCCCTCCAAGCCTCCAACCCTTCCCTGCTTCTTCCCACCCCTGCTCTGCCCCTGGCCCTTCCCCCACTCCAGCCCTTCCCAAAGCCCCACCTCCACCTTGCCTCTTCCTGCCACCGCTCTGCCCCCGGACCCAACCCCACTCCACCCCTTCCCCCAAGACCCCACCCCACCTCTTTCCATGCCCGCTCTTCCCCTGCCCCACCTCTTCCCACCCCTACCCCCAAGCACGCCCCTTCCCCGTTCCTCCTCCTCCCTCCCAGTGCCTCCTCCACGCCACTGAACAGCTGTTCCACGGCGTACAGGAGGCACTGGGAGGGAGGGGGAGGAGTTGATCGGTGGGGTGCTGGGGGCAGGGAGCTTGGCTGCTGGTGGAAGCTAAGCACTCACTAATATTTTTCCATGGGTGCTCGGCGCCTATGACTGAGTGTCCTAACCACTTCCTCACAAATCAACTGCAAACCTGAATTCCAATCCTTACATTAACCGTAAGTAGGATCAGCTCCCTCCAAAAACCACATCTTTCATCTTTTTCTAGTATAATGGAGTTACATGGTGTCATTTAAAACAAAATGATTGAGGTTTTGGATTTGGTTGACAGTAACCAGCTAATCCTGTTAGTAATTTGGCTCTCCATTCTGCCATTATACAAGGCTCCTGGTATGTGCTCAGCTCTCGTTTTCTGGCTTCCATATTTGACTTTTTTATAATTTCAGTACATACACATTCCTTTTTGCAAAGCTGCTGCCATTCCGGTCAAAATGTGAATTATTGCTCCATCTCTGCTGTTATAATTGGCTGTTAATACAGCAGCTGGATTTATTCATTCTGATAGACTAAGTCAATTTAAATGTACAAAAAGGCATCTTAAGTACCCAATTTCCTTCCCAATAGTGAAAAGATACATTTCCAAAACACTGAACGTGACTCTGTCAAGCTGTGTGGGTTCTGTGAATGCTGCTCCTATCTTTCAAGGCTCAGCTGGCCCCCCAAAAGCTGCAGCAAGATTAAGAGAGGCTGATTTCGTTTCAAAGCCCTGAATAGAGCATTCACGCTAATGCTGTTTGTTGAATAGGCTGAGACAAAAACCACCCAAGAACCAGGTTTTGTGCTCCCTTCACAAAGCTTCTGAGGATGTGGTTAATGCAAGGGACTCTGGGAGAGATGGGATGCCAATCTGGCTTGGGCCATTGAACCTGTGACCTCAGGCAAGTCTCTGCAACTCCTGTGTGTAATCCCTGCTGGAAGGTGTGTGAAAATCAGGAACCCAACTGAAAACCAAACCCTGGGCCTGATCCATCTCTACCGTATACCAGTGTGAATCAGGAGTAAATTTTGATTTATATAATTGTAAAACCAGTTTGAGAAAAGACACTCCGGCTGGGCTAGATATGGATCGTGGGTTCCATTCCAGCCCGCATCATTGAGACAGCTCATGCAAATGACATCTCACCTACGCTGGGGTGTGAGAATGGCACTGCAAACTGCACGCAGCTGTCCTTTCCCAGCACAGCCAATGCGAACACCACCCTCCTTTCCCAACACAGCCAATGCGAACGCCACCCTCCTCTCCCAGCACAGCCAATGCGAACACCACCCTCCTCTCCCAGCACAGCCAATGCGAATGCCACTCCAAACTATTCCTTCTCAGTGTAAAGCTCCCGCACAGAATAAATCTATTCTCCTATGCTCAGAACGTTGAAAACTGGAGGCTTTAATTAAGGTGAGTTAATTGGAAGCAGCAGTCGCTGCCAAGGACATATGACACAATAATTAAGCTTGGGGTCAATATGGCTGCTGCGTGGCTCTGGCGAGGTAAATTACCTGTTCAAGTCACACATTCATTTCTGCCTATCTCCGTCTCCAGGATCTGTCCCTCCCTCCTTTGTTATCTCCAACTCTCCTCCCTATCTGTGAGAGTGGGTTCTCCTCTGTGCGGCCCGTGACACTCCCAGCAATAGACAGAGGGAGATCATACGGGGAAAATATAAAGGTGAAGGAAAAAGCCTACTGGGTTCTCTAAACTAAGCCAGAGAATTCACAAGGGAAAAACAAAACCCACCCCACTAGCTCAGGCCTCTGGAGGGAGGGTTCAGAGAGGCTTCCCCCAGGACCAGCAACAATCCTGGCCTCTCCCCCTTAACTTTCCTGCAAGCATCCAACTTTGGTCAACTTGCAATTCATGCCGTCCCTGAGCTCCACTCCTGATCCATGCACCTCAGCTCCCTCCAAATCCCCAGCCTGGTTACTGATGAATCTGGCCTCACGTGGTGCCACAAATTAAGTGTTTCAAATAATTGCAGGCTGCAACTCGTAAAACAAATGAGATTTGGTGAGATGTCTGCACTCAAAAGCCTTCAAAATGGAGAGCCTAGTGTCACAATTAAAGGAGAGAAAGCCCAATCTTAATGAGCGCCGGTTCCTGTGCGGTTACTGAGGCGTGCATGCCGAGTGAGGGATAGATCGTTAGCTAGGCTCTATAAAGACTATATATAGATTTAATTGGGCCCAGCTATGGAATGTATGTCAAAGCGCTGGGTTTTTTGAAGTCCAGCACCACTTGAGGGCTAATGTCAAAGGCGTGAAAAGCTAAATCATCCAGGGAAAGTCTGAGTGTTACTGCTAATGATGATGGCTACAATGTTCCGCCCTCTCCCCAGGTCACCTTGTTCCACCATGTCCTCAAGAGGAGTTCCATCCCCTCCCTCAGTTATCTGGTCCATCTTCTTGCCAGTGCATCCACACCTTCCCTCTCCTCACATTAACACACCTCTCCCATCCCCACCTTCTCCCCAGCCTGTCTGTAATTGTTTGGGGTTTGCAGGAAGCAGCTGATGTGTGAGCTGATGGCGTACGTAGATGTTGGTCTGGTACACAGAGCAAACGGCTGAGGAACAGGAAGGAACCCTGATTGAAAGGTGAGCTGATTTTGGGGGAAACAATCAGAATAATTTCAGCAACATTAGATAGTTCCTTCCCATGAGCCTCAGCACTTCCTGGTTGTGGGTGGAAGCAGAACTGTTCAGATGCCCCTAGAAAAACTGTCCTTACAGCACTTCCCTATGACACTGCAGGAACAAGGACTCTCAAGAACCAGCTTGTTCCCCTCCAGTGCGTGGGAGACTCAGTAGGACAGATGCAAACCTTTGGATTTCCCTATGAACCAAACATCTGAAACGTCTGAGTTCACCCACCACTAACCCAAACATGTCCAGGCCTCCTTCAGTATGTGACTATAATCCACTCAGTTGAACAACTTCTTCCTCAGCCTTGGAATTCAACGCACTTTACAAAGGTGGGCAAGCATCATTAGCCCCATTTTACAGGTAGGCAAACTGAAGCTCAGAGACAAAAAGAGACGTAACCAAGGCCACACAGCAAGCCAGTGGCACAGTCTGAATTAGAACACGGGTCTCCTGTCTGGTAAGCTCCTGCCTAAAGTGGGCCATCGCTAAAAGCAGGGTGCTGTTTCCTATCCCAGTTTCTTGGAGGAAATACATTTCCCTGCGTGGAAAGGGACAGTAATACTTCCCCTGCTGTGACACTGGCAGACCAGGTGCCAGCTCATGCCAGGGTCCCCATGTCTCAGCTGACTACTAACGAACATGTAGCTGGGATCAGCCTGGCTCACCTGTGTGCTTGTCTTGTTAAAATAGGTATTAGAATTATAAGACTGTGTTTAGTATTTGGACTTCATTGAATGCTTGTAAACTGCTGCATGCTTTAATCTCACATGAAACCTCTGTATCTCACATGTAAGGCAGTACTTGAGCATTTGTACCGAGGGGCTTGTCTGCGCCAATGTAGTGTTTTAGCGAAGATATTACTGCACCAACGAGAGAGTTTCTCTGGTCAGCGCAGTTAATCCAGCTCCCCGAGAGGCAGTAGCTATGTCGATTGGAGAAGGTCTCCCATCGACACAGCACTGTCTACATGGGGGCTTAGGTGTGGATTTTTCACACCCCTGAGCGACATATTATACTGATATAAGTCTGTAGTGTAGACCTGGTCTAAGTCCCCGTGAGTGTGTAAATCACCAGAAAGAAGAGAGACATTAACTAGTGTGACGTGCTGGTCTCCAACAGAAGTATGGTATGGTATGTCCAGCCCAAAAGGGAAGGTCCTTTGACACCAGGCGGGCTATTGTGGGACATTAAAGAGGACAAAAGACTTGTTCTGCTATCCCTCCCATGAAGATGAGTCATGCAAGTGGATTCCTCCTATCAATTGAGACCACAGCTCAGAGCACATGGGAGGAGGGGATAAAAACCCTTAACAAGAAGAAACTGTATCTGTGTGCCTCTTGGACTCTGGGGTGCAAGGTTTCTAGGCATAAGCATGGGATCCCCAGTTGATGAGTTTAGTCCTGAAGGACATAGAGACCTTGCTTATTATAGAAGCTTCTACTACCTTTCGAAACTTAAGATAGTAACTCATGTGTGTATCTATGTTTACCTGCTTTAACCTTATAAATAACTCTTATTTCCTTTTCCTATTAATAAATCTGTAGATAGTTTATCATAGGATTGGCTAATAGACTTGTTTTTAGTGTGAAATCTAATGTGCAATTGACCTCGGGTAAGTGACTAGTCCTTTGGGACTGGAAGTAACTAGACTATTGCTGTGATTCTTGGTGTAAGGGATCATCTATCACAAAGCTAGGCTCAGCTGGGTGGCAAGACAGACTGGAGAACCCAAGGGGACTGTCTGTAACTCCATGGTTAGGCTGTTATAGTGCATGAGGAGTCTACAGGTGATCATTGGTTGGTGAAATCTAAGTATAGAGTCATAGAATCATAGAATATCAGGGTTGGAAGGGACCCCTGAAGGTCATCTAGTCCAACCCCCTGCTCGAAGCAGGACCAATTCCCAGTTAAATCATCCCAGCCAGGGCTTTGTCAAGCCTGACCTTAAAAACCTCTAAGGAAGGAGATTCTACCACCTCCCTAGGTAACGCACTCCAGTGTTTCACCACCCTCTTAGTGAAAAAGTTTTTCCTAATATCCAATCTAAACCTCCCCCACTGCAACTTGAGACCATTACTCCTCGTTCTGTCATCTGCTACCATTGAGAACAGTCTAGAGCCATCCTCTTTGGAACCCCCTTTCAGGTAGTTGAAAGCAGCTATCAAATCCCCCCTCATTCTTCTCTTCTGCAGACTAAACAATCCCAGCTCCCTCAGCCTCTCCTCATAAGTCATGTGTTCTAGACCTCTAATCATCTTTGTTGCCCTTCGCTGGACTCTCTCCAATTTATCCACATCCTTCTTGTAGTGTGGGGCCCAAAACTGGACACAGTACTCCAGATGAGGCCTCACCAATGTCGAATAGAGGGGAATGATCACGTCCCTCGATCTGCTCGCTATGCCCCTACTTATACATCCCAAAATGCCATTGGCCTTCTTGGCAACAAGGGCACACTGCTGACTCATATCCAGCTTCTCGTCCACTGTCACCCCTAGGTCCTTTTCCGCAGAACTGCTGCCTAGCCATTCGGTCCCTAGTCTGTAGCGGTGCATTGGATTCTTCCGTCCTAAGTGCAGGACCCTGCACTTATCCTTATTGAACCTCATCAGATTTCTTTTGGCCCAATCCTCCAATTTGTCTAGGTCCTTCTGTATCCTATCCCTCCCCTCCAGCGTATCTACCACTCCTCCCAGTTTAGTATCATCCGCAAATTTGCTGAGAGTGCAATCCACACCATCCTCCAGATCATTTATGAAGATATTGAACAAAACCGGCCCCAGGACCGACCCCTGGGGCACTCCACTTGATACCGGCTGCCAACTAGACATGGAGCCATTGATCACTACCCGTTGAGCCCGACAATCTAGCCAGCTTTCTACCCACCTTATAGTGCATTCATCCAGCCCATACTTCCTTAACTTGCTGACAAGAATACTGTGGGAGACCGTGTCAAAAGCTTTGCTAAAGTCAAGAAACAATACATCCACTGCTTTCCCTTCATCCACAGAACCAGTAATCTCATGATAAAAGGCGATTAGATTAGTCAGGCATGACCTTCCCTTGGTGAATCCATGCTGGCTGTTCCTGATCACTTTCCTCTCATGCAAGTGCATCAGGACTGATTCTTTGAGGACCTGCTCCATAAAACTCACAGCCAATTTGGGGTCTGTGCCCTGATTCTTCGGAGTCTGCCCTGAGATTGGAACTCACTGCAAGGCAGCTTGACACCCCTCCAACCACTCAGTCTCTCTCCCTTCATCTGTCGACTCTGTTCTCCACTGTGAGTAGTTTTCCATGCAGTGCCCTCCACTCTCCGCTGACACTCTCTGAGCAGCTTTCATTGGTCTTCCCCAAACACATCTATGATAGCATCAACTGATACTGTAAGGTCAGGCCAGCTTATCTACAAACTAGAGGCCTAAGATCTAAGACCTGAGAAGTTGAAGAGCAATAAGATGCATTCACTGTTCATCTGGGCTATGGCTAACAAACTCCAGCCAATAAAAGAGTGAGAGAGAGAGACTTTATTCATGACTATCTGAATACCTGTTCATCCATGGAGCTGTAGCCACCTCCATAGTGTTAACATGTGTCTGAGTCTAGAGCTAACAAGCAGCCATGGGAGGAAAGATACAGCCTGGGCTTTCAAATACTTGTTACAATTTGTAAAATGAGGGAAAACCAGCAAGTGTCATTACTGCTAGAGGAAGCTCACGAAGGCTCAGCTATATACTCAGAAGCTGGGTCAATCATTAGCGCAACCCAGCTGTGGTCATTTTCAGGCATCTGTGCAATTGTTTCTTTGGCTGATGTTCAGCTGGGTTCTGACACCCCAGAGTTTCAGGTTGGAATGAACCAAAAAGCTCCAAGAAAAGCTCAGTTGGAAACGGCAGCGTTTTTCACAGGTTCAAGTTTCACACGTCTCCGATCAGAACCGGGCCTGAGATGAAAAATTCAGTTCCTGACACTGAAACCTCCCTCCCAGCCCCTCGAAGTGTATTTCCGTTGATGGATCAGAAGGCTAGGTCAGGGCTGTAGGTTCTGTACATTCTCCAAGAGCTTTCTTAGCTAATTGTATCACCATAAAAGGAAAGTTCTAGGGTGTTCAAGTTCAGGGATTTCATAGATTCACAGAGTTTAAGGTCAGAAGGAACCATTAGATCATCTAGTTTGACGTCCTGCCTGTCACAGGTTATTACATTTCACTCCACCGCCCTGAATTGAGCCCAATAGCTTGTCTTTGACTAAAATATAACTTGTGATTGGCTGAAGCATTTCGTCTGGAAAGGCACCCAGTCTGGATTTGAAGACATCAAGAGATGGCAAATCCCTCACTTCCGTTGATAGCTTGTTCCAATGGTTAATCATCCAAACTCTTAAAATTTGTGCCTTTTTCTCATCTGAATTTGTCTGGCTTCAGCTTTCAGCCACTGGTTCTTGTTATGCTTTTCTCAGCTAGATTAGATAGCCTTCTGATAATTTGATTTTCTCCTCAGGAAGGTGCTCAGACACTCTAATCAAGTCACCTCTCAGTCTACTTTCTGATAAGCTAAACAGGTTGAGTTATTTAAATCTCTCACTATGAGGAATTTTCTGTTCTCAAATCATTTTTGTAGCTCTTCTCTGCACCCTTTCTAATTTTTCAACATCCTTTTGAAAATGTGGATACCAGAACTGTACACAGTACTCCAGTATCGGCCTAACCAAACTATGAACAGAGGGAAAGTCACCTCGCTACTCCTACTGCCCTGTTTATAGATCAAAGGATTGCACTAACCCTATTTGCCACAGCATTGCATTGGAAGCCCATGTGATGCCTAAATCCTTTTCAGAGGCACTGCCTTCTAGGTCACACTCACCTATTCTGTAGGTGTGGCCTGCATTATTTGCCACTCTGATATTTTTGTGTCATCTGCAAATTTTATCAGCAGTGATTTTGTATTTACTTCCAGATAACCAACGAAAAAGTTGAATAGCGTTGGGCCTACTACTAATCCCTGCGGAAACCCGACAGTAGCAGTCCCATTAACAACCATTTTTTGATATGTCAGTTAGCCCATTCTTAATCCGTTTAACGTGTGCTTGATATTGTATAGTGATTTTTTTAATCAGCATGTCATGCAGTACTAAGACAACACAACTATGCAGTTACCTTTATCAATCAAACTTGTAACCTACTCTAAGAACTAAATCAGGCTTGTTTGAAAAGACCTACTGTCCATAAAACCACACTGACTGATTGGTTCAGTTTGACCCAATTTAGAGGTTTGCACCAGACGCAAGATCTCGGCATGGCTCCCCCATCAGAGTTCAGGTTTGATCCATTCCCTGCGGTTTTGTTCAGGACCATCTCTCTCCCCACCATTAAAGGTGATCTCTACTGGGAGCTTCTGTTTCCTTTGGGTTTCTATCTTCTTGGACTGAGGTGATTTCTGACCACTAGCTAGACCAAGGACTTGAGACTCCAGCTCCCACCAATGGCTTAAGGCACATGCTCACATGGAACCCAGAGCACTTGTGGGGAATGGATGGCTTAGGAACTGGTAATGAGGCAGTAGATCGCTGATTCAATCCAAGGACTTGATTACCCTCTGATGGCTCTTTGGAAGCCTACGTGAAATGGGGGTCTTGATTCAATTCTGAATTGTCAGGCACCCACATCACAAAATCCACCACTAGGCAGGCCCCTTGCCCAACAGAAAAGACTGAACAGGCAGAGAGACTAATGGTGCCTGATGGCTGTAGGGAAAACACATCAAGTGGACCACGTCTGAGGCACAGTTCCCCAGAGACAGAGATGCCAAAGTACACAAAGACCCTACAGAGCTTTTGCTGATACTATCCAGGTGGTCTCCAGGATGGTATCTTGAAAGCGAGTGGGATCAGCACACTGAGATATGTCAAAGGAGCTCTCCACATGGAAGATCAAAGTAATTCTAACACCGTGGCTCTTATTACACGTAGCTCTTTAAAGGAATGACTTACAAAAGCCCACAGTGCAATCTGAGTTGGACTCAGGGATTTGCTAAGATGCATTTCACTTGCTTTTCCAGTGAACACCAAGCCTTGTTAACACAAACCTTTGTACCCCAGGCCATAAAGAAAGAGGGGGTCTATTTGGCATCAAGCTACCATGGAAAGAAATACTGCAAGACTAAAAGGGCTTGGCTTGATACACCTTCTGAAATGTTAGCGCTGTCCTATCTGTCTGTAAGTATCCAAGAATGGGGTCTTTGGTTTCAGTGAGTCTAGAAGCCAGAGCTGTGGGGAGCCTAGGTCTCTGATGCGCCCTTGTTGTCCAAGGTAGACAGATGAAGCAGCACCTCAGAAATCCGGGAAGGTCAGTCCCCATGGGAAATCCTATTGCAATGCCCAAGGCGTGCTGTCGCCTGATTGGCTCACACCCACTACTTAAGGCAGGAAGTGACTGAAGTGGACTGTCCAAGCAACTGGGCAGACTCTCTGTTGCTGCTGCATTGGACCCTGCTCTTCCCTGTGTCCTACAATCTGTATCCAACCCCTGTTCACAGTTCCCGCTCCAATTCTATTGTTCCTGGTTCCTGCCTTGGTCCTGCCCTTGCCGTCTGTTCCTGCCCTGCACCTGATCCATGCCTCGTTTCTGGCTTCTGCCCCTCCACTCCGTTCCTGAACTTTGGCTACTAGTCCTGGCTCCGACCCTGGCTCGTCTTCTGGCTACCAACTTCCGCTTGACTCCTGACCCTGACCCTCAGTTCCATTCCCAACTCCGAGTCTGGCTCTCGTCCTCGACTCCCAACTCTGACCACTAAGTCTGACTGCCTATGCCCAGTTCCTAATACCGTCATGTAGCAGGGCAGGACTCTGAGTTCAAAGGGCTTGTCTCTCATTCTGCTCTCCTAACTCCCATCACTACCAAATTCCATGGGTACCAATTGTTTGGCTTTAATTTCAGGATGCCAGAGCGTCCCCTCTCATCGACTCAGAGCACTGATGGATGGGCAGGGCAGCCCCGCCCCTCTGATCAGCCAGAGTGACTAGGTACGAGTTCCCCTGCAGGGCCAGCCCACACACAAAACAATATCCTCCCTTTCCAGTGACACTTAACAGGGCAGGAGACTGCTGACCCCGCCAAGCCATTTTATCAACATGCTAGCTGATTCCCATTTCAAGGGCTCAAAGCTGGGGTGCAGAAACTGGGGGACCTTAGGAGAAACACCAATGACCTCGCCACCTCTCCACATCGCCACATCCTTTGTCCCGCTAACACAAGTGCACACTTTGTCAGAACTGCAACAGTACTGGTACTATTCATGATACATCTCAAAGCACTTTACAAAGGGGGGAGTAGCATCATCCTGGGGGAAACTGAGGCACAGAGCAGTCAAGTGGCTTGCTCAAGGTTAAAGAGCGAGGCTAAGGCCTCGTCTACACACAAATTTGCAACAGTTTAATTTAACCGATTCATTTAAGCCAGCAAACACCCCTACATGGGCACATTAATTTCTGCTTATGAGTGGTTTAGCTTAAACCTATTGTCCATCAACTTGCACTAAACTGAAATAAGTCTGGTTTTAAACCAGAGTCAGTGTCCACACAGCCTTTTGCACTGGTTTCGTATTACACTGGTTTAAAAATCTCACCTTAAGTTAAACCTCATGTAGATTAGTTCTAAGGCTGAGCCCCAGGTTCAGCCCCAGATGCCCAGTCTGAGGCCTTGGCACTGAACCAGAGCTCCTTCTGCACTGGCCAGCATTGCAACTCCAGGCTGTTGGTAAAGCATGGCCAGGCGAGAAGAGCTGTCCTGGTGTTTGTATTACACACACGCTGCACGTGCTCACACACACACACGTGCCCATGCAGTCAGCTGATAACATTTGGAAGCGCGTGCAGATTTACACAGTGCAGCAGGCAGCTGCAGAGAGCGCTACACATCCTGGATTCCATTTCGCACCAGTGAACTGTAAAATTATAACCACGTCTTTTCCCAGCCTCTTCTCTCTATCTCACACACACACAGGCTGCAGTGACGAACAACCGAAGAAGAAGTTTAACATTAGGCTATGTCTACACTGTCAGAGTTTTTTTGCCGGAAGTTTTATTGACGATCCAAAAGTGCTAAAAAAAAAAAATCATTGTTGCGTGTTCAAACTGTCTTGCTCTGTTGTCATAGTGTGTCCACACTTGGGTCAGTAGCAGTGACAGTGAGAGCAATCATTTCTCCACCTTCTGCCACTAGGTCTTATGGGAAGGCAGAGTAGATCGCAGCTCATCGTGGGTCCAGGGTCACTGTCCCATGATGCATTGCTTTCCGTCCCAGCATTCCATGTGCTTCCCTCATCGATTCGCAGCATTTTTCAATGTCCCTTGAGTTCTTCCTGCCCCGCCACGGATCCTGTGCTGTCGTCCCATGCTCTGCTAGCTGTCAGTAGCACCTCGCGAATGGCAGTGCAGTTAATCTTGAAGTTCCAAAGTCACCGTCGCTTTTAGGCTCATGAAACAAGCACTGAGTGGTGGGATCACATCGTGATGCACATCTGGGATGACGAGCAGTGGCTGCAGAACTTTCGGATGAGGAAAGGCAGTTTCCCAGAACTGTGTGCTGAGCTCACCCCAGCCCTGTGGCGCAGGGACACCCTAATGAGAGCTGCCCTCTCGGTGGAGAAGCTTGTGGCAATCACAGTGTAGAAGCTGGCGACTCACATCCTTAGAGGTTTTTAAGGTCCGGCTTGACAAAGCCCTGGCTGGGATGATTTAGTGGGTGTTGGTCCTTCTTTGAGCAGGGAATTGGACTAGATGACCTCCTGAGGTCTCTTCCAACCCTGATATTCTATGATTCTATGACTCCAGACCGCTACCACTCAGTCGCAAGTCTCTGGTCTATCCATGAACATATCTGCACTCCTCTAGAAAGAGCAGGTCCCCTTCATGGCTGTTATTGCCACCAACAGCAGGCATCAAAAATAACCCTCCAAGGAGAATGAGGCCCATATGTTTACAGAGCACAGGGGAACAGGAACATATATAAGAACTGGAGATCAGATTCAAATCCCACTGAAGTCAGTGAGTGTCTTTCCTTCGACTGAAGTCAATGGGAGTTGGCTGGGGTCATTGGTATATGTCCTGAGGGATTACAACATTCTTATGGCTTTTTCTTTAGTAAAATAGAAATCAAGTCTTGTGCCCAGCTTCCTTTCTTCAATGGAAGTTTGTATCCTTCACAAAGAATGTATAGATTTTATAAGGAATACATCCCAGGCTTGCATGGAAAATAGGGGACATTTGTAACCCCCATCATTTTTCATCTTTATTCCTTTCCTTAGAGTTTTGGTCCAGTAATCCATTGTGAATTCAGCTCTTTTTCTCCTTTGGGATTTCTGCAAATGTGTTTACTTGTTCTAGTGGGGGGGAGGGGAAATGTCCCAAAATGAAGAATGGCACAGCAGTCAGGGCACTAGACTTGGATTCAAGCCCCTGCTCTGCCACAGACTTCCTGTGTGACCCTGGACAAGGCAGTCTCCCTGTGCTTCAGTTCCCCAGCTTTAAAATGGAGGTTACAGGCCTTCCCTAACTCACAAGGGTGTTGGGAGGTGCCCCAGATGCAATGATCCTGAGGGTCATTTAAGAACTAGAAAGAGATAGAGAGATACGGATGTGATGGATTCTCCATTCGTGGGCTTGATACAGGAATCACTGGGCAAACTTCTGTGACCCGTGTTACGCAGCAGATTAGACTCGATAATAACAATAGTCCCTTCTGTCTTTAACTCTATGAATCTGTAAGTATTTGCCAAGTAGTTCCAACAATAATTTCCATCATGTGATGAGAATCGCTGGGATAGGCATAAACAGACCTTCCGTCCAATTTAAACTTTTATCTTTTTGATGGGTTTCATCTTGGTGAATTTTAAAATAACTTTTCTCTATCAAGATTTAGATTTCAGTAGGTATGCTCTCTGTCCTAGAGGCCAGTTCCAAATTAGAAAGGCTACCCTAATTGCCTTGTTTGCAAGAAGAATAAGAATCTCTGGTTTTAGAGAAGCAGAAGAGAAAGTGGAGATGATAAAATTTACCATAAGTCTGAATTTATTTTTATTTTGCTGATGTCAGGATGATTGACTGACCGGCTTCTCGAGCTAGGGTTTTTTCTCAACAGTTATTTTTATAGGGGTTTTATATAGACTCTTCTGTAAACTGGTGACATAATGTCTTTTTAAGACATTCAACCCAGAAAAGACCATGCTAACTTCCGCAAAATGATCTTATACATCTGGACTTTTGCTGTTTCTGGTGAGTCCAATGGGCTCTGTGATATGGAAAATACCAAAAAACTTTGAAATTACTGACTTAAATGAGGAGTCCTTGTGGCACCTTAGAGACTAACAAATTTATTTGGGCATAAGCTTTCGTGGGCTAAAACCCACTTCATCAGATGCATGGAGTAGGGAGGTATAAATACACAGCATAGGAAAAGATGGGAGTTCCCTTACCAAGTGGGAGGTCAGTGCTAACACGCCAATTCAATTAAGATGGAAGTGGGCTATTCTCAACAGTTGACAAGAAGGGGTGGAAATTACTTTTGTAGTGCTAATGAGGCCAATGTAATCAAGGTGGCCCATTTCAAACAGTTGACACGAAGTTGATACAGACTAACACGGATACCACTCTGAAACCTGACTTAAATGGGACTTTTCCGAGTTGATGCTCACTAACAACAATCTAATTCAAACTAAATTGGACTGAGTTGTAGGCTCCAAGGTAGGCCTCATGCCTGATTTGCCCTAGGACTTTGGAGTGAGGCACTGCAAAGCAGAGTGAGTGAAATTCGTTAACTATAAGAATAAGGGGTAAGGCTGAGAAGCCTCTCCCTTCAGGTCAACACACTATCTGAGGGAAGACTGAAGTTCCAGAATCTCCAGCACTGATCACCCATGGAGAGAGGGAGTCACAACATCCACAAATAGGTCACACCAGCCTTCAGCCAATCTCTCCGTAGACCAAGGGAAGTTCCACTTGGGAGTAGCAGTGTGCCAGTAGAATATTACCAGCTGGCTCCTTGTCTGCATGTCCAGTACCTGCTCTAGGTAAGTCCAGAAGACACTGAGAACGGAGGAGTTCATGAGCCCCTTGTCATTTTCAGTATCATACTTTTTCTATTTTTCTGTTTTTCTTTTGTGACTTTCTTGGGTGAGGTCCCAGATTTTTGTTTAATTTATTTGTAGGATGTGAAAATGGAATTATGGGGGGGGGTGAACATCCTTAAAACCCCGATGGGGAAGGTGTAAAAAGTTCCCCAGGTTTAAAGAGGTGTAAATATTATCTCACAAATATGCTCATTGTGTACTCGGTTTAAAAGATCTGGAGAGACCCTGAGATTGTCCTTTATCATTTCTGGGAAGTAAGAGCTGTTCAGCTTCCACTTATTAAGAGTGTTCTGTTAAAGTGTGTGTGAGGGCTGGTCAAAACTTCTCCATCATGACTGTTTTTGGCGGGAAATTGGGGTTTCCATTAAATATATTTTGATTATAATTTAATATTTTTGTGGAAAGCAGCTGCTTTCTATAGAAAATGTCAACTTCTCATAAAAAAACGAGGATTGAACTCTAATCCAATATTGATGCAAACTTGCTTAACTTGTTTTATCTGATCTTGATTTGATTCTGCTTTGATAGTTGGGGGTGTTTTAGTCTTACTTTAGCATTCTTAGGAATAGCTTGGCTTTGGTGATACATTCTCTTGATTTAATTTCAGTTGTCTAAGAGCTTTAATAAAATGTATAAAACAGAGACTGACGGAGTCACATTTCTTTCCATAGGCAACATGGTTCCAGAATCTCCGAGGGCCAGGAGTGGACACCAGCCAGTCAATCTAAAAGCCTGACCAGATCCTGCTAATAAGTCTGTGGTTCTCACCCTGTTAGCTTTTGGAAGAAAAATCAACGTATGTATCCATTAGCCTTACTGCCACACTGTTTCTGAACTGTTCTTTACACGGGGTCTGTTCTCTGAATCACCACGCTGTTACAGCAAGCAGCGCTGTGACATGCAGAACTAGTGCTAGCAGTGAAGTGTCCAGCATGCAGCAGGAAAGACGCATCTGTGGTTTAGCTAGTGAATGAAACAGACTCAACCACCTTTGGATTTCTTCTAAATTGCTGTATTGATTACCTAAGTTATTAATTTTATTTTTGATTCAAGTCCCCTTCAGTTGGATTGACAAAGTAATTGGGATTTAAATACTAGTGGCTTGCAGCTTTGTTGGTGTAAGGTGCTTCCTGAATTTCACACTGGATCAGATCCAGGGTCCATCTAATCCAGTATCCTGTCTCTGACAATGACTCACAGTAGATGCTTTAGCGGAAGGTGCAAGAACCCCACAATAGACAGATGTGGGATAAACTGCCCCCTCCCCACGGGTCTCATCTTGAGCTCTAGTAATCAACGTTTGGCTTAAACCCTGAATCACGAGCTTTAATATCCCTACCAACACTGTTGTCATTAATTATAACAACTCTGAATAGTCTTTGCTATTCACCTAAATATCCAATCTCTTTTAAAATTGATACAGACAAGCACGTTCTGAGTTTTAAAGGCATTTCACACTTTTTATGTTCCTGCCTTTGCCAGCAAGTGTATTTTTAAAAAGCTGATGCCACCACAAAAGACCCTGATGCCCCTCAAGACAGAAGCCAACTGCCTTATTCATCATCAATGAGAATCTGTCACCCAAAATGCAGAGGAGCTGTTAAGAGTCCACTCCAGGAAGCAGTGAGTTATATTCATTTTCTGGACTCCCCTCTGCACCGAGTGGTAACATACCCCTAACACATCCATGCAACATCACAGCACAGCACATTTATAGTTTGAGGTTGTGCCTGTTTTATTTTAACCACAAGTCGGCCAATCCAGTTTTTACCATATAGGATGAGGAGGTTACACCCTATATACTGGAGCAGGCGGGTTGATCCAGCAGACGAGGACAGCTGGTACTCTGACAAATTGCAGAAATTCCTACTGGGATTGTGAAGGAAAGGAGAAGAGGTACTGTAATGCCAACACGGATGTTGCATACGGTTCAGCCTTTCTGGTGATTGCGTCAGGGGCAGTTTGAAGAGATATCCAATGTTCAGGGTTCTGCAGAGATACAATGACAAACTAAGCTGGATATTAAATGCAGCATGTGAAAGACTGACTAAGAGGGAGAAAGAATACAAGGAGTAAGAAGAACAGACTCATTAATTAAGCAGAGAGGGATACTTTGAAGTGGAAATTAGAGAAAACTCAGGAGACACCAGGAACTCAGGCTGTAGACTTAACTGTATCTTCTAGGCGACAGAATAAGGTCTGGATCCCAGACAAGAGAGGGTTGTCTGAGAAGGCTACGCAAATTCATACGCTGGACTCCCATAAGGAGGAAGCGCAAATCTGTGAGCATATCACCATAGATAGGACTTCCCCAAGGCCTTTGGAAATATCCCAGAAGCTGATAACATGAGTTTCTGAGGTGAACACTGACTACTAACCCTAGAGTTTGGCTGGATACCGTTCCCCCTGGAGTGAGTGGAGACTTTGATTAGTCATGCCAGGAGTTGATGATACATCATATAGAAGTGATAAGCCCAACAGCTCTTACTTATAAAGTTATATGTTATATGTAACAGATGACACACTTGGGACGCAGTCTGATGAGATGGTTCTGTATTACTGCTGGAAGCAACGGTGACACAGACAATCACCCTCGCTGAAGTAATTGAGTCTGGAGAAAATTACCTGTTTTTGTAAGGGACAGCAAAGAGTTGATGGTCGACCCAGATAAGAGCTCTACAAGGGAAATTGTTGCCTTAGCTCAGAAAGGATGGTTGGCAAGAGGTTCCTCCTGGAAGGCCTCTAGTGACTTGCTAGGTATGCTCTTGAATCTGGAAATGCTCAGCTAGCACTGGAAGGCGGAGAACTATCTTCCCCATAAAGTGAGGTAAAGAATCAGGCAATAAGGAATCAAGTGCCCAAGGTGGCTATTCAAAGAAGAAAGTTCAGGTTGTAAGGCTTGGAAAATGACTCAGAACAAAGGGTTTAGGAATGGAAGGTCTGAGACCAGACAGCCTGTCCAAGCAGTGAACAATAAGTGGGAAATGTCCCTGATACTTCATGAGGCCCCGAAAAGTGGCGGCTAGGGCAGAAGTCCAGGTGAAATGGTACAAACCAACTCACGTTCCATGATTATTCTGGTGCCTATGTGGGAAAAGACCACTTACATCAGAATACACAGTGAGGAAGGCAAAGTCTGCTTAGTACTTTCAGTGCCATTAATGGAGCGTGAGGAAACTCACTGCTCCAGGCACTGAGTGAGTCAGGATGCTGTGAAAGAAGTTCAGTCCCTTCCTGAATTCAAGAGGCAGCTAGATGAAAAGGTTCGGTTGACCAGTGGTCCCGGAACAGGGGGATCAGAGGGCCATAGTCCTCCCACTTTTTACCAGCCGTAACTGCGCATGTCGGGGGGGGGGCAGTGCAGGGGACAGGGTCTTGTGGGGAAGAGGCAGCATAGGAGCGAGACCTCAGGGGAAGAGGCGGTGTGGGGACAGGGACTCAGGGAGAAGGGGCAGAGTAGGGTGGGGCCTTGGGGGGAATGGGCAACATGAGGGTAGGGTAGAAGGGGCAGTACAGGGGCAGGGCCTTGGGGGCAGCATGACACAGAGGGGCAGGGCCACAATTCGGTCACTTGTGGCCCCCCCACACCCACTTGTAAGGTGCTTCTGCCACTCCTGCCATTGACTGATGATCTCTAGACACTGACCAACAAAGGGAGGAGCTAAAGCAACTAGAAGTGTTTGCAAAAGTCTTGTGGATGTGGAGAAACAAATGTAAAGGTGGACAGAATTATTTCCACAGTGCCTGGGGCTCTGCCTGTTTTTGTTAGGCAGTGCAAATTACTGAGGGCTGTTTATGAGCCCACACAAAAAAAAATGAATGCTCTGTTGGAGAGGAAAATTATATGCAAATGCCGTTCTTTTAACACGCCTTTTCTTTTACCTTTTCAGTTTCACGTTCCCATGTCCTTTGCCCTCTCTCTCTATGTTTACTGTATTCCTGGAGGAAATGGAATTCTTATCCAGGACTACAGAGCGATAGACAGATCCTGCCAAGGCTTATGGGCAGTGAACCTGGAAGGGTAAGTGCAGCCACTGGGATTGTGAGCAACCTGCTCATTTTGGGGGGAAAGGCGTTTAAAACGTGTGGCTCTTGAGGGAAAATGGATGTGTTTGATAGCTCAGTAGAGAGCTGGCCCACCTTTATGAAGAGGCTGGACCCGTACGCAATAGCTAATGATGTAAATGATGAGAAAAAGGTGATGGTTTTATTGAGCGTAATGGAGGCTAAAACCTATAACCTGATGTGCCACGTACAGCTCCAGCTAAGACTGGACAAAGCGTTTACTGAGGTTGTGGAAACTCTACAAACCACCTATCCCCAAAGCCACCGGGGACTGCAAAGCGTTTCTGCTTGTACAGATGGGATCAAAACGAAAATGAAGCAACGGCTGAACATGTGGCTAAACTGAGGAAATTAACAGGGCCTCCCGTGCAGACATGTAGCCAGGCTGTACACAGTGAGCGCAGTGAGTAAATGCTGTGATGTGAACAGCACTGTACCTGTGCGGTTCCTTCATATTACCTTTGTTGAGTGACAGGCAAAAGACAACAGGGTGGCTGGTGGTAGAGCAGGCTGCCCCCGTCCCAGGCCAATGCTCCTCTACCCAGACCTGGAGGGACCACCTATACGGGATAACAGGGGAGCTCAGTCTCCATGATGCAATCCCCGGCCTCTCTGCTGAGACAGGACACAAAGGGGCCAGCTAGTGCCAGTTCTGGTGGTTTATGTAATGCTGACTTCTGCCTCCTAGGAATTGAATTGAGACCACTGACAAATTAAATATAACCATCAGAAGGTAACTGACCAGTGCAGCTAGTAGGTAAGGCTCCATACCCCACTAACAATCCCCTGGAGCCATCCAGCCTTCCTGCTTTTTAAGTGTTCACATGCATATCCTATACGCATCCTCTGTCCATCTAACTGCAGCTGGACATCCTGGAGAAAGGAAGTCTGAGGAAAGGTATAATGGAGGATGAATGAAGGAAAAATGGTGGCAGAATAAGATCAGGACCAAGGAAAGTTCCAGTAGAATATTAGGGGGGAAACAGTTTGGATTATGGAACTGGCCACCAAGGAAGGCCTCAACATCACCTTCACTGGGAATATTTAAGGTGGGACTGAACCCCCATCTATCAGAGATGGTTCTTCATAGATGGACTGTCTCTGTGATGATACAATGGGGAAGTACACAGCAAGATTTATACATGGGGAACGTGAGCATGGGGGACCAAAAGTCTTTCTATCACCTACACTTGCCCTCTCGCCAGTTATACAACAGATCTGCCTTCTCCATGTGATAACTAAGAATCTGTCGGTTCCCGTTATAAACACCATTTCCAGGGGGTTACAATTCATCCATTTTACTTTACATCTAGCTGGGAGACCAGATGCACAAATTATCATCTCAAAATACCACGGATGTTGATTTCTAAAACAAAAACCCAGCTAAGGGAACATAATATTTAGTTGCAGGAGGGTTGGTTTGGGACGATGTTCTGTTTTAACTTAGAACAAAGGTTGACGGTTGAAATGTGATATTAGAGAGGAAGGAAATCAGACTGACAAATCAATGCCCTTTTTCCAAATCTAAGGATCCAATTTCCCAGCTCAGCTTTCTTCCCTCTTGTTGGTTGAATTTAGACTAGGGGTTGCCACTTGATTGAAATCGTCATGTTGCGAGGTTGTGACATTACTGATGAGTCACTTTTTTCTTGGCTACGTGACGATGCAGCATCATGACACAATGTCCTACCCCTACTGTGTTAGGCTTTCTTGAATGGTCCTATTGATTTGTCTTAAAGGGCCTGGGACAGAGCCATCAAAATTGATACTGTCATTGGCTTTCAAGACATGTTTGAGATGAGGGGCCTTGATGCAGCTGCCTTGCTAGAGCACTTAAGAGAAGACACTCCCACGCCGACAGAAGAGAGCTCTCCCATCGGCGCAGTTAATCCACCTCCCCGAGAGGCGGTAGCTTTGTTAACAGGAGACGCTCTCCCATCAACATAGCACTGTCCACATTGGGGGTTAAGGTCACACCCCTGAGCAACGTAGTTAGACCGACATAGGTCTGTAGTGTATACCTGGCCTAGGTAGGAGTCACACTGACCAGCCAATTGTGAGACCAGGATAGAGGGACAAACGCATACAAACTCAACCTATTGTACCTCCATCCCTATAGTCACCTGTTACCCGTTAACTTCTCATTAAGCTGCAGCAGGCTTTGGTTTTAATCTCCCTAGGGCAGCTACATTACGGCATGTGCTTTTCTAACTTGAAAAATTCCCAGAATTCACCAGTAAAACCCTGATGCCAAGAAGCCTGACAGATTCATCCTCTTGTGGGTTTCCCACCCTTCTTTTTCAAAGGCAAGGCCATGTCCGTGGAGCAATGCCCTGCTTCTTTTGTGTAAGGCCCATCCTATTTGAGTAACGTCCCCCACTATTCTGAATAAAACCCCACCTCCCTTTGAACACGGCCCCGCCCTTGTGAAAGAGTCTCATTTTGATTCTTGGCATAGTTGGGGTGGATTTAGATGGTGTAAAAATAGTAGTGAAAATAAAGGGCCCCTCTCTTAATGCCAAGTAAAGACAAGGTGCAGATAAAGTAAATCCACATGTTTTAGAAGCAATAAGACAGAAATGAGTGAAGTCTTAAGTGATATTTTAGCAGTTCTCAGGTGACACAGGAGCACTGAAAAAACATCAAGCCTAACACTATTATTCAGAAATGGGAGCACATGATTAGACAAGCAATTATATACCGGGAAGCTTAACATAAATTGTGGGTAAAAATATCAGAAACAATTTTGTAGGATTTAGCAAGAGAGCACCTTGTAAAGCATAATTGGATTAGAGGAGACAGCCAGCATGGATTTACAAGCATGAGGCCCTTTGCTTAACTAACTTGCTGGAGTTCTTTGAAGCTACAGCAATACCGTCAGGGTAGGCAAGGGACATGTAATAGGTGTTATGCACTTAGATTTCCCAAAAGCAATCGGTGAGGTTGTACAGCAAGATTATCGGCTAAGGAAAGGAGTCATGGTATAAAAACAGGCTGTCTTGAAAAGTGACTCAGAAGCAGGAATAGCCAGCTCATAGGCTGTATTGCCTATGCTGGGAAGAGGTTTGTCAGGAAAGTTAATACAGCGGTTTGCCTGGAGGTTTAAGGGTTTTGAGATCGCTTGTGTTTTGATTCTAGCATGAACTACTGACCATTCCCAACCTGCCCACAATAATGCACAGCACTTATGTTTCTGGAGCCTTAGCAATCCTGCACGCGGGGGAGTTTCCCCTGTACAGAAACTCTGGGCTAGTCACTCTGCAGAACAGGTAGAATTTTGAGCCTGGAGGACTACACAGCACTTTCTATCTATTGTTCTCTAGCAGTTTTAAAAAGGAAGGCGAGAATCATCACTGCCGTTTTACCAGTGTTGATCTGAGGCACAGAGTGGTGAAGGCACTTGCCGAGCACAGGTCCCCTGATGCCTGGGCTCTGGCCACTGGACCATGCTGTTGCTGGTGTCTGTTCCCAGCACTGAATGGAACACTTTTTGTGTATTAGCATTAGCTAACAGTGGCAACCCCTACACGGCAGAAACTGGGTTTTTTAAGCACCCCATGAGTGGTTATTCTTTATTTAACCTGCAGCGAGTGGCCACCCTTCCAGTGAAAGCACAGCCCTGTTCACTGGGTCTGGTGCCCTGGGGATGGGATGGATCAGGGATCATTAGTGGGCTGCGTAGCCTTTCACCTCCAGCTAGCTGATTCTGACCCAGCCCATGGCAGCCGTGAGTGAAAGCTATTGCCATCTGAAAACCATCCAGTGACTGGGGTGAAAGAAGCTGGTGGGTTTGTGGCCCACTTCCAAACGGGCTAGTATCCACACATCCAAAACAACATCAGAACTGGCATGCTTGGCTGCCTTGTGACCAGCTCCTGGAGACTGAGCTCTCTTCTCTCCACTCCAGGTCAGGCCCAAGGCCCTGGAGAGTTAGCCTGCACTGCCCCTGCTCTGTGGATGCCAGGCAGATTCTGCCCTATCACTCTGGTGTAAATATGGAGTAACTCCTGTGGATTTATTCTGGGCTTACACCGAGATGAGAATATGGCCCAAAGAGAGGAGGCCAGTAGCTGGGGGCTGATAATGTGGCACCTCACACCAACACACACCGCTCTCCACGCTAATGCCATTCCAGGGACCCAGTTTCTAGGTCTCTTTTTGCACAACATTTCATAACAATGGGAAAAATTTTGCTCCCAGCTCCAGCTGCCTTTCTTGGCTGTTCTTGGGGCCATTAAAACCGATAACGACGGAATTTGGGCTTAAGAAAACTCCCCTCCAGTCACACAATGAGTCCTTGCTCTGCAAAAAGGGCCCGTGCTTCCAGTATCCCTCTCTGCTGCGCTCCCGCATCTCAGCTGGTCCAAAGGAGACTGGGAAGAGACAGTCGGTGGGCTTGAAAGCAGGAGAGATGCTCCCAGGAATCTCGACCTGTTAGCCATAGGAGCCCAAAGGCTCTCTCTTAGCAGCCAGAGGACCAGGTCCAGCTCTTTTCATGTCCGTGTTTCATTGGGCAGAGAGCTCAATGCATCCCGCACAACCTTCAGAAAACCCATTTAGTGCCTAGGTAGTTTCCATGCTTATCCCCACTCAGCTCTCTCTTTTTCCCCGTGTTCATTTCCCACCCCCCATCTCTCTCCCCTACACTTCTCTCTTCTTTCCTTTCCGATCTCTCCTCAACACCATCTCTCTGTTCTACACCCACTCGGTCTCCTTCCCTTTCTCCCTGTGCGCCCTTTGCTATTTCTACCCTCACTCCCTCCCTCCCTCTCCTGTACAACTTGACCCGAGTTTTATGGATCAGTCTACTTACAAAGCTTAAGCTGAAAATCAATTTTAATTATACAAATCAGTTTACCGTATCAATAAATCATAAAAATCCTCTGCGACTTATAGAAGGAAGGTTACCCGTGAAAGTGGGGAGTGGGGGCTAATAACTCATTTTCCCTCTGGAACAGCCCCCTGCATTCATTGGACAATATTCATCACCGTCATTATCCTTTGTATTATTAATGGCATCACAGTGAGACGAATGGGACCTGAGTCATTTTTAAACAAATAACACTGGCTGTAACTTGATTTGCAAGCTACCTCTCGACAAGAACCTTCATTTTTTATATGGGGGGGGGGAATCGTTCATTGTGTCTCCTTTTTTGGGGTAAACGATTGATCAAACTGCACTGCAGGAAGCTAATTAATCCTTCCCAACTGGACTACAACGAGACAGCATGCTGCATCGTGTCTCTTATTGCAACAGAGCTATTTACACTTTTTTATGAATTAGTATTGTTATGGGTGCCTTTATTGTACTCATGCCGCTCTGGAGAGAGAGAAATTCTGATGACTGTGAAAGGCTCTCAGAGATAGAACGGCATCCTGTGATTCTGGTCTCTGCCTCTGTGGGGCGCAATTAGGGTGCTGCTGCTAATTAATAGTAAAGGGACCTCCCACTGACGTCACTGGGCTTTGGGTCAGGGCCCTGGTTAGTAAGGGGCAGGTGTTCCACTTCAGGACTGGTGAAAGTATAGAGCATGGTGTGTGTGAAAGACATACGCACAGACATGGTGAATGGAGGAGCCAACAGGAGTGAAGCAGAAGGGAGAGAGACCAGTTACCTGCAGCCATGAACAAAGAAGTGGCAGCATGGTCTAGTGGTCTGAGCTCAGGCTGGGGGCCAGGATTTTCCTATATCCAATCCTGCCTCTGCTACTAACTTGGGACAGTCCCTTAAACTCTTTGGCTTTCCCCATCTTCTCAAAGCCCTGGCTGGGATGATTTAGTTGCTGTTGGTCCTGCTTTGAGCAGGGGGTTGGACTAGCTGACCTCCTGAGGTCTCTTCCAACCTTTATCTTCTATGATTCTATCTCTAACACCACCACTTCCCTCATGTCCAAGCGGTACAAGATTTACCTAAAGAGCTTGGGGAATGCAAGGCAGTAAGTGTATTTCCAGAAGCACTCAACATCCAGCGGCTCCCACTGAAAAGAAATCTTGCTACTTCAGTGCCTACATCTGTCTAGCTGTGTGCCTCACAACCGTTTACCCGCAAAGCCCCCTGGGAGGTAGAGCAGTGCTATTATCCCCATTGTACAGATGGGGAACTGAGGCACAGAGAGGCCAAGGCCCAGATCTTTAAAGGTATTGCTTTTCAATGAGCCTGAGGCCCCTAGGTGCAACTCTATGGGGAGCAGTGAATAAAACCTTTAAAAACATAGGCCTAAGTGACTTGTCCCAGGTCACCCTGGAAGGCTGTTGCAGATCAGGGGCTTGAACCTGGACCTCTCCAGTCACAGGCTGGCACCCCTAACCTTTTTCCCCTAACAGGTCGCTGAGCCCTTTTGAAAGCCTACCCCAGTGTTATTAAGGGGCCCAGTCCTGACGGAGTCACTCAGTTTTAGCCACGTTGATGAAAGTTTTGGCCTGAATAAGACTCCTCCCCAGATACAGCTAATGGCTTTGCTTTCCAGCCACAATCACCCTGGGCCCAGAACTGATCCGTGCGATAGACTTTCTGACTCTTCCCTGAGGAACCAAGTCATGCAGCCTTTCAAGGTCAGGTGAGAAACACAGATAAGAATGTCTGTATTTAATGAGCACACCCCAGAGAACCTAGAAACCTGCTCAAAACAGACCTGTAAATCAAGGCTATTCTCCTCCTGCCTGCTTTCTTTCCTCTCCTCTCCAGTTAATCTTGCCCCAGACTGGTTACAAACAAACAACTGCCACGTTAAGGAGCCAGGCAGACATAACAGCATCCCCTTTATCTGTGACATGAGAAAGGAGTCTGCTAAAAGGGAATGCAGAGACCCCAAAGAGACAGGCAAGAGCCGATCCTGTTCCCACCCAGCTGAGAGAGAAACAGACTAGAGACAGTAACATTGTGACATGAAGACCAGAAAGTCTTGGGCTCTGGAGCAGGGCTTTCCCTAATGAGGGCTGGGTGACCTTGCTACAGTAGTGCCATGAGAGGGGTGTTTATCAAGAATCTCAGGCATGCAAGGGAAAGCTGCCCCTTTTCAGGCACTGCAAGGCAGGCAGAGACTTTGCTTGGTGACCCCTTAGGAGCCAGAAACCCCATTTCCCTGACCTAGTGCCCGCACTACAGACCTGAGGGATAAGCTGCAACAAAAATGGAGACGGTGAGCTGCTGTCCTTCACCGGGCTGCCACAAAACCAGGGTCTATCGCCACCCACCTGCTAAGTAGCCCCTTGACACTAATCACAACAGCAGCTGCCAGACTAATGCCTGCGGAAAACCCTGTCACTGGAACCTGACCCAAGCACACACAGGAACAAGTCTCGGGCTTGGAGTTTAAACTCACAGCTGAAGGCGAGAAACGGCTCCTTAATGCCAGAGCACCTGCAGATAATGCTAAATCTTCAGGAGTTATTAGAGGTGATAACTTACACATCTGTGTCCGTATATTCACTTCTCCACCGCTATGTCTCTCCTAGTTTATCTGCAGCCTCACGCAGCCCAGCTCTCTGCGGATGCAGTGCATGGAGCTAGTGTCTGTATCACACATGCAGTTACCCTGGAAGGCTGGATTTACTGTTTGGGCCCACAATAAAGGATGTAACGTATGACTGTGTCTCCTAGGAGGGCTGGATCCTGCCTAGCACCAGGGTGGAGTGTTGCTTGTGTCAGCACAGAAGGCTCACCAGGCTCAGGAGCTCAAGGGAAGCCCACTCTGTGTTATGATGACGCTGCTACATGGCTGCTGGTAGCAGGAGGGAGGCAAAGGGGGAGCGTGGGTAGTTAGACACCTCACTGGCATGAGGAGGACCACGCTGGAGCCCGGATCTCTTCAAACACATCCATTTCTTGCCCCTCTTCTTATCTGGTGGACGAGTCGGACTGCCAGGGCACCTGACTGCAGGTCAGTTCAAAGGGCTGTGACCATGAGCCCACGCATAGTACTGCTCGTGTCCATGCACAGCCCCCACTCACACTTAGCCTGGAGGGCAGCAAGCACGATGCAGGAGCTTGCAGGATTAAGGTTACCATGGTTAATAACTAGGAGAGGTGACCTTTTCTTGCCGATGAGACCTTGCTACCACGAGCCAAGCCTCACTCAGCTCAGGAGTAGGCCTGGGATTGTCAAAGGAGCCTAAGGACACCTAACTCCTATAGGGATTTCACACCTCAGTCCCTTAAGCTCTGTTTAAAACCCCAGCTTGATTGTCTGCAGGAAGCAGCTAACAGAATAACTAGTTTATTGGAACAGCTTTTTGACCTGAAATCTGAACGCTCTCTCTCTCAGGGTAGCATTTCTTTCATTATCTCAGTAAAAACTCTAATACCCTTGACAACCACTGGAAATGGGGCAGCTTCAGATACAGCTGCAGAACAATGTTCACCTTGTTCTCTATTCTGGGAGATGTAGACCAGCTTCCAGTCTGTTGTCGGAAGGGAATAGCTAACCTTTCCTTTGCACCAAGCGCACATGATCCAGCACGAATGGGGGCGAGACAGTGAATTGAATGCATTTGTTCAGTGAGTTGGCTCAGAAGCAGCTTCAACTAAATTTAACACCTGATTTTCCAATACCTGCACCAAAATGACACCCAGAAAAATGCATGCACCCATGGACGTGTAATACACGGACAGAATGTCATAGAATCATAGAATCATAGAATATCAGGGTTGGAAGGGACCCCTGAAGGTCATCTAGTCCAACCCCCTGCTCGAAGCAGGACCAATTCCCAGTTAAATCATCCCAGCCAGGGCTTTGTCAAGCCTGACCTTAAAAACCTCTAAGGAAGGAGATTCTACCACCTCCCTAGGTAACGCACTCCAGTGTTTCACCACCCTCTTAGTGAAAAAGTTTTTCCTAATATCCAATCTAAACCTCCCCCACTACAACTTGAGACCATTACTCCTCGTTCTGTCATCTGCTACCATTGAGAACAGTCTAGAGCCATCCTCTTTGGAACCCCCTTTCAGGTAGTTGAAAGCAGCTATCAAATCCCCCCTCATTCTTCTCTTCTGCAGGCTAAACAATCCCAGCTCCCTCAGCCTCTCCTCATAAGTCATGTGTTCTAGACCTCTAATCATCTTTGTTGCCCTTCGCTGGACTCTCTCCAATTTATCCACATCCTTCTTGTAGTGTGGGGCCCAAAACTGGACACAGTACTCCAGATGAGGCCTCACCAATGTCGAATAGAGGGGAACGATCACGTCCCTCGATCTGCTCGCTATGCCCCTACTTATACAGCCCAAAATGCCATTGGCCTTCTTGGCAACAAGGGCACACTGCTGACTCATATCCAGCTTCTCGTCCACTGTCACCCCTAGGTCCTTTTCCGCAGAACTGCTGCCTAGCCATTCGGTCCCTAGTCTGTAGCGGTGCATTGGATTCTTCCGTCCTAAGTGCAGGACCCTGCACTTATCCTTATTGAACCTCATCAGATTTCTTTTGGCCCAATCCTCCAATTTGTCTAGGTCCTTCTGTATCCTATCCCTCCCCTCCAGCGTATCTACCACTCCTCCCAGTTTAGTATCATCCGCAAATTTGCTGAGAGTGCAATCCACACCATCCTCCAGATCATTTATGAAGATATTGAACAAAACCGGCCCCAGGACCGACCCTTGGGGCACTCCACTTGATACTGGCTGCCAACTAGACATGGAGCCATTGATCACTACCCGATGTCTGTTGTATACCCTTCCAGTGGCCGCATCCAAAAGAGTATAACAGCCTACTACTGCTACCAGCTAATGGAGTTACTCCTTTTGCTCAAGCAATAGATCTTTCTGTTGCAGGTCTGAAAATCCCAGGTACAGCTAATCGACATTTTTTCATCACAGTGTTCTTTGATGAAAAATGGCTTTTTGACCAAAAGAAAAAATGTTGCAGAAAAGTTTCATTTTGGTTGAACTGTTTTGTTGAAAAAAAAAATATTTTTTTTGGTTTGGTGAGAAAAATACCATTTTCTCCCAATTTTTTTTTTACTGCTTCCTAGTGGGGAAAAAAATGGAGCAGGAGTAAAAAAACTGAGAGAAAGTAGAGGGGTGGGTTCCTCAAAAAAAAGAAATTTTTAAATTAAAATGGTTTTGAAATTTTATCATTGAAAGATGGAAAATGTCATGAAAAATTTTGAACAATAGGATTCTGTTTAGATGTTGTTCAAAATTGTTCAGGAAATATTCTTCATTTTTTGACCCATTGGACAAATCCCACTGCAAGGTCCAATTAATGAGGCTTCTTGTTTTGTTCTCTGCTGCTTTCGCTAAAGTTGCAGTAATTGAGTTATGATTTTGATTTCCCTCTCTAATTGAAGTATACATCCTAGTTATTTGCTAATAAGACTTTTATAAGAGACAGCATTTTGTTTTTCAGACCCGTTTCTAATTATCAGTATATAAGCAATTACCATCAAAACACTATGGGCCAAATGCAGGGGTGATGTGTAGCACAGTGTCAGGGTATGTCTACACTACGAAATTAGGTCGAATTTATAGAAGTCGTTTTTTTAGAAATCGGTTTTATATATTCGAGTGTGTGTGTCCCCACAGAAAATGCTCTAAGTGCATTAAGTGCATTAACTCGGCGGAGTGCTTCCACAGTAACGAGGCTAGAGTCGACTTCCGGAGCGTTGCACTGTGGGTAGCTATCCCACAGTTCCCGCAGTCTCCGCTGCCCATTGGAATTCTGGGTTGAGATCCCAATGCCTGATGGGGCTAAAACATTGTCGCGGGTGGTTCTGGGACATATCGTCAGGCCCCCGTTCCCTCCCTCCCTCCATGAAAACAAGGGCAAACAATCGTTTCATGCCTTTTTTCCTGAGTTACCTGTGCAAACGCCATACCACGGCAAGCATGGAGCCCGCTCAGCTCACTGTCACCGTATGTCTCCTGGGTGCTGGCAGACACGGTACTGCATTGCTACACAGCAGCAGCAACCCACTGCCTTGTGGCAGCAGATGGTGCAATAGGACTGGTAGCCGTCATCGTCATGTCCGAGGTGCTCCTGGTCGCCTGTGTGAGGTCCATCAGGAACGCCTGGGCAGACATGGGCGCAGGGACTAAATTTGGAGTCACTTGATCAAGTCATTCTCTTTAGTCCTGCAGTCAGTCCTATTGAACCATCTTATGGTGAGCAGGCAGGTGATACGGATTGCTAGCAGTCCTATTGCATCATCTTCTGCCGGGCAGGCAAGAGATGAGGATGGCTAGCAGTCCTATTGTACAATCTTCTGCCAAGCAGCCATGAGATGTGGATGGCATGCAGTCCTTCTGCACTGTCTGCTGCCAGCCAAAGATGTAAAAGATAGATGGAGTGGATCAAAACAAGAAATAGACCAGATTTGTTTTGTACTCATTTGCAACCCCCTCCACCCCCCACATCTAGGGGACTCATTCCTCTAAGTCACACTGCAGTCACTCACAGAGAAGGTGCAGCGAGGTAAATCTAGCCATGTATCAATCAGAGGCCAGACTAACCTCCTTGTTCCAATAAGAACAATAACTTAGGTGCACCATTTCTTATTGGAACCCTCCGAGAAGTCCTGCCCGAAATACTCCTTGATGTAAAGCCACCCCCTTTGTTGATTTTAACTCCCTGTAAGCCAACCCTGTAAGCCGTGTCGTCAGTCGCCCCCTCCCTGCGTCAGAGCAACGGCAAACAATCGTGCATCTGAGTTGAGAGTGCTGTCCAGAGCAGTCACAATGGAGCACTCTGGGATGGCTCCCGGAGGCCAATACCGTCGAATTGTGTCCACAGTACCCCAAATTCGACCCGGCAAGGCCAATTTAAGTGCTAATCCACTTGTCAGGGGTGGAGTAAGGATATCGATTTTAAGAGCCCTTTAAGTTGAAATAAAGGGCTTCATCGGGTGGACAGGTGCAGGTTTACATCGATTTAACGCTGCTAAATTTGACCTAAAGTCCTAGTGTAGACCAGGGCTCAGTTAAACTTCCTTATGACTATTTAGGCTTTGCCTACAATAGCCTGTTTTCATTGCAACTACCACGCGGAGCAGGATGGAGCGGGATAAGTTAAAAGGCAGTAGTCACTAGTGTGTTGTATACAATAATGCTAGCTTTGGTGGAGTTGCATCACCCATCGCAGTGATGGGAAATTTTAATGGGGAAAAACAGTTTGTGCACATAACGCCCTAGGCTCCTTTATACTCACATAGACTCAGTGGGCCAAATCAGGGGAGTCTAGTTACACCTTGGGAAGTGGATGTTGGTCTAAAAAACAGCTCTAAGGAAGCCTAAGTCTGAGGGTATTAAAAAGAGCCTAAACTGATGTCAAATTGTACATGTCAAGGAACCTAGAAGAAGGTGAATGTAGATTTACTCTAGGCTTATGTAAACACACTTAAATCAGCTCTGAAGCTGGCCCTGTGGGTGAAATTTCCTCCAGTGTAGGGGACCCTCATGAGGCCCGATACATAAGTTAAGTCTCACTTAAGACCTAAAGCTATATGGTGCTGAGCACTCTCACCTCTATAGCAGGAAGTGTTCAGGACCTTGTTGGACTGGGACCGTAAGAAGGACTTGTCCAGTCCCTCTGCACGGAGGTGAATCTCACTTTAGTTAAACACGAACAACGATCTCCCTCCTCCATGAGAGTACACTATGGAATTAATTACCATTGCTCTTTAATAGTATCAGAGTCCTTTAGTCTTCTGCTCTAGTTCAAACAGGAATTAATTCAGGGTAGTCCTATGGCCTGTATTATGCAGGAGGTCAGACTAGATGATCACACTGGTCCCTTCTGGCTTTATAATCTAAGTTTTTTTTACTTTGTTTTAATTCGCCTTGACAGGTATATATCTGCAATGTTCAACACCATTTGGAACAACCTCAGCCTGCTCCCAGAAGGACAGGGCTTAGTAAGCACCTGATCTGAAACCCCTAAATTCTCTGGAGCTGCAGTTTAGACCTTGCCAGGAGAAACCTGATAATTCATCCCCCTGAAGTAGAAAAATATAATTCCATGGACCTCCTGGTCTTTCAGATGAGACCTTGAAAACAAACACAATGTCCTATTGTCTTGCATAATGACAGGTTTAGAGTAGCAGCCATGTTAGTCTGTATCTGCAAAAAGAACAGGAGTATTTGTGGCACCTTAGAGACTAACAAATTCATTAGAGCATAAGCTTTTGTGGGCTACAGCCCACTTCATCTGATGCATAGAACATATATGTTCCATTCTACGTTCCATTCTATGCAAGTACTCCTGTTCTTTTTAAGGTCCTATTGTGACGTCTGTACCTCGGGGGAACACCCAGCACCCCCATGTTCATCCTTGTAAAATGATTGTGTGGTATCCAATGCAATGTTTGCCATGTCAGGTGTCTTTGGAAGGCTCATAATGTACTGAGCATTGTTGTTACAGCACCTGTTATAGTAACGTTATAGTAAGGTTATAGGTTATAATTTCATGTATATAGTTATGAGGCTGAAAATGTATCCTCATGGCTTAAAGCAAGCCCAGGCAAAAATTCTCCAAGAACAGAGAGACAGTTCACACCTCATCAGGGCATGTTTGGGACAAACCCAGCCCAGCCTCACAGTAACAAAGGACGCTGGCCTAGGCAGCAACAAAAGAATCTGTTGGATTTCGAGTGAGTCACCCCACTTCCTTTGGCCAGTTTGGGACTGTGATGAGGTAATGCTCACCTGACTCTGGGGGTGGGGGGGCAAAGCCAAGAGGGAAGAAAGGACATGATAAAGAGGAGAGACATTTGCCATGCTCTCTCTCTCTCTCTTCCACCTATATCTACAGACACCACCACCAAGCAACTGAAGCGCTGATCAAAGGGGAGAGCCTGGCTGAAGAGCAACCAGCCAGCTTGTGGTGAGAAGCATCTAAGTTTGTAAGGGCATTGAAAGTGTTCAGATCAGCTTAGAATAAGTTTTGCTTTTATTTCATTTGACCAAATCTGACTTGTTATGCTTTGACTTATAATCACTTAAAATCTATCTTTGTTGTTAACAAATCTGTTTATTCTACCTGAAGCAGTGCGTTTGGTTTGAAGCGTGGCAGAGACTCCCCTTGGGATAACAAGCCTGGTACATATCAATTTCTTTGTTAAACTGACGATTTATATAAGCTTGCAGTGTCCAGCGGGCATAACTGGACACTGCAAGATGGAGGTTCCTAGGGTTGTGTCTGGGATCGGAGATAATGGCTAGTGTCATTCACTTGCAAGTAGCTGGGAGCAGCTTACCTGCCAGAGGCTGTGCATGAACAACCCAGGAGTGGGGGTTCTCACAGCAAAGCAGGGTAAGGCTGGCTCCCAGAGTCAAGGATGGAGTGATCTAGCAGATCACTGGTCCAGAATACACCAGAGGGGAACGTCACTGCTCCCAATGAACATTGAAGATCATAAAGGTTTGACGTGGAGGTTTTAACCAAAAATCTGCCCGCCTGCCCACCCCCCAACTCTTCTCTATTATGCAGTGCACTGATGCCCTCTGGTTCTAAGCTTGGCTGCATTTCAGTGAGGGCCATAAGGATTCCTATTTCTGCCCACTGTCAGCAGCAGGATACAGGATTAGATAGACTGTTAGTCTGATCTACTATGGCAGTTCCTAAGTAAATAATTTCCTAAGCATTTTTGGATCCTAGTGAATAACTGATGCTAAGAAGCTACTCTGTGTGTTGAAATTTTCTTTCATTAGACATTTCTAAACACTTTATAAATAAACATTAAGCAAGCTTCTTTTATCTGCATAAGTAGAGGCCAGACAGCAGATGAAGAATGGAGACTATACTCATGCAACATAATATATGAGCTTGCATGTGTTTTACAGATGACGACCATCATCCTGACCATTCTTCTGGTTGTCTGTGAAGGCAAAACTACCAGGATTCCTGTTGACACTGTGGTGAGGGAGGGGCTGAAGTCAGGAGTGGTGCCAAGTGCAGCAGCTGGATTTGTATTGACTGACATATCCGTGGCTCCCCAATGTGTCTAATGATCCCTGTATCTATGGATCCAACACATAACCTCAGGCAATACCTTGGAAGACTCTTGGAAGAGTTAGTCAGTGATGAGCAACCATGGTTCCACAACTGGGCAATTGGTACCCAGTCAATGGAACAATATTACATGTGTAAGCTGGAAGACGCATTAATACAAATTTAGTTAGATGGAGAAGACTTCCAGGTGACAGAAAACCTTGTGTCCTCCTTTGGCTCATCAGTCAATGATGCCTTCATCTTGATGTCCAGGGCATTCCCTACTTTCGACCTTATTCCTGCCCTCAAGTCAAATATTGAAGCTTTGAAGACAAACAGGGAAGCATCCAGAAGCAGCTCTTTAAGCAGCAGAGAGGCCTGGTGAACCTGGGATCAGCTCCTGATGAGGCAATAGTGCTAATTAATCTTCACTGCAACCTGGCAAGTAGCCCTTCCCATCATGTCCCTGAAATTGCTCATATGCAAGCTCAGTCAGTAAAGACATCTCCATTCAATAGCCAGGTTCACAGTTACTAACCAAGGTGCTAAGTGACAGATGCCTTTGGGATTTATGTAAAATCCAGATATCAGCTCATCTAGTTCCCCAGGAGGTTCTCAAAGAAATCTTAAAGCATGTGTCACCAGAAGGGGTGGACTTTGACCCTCTTCAAAGTGAAGTCGCATACAGCATGGGGAGTGCCTTCCCAATCCATGCTGATGTTGAGAAGATAGAAGTGGCATTTTTGATAATTTTGCCTTATGCTGAATTGCATGACGTGTATCAGCTGAAATGAGTTCTCATTGTTGGTTACTGGCTGAAAGATACCTACATGCAATTTGAAACTCCACCCATGCTTGCCTACCAAGAATCCAACATCAGTATAGGGTACCTAGAACAAATACGAGTTGATAAATCAAAGAGAATCACTGCTTATGCTTTATCAAGCTGTGCCTAACAGATGCTGATGAAGTGATATGTGGTTTGAAGTCAGGAAGTGACTGAGAAATGTAAACTGTCCAACACAAATTCCAAAGGAGTTGTCAAGACCAGAAAGACACTTGCTGATCCCCAGTGGTTGGTTAGCACCCAGGAGTCAAGTGTAACTCTTTTCTATCCTATGCAAGATATGTATGCTGAGATTCACCTAACATCCAGTGTTAACCAGATAGGTTTGCTACCAGATGCCTTGATCTTTGTACGGAACTTAATTCTACAGCCCATTGATCCAAAATATCATTAGGATGATTTAGAGACTGTTGATACGTTTAGAGGCCACAAACTCCTAGTTGACCAGAACATTGGTCACATGCTGGAAAACAAAGATTTTAGAATTGTCTACTTGGCAGTGAATGACCAACAGGTGCAAGTCTTTTACAATGGTTGGCCACTCAAAGCACAGCAGCCTCTTTGTCCCCTCCTGTGCCTATTGTTGTTATTAATGTTAGTATGAGTGGCTGCTGTATGGCTTTCTGGGATAATCCCACTCATGTTTGCATTGAAATGCCAGCTGGAGCAGATATTTGAACAACTCTGGGAGGTTGGGAATGCACTCCTAGTTGAGCGAGACAACATTGTAAAAAACCTGGTAAACAACCAAATTATAACCTAATTTTGTGTGTTACTAGCTAATTACTACTGGAGTTCCAACTCCTGAAGGCCTTGTTCTCTTCTTCCTCAGCCCTTACAAGGCAGGGCTTCCACTGATTTCGCTGATTGTTTTGTGTGACTAAGGACCCTGTAAAATGAAGTAAGGGCTCCAACATCTGCCTCCTAAGTATGAGTCGATTTGCTAGAGAATGCACTTATTGCCTGTTAATTATGTATCAATTACTCAAGGAGTTATGCATCAGTTAATTTTATAGTTTGATAATGTTGCAATTAAAGCTGCCTATGTTAGAATGGCAACTATTCTAATAGCAAATGGCAAGTCTTGGTAGGTGGAAAGGGAATGTGTTGACAGCAAACCCATTTTCTGTTCAAAAAGAGGGAACAAGAAGGAAGAGTTGCCCCAGATGCATAAGAAAACACTTAAACATCTTTGTTAATATATGATCTAAAATTTCTTGAGAACACAAGTGACAGGAGCTGTTCAAGGCCAGCTGAAAACACCTATAGGAAGTTTAACTTTAATGAGCCTTTTCAAAATGTTACTTTCAAAAGCCAACTCCATGGTCAAGGCCATTCACCTCCCTGTTTTCATTCTTCTTCAATTAATTCCATTCCAGAGAAGTACCAAATAACTCTAGTAGGACCAGGCTTATGGGAATGCCACTGTTGGGACTAGTCTGTTCAAAGAGGAATGTGTAAATAGGGTCTGCAGAGACCCTACAGACAATAGAGCATGCAAGAAGGGGAGAGAAAGAAAAGATCTGTATTAGAAGTAAAAAACTAAAGACAGTAACAGCTAGGCCTGAAAACCAAGAGGTCAGTGTTGGAAGTTCAAAACCAGTGAACTCTGTAGACATAAGTAACTGCTGACCTGATTTCCAGATGTGCTGAGCTACACCTCTGTTGGCAACAGTAGAAGTTGAGGATGGTCAACAAGGCCATGTGTCTTTAATTGATAGTAGGTTTTCTACTGTGCTAAATAAAGCTGCCAACTTAATTCTCTCTGTCAAGGGAAGAAAGCATTAACCCTATCGGACCTACTGCCAATTCCTGGACTTTAAAAAGGATTGTAAGGCACCTCCAGAGAAGAGAAGTTTTTTTCTCAATGATCCCTGAGAAGTCAGAGACCTGACTTTGCTGGCATGGGATAGCCAACAAGCAAGCCCGACCAGACCTGAAGAAAGCACCTAAGGATAAGTGAGTGAAGATCAGACACAAGTAATATGAGACCACACTGAGTACCTTCTGTTACCCACCAGCCAGGATCATCCAGATGATTAGCTACAACAGACTTCCAAAACAATGCCCAAGAGAAACTAAATAGAACGTTAGCCCCACACAGTTGAAACACAAAATGAGGAGCCACTGCTGAGTGAAAATAAAGAGTTAAAACGTTCAGTTCTAGATGATATTTGATGACCTGCCAGAATGCCTAGCCTGCAGATCTCTGTAGCAAACTTTGCAGGAATCACCCTGAATTAGAGGCAAACGCTGACATGTTAGGGTTCATATATTCCTTTATCTAGAATAGATTTGTATTTGGTTGCATCCAAGTATACACATATGTAATCCCAAAAGCAGATGTTATGGTTCATGCTGAAATGCTGATCTACTGTGTATTCTGGTAATAATTTAAGACCCACTATATAATGCCTGAGTGATTGTTTTGCAAACAGAGTTTACGGAACTATTCATTCCCCTCCTTCCCATATTGAACTTTTGCTGTGATTCTTTCTTTTAATTTCCTTTCATTCACTTTTGTTTAATAAAAGTATAGTAGTTTACTAGACTCAGAGATCAAGTTTCTAATCCTGGAAAAGAACATGGAACACAAGGCGCTTAGGTAGCAAAACCAAGCCCTCATTCAACCTCTAGTCAAAGTATGGGTCCACTTGGAATGAGATGACAGAAACCAGCCTTTCCCTACTACTACTCAGGCACAATGGGCCAGATCCTCAGCTGGTGTAAATCAGATTCACTTGGTTGACTTCAATGACACACCAATTTATACTCAGTCTGGCCCAATGGGTCCCTGCTGCACAGGACAAGTTGAGACATTTACAGCTTGTCTATACACAGAAGTTGCACCAAATTTAACTTAAAATTGGTTTAGTTAAACCTGAGCAACGTCTGTGTGTGGGTTCTCTTATATCTATTTAAAATGGGTTCTATTGGTTTAGCTTGCACCTGTACATTAACCAACACCAGCTAAACGGATATAAGCTAGGTTTAAACGGATAGAATAGAGGCCACACACAAAGCTGCTTTGTTTTAACTAAATCAGTATTAAAAAAAAAACCCCACACTGTCAATTAAAATGGGACAGCTCTTTGTGAGAGGTGAGCGGCAATGGGAAAGATAGGGTTAAGAGTCCACTGAACTGGAAGCAGAGAGAGAGTGAAGGAAAGACGGTCCGAGGCTTCAAGTAAAGGTCTGGGGGCCAAGAGAGACAGAGACTAGAAAACGCAATTCTTTGGAGCTGGTTCGCCATCGCTGGCCACAGCGTACGGTGTCTCAGACTAGTACAATAAAAACCCAAGCCCCAGCATACTGTCATTTATGAGTCACTGTTTTTCGTAAGATTTACTTTTTATAAGCACTCCTTCAGTGCCCAAGCTCCATAAAAATATCTGCAGAAAAATATCTCCAAGATAAATGGGGGTTTTTTAGGTTATTTAAAAAAAAAGCGTGATGTAGCACAAGTTGACCTCTGTAATACACAGCCTTTCCGAGCAAGCTAATAAAAGAGACGCAGCCTGCCTCCAAGAAGGGATTCTTTGCTGCGGATGGAGGAAGAAATTCAGAGCCTAATACCCACAGTAATGTGATAAGTGTACACATTGTACATGCATGTAGTGCTTGTGTATGCATTCATTTGTGTGATGTGTCTGTTTATGTGACCGCTGCGAATGTATTCATGTAGTTGTGGGTGTACATGCTGTATGCGTGTGTGTGTTATATGCATTGTACATACTGTGTTATGTGTTATGTGTATATGAAAATATGCATGTCTGATGTGTTAGATATCACATATTGTATGTATAGGTAGTGTGCTATGTGTGTTATTTATTACAAGTACTGTGTAATGTGTGTGTATGTTTAAATGATCTTTGCATGTGTGTGTTTTATATATAGTGTATTACGTTGTGAGTATCTTACGTTTAGGGGTGCATATTCATACGCTTTATATAGTATGTGTTGTGTGGCATGAGTATTTTATGTATTATGTAAGGCATGTCATATGCATAGCATATGGATTGTGTAATAATAACCAGGCAATGCATGGTACATATCTGTTAGTCTCTAAGTTGCCACAAATACTCCTTTTCTTTTTGCGGATACAGACTAACACGGCTGCTACTCTGAAACATTTCATGAGTTGTGTGTGCTGTGTCTCATTTGTATAATGTAACGGGCTTGTGTGTGCTATGCATGTTCTACATAGTACTGTGTATCCTGTGTAACATATGCATTGTGTAACGGGGCTGTGTGATATGCATGTTATTTATAGTTTGTTTCGGGTGTGCTGTGTTTTATTAGACATGTCATGTAACGCACGTGTGCACACAAGTGGGTGTAGAGAGATAGGGCCCTGTGAATGCTGTCTGGTAGAGATGTACTCTGGGTAAACACGGCTGTGTCATTGGCATAGACACAGGCCGACATTTCAACTGCCTCGAGGGAGAATAATTTATGTGGCTGCACAGCTCAGACAAAAGAAGATCCATCTCAGATCTAATCTCCAGGATATGGACAGCGAAAGCAGCAGGCTGGAAAACTCTGCATGCATGAAATTCACTCAGCCTTCACACATCCGCTTCCTCCTTCTCAAAAGTTATTATGGGAAAGGGGAAACAAACAGGGAAAGGAGAAAGTTATTAATGTAAACAAGGAAAAACACACACACAAATAAGTGTACAGTGAAGCTGTAAGTATGGTCAGGGCAGCTGGAGGTTCCTTCATGGGGAGAGAGAATATTCCCCTTCCCCACACCCTCCATCAGCAGGGGATGGGTGGAGAGAGATTAAGGGACAGATCCTCAGCTGGTGTAAACTGACATAGCTCCATTGAACTCAATGTTCTCGTTGCTTCCCTAGTGGGAGGGAGTGTTGCCCAATGATCACAGCAGGCATCAAGGCGCTGGGGATTCTATCCCGAGCTCTCCTGCTCACTCATAATGTGGCCTCAACCAAGTCACTTGTCTTCCTTGTGCCTCAGATTACTCCTGTATAAAATGGGGGTGATGATATTCACCTACCTCCCAGGGCTGAGGTGCGCACTAAAGAACCGATGTTCATAATGTGCTTTGAGACCCTCAGAGCTAACAGGCATGGATGGGTACAGCAGAATTAACACTGCACGGTATGTGCAGCACTATCAGACACAGCGTATCTCTCCATATTTGCATCCATGTCAGCTGAGAAATTCTTCCCATGCACCTCAATGGTTATGGGTGTCCATCTGGGGCATGGGACTATATTTCTATTACCCAATCACCTCCCATATGCGTACTGTGCCTCTGCTTGCTTCTGCTGATGCCATCAGCTGCCAGCTGCTACTGCTTCTGTGCTGTGCAGAACAGAAATCTTGCCCAGCCATCCATCCCACACTCATTACTGTGCTATCCGAGCCAGCGGCTACAGTTACTGGCAATCTGCCATGTGCTAGATGCCCAGGAACAGTAAATGAAGGTGCTTTTACAACATTTAGACAAACACTGCCTCTTCCTTACAGGGAAAGTCCACCTCCACTGAAACACTGCTGCACGCTTTCCCATTCCCACAAGAATGACTGGGCCACAGAGAGTTCCCCATACAGTTAAAGAGAGAGAAAAGCTAAAGGAGGGGACTGGGAGAAGGAGACACAGAGTGAATACAGAGCTTGGAGGAGCATTGCATGCATTAAGGGGATAGAGTGACCACACCATGAGTGGGGCCAAACCAGGAGCACCAACAGAGTCAAACCCTGGGTGGTGTTTCATTTAGAGGAGCAGAGTATGTCCCCTGCCATCTGAGGGGTATTGATCGGGCCATTCAGAAACAGGAGCGCTTCTTGTGGAGGCAGTTTAGAAATCTCATCTGCCAACCTGGCCACCACCACGTATCTGTCCGGCTCTCCTCCAGGGTGGGCGACTCACAATGACACAGGGAAGGAGGCGATGGTTAGAGTGAGTTCAGGCTGCTCAGTGGGGTGTGAAATCCCTGATGTTATATAACACACACACACACTCACACACACACAATACCTCTAAAACAGAGGGAAATAATTCCAGGCCAGCGCCTGCTTTGCAAATACGAAAAGAAGCATCCGTCCCGATCCGCGGCACTGCTGCAAGAAGCTGACTCATCGTGCAATCCAATTACTTCTTCCACAAGCCATTCACCACGTGGGCTGCCCCGTGACCACCCTGAGCCCTAGCCCCTATGGGCTGCTGGCTTCTTTCCCCTAGGGGGTCAGAGAGCTCACTCAGGCACAGCACGTGAGCTTAATGCAGCACTTCTGAACAGAAGCTGCCTAATGCTGAGCTCAGTACGGCCTGCTCGGAGCTGGCTGTGAGAGTGGTGAGAAAGGTGCTCTCAGCTTCATCTTAAAGCCCTAAATAGGTAAGTTCTGGCTATGTCTGAGCCCAGACCTCCTCCTTGAGCCTGTGTGTCCTCTGAGATGGTTGTGTCCTTCCTGTAGAGAAGAGATGGGGCTTGGCAGTCATGACTAGCCAGGCAGTTCTTTAGCTTTGAACACAGACAGTGTCCCTCTGGCCCAGCAGTTCCCAGACTGTGTTGCCTGCTGTCACGAGGACACAGGGTCTCCCCAAATCCTGGCCTGGACTAAAGAGTCAGGAGAGTTAATGCTGATGACACTGGAGACACCATGCAGTTCAGGGATCCCACCATCACGCCTTACAGTAGCAGGCCCTAAGGTGTGGAACTCACTCAACACCTGGGAGGCATAACTCAGTCTCATTCTTTGCAAAGCTCAAGGGCTTTTCTTTATTCCAGAGGTGCTTCTTACAATGGTCACTGCTAGCCAAATACTGATACCAACCTCCCTCCCAATCGCCCTCATCCCTTCTGGGTGTGGTACAGCCCCTTGTTTGCTTGAATTTTAAAGAGACGAGGTATTGACTGCGCTTTCGGTTGGATGCTGATGATGGTGTTTTTACTGCACAGGGCCCTGAAGGCTTTGGCTAAAGAATGAGGAGTCATTTAAGAACACAGCTAGTCCCCCAATGCTGACTATACACATTACCACCTGGGATGGGGCTCACTGAACTGAAGGCTCCGTCTTCTGGGCTGATGTGGAAACAAGGTGAAAGAATTGGGATGAAATGGGAGAGGTATGCACAAAGGCCAAAACCTGGCCCAGAACTGGGTCCTACTCTCTCCAGACGAAGAAGTGCCAATATATACTGGATGCCTGGCTCCTCGTCCTCAACGAAACTCACGGCAACGAGAAAGTCCTAGCCCCATGCCCGGCGCAGCAATGGTCTCTCACTCAGACCATCTTTCCCAGACCCACCAGGAAACCATCCATTTGGAGATTCTGCAATGGCAGACATCCAAACCTACATGCATGTACACACACAGTTCCTGCTCCCATTCCTGAGCACCTCCGCAGAATGTCCTGTGGCCACCCGGGGTATGTCTACCCTGACATTAAAAACCCGTGGCTGGCCCATGCCAGCTGGCTCGGGCTAAGCGGTTGTTTAATTGCGGTTTAGATGTTTAGGCTGGACTAGCACAGGACGTGGTGGAGGGGGCAAGCGAGGAATAGTGGGGGGCGTTGCAGGTCAGCATTAAGGTTCCTCAGGCAGTGCCTGCCCTTCGTGATGCCTAAATGTAGCACTAAACTAACACACTCAGTACACAAAGAGTAAAGTGGAAAGTAGCATCAGGGAACAGAGCAAAAAACCAGGCTTTCAATTTCAGCCAGAAAACCTGCCCTCCTCCTTTGGCAGAAATCAGTAGAATGTACAGATGATCCATCCATCCGTAGATGTATATTTGGATACTACTTAATAGAGTATTTGCCCCCAAATAAGTCTCTTTACTGTGCAAATAACCACCTGAGGATACCTAGCAGCCTTCAATAGCCTTACAAATATTAGGCGTATTTGCTTCCTTATCATTATGCAGCTCCTGGTGTCATGAAAATATTTAATAAAAAAATCTTATTGAGGGCTTTCTTTGGGGGAATGTAGGTAATTTAAGAATAGGATCCATCAGCCTGAGGGAAGAGGAGTGAGACCTGCTGTATCAAAAATGTGCAGATGGTTTGCGGGCACTTGTGGATGAAAGATAAAGAAGAATGATGGGGAGGCCGAGATACTAGAGGGAAAAGAGGCCAGGAGACCTGGGGTAGGGACAGAGGCTGGAAAGTTAAATGCTGTGCATTTCAACTGTATAGGAGTTCCAGCTACATTACCATACTGCAAAAAGAAAAGGAGGACTTGTGGCACCTTAGAGACTAACAAATTTATTTGAGCATAAGCTTTCGTGAGCTACAGCTCACTTCATTGGAGGCATGCCTTGTAGCTCACGAAAGCTTATGCTCAAATAAATTTGTTAGTCTCTAAGGTGCCACAGGTACTCCTTTTCCTTTTGCAGATACAGACTAACCCGGCTGCTACTCTGAAACCTGTCATTACCATACTGGGGGCTTTGTTCTTTTCCCTCTACTCTCTCTTGTGTCACCAGAACTCCCTACAGGGAAATGAAGGAAATCCTGGCAGGATGGTCTTGTGGTTAAGGCTCTGGGATCCACGAGACCCACATTTACTTCTTGTCCCTTGGTAAAGTTACTTCTCTCTTGGCACCTCAGCTCCTTTATCTGGATAATGCTTCCCTACCTCACAGGGATGTTGTGAGAATAAATTCCATGGGGCTTGATTCTCATTTACACTAAGACCCTTACACCCGGGCTCTTAAAGTGAGTAAACCAATCGACTGAGGTTCTTATACCATGTCAATCAGTGTCATAGTAGTGCACATACAGCACTAGGTAAGAGTCAGGTCTTATTTAAGATCATTCCGAAGAGTGGAGTGTTTGTATGCCTTCACTGCCCACATCGACTCCCCTCCCACGGTCGTGACTGCGGACAAGAACCCCTTAGGACCCTCCTGGCTCCCTGCAGCAGAAGAGCCCACGCCTGGGCCCACCCCAGCCTGGATGGTGTTTGAAGCGGCCCGCACCTCGTCACGCTATGAAAACAGACTTTCAGAACCCCTCGTGCACCCCAGGAGGCAGCTCCTGCTCTCTCCCCTCAGCACTGTAAAAGGCTGGGAAAGTGGCTAGATACGTTGCATAATGAAGTAGTAAATTACGGCTGCCCAGGTTTCCCTTTGTCACAAGAATTTAGCCAAACCAGAGGGGAATGAAAGCCTCAAAATTTCCCTCCTCGCCTCCCTCAGAATGTGCTCGAAGGGAAGGGGAATGACAATGCAGGTGGCTACAGCACCAGATGGAATCCAGAGGCAATGGCGTCCAGGCGTACCCTCCAGGCGTACCCTCCGCTCCGTCCCTTTCAGACGTTTACAAGGAGGTGTGTTTAATTAGCCAGGGAGCATCCTTGTGTTGGCTGAGCAGATCAGCTCCGACCACTGCAGCACCAGAGCAGCCGGGATTTGGTTGTATCTGGTTGGGATTTCATGCACCCTTGAACAACCACAAAATAATCAACCATGCCGCGATGCGGGTTTCTGCAAAAAAGCTTTGTCGTGCACACCTTGACTGCACCTTGCACACAAGCCCCGTGGGGTGCTGCTGCCCAGACCCAGCAAGATGCACTCTAACCCCGTGGTTTTCAACCTGGGGTCCACACACCATGTCTGAGGGGTCCACAAAAGCTTGTTGTTACCATAGAACAGTGGTTTTCAATCTGGGGGTCCGCAGACTTTGTCTAAGATTTCCAAAGGGGCACACACCTCCATTCGAAATTTCTTAGGGGTTCATAAATGAAAAAAGGTTGAAAACCACTGCTCTAGACTGTGCATGCAGTGACTTGGGTTTGTTACAAGGTGGACACCGGGTACTGCATGGGAATTTCTAGCAGACCCCTCTCCTCCCTCATGTTACACACACACACACACACATACAGAGTGTCCCAAGTTCCTGCGAGGTGCTTCAACCAAATCACTGAGATGCAGAGAGAGGAATATCTAACCATGAGTTTTACTATCAAATCTGCGCTGCTGCCTAAACTCCCAAAGTCCTATCACAGCACTGGGCAGAGTGAACAACTTGGACTGGATTTTCTGAGGGTCAGCCACTTGTGTGGATGCTGTGAAATCCTGGGCAGGAATCTGAAGGAGATACCCGAAAACACAAACTCTCACACAGACAAGGTCATCAACCAAGGAACACTAACTTACAGACAAAGCACTCCTGTGCACAGAGCAACACCCACACACCCAGAACGCCTCACACAAACACACCCACGCAGACAATGAGTTTGTCGCCATGATTTTTCAGATAGCACTGGGCTGGGGCAAGAGAGGAGCAAGCCCAGGGAGGATTGACTCCTACCATTTGCAGTCCTCTCTGATCCCTGTTAATTGCATTGCAGGAGCACTTAGAAACCTCAGTCAAAGATCAGGGCTCTGTTGTGCTAGGTGCTGCACAAACACGTAATTAAACCTAACACAAGAGACAACCAATGGAGAGAGCCAAAGTTAGGGAGGACACGGTAACCTTCAAAGAATCACTTTTAGTGTAGCCAGTAGCACTTGCAGATCACCAAGAAACTGATTTTCAGAGGTTCTGAAGATCCCATTGACGGTCCCATTCCCTTCCGTTGGAATTTTGATTGGTCAGCGCTTCTGAATGTCCACAGTTCAGGAAGGCACTTCCTTTTCAAGAGGTGCTTAGTTAAATGCTTTCCTGAACTGGATCCCAACTGCCACGAGATTTGTAGGCAAAAGGCCCCAGGTGAGCACTATGCGTAGTTCTGAAGAACCATATCTGTTTTCCCTTTATTTCCATGTTACCTCAGAAATGAGGGGAGACAATAACCAACGCAAAGCCACTGAAATTACTGGCTTTTTAATTCTGTTCTGAGCAATTATACAAGACATATGTGCTAATTGTGAAAGCCTGCCTGCGTCAGAACTAATATTAATTTTAAATCTCCAACCTCTTCAAATTAATGTGAAATGTAAGTTTCCACATTCTTTGATTAAACATTCTGCTGTGTAATGACTACTTTATTATCCCCCCCACACACACTCCAAATTACTGATTGTTGTCTTACATTACGGCCTCATTGGCACTTATTAAATTAACAAGACTGTGAAACACTTAATGAATCGAAACTCATCAAGTGTTTCCAAAGTTAATAACTAATCTAAAGATTTTTTTAATATATCTGCTTGTGAAATTTATACATTCCCTACACAATCACCGGAGTTCAGATGGCCCTAATCTCATGAAAGATTTATTACTGCACAGCTCTGTGATTTATTCGTTTGCTGGAGCAACACGTAGCAAACTTCTTTTTTTTTATTTTCCCCAAGGCTTATTTCAAACTGTTAGAGCTACTGTGTGTGTGTGTGTGTGTGTGTGTGTGTGTGTGTGTGTGTGTGCACGCACGCAGACTCCCACCAAACACAAAATCAGAGGCTATAATTTAGAAGTGGAAACTGGAAGATGCAAAGCACAGCTCAACCCAGAGAAAAGCGATTGTGCACCCACCGTGACAGATGCTGGATCAAGAACTTTCTACTCCGACATCCAAAATACAAAGGAGTGTGAGAAAGCGATTTCCTCAAGCTCTCCGGGACCAGACATGCCTTCTCAACAGGAAAAGCAGCAGAGATAACCGTATGATGTGCAGAGGCCTTACCCCACATCAGGAATGGCAGCGCACGGGAGATCAAACCCCAAATACAGCGTGAAGACTTATCTTGGGCAGATTGTCACCTACCTCTGAAAGAGACCTGACAGGTCTGTCTCTGTTACATTTTGACAACACTTGCCATGCCGATGAGGTATTATGCATTGGGTGATCCTGTGTGACTCTGAGCCTGCAACACTGTATGTCTGAGGGCACGTGACAGTGTGTGGCTGTTGGCCTGTCTGTGTAAATGCCATGTGAAATGTGATGTGCCTACAGGGGCGTGTGACTGTGGTTGGATTAGCCTGGGTGCGTGACTCTGGGGCGCCCACTGTGATGAGTGGATGGGTGGGTGTGCGTGGGCCTATGTGACCCTCTTGGTGATGAAGGAAGCGGTGTGGTTGTTGTGTAGTCTGCCATTGTGTGAGCATGAGTGGGTGTGTCTGGGACACTCAGGGCAGTTGTCTCTGTGGGAGGGAGGCAACGTGAGCCTGCATGATTGGCTGCCATTGCACTGAGTGAGAATGAGAGCGTATCTGGGAGACAAGTGGGTGCGAGTCACCCGGCTGTGTGCGCATAATAGCTGCCAGAGCCTATGGGTGACTGCACTCAAGTGCGACTGCCTCTGTCTCCAGGAGGGAGGAACAGGATCCGAATTCGCTCATTCCCCATCTCTCCTAATACGCTACAGCCTCAGTAGGGGAAGCACAGAATGTGAGAGACTGAACTGTGGCATCGTCAAGGCCTCATAGCAACCACTGGGTCCTCTGACAGACACTCCTGCCCCAGGCTCCCTCCAGGGTGGCAGGCTGAAAAACAGAGCAAGCAGGAGTGGGGACAAGAAACCCAACTGCTTTAACATGGTGTTATATATCAGAGGGATAAATACCAGGGAGGGAGAGGAATTATTTAAACTCAGTAACAATGTGGACACAAGAACAAATGGATATAAACTGGCCATCAGGAAGTTTAGACTTGAAATTAGATGAAGGTTTCTACCCATCAGAGGAGTGAAGTTCTGGAACAGCCTTCCAAGGGGAGCAGTGGAGGCAAAAGACCTATCTGGCTTCAAGACTAAGCTTGATAAGTTTATGGAGGGGATGGTATGATGGGATAGCCTAATTTTGGCAATTAATTGATCTTTGACGATTAGTGGTAAATATGCCCAATGGCCTGTGATGGGATGTTAGATGGGGAGGGATCTGAGTTACTACAGAGAATTCTTTCCTGGGTGTCTGGCTGGTGAGTCTTGCCCACATGCTCAGGGCTCAGCTGATCACCATATTTGGGGTCGGGAAGGAATTTTCCTCCAGGGCAGATTGGAAGAGACCCTGGGGGGTTTTCGCCTTCCTCTGCAGCATGGGGCACGGGTCACTTGCTGGAGGATTCTCTGCACCTTGAAGTCTTTAAACCAAAAGTTTAGGACTTCAACAGCTCAGACATAGGTCAGGGGTTTGTTACAGGAGTGGGTGGGTGAGATTCTGTGGCCTGCGTTGTGCAGGAGGTCAGAGTAGATGATCATAATGGTCCCTTCTGACCTTAATATCTATGAGTCTATGAGTGTTTGATACGTTTCTGAAAGGGATTATAGAGAGCTGCCCTGTGATAGGAGGGTCTGGACTCTGAGCCAGGAGGTCCTGTCCAGTCCTCTGCTCTTATGTTTTAGTATTAAAAGTAGAGTTGGGCAGAAGTTTTCGACTAAAGGCGGGGGCTGGGAGTGGGGGACGGGGGGGAATGCAGATTCCTGTCAACCCAACATTTTGTTTTGGATAAAAACCCAAACTTTCCAATATTTTCACACCTGCACATTTTCAATTCGAACAGACTGTGTTTTGAAATTTCCTTTAATTTTATGTAAACATTAGAACGTGTCATAACCCTGCTAACAATCAAAGCTAAATGCTTAGTTTGACCCAACATGATTTCCCCTCCCCCCCCCTTTTTTTCTTTTTTTGATGTTTGGAGTCACTGACCATTTTGGAAAGATTTTCTTTTCAGGTTGACAAAAAAACAAAGAGTTTCCTTTGATTTTTTTGGAACTGCCAGTGAATTTAAAAAATGGTGAATAACCCTGCCTCTGTGAAGAAGATGGAGTTGGAAGATCTTTAGTGAGCTCCATGTCTCAGATTAGGAAGTCACCTGGTGTAACAGAATTACTGGAAAAGTCTTGGCAGCTTGGATCCAGTGGGCACCAACGCTGTCTCAGATGGCGCTGAAGAGCATTTTCGAGAGGTGGGAACCAGTCTAAGACTCTTGTAGGAGGAGAAGAGGGAACACGCTGATGGGCATCAAAGGAAGGGGAGGGATCCTGCAGGGGGGCGGGTAGAGGAGGGTAAGAAGGCCGGTTGGACGACTGCATCAGGTGCTCTGTAAAAGGTCTCAACTCAAACCATCACAGCAGCATCAGGTGCCCTAGCTGCCCAGATGAAGCCTTGTACAACTTGGACAGGATTTACGTCTCACCCCTTGTTTATATAAATTACACCTCTCTGCCAGAAGCATGACACATGTCCCCTAGGAAGCTACCCCAGCCCCCGCAATACCCCATCTATGTTCCCGACTAGCTTGGGGCTGTTGGATTTGCGATCATCCACTCCAACACCCCATCAATCTCCAGCTCGCCTTTTATAAAGGCAGTAAGAGATGTCCCTTCAGTAGGACATCGCCGTAAAACACAGGCCTGCTGTATAGCCTCTGCAAGAGAGAGCTCACATATGTAACTACGAGGACTCCTGATGAGAGAGCAGGGATCAGGGGGATGGAAGGAGCATGAAATATGACCCAGCCTTGCAGAGCTGGATGGCAAAACCCATCAGGCGTATGCAAGTGAAAAATTCTCGCACAATTTATGTTCCTACAGCCAAGACCCAGAAGTGGCCTTTTAACTGAATTTTCGACCAGTTCTATACAATGCATTGAGGAGAGAGAGGCACAGAAGGGCCTTGGCTCAGGCCTGGGGCGATCACGGAAGAAAATGCAATTACATCTGGCTGCTGAACTCCTCCTCGCTGCCTTCCCCTGACTGGGTTTGTGCTCTTGTCTGGGAGAAGTCAAGTCATGTGCAAAAGAAAGAGATCAGAACAAATGGCACTGCTGTTATCTTTACACAGCCCCCTCCCGAGCAAATAAACACAGGATCCTAAGAAGAGATTAGACATGGTGAGCGGATGGCAAACGGGGCTCGAGTTCAGACCCCGGGAGCCATGCTGTGGGTTGACTCCTGCTGAGTATTGTGCAGCTTGATTGCAAACAATGCAGGTGACGGGGCTCCCAGCATGTCCCTTGGGAGTGTTCCTCAGTCAGGAAGGGTTTTCCTAATGTCTAATGTTTTCATATCCTGGCTCCTCATTTTCCCCCATACACCTAGTCTGATATTTAGATTCTGAGCAAGAGCCACTGTGTCCCCAGACTCATTCATGCCCAGGGGAAATGCTTTCACTGCTGCACTTCCTTACAGCTTCCACCACAGGGAGCAGCTTTAGCATGAGGCCAGGACTTCATCAGAGCCCCAGTTGGTGGTAGGCTGACCAGATAGCAAGTGTGAAAAATCAGGATGGGTGTGTGTGTGTGTGTGTGCCTGTAAGTTTGCACCGTCTTGTGCTAAGGATGTGCGCCAGGGTCTGAGTTGAGTTCTGCCACAAAAGACTCAGGAGTGAATAAGTCCCCCAGCCTGGGATCCCCACTTCTAGCACATCAAAGCAGGTCACTGCGCTCTCAGATCCCACCTCCTGCCTCCGGCAGTGGCTGACATGGAAGAGGAAAGCATGGCAGAGGGAATTCACCTAGCCAGACTGGAAATAGCACCACAGGTAATTACCTTCCTCCCCAAAACACAAGATCTGCCTAACCTAGTCACTGGGAGGACATACAGGGGTGGGAGCCAGGGACTCCTGAGTTCTAATCCCAGCTGTGGCCCTCACTCCCCTCTCGGGCAAGTCCCTGCAACCTCCCTGCCTCAGTTTCTCCCTGTACAAAGGGGACAATAAGATTCCCCCAACTTGTAGCGGAGCTGTGAGGGTCAATCAATTCTTGTTTGTGAAGAAGTTACATATCATTTTATCTGGCACTGCTGCAAATATTATCTTGGGGCATTATGTTGTTGTCTATAATCAACATCTAAACAAAGACAGGAACGCACAAGAATTAAACCTGATTATTATTAATTATTTGTATTACAGTTGCAACCCAAACAGGGGCCCCATTGTGCTAGGCACTGTACATACACATAGTGAAAGACCATCCTATCTAGAAGAATTTACAATCTCAAAAGACAAGATAGACACCCAGGGGGAGAAAGGAAGTTATATCTTTTCTAATTTTACAAATGGGGAATTAAGGCATAGAAAGATTAACTTACTTGCCTGATGTGCCACAGGAAGTCTATGGAAGAGTTAGGAATGAACCTAGACCTCCTGAGTCCTGCTCCAGTGCCTGACCCATAACGCCAATCTCCCTGGAGTTTGAGGTTGCTCTACTGTAATTAGAATGATAAGGAGGACGTCTAGATGACCATGCTCCTGCAATCTGTAGTCACAGGAGTCCTTCTTACTCCACTGAGGATGTAAGTACTACTCACACGAGTCCACACAGCAGGGCTGGGGCCTGGCCCAGCATCCAGAGAAAGAGGAAGAAAAGTTTGTGTTTAGAGGATAGATTTTTCTCCTCAAATGAGGGACTCAGACCGCCTGGGAAAGAGTTGCACCAACTTCAAACTGCAGACCAAGCAGAGCCCTTCAAAAGCAGACTGCCATACTGGCAGTGGCGGCTAGTTCATAAATTATCCCCGAAGCCTGCTGCATTTTTAATCAGCCCCTTCCCTGATTACTCCCGGCACAGGGCTCCAGGACCCAGCGCTGAGTATTTATCTTGCTTTAATTAGATTAGAAAAGCCGGGGTATTCAATAAACTGACTAATCAAGGGAGGGGATCAATATGGCACGTGGCAGGGTCCTACAAGCAATGAATTAGCCCTGAAAGGAGCCAAGATTAACCTTGTGCCTTCATCTGCTCCCACCACCAAAGGAGGGAGGGACAGGATAAGCGTGTTCATGCAGCTCATGCAAGTCACAGGGTGGGGCTGAGAAGTTAAACCACAGCCCCAGTCAACTTGTAGCCAGTGAAGATCCCATTACACTTTTCATAAAGTTTGGGACTTTACCTGTGGGTAGTTACATTCTGCCTCCCTAAGCTCCCCCTGAAGTTTCAACTGAACATGGTGTCCTTCAGTTGGAGGAGTTCCTATTCTAAACAGTTGAGCAGCATTCTCGTGTACTGTTAACAGCTGCTGAGCTCCACCCCAGAGGTGACTGCATTTCAGTGACAGGTGATTTGATCCCTGTATATCTGGCATGCAATCGGTTTGCAAACTTTGCTGCACACTTGAGGATCATTTAGGGTGAAAGGTGCTATGGAAATGTAAACAGTATGTTTGGTTGGGTGTCATTAATCTCTAAACCCTGAACCATCATTTCTGTTTCACTCACTTGGTGAGGCAAATTTCAGGGAACAGCTGGGGTCTCTGCTGCTTTACTGTTTTGCTAAAGGCCCATCACACTAGTATTTCATGCTGGATGAACTACCAGCTACAGAAAAATGACCAGAACAAACAGCCAAAAACTGGGAGACGATGGCCCAAATTCTGCTATACACAACTCAACTCAAGCCAATGCCAACTTATTCCAGCACTGAATTTGGCCCAATGATCTGTGTCGGCCATTGATTACGGGGGAGCGCTTTAGCCTGGGGAACAGAGGCACAAGGAGAAAGGGGACCCTGAATTCAGCGCTTCACATAGTAGGTTTAGAACCCAGGACGAGGGTTACCCATAGGTGGCGGGTATAATAAGCCAGGAGAGGCTAAGCCTCCCATGCCACAGCCATCGCTGACCCACTGCCGAACGCATGGGACATGGTGGTCCCACCTATGCTCTGCCTCTTCCCCTTCCTAATCCACCCCTTCCCCGAGGCCCCCACCACCCACCACAGCTGCTGCCTGGTGAGTCCCTCCTTCCCCCTCCTCCACTCCACCCCTGCTCTCCAGAGGTCCCCCCACCTGACGGGTCCTTCCTCTCCTCCACCCCCGCCGCATGAGACACCCCCCCCCCCGGCTGTGTCCTTCCTCACCCCTCTCTCCCCAGCAGCCGGAGGGGGCTCAGCTCCAGCTGGTAGCCTGGAGCTCAGAGCTTGGGCTGCCCAGGCCGGCCCAGGCCAGTGGTGGGGCCCGCAGCTCGGGGGCGTGGGGGGTTCAGGGGGGGCTTGGGCCAGGGCCTGGACCGGCGCTAAGGCCAGCCAGCAGCCCAAGGGTTGGGGTAGTTCAACCAGGGCTCCTCCGGCCATGGGGGAGGTGGGCCTTGGGGCTCTGGTGGGCATGTGGGGATGGAAGGGGAGGAGCCTCGGGCAGAAGGGGCAGGACCAGGGGTGCTAGCCTTCCCAAAGGGAAGTTTCCGCTGCCGCCCATGGGGATACATCTCTGATGATGCCCAGCGGCCAGCTCAGACACAGACTGTGGAATGCGGTCTAGCCGTACCCATTGTCTGAGCAGGGTACTCAGGGTGTCTGCTCCTAATTCGTGTGCAGGGATGAGCCCCTGAGTCATGCATACAACTTCCTGTGAAGTGCTCCTCCTGGACTCTTTCCTCCTCCCCTGTAGCCTTAATGAACCACTTCATCGTTAGGAAGCACAGAGCAGGCTCCATTTTGATTCTAAACACATAACTCCCTTTCCCCCATTGTGCAGCTGGGCAATCAAACAATATTAGGCTGGACCATGGGGCAGGGGGAAATTTCTTCCTGATCCCGAGTGGTGATCAGCCAATGCTCTGAAATATGACGATTGAGAGCCCTGCTCATTTCTGCCCTAGATAAAGTCACTGTGTGTTACTGATTTAATAGATTTAAGTCTAGTCTGATCTGCTACTCAACATAGGCCAGATAATTTTGCCCAGTGAGTCTTGCATCAAGCCCATATCTTGCGGTTGAGCTAGAACATATCTTTTAGAAAGACAACCAATTTAAAGACCGCAAGTGATGGGGAATCCACCACATCCCTGGGTAAGATGGTGCAGTGGCTAGTTACTCTCACCAGCATCTCAATAAAAATATGGTGTAACTTGGTTAAAGTTCCAGCTGTTGAGGTTCTTTGTAAACTGATTCACTTTCCCCATTTGAGGCATTTGTCTCTCATGTGGACATGCTCTGGCTACCTCCACTGATGCCAACACTCCTACAGCTCATGGCCAAACCCCTACTAGTGAACCCATCCAAACCAGTCATGCAAGGGAGGAAGACTTCCAGCCACATGCACTCAGGCCAGGCACTAGTTACAAGGAACCACCCCTCTTCTCCCAGCCGCCCATAACATCCTTTCTCAAGTATGGGGCGAATCCTGGGAGCTGTGGTGTAACTCCTATAGGGTGCTGGGTACCTCTGCTCAGACAGCTCTCAATCACAATTGCAGGGGCTCAGCTAGATCGGGCCCTAAGCTAGTTTATTTTTTCTTCTCCTATTCACCCTGAAGCAGTTAGAGCCTGCTCTGAGTTGTACTGATCTCCCCGCAACTCTCATTTTGTTCTGGTGAGCCAGGCTCAGCTCAGTGCAGATGAGCCTCTCACAGTGTGAACAGCTGTTGCTGGCAAAAGGAGGGACAACAGCAGACAAAGCTCCTGCTTGGGAACTAAATCTTCCCAGTTAAAGTTCTTGAGGATCTATATTAAGTTTATTGAGCTTGCAGGAGGTCTCAACTACAGCTCAGCATTTTGTGCTCAGCTGTTCATATCGATGCTGCAAAACATTTAACAATTTAACAACCTCTTGTGGGGGGGAGAGGATTGAAATTAGAAGGGTGTTTATTCCAGGCGTTACCATTAAACAGCAAATGCTCCAAATTACTGCGTTTCTGTGAAGCGCAGCGAGAGTCAGAAAAGCAACTGTAACAATGGGGCTCCAGAGCTATTTGTCCGTAGAGATCGGAAGATGATGTTATACCCCAAGTTGTTCAACTCCAGGGGTTGGGGCTGGCCCATCAGAGTGATCAGGGTCTGCCGTGAAGCTCAGATCCAGATCCAACCCCGGCAAAGTCTGAGTGTGTTTGGGTCTCAAGTGGCCCCTACCGGGTGTCTCAGTGGCTGCCAGATCAAGTTGTTTTACAAGAGGGTTTATTTTCATACCTCCAGCACTGCAAGCTGCCCCAAGGATCTGAAAACCCAGCTGGGCTCTTGCATTGGCAGGAAAGATTCCACCATCAGAACTTAGCTGATGGGACTCATCAACTAGCAGACTCAGTCTCCCACAGCTCTCTGGGCTTTGCAAGGCTAAGGAGGGTCAGGATAGATATATGCACACTCTTCCATTGGCTTCAGTGGGAATTGCTCACCTGTACAGAGGCAAAGGGTGGCTCTCTGCTGGTAAAATTAGCAGATGTGACTTGAAGACTCCTAGGGATCTGATATTAGGATGTGGAGAAAAAAGATGCCCTTGTTAGAATCACTGTCTACTCCAGCGCTATGCTTTCCAGCTCTTCCAATGAGATTTAGGATTAGTGGGATTATATTAGTACCTAGAAGCAGTCACTGAGATCCAGACCCCAACTGCGCTTTACAATACCCATAGTGAGAGTAGGTCCCCTCAAAACAGACAATGTGTGGGAGGGAAACAGAGGTGAAGGGGCTTGCCAAGATCAGTAACAGAGCTGGAAATGGCACCCCGGGCCCTGTCAATGGGAATGCACCACTGCTTTGCTCAAGTTAGCCAATGGGACTTGAAGACACCCAGGTAGCTGGTGCCAATGGGCCGCTGACTAAGAAGATGCATCTTCTAGAGTCACTTAATCGACTAGCACCGTGCTTTCCAACTCGCTCATTGCTACTTCGTCTTTCCTGTGCAGAAGTGGCAAGCACCTGATTTATCTTTATGAGCCTCTTCTGTTGCCACCGTTGTTAAATTTTGTTGAGTCGAGAGACACCACTGTGTGTTTTAATAACGCGAGCGGGAGTGAGGAGGAGCAGAGCTGAGGTAACAGGCAGTCTGGCAGAGGTCAGAGAAAGCAGCCTTGCCGTGTTAAGGGAAATATGGACCCAGATCTACTTCTAACTAGGAATCGCATGGAACGTGCCTAAGCAACTGGCAAAAATAATAGAGAGCAACAGCATGTTGGAACCCCGCTCATTCTCCAGCTTTTGTCTTTTATAAGAGGAGTCTTGTCTCCCTAGGGCCTTATCCTGAAAGGTGCTCTATCCTGAGCTCCTCACTCAGGATTTACTCAGTCCTTACTCAGGCAAACTCCCACTGAAATCAGTGAGTCAAGAACACAGAGCGTGGCTCTGCCTGCATGCTAATTTACATTCATGTGCATGAACTTGGGGATTGGTTTTCTTTAAATACAGACAACAGAACAAGCATAGTACCAAAGTAAACATTTATATTCCTCATAATGTTGGTATTATGGTAGCATGAAGAGTTCCCATTTGAGATTAGGGCCCCATTGTGCTGGGAGCTTCACAGACACAGAGTGAGAGACAGCCGTGCCCCCAAAGAATTGAAGTGTAAACAGACAAAGAGCATTAAAAGGGAAACTGAGGCACAGAGCCATGAAGTGATTTTCCCCACATTATACAGCACAATGGCAGAGCCAGCTATAGACCCTATAGAGGTCAATGGGATCACTCATGTGAGCAAGTCCCCAGCATCAGGCCAAGCACTGTACAGTAATAGACATCTTGGTCCCAATCTCAAACCAAGATATTGACACAGTGCAGCCAAGAGCATATGAGCACCATCATTGCCAGGAGGCATTGGAGATGGATTGGCCATGTGCTTCGGATGGAAACTGATTCCATCACCAGAGTAGCAGTAAGATAGACACCTGAAGGCAAGCGAAAACGAGGCTGCCCGAAAAGAACATGGCGAAGAGCTGTGGAAGCGCAGCTGAGAAACCTGGGGCACAGCTGGGGAACCATTGAAAGACTTGCCAGAAACAGACAGGAGTGGAGGAGCTTTGTCGCTGCCCTACACGCCAGAGGCATAATTGGAACATGATGATGATATATACAATAAACAAGACTATCTATAGACAACTATCTATAATTGTGTGGTTACTCTGTGTGTACAAATACACACACACATACATACTCAGAGCAAACACACCTTCTCGGCAAACAACCGCCACACGTGCACGGAACCCTAGGAATTTACCACTAATCTCCAAAGTGAACACGTTCACGCCCCTGGGTGTGTACCCGGCTGGCTAGCCCAAGCTGCCACAGCCACACTGCTCTTTTCAGTAAACTGGCTCAAGCAGAGCTAGCGCAAGTCTGTCTACCAGTGCTGGGCGAGCTGGTGTGCGGACATAGCCCTAGGAGCACAAGTAATGAACAGGAGCTGTCCAGGAGGCCAGTGCTGAAGGTGACTACCAATACAGCCTCCTCCTATGCTGCGCTGCCGGTACAATAAGTAATAACGTGACTGCAATCAAATATTTATGATGGAATGTTTTCCCCCCTGCTGCACAAAAACCAAAAACTCCAAACTAATGACTAGTTCGGTGCACATACAATGAGAGAGAGGAGAGAGATATAAGAGGCAAAGCTGAGATTTCATTTTTACAGAGCAGGCTCAAAGTTTATTTGCACCACTGCAATGTGCTAAATGCTGTAAATATCCAAGCAGCATTAAAGAAATCTGGCATTTTCACACTCACGCGAAAAGGACAGATTGAAGTTTTCAAACTGTAGGTGGATGTTAGTGTCCTACACACAGAGAGCACCGGGCTAGAGCCATGTGCAGCACGAAAGATGCTCATACTTCTGATTAAGAGCTCTGCTAATGGACCTCCCCCAGAGCTGGGGCACTATTCCTCCTAGTCCGGGGTGGGCAAACTTTTTGGCCCGAGGGCCACATCTGGGTATGGAAATTGTATGGCGGGCCATGAATGCTCATGAAATTGGGGGTTGGGGTGCGGGAGTGGGTGAGGGCTTCAGCTGGGGGTGCGGGCTCTGGGGTGGGGCTGGGGATGAGGGGTTGGGAGTGCAGGAGGGTGCTCTGAGCTGGGACCGAGGTGTTTGGAGGGTGGGAGGGGGATCAGGGCTGGGGCAGGGGATTGGGGCACGAGACGGGGTCAGGGGTGCAGGCTCCGGGCGGCCTCAAGCGGCTCCTGGAAGCAGCGGCGTGTCCCCTCTCCTGCTCCTACATGGAGGCACACCCAGGCAGCTCTGTGTGCTGCCCCGTCTGCAGGCACCACCCCTGCAGCTCCCATTGGCCACGGTTCCCAGCCAATGGGAACTGCAGGGGGAGGCTTGGAGCAGGGGCAGCATGCGGAGCCCCCTGGCTGCCCCTACATGAAGGAGCCAGAGGGAAGACATGCCACTGCTTCCAGGAGCCGCACAGAGTTGGGCAAGCCCCGGACCCCATTCCCCAGCAGGAGTTTAAGGGCCAGATTAAAACATCTAGAGGGCTGGATGCGGCCCCCAGGCCGCAGTTTGTCCACCCCTGTCCTAGTCCTGCCCTGTCCTAGTCCTGGGTTTCTGGCCGGGCCTGCTATGGGAGACGTGGTGCTAATGGATAGTTGTGCAGGATGTGTGGCTACGTCTACACGTGGAGCCGGGATGCGAGTCCCAGCACGAGCAGACTTACTCGCACTAGCTCTCCTCTAGGCAGCACACTAAAAATAATTGTGTAGCCATGCTCGCCACCCCAGTACAGAGTCATGGCGCCCAAGCGGGTCTGTACGCAGTACTGCTGCTCCCCAATGCCCATGCTACCGTGGTGACACGAGTCGTTTTAGCGAGCTCTGTGAGTGACAGCTAGCGTGAGCGTGTCTCCTTGATCTGGGAATCACACCCCAGCGCCAAGCGTAGATATTGTCTTAGAGCCACTTAATTTCTTTGGGGAGCAGCTGCATCCTTTGTTATTCCAGTTCTAGACCATACACAGAGCTCCACCAATGGGCCTCTAGCCTAATTCTGCTCCCCTGAGCTATACCAGTGCTAGCCTACTCACAACTCTGCCAATACTGATCTGCTGCAGCTCTTTGCTATTCCACTTTTAGGCCACACCTAACTCTGCCATTGCACCGTTAGCTTGACCCGCTGCACCCTCTGATGTTCCAGTCCTGGCCGTAGAATCATAGACTATCAGGGTTGGAAGGGACCTCAGGAGGTCATCTAGCTCAACCCCCTGCTCAAAGCAGGACCAATCCCCAACTAAATCAATCATTATTACTGATGGGGGATGAGGCAGGACAGACTGCAGCTTGGTCTTCTGTAACCACTAGTTACCATGAGTCATAAAGGCTGAGTCCAGAATCTCATGTTCACAAAGTCTTTGGCTCTGGGGTTTTGGTTCAAGCCCGTCATTAAATTATATAGCACATGCCACGTGAAGAATTCCAAAGCACTTTAAGACTAGCTTGCTGTATAGTGCATGTGCCTCACTGCCCTTTAATGGATGGAAGAAGAAAGGTTTAACTGTGTGTCACAGGCTCCATATTGCTACCTGTTAATGGAGATTCTCCTTTACCTCAAATAGCAAGGACTTGTGCTTTTGCAATCCTATCCCTGTTATCATGGAAATGTTCTCAGCAGCCACGGTGTGCAGCACAGTGAAAACCAGGAAGTCTTTGGATAGGTTACAATATTACACCAGGAGCTCTCTACTACAACTGCAATGCAGACATGTCTGGGGCAGAACCCTGCAATTGCCCCCACAATGTTGTCCAGCAGTTTACAGGAGGAAGTGAAGAATCCTGAACGCAATGGAAACTTCAGGAGGAATGTCATGATCTGAACTGGAATCTGGCCATTCTGCAGGGTCATGAATGTAAAAACTATGGGTTTTAGCTTAGCAGGCTCAGCCTGTCTAGCTAGGCCTTTCCCATGTGCCATCGCAGCAAACCCGTTCTCAAGAACGGCCTAGCAGTTCTCCATGAGGGAGCCAGGTGCTTTGTGGATCACTTAATCTTTCAGTTACTCCAGAGTACTTCCTCACCTCTTGCTCTAGCAGAGCCACTGGCCCTTCACCTGCCAGGAATTAATGTGCCTCATTTGGAGACAATGAGCTAAAGGCTGAGATACTGAGGACTAATCTCTCTGCTCTTAGTGCACTTGGCCAGGTTTCAGCAGCTCAGTATCCCATGGATTAGCAATAGCCACCCTGCCAATGCTCTGACTCTCAGCCCTGGCAACCACCGTTTGGAAACTGGCACAGACCGACTCACAAAAAAATATCAATCCCAGTCTGTGATGCTCCCGCACTCCCAACGCAAGGAGCAGACGGGAACATTTCTGGGCTGCCTGCAGTGGGATCGACTCATTGAAGATGTGGTGCACTCAGACCCCAGCCAGCCAATCAGCAGCACTAGTGAGCTCTGAAGGGAGCTGAGGCCACCCCCTTCAACCAGAGGGGTGGGCTGCCCACGTGCAGGATCTTTGGGCCTGTAGGGGCAAAAGGAAGAGGATCCCAGAGGAGATGCCACCTAAAGCCTTGTCTGTGTACTGCATTAACCACATGATCTTTAACAAAACCCAGGTTAGCTAATCAGACTTTATTTATGAACACCCCCACACCCTAAGCCCCGGCTTGAACTTTCAACCCTCCCAGGAGGGGAACTCTCTACAGAGCTTCAAACCCAGAGTCTGGCACAGACTTGCCATCAAAGCCAGCTTGGGGATCAAGGGATCTTCAATTCTGCTTCCTGGCCTAGAGGCCCAGGCTGGGCTGAAGCCACTGATTTATGGAATCACAGTTAACCTGTTATCCCCCAGCACCATCACTGCCTGGTATTTCCCCTTCTAAGATTTGGGCCCATCCCCTTGTCTTTGGAAACCAGACTTGGACCTCCCTCAGAGCCACAGTTCTTCCCCCTAATAGGAAGAGAGTTTTCCTTTTGGAAAGTGAATTATGCACCCACCCATCAGGTAAGCAAACAAGAGAACCTGGCAACACAGGCCCAGCCTAGTGCATCAACAACTGCGTAACACAAAGCAGAGAGAAGACTCCAGTGTGAGAATCACACGTGGTCTTTCCCTCCTAAGCCAACAAAGATGGAGAGGGCTGAGGAAGCACATTTGTCTCATTCACTGGTGACCTTCTGGCCCTTTCAGGAACAGCTCCAAGTGAGGACTCTGGATTCAGACCACCTCAGCTTTAGGGACAAGTTATCTGACACAGGAGCCCTGAGGAAGAAGGCAGGGCATGGTCAAAACGATTGGGTGGGGAGGCTGTTGGGACTTCACAAAGGGATAAGCAGAGATTTCCCCACTGGAAGAAAATCTCCAGTCCCAGCTCAGGCAGGAGCCCTGGAAAAGCAGCCTGAGATATAACTCAGTGCCCTTGCACAGTGAAAAGGTGCCCATAGCTTAGTTCAGCTTCCCTGTAAGGATGACTGAAGCAACAATAGCAAACAAGAGCGGGGAGGTGGAATTCAGCCCTGAGATCCCTGAGCTTTGGTGCGGAGGACTTCCACTTGCTGAAGAGCTGAAGGAGCCTGGTGGGTGCTCTCAACCAGCAGAGGGGCATAGAACATGTCCCATCACACTTCTGAAGTGAGAACTCAAGCGTGCGCACACACATAACGCACACCATTGAGCCAGGTGTAGAGCTAGGCCAGCTGGCGTGTCCCTGAAGGATGCATCCCAGCACCGATGGCTGCATTGTTTCAGGCCCAGGACCAGCAGGTGATGAGCATGCCAAGTGAAGGGACTTAAATGTGCCTCTGAAGCACAAGTCAAAACTTGACATCTGCCTCTGAAATAAGAGATGGTACATACTAGGGCCTGATCGAAAGCGTCCCACTGACAATGGGCTTTGGATCAGGCTCTTAGACAGCTCTGTCTATCTGAGGGGCTCAAAGCACTTTACCTACATGAAGGTTGGCTAAATCTCAAGTTCAAAACACTTACATGCCTTGGAAAAACAGGTCCAGTCTCAGCAACATTAACTCAGCACTTTCAGCAACTTAGTGTGCGGGGAACTGTCAGGTGAGACCTTTTAACCCTAGGTGCCGCGTGAATGTGCCATGGAGAAGGGAGCTCTACAAATACATACAGAGATTGACGCTTCGGCCAGGATTTAGGCAATGCATTTAAGCACACTGTGACAGGGTTGGGCCAGATGGCTACAGGAGAGTGACAGAAGGCAGATATATTAGCCCAAGGTTGAGTAGGTCCCTTTTCCCTGGGTAAGGCAACAGGGAAGGTTCCAGAACAATCAGGAACTTTCCGGAAACAATTAAGACAGACAGGCCGATTAGAACACCTGCAGCCAATCAAGAAGCTGCCAGAATCAATTAAGGCTGGCTAATCAGGGCACCTGAGTTTAAAAAGGACCTCACTTCAGTTTGTGGCATGTGTGTGAGGAGCTAGGAGCAAGAGGCACTAGGATCTGAGAGTGAGAAAGTGTACTGCTAGAGGACTGAGGAGTACAAGCATTATCAGACACCAGGAGGAAGGTCCTATGGTGAGGATAAAGAAGGTGTTGGGAGGAGGCCATGGGGAAGTAGCCCAGGGAGTTGTAGCTGTCACACAGCTGTTCCAGGAGGCACTCTAGACAGCTGCATTCCACAGGGCTCTGGGCTGGAACCCGGAGTAGAGGGCGGGCCTGGGTTCCCCCCAAACCACCTAACTCCTGGTCAGACACAGGAGGAGTTGACCTGGACTGTGGGTTCACGAAAACGGGCAAACTGAGGGCTGCTGTGAATCTCCAAGGTGAGCAAATCCATCAATAAGCGCAAGACCCACCAAGGTAGAGGAGGAACTTTGTCACAACACACTAAACTGCTCTGCTGAATTGGGGCCTAAATCTCAGTGACATTGATTGTTTGTAAAAGATCTTTGTCCCAGTACACTTGGTCAAAATTGTTCCTTCTTCCACTGCTGTGCAATGCCTTACCCGCTTTCTATGGTCCTCCACCCCAGAAGTGGCTGCATTCCAGTGTTATAGATCCCAGTGTAAACACCCAGTAATAGTGGTATGAAGGGTGTTATATACACACAATAAATAGTATTTTAAGTCTCACAACACCCCTCTGAGATACGCTGATATTATGCTGATTTTAAAAATGAGGGAAACTGAGATACATGAAGGCCTTGGCATCGAATCTCAGAAAAGAAGTGTCTCATCAGGGAATAGAACCCTGGAGTCCTAACTCCCAGGACTGTTCCCTCTATGGCAATGGAGATGGTGACTAGGACTCTTTGGTCTGACGTCCACATGGGCCCCCTCACGCTGGTAGCAGCTTTCCAGCTGCCGGTACTGTCGTGCTCCCATCTCGTTGATAAAAAGCCTCCTTTCCCAGTGCTACGTGCTTGAGGGATGCCCCCTCATGTGTTTGCAGCTCTGCACCAGTGATTTTATGGTTATTCGCTATTGTTCCAGCTTTCTCAAAGGAATCCAACATTAAAATAGCTTTCCATATTCCTTGGGTAAGTTCCATCATCTCTGTCTGGGCAGCAGCCATGCGTTCATGTCATCTGAGCGATGCTGCCCCCACTGCTGAGCGCCTCAATCCCGTCTTCCCGACCTAGTTAATTAAAGCAGAATTGCTCAATAATTCCACTGAGCATTCTCGGGCACCTCTCGTGTGCACGGACAACTAATTTTTAGGGTGTTAGTACAGGGGGACTGGAACGAGAATATTAATTCCAGCTGCCGGGGAGAAAGCTTTGCTGGTTCACAGGTCTGTACGCAGGGCCAAGTCATAAGAGGTGCCACGCCCCCACAATTCTTATGAAAATCATTGGGTGCTGAAGGCTATTCAAGTACTTGAAGGATAGGACCCAGTTTTGGGGGTAGGGATCTAGAGTTAAAGCAACTTCCCTCCACTCCATATTCAGTGCTTGTGTAGTTATTATTATGTATCTATTGTGGTAGGACCTGGAAACCTCAACTAAGATCAGAGCCCCATTGTGCTAGGCACTGTATGCACACACACACACATACGGTAAGACATAGCCCCTGCTCAGACCAGCTGACAGTAACTAGACAAGGCAGACAAAGCGGAAGTACACAAATATTATCTTCATATTTCAAAGGGGAAACTGAGGCACCAAGTGATTTGCCCAAGGTCACGCAGGGAGCCTGTGGCAAACAGGGAATTAAATCCAAATCTCCTTGACTTCTAAAGCAGTGACTTAACCACAAGACCGTCCCCTTCCTCTTAGCCTGTCTAGACAAGGACAGGACCAAATTAATTTTTTCCCTTGGCATTGATTGAAATGTCAATTGAATGAGACCAAACGGTGTTTTATACTCTTTGGAACTACTGATATGGACAAGGGTCCATAAGGACACACGGATCACAGCTCTGATCTAGTTAATGGATATTAGAGACACAAAGTGCTTTCGAATGTGCACAATTAGTTTCATCTGATAATTAGGTAAAGGGGTGAAAGCGCCTTTCTAGGAAATATGGTAATATGTATTGATTGGAAAATGGTACTGCTTTACCAGAGCCGGGATGCGATATAAAGTTAAAGGATTTTAATTAATGAAAAAGCTTTTTTATGAAATGACGATGTCATTCATGGAGAGAGCAGTCCGTGACCTCCAGTTAAGTGGAGACAATTTTTAATAGGGCACCACATGTAAGATCATTACTCGCTCTCCTCCTCTGCTGAATAAATAATTAGCACTTATGGAAGAGCACAGGCGTGAGTCTATAGTTAATGCTCTGCCAGGGTTTTCCTATTCCATTTTCCTGGGGTGATAGACTTCTTCATGTAAAATCGGTGCTACTGAAACTGGACAGGCCAGGAGACTGAGGTCCTCTGGATATCCACAGAACAGGTACAGGACTCTCCACCACTGTTAGCTTCTCCACCAACATGACTCAACCCTGCCCTGGTGGGACCATATCAACATATGTGAGTGGAGATCCATGAGGGAGCCAGCTGGTGCTGGGGGAGAAGGTGATTTTTGTAAGACAGCCTGCACGTCCATTGTCCAGTAGATAGTGGATTATAGGCCTGATCCTATGCCCACTGAAATCAATGGCACACCTTCCATTGACTTCAGTGGCACAGGATTGGGTTCTAAGGCTTCTAGATTGTTTCACAAAGGCATTCAAACTGGCATCAGATAGTACCAACTGCGAACCGGGGCAGCATCTGAACTGGTGGTCTAGAATTGAAAGGCCCTGTGCCTATCACCTGAGTCATCTGTTTCCGCAAGGAAATGACTTTCTGTTTGTATATAAAGGTTAATCTGTTTTTAACTCATACAAGTGTAAGCAGAAATAAACATTAGCTCCTTTATTACTCTTCTGGCATTTGCACTACTTCCATTTGAAAACCGAGATGTAATGAATTCTAAATGTAGTCCAGAGAAGGAACTGTCAATCCTTTAATTGTTCAGTATGCATTACTGCTGACATGTTAGATGGAGTTATTTCTTTTTACAGAGACTCTATCAACTTAAGTTGGGCCCCAAATGGATGGTGAGTTTACAACACTTGGTAATGATTCTGCTACCAAAGCAGCTGGGCACTCCAAAAATGATTAAATCAGAGTGAACTAAATTTACCTTCATCCCAAGCCAATGCTCCTTTCACTGTTAATGATTTAGCAGAATAGCTCTTCTGAACCATAGACCATCTAGGGCAGATGATTCAGCGCTCCACATGGCGTTTCACTCAGGGGCTCCAAAGCAGCAGGACTTGATTAGCCTGACAGCCACAGCAGAGCACAGACAGGACCTTGCAAATGTGTCTTTTATTAAGGAGGAAATATGTAACTCAGGCCCCACCTAAACTGTGCTACAGAGAATTCACTGCTAATGGGACAGATCCTGAGCCATTGACGTCAGTGGAGTGTTCTGATACGCACTTCAGTGGGAACAGCAGCCGGGCTTTTCAACTAAGGCAAGTTTTATTTTCTGTCTATTTTGGTCCTCACCATGGCATCTGTCTGCATGCCTAAATTCTGGCTGTAAACGTTCTCCTGCAGAGCTGGGAACCCCAACAGAGCAGCACTGTCCAATACTCAGAAAAAGTGAAACTGAATAGACAGGCTAACCAGGCCAGCCTTGCTGCCCAAGTTGAATGAAGTGCACAAAGCATACAAACCTCATCTAGGAGGGCAAAGTGGATAAAATTCCTTCAGCTTATGGTGGTGTTAGCAACACACCAAAGGGCATTTCTTCTTTTAACTCTGTGATTATAGATCCATTCACACCCCTTTTAGTGAATTTGGTAAAAGCTAGCCGAATCCAATGAAAAAAAACAGAGAAAAGCAACATTATCCACTGAAACGTCATACAAATACTGATTTCCTCATGAAGAGCTTACTCGGATGCCCTGAGAGTGTCAATACGCAACATTAAAATTTCACAGGTTCTTGACCAAGGTGACTTTCCCTAAGTAAGAATGATCTACACATCAAGCCAGCCCACTGATCCTGCCATGTGGCAGATGTGTGGGCTTTCAGGAACCCATCCCTCTGCTGGATCAACAGAAAAGCACCCTTCATCCATATTATCCTCTGTTACACATGAAGGGAAACTGAGGTACACAGAGCTTAAATGATTAGCCCAAGGTCCCAGTAAATCAGCAGAAGAAACAGGAAAAGAACCCAGAAACCTAGATACCATGGTGATAGGCACTTTGCAAATACAATAGGCAGATCCCTGACACTGGTGCACTGCATTAGCCAACAGCCACATTCTCTCTTAGGGCCCGATCTAACAACAACTGAAGCCAATGGTATTTTTTTCTATTGACTTCAATGGGAGTTGCATCAGGCCCTTAATCCCTCATGACTTTGTGATTGCAGAGAATTTCCTCTTCATCGCATCTCAGGACGCAGATGGGTTAAAGTGAATGTAAGTCACATCAAGCCTGACTGTGAAGAGCCCTTGGCTATAGAAAACAAAGCACTGAGTGTCTATTGGCTGCACATCTCTGTTTCCTTTCCCACAACCCCTTTGCATTTTGCTTCTACTCATCCATATGCCCTAATGCCCTGAACTCTCAGAATCAAGCCCAGCAGCATTAGTGGGATAAATAAAACCAGGGCTGGTCTCTGCCGGGGTCCCAAGTGCTAGTCATGCTCCAGAGTCTGTCTTTTTCAGTGTGGTTTTGTGGTTAGAGCACAGGACAGGGTCAGGACTTCTGGCTTCCCTGTTCTCAGCTTAATCTCTTAATGCCTCAGTTTCCCCATCTGTTAGACAGTATAATAGCAATAAAGGCGCTGTGCTATCTAAGTGCAGAGTGTCATCATTATTCCCTTTCCTCTCCAATCCTCCTCCTCTCTCAGGAATGTCATGGGGGAATAAAAAATCGTGAGATGCTCTGAAAACCTGAGAGAGACCTCCCCCCTCCGCCCGACTGAGGCTAGGAATACAATGCTAATGTTATTGTCTCAGCCACTCCATTATCCAAATAGCCCCCTCACGAGTTTCCTGGTGCATTTGCAGGCACATTAGTATAATGGGGCTGGTAAACAGCTGCTGCCTTCCACCCCAGATGCACGTCAGCAGTGGAAAAAGCAATGATGATCCCTGTCTATCTCATAGGGCTCTCACTAATTTTAGGGAAGCTTGAGCACACCAGGGTTGCAGAATCAGGTCTATATGGTGTAAAACCCTTTGAGATCCTATGTAAGCGTGCATAGATATATGTGACAGGCATGTATTTTGGCACACATTTGTCCACCATATTAGAAACAAAGACACCTTATACTGTCTAGTTTATCATTTATAAACCATAAGGTTTCTGCTCAAAACACTGGGACCAATTCTCTATCGTGGCCCCCTTGCACTCAATTTCTGGCATACATCTGGCAGACTCAGAGAAGCTGGGAATTTCCTTAACATAGGGAAACACCAAGGATCGTACAATATGCAGATCAGCTCTGTGCTTCCCTCCACCATACATTCAGCCCTCCTTCGCCCTCCCCCTCCCCCACCCCGCATACGGGGTCTGGCTGGACCATTGCTACACCTCCGCTATTTCCAGGGATTGGAAGGAGCCCTCGGAGTCATAGATTCCAAGGCCAGAAAGAACCATTGTGATCACGTCTGACCTCCTGCATAGCACAGGCCAGAGAACATCCCTGAAAAAATTCCTTTTGAACTACATATATCTTTCTTTAAAAATTGCCAGTGACCCTTGGAAAATTGTTCCAACGTTAATCACCCTCATTGTTAAATGTTTATGCATTATTGCCAGTCTGAATTTGTCTAGCTTCAACTTCCAGCCACTGGATCTTGTTATACTTTTGTCTGCTAGTCTGAAGAGCCCATGATTAAATATTTGTTCCCCATGTAGGTACTTACAGACCATAATCAAGTCACTTCTTAACCTTCTCTTTGTTAAGCTAAATAGATTGACCTCCTTGAGTTTATCACCACATGGCATGTTTTCTAATAATTCATTCTCATGGCTCTTCTCTGAACCCTCTCCAATTTACCAACAGCTTTCTTGAGACAGCTGGGTAAAAGTTAGAGCAGCCCTAAGGGAGCTCTGACTTACACCAGGTAGAAGAAGCAGAGAAGTGCAAAGGTGCCATAAAACTTTTGCTCCCTGCACCAAGCAGGCCTCAGCTGGAGCTGTGGATTGAGAAGATTATAATTCCTCATGTTTAATATTAAGACTGGGGTAAATTTGAACCAGATAAGACAGATTGTTTTTTTTCTGGGGTAGCATGGGTAGGTAGAAA